>NC_051220.1:31070218-32270218 GCF_015220715.1 Pygocentrus nattereri | reverse complement strand
ACTAAATACTTTATAATCGGACATACCACAACACAAAAATTCTTCACATTTCATGCTTGTTTAGACAAGATTTCATTTGAATGAGTAGTTGGACTTGGTAAACATATTCCATTCCGAAAAGAAACTTAATGGCTACTGTTCATTGATTTGAATTGGTTGGGAATGCTGCACATTCCTTCCATCTAGTACCATTTTATACTTTACATGATTGGAGAACTTCAGAGTTTTCAGGGCTCTTTAAGCAAAGTGATAGCATTTTTCTGTGCAAGTTTATTTTCTGTATGTGTGGGATTGTGTGCTTCTGCAAAAGGATGTATACTCATATATGTTTATGCTTGGTGTGTGTGTTTATCTTCAAAGCATCCAGTAGTGTGACAGTGAATGTATTCCGAGGCTGCTAGGTTTTGATGAATGAGAGGGCTGAACTTGCAGGTTGGAGGGTTTGGGTATATGCTTCTGTTGAGCAAGGCCAGGAAAGGGCACCTTTCTAATGTTGCCAAATGGCTGTTGGCCAAGCCAGCCAAGGAGCCGTGCAGTCTGCACCCAGTGACTGGAATATGGAGCAGAGCAGCCCAATAACACACTTCTGATTACTATATTTCAGTCCACAATGAAATGTGTTTAAACTGTAGATAATAACAGTAGCCGTCATGCCCCTGTTACAACTGTTTTCAACAGCAAAGAACGAAATTTAAATGAGCAGAGAAAAGAACACTAACTACAAACAACATTTTTCTAAGGCACATTATTGGGCATGGCTCAGTTCCTCTAACAGATTCATACAAGAAATGCACAAAAGAGAGTAAACAAGCGTTTGCACTGATGTGCTAAAATACACATTCAAAATATCTTGTATTATACCAGATGCGCGTGCTTCCGTGACAACAAATCATGCGAGCAGTATTTACCTATACAAAGCTGTATTCATCTGGAGCACTGACACAAGCTCTCTGGGTCAGGAATGCAAAAGAATGCACGTGTTCTCCGAAACTAAGCTTGCCATTTTCTAGGACCAGGCTAAGTTGTCACATATGTTTAAAGAAATTATTTTATAAAAGCTATCTAACTTTGAACTAGACCTTTAAACTTTCTGTGTGGGTACCTTATTAAAAAAAGAAAAGAAAAAATACTTTGATTAAGATACAAGTTTTAACCTAATTTTACTTTTCAGATCTCAATGTTCTAAATATTTCAGGAGGATGTTCAATGGCATATTGATGAGGAAGGGGAGCAGCTGTCGTTCTAGAATTCCGTGAAAGATGTTGCAGATGCCTGTAAGCTCATGTGAGGAGACATACAGCAGAAAAGTAAATGTCTGATAAGCTCTCAAAAAGTGCTATGAAGAGTGAACTGTCATTCAACTGACCAAACTGTTAAAGTTTAAGCAAATCAAAACTACCTGTAAGACATGATCTGGAGGTCATTGAATTTTCTGTGCCAGGCAGATGGACAGAACAGTATTATTCTATTCTGAAGGCATTTCTGTGGTTTCATGAATAAGCGTCTGGTCAAAGAAGAGACAAAGAGATCCAATAGGAGGAGCAGAATTAAACTGGTAGAGTTTAGGGAATATCCAGTGATACTGCCCTGACTCATCAAGGCCAAGTTCACCCACTAAGCATATATACATAAAAAAAACACACACACACACACACACACACACACAAAAAGATGACCACACACAAACTGAGCGCCACTTGTCTGCTGACATGTAGGTTGGCTCATTCAGTTCACTGAGGCTTTATTATTGCACAGCACTGAGAATAGATACTGAGCCAACTAAACTGTTTATACCTGCACATTTATTTAACCCATCTTCAAACTTCTGTCTCAATTAAACAAACAGGAACTACATCCTGACTTCGTTTGTACTCTCCAGTTGGGCGTTTGCAGAAATCATTACACAATCACACCAAATTTACGCCAAGAAAAACAAAAGCACTAATTACAAACTTGATCCCAAGCAATGACACATTATGAAAGTATTATACATGAATGACAAATTGACCATATAAATGAACAACGCAGGGGTCAATGCCAAAGGCTGGGGGAAAGATACAGCAACAGAAACAGAAACAAACACAGACATTTAGACTACATTTCACAGGAAAAATTAAGATCATAATGCTGAACAGAGTGGAAAGTCAAAAAACTAAAAACAAATAAAAGGCAGCAAAAACTGAGCCAATTTAAATTGTGCAAACAGCTTACACTAGAACTGTCAAAAAGAAATTAAATGTTTGTGATATGTTTTGAGTATCATGTCTTTTCAGCAGCATTTTGTGGGCTGTTCTTTTTTGTTTGCTACATAATCAATCATATTTTACCACTGACCTGATGACGTGTCCGGCTCTGGTCCAGCAGCTGCCTGGACTGCACTTTTTGCTGCTGGAGTTGCTGAATGGCAAATTGGAGCTGATAGCTACTGGAGGTAGGCTGACAACTTTGTTGTGGAGTGGCTCTTATAATGTGGTTATGCTCTCCATCACCCACAGCTTCACACCTGTGATGCAGATTAAAAGGAAGAGAATTCTGTATGCACAAAGGTTGGATCATTATGTATTAGTGTTCATGTCAGTAGGTGGCAGAGGCAAGCTTTTAAACATGGAAGAAACCCTGAAACAGTTTGGATTCAAATGCAGGAAGAACTGAATGACTGGTTTTCAAAAGAACATCATAACACATGAGCACACTGCTTGAGACTGTATATGACATGTAACGCAACCTATGCTGATATGCCTATGCTAATGTACTAGAAAAACTTCAGTGATAGAAAGGAAAACATCTGAATTCATTGTGCCAGTTCTTTTCATTAATTTGCTTGTACAGTTGTACAAATTGTATCACACAAAATGATATAGACTACTATATCCAGGTTATTTCCCAGAGACATCTCCAACATTTAATGCCAAAATTTAAAATAAAAAACCTGTACCTGTGCTTTGTGTTTGTAAAATAAATCATAAAATACTGCATCTTTCTCCTTAATTCTGACAGTAAAGACTTTTCTGCACCCACCACCTGCAGCCACCCAGTGTTCCTAGTGGCAAACATCAGCCTTATAGAACACATAACCTCTCAGTGCCCTGTGTTTGACATGTCACGTTCCATCATCATCACCAGCTGAGTGCCCAGAAAAGCAAACCTTTGAATGATTCCATGCGTTTGTAACCCGATAAGCCCTCACTTGAGCTCAGCTTATGAGAGCCTTTTGCCTTTTTGTTCATCTCTACAACTGCAAGGTATCAGAGAGGTCACCTCAGAAAAAATTCAATACAGCAGCAGTGTAAAAGAGCAGAGAGAATGTCTTTAAGTCTTTGTTTAAAGAGCAGCGCAGCATAAGCACAGAGAACAGAGAAAACAGGATAAAAGAAATAAGGTCCATGTGCATCTCCAAACAATAAACCATAAAAAATATCATAATTTCCTCAAATAATATGTTACACTACTGTGCAGCATAATTTAAGGAAAATACTGGCATGCTCATCGTACTACAAGTGGTAATCTTGTAGCAGGCTACATGTGAAAAGCCCATTATGTAGAGCCAGAAACACACATAATCAGAAGACTTTCAGGATACTTCTCACATGATTTTTTTCCAATAAGTAATACAATTCAGAACTCAGTGATAAAGCAATTCTGAGCTTCAAACCAGTTCAAGCTGTTTTAATGCCTCCCTGCTTAATTATGCTTCAGTTTAAAAAAAATTATATATATATATATATATATATATATATATATATATATATATATATATATATATATATATATATATATATATACTTGCAAATCTAAATGCAATAAACCACAAACAAGAGAAGCAATCTAATGGAACAATAGCAACACTGATGTAGGAGAGGGATGCACACTCTGTTAGAGCATTCACCCCTGACAGTGATGGTGTCAGTCAGAAATTACTTATTGTACCCAAAGTTGATATGAACAATAACTACAATGCCAGTTATGCACATGTTAAGTATTATTCTCATGCACAGCTAAATGTGGGAAAAAGGTCTGCTCAGGGAAATGACATCATTCAGCATCATTCCACAGCCCTGGAGTAATACCTCAAAGCACCAAGCTGGTCAATGTGGCTAACATCAGGACACTGAGGATCAGGGTATTTCCATCACCTATTTATTTTCTTTCTCTTTCTCTTTCTTTCTCTCTCTCTGCTCGGCTTAGGAAAATATGGCCAATGCAGGGTCACACAACATTGAATGTATTGTTAATAAGTGGCTAGCCAAAAGACACTGAAGGAATTCAGGGAGGTCAAAAGGTCAGAGTTAAGATCAACATAGCCAACATACAGTAAGCATCAGTTTCCAGAACCTAAAGACTGCACATTATTATACAGCATAGTAAACCAGGTGTACATCTGCAAATGCAGCTACAGAGAAAGTTAGCACAGCTCCCACTGCACTGTCTCTTGGGTATCTATGTCGACTTATTAACACACTACTGTTATCTTAGGGTGGAATTTCTCACTACACTACCTCAGCGGAGAACCGAGCACACAACTCTCCATTTGGATAAAAGATCAATAAAAACTGGTTCATATAATAGTATACATCAAACTGTAGTATACAACTTTTTTAGAATCTGTTTCAGAAGCTCTGACAGATGGTTCTACAGTTTTTAGGAAGCACTAAATAAACAAAACTAGACAAAAAGTACTGTGCAAAAGTCAGAGACCATACTTTATTTATTTAATCTCCAATTACAATGCCTATTAAGTACAAGTTATTTATTTTCAGTATTTCTTTTTTAGATTTTTCAGCTTTTATCTTTATTACAGCTTCAGTTCTTTTTGGTAGGCTGGCCTTTAATTTTTAAAATCTAAAAGGATACTTTTGCACACCTCCAAAGATCTTGGATGATGGATGCATCTGTAATCGCAAACATTCAGTGATGTTGAGGCAGGTGTGGAAGGAGAGAGCAATTAAAACTACAAGAAAACATGTATATTGTACAAGATTATACAACACAGAAAGTCCAACAGTAACACACCAAATTCCAGTTTTAAGTTGGTGCCTCCCTTGGAAAAAGGCCATGGACAGCGAAAAAAATATAAACAAAACTTTTTTTTTTTTTTTACCTAAACCTAAACCTAAACTAATTAAAATAAGTAATCTAACTGAAAACTAAACAAAACATATATATACACATATGCGACACCTGTACCCTTACCAAGTGTTTTTAACAAAGGACTTTCTACATGCTGTTCATGTACATACCCAAACTAGCCCAAACGTTTCCCTGGATTTTAAAAGCTACCAACTGGACTGGACTGTCAACTAGACTTCACAAGTTTATCAACAAGGCTAACAAATACTTTAAGCAAAATACTTAGTGATTTTTCCTCCACATGTTTTTTACAAAATGGTCCTAAGACTGAAGCTCCTCCCCTTCTACTGACATTGTTCCTCCTGATTGGTAAACTAAGTAGAACTGAATCCAGCAAAGGGAAAAAAGCTCCTTCCTTTTTTAATCACTGAATAGTTTAATATATGTTTGCTAAACTTTGCTGAATAATATCCAATAGGATAATCGATACCATCATCATCCTCCTGCAACAGGACTGCACCAGCTCCCACTGCACTAGCATTCACTTCCAACTTCAACAGTTTGGAGAAGTCAAGAGCAGCAAGTCCTAGAGCAGTAGACAGTAAAACCTTAATGTGCTCAAATGCATGCTGGCACTCCAGGGAGCATATAAACTTCACAGCATCACAGAGAAGCTAACAGAGAATATTTTTTTTCAGAACCTGTGATAGTATCTCATCATGTGGCTTCTTGACAGCTAGACATCCTTTCAGGCCCATAGCAATAATCTGCTTTCTCACGGAGGCTGAACAGGAACACCTGTGGATTTGTTTCATATCTGAGGCAAAAGTGGAGCTTATTTTTGTCTTGTCATGGTCTCTGACTTCTACACAGTAATATACTTCAGTACCTACAATTCAAACTCCGCTACAGGTTTCAATTTTCAGTTTAGTTACTCATCAGTTCCTTAAATAAAAACATCTCACAAAGTACCACAAAGTAGCATTTACAAGGTGCTTCCACTTTAGGGAGATGCTAATACTTTCAAGAAATTGTGCCAAAATCTATTAATGTAGAGCATTCCATACTTATTAGTCTGAGTCAAAGTTTCCCAAAGTAAGATCTTAACAACCTAACATCATTTACTTATACCAAAAGACGACTAAACACTTAAATTCATGTTCTGTCAAGTTTATTACAACAACCAAAAAGTAATAAAATGCATGCAGTAAATCACCTTTTTTATTTATGTCAGATAAAAGCTTTGGCATAATAACAGAAATAACTAAAAGACTACACTGTTCATGTGAGCAGAAAACCATAGAAATAAAAGGTCTGTTTTTTTTGTTGTTTTTTTTTGCTGATCATGAAGAATGAAACAGACAGAGTACTACTACAGCTGGTATAAGGAGCCAAGGTAAAGGAGAAAGTCAAATCAGCATTATCCTCTCTGCTGGGCTCCACATTCCTCCAGCTGTACTCCAAAACCTAAATATTCAATAATTATGACATTCCATTAGAATCCTTAACCCCGTCTATTATTACTGCTTGCTAGCAGTACCCAATAACTTACTGGAAATGAATCTCTACCCAAGCCAAGAGCAGAGGCAGTCTGAGCACCCATCCAAGAGCAGCTAAAATTACCAAAATATTTCACAGACTTATGACAACACTGTCATTTACAATGTTTGCCACACACTTGCTGTTGAAATGTAATAATACAATGCTCAGCCACAGGTCATATATTCTGTTGTTAGGTTACTTTAAAAAGATCAGTGTCAAGACTATCAGTATTCAACAGATAGGGAATGAATCATTAAATCAAATCAAATGGCAGTGCTGTTTTTTTTTTATTTTTATCAGATTCAATAAGATACAATCTCAGTTCCAACTGTGGGTTTAGGGGTTAACAGGTATAAATGAAGGGTACATTCGTGGCAGTACAATGGTTGAAAAAAAAAAAACGAAGTGGGAATATGGTTTGGAAGTGCTGATACAGCATACCTGGCAGCTCCTGGCGAGAGCAACTTCAAAGGCCCCTACTCTTTGAAAGGCATCACGCCTCACCCCCTTGGCTTCTTAAAGAGCCAGTATGCTTAACGGCTTCAGCATGTTTGGCACAGACCACTGGTCTCAAAATGCTGGATGTGGAGTGTGGAGGGAGGGCTCAGGAAATCAAACATTAAAAGACAGCATAGTGGTCGCAACAATCAAGTAGACATATCCCATTAACTTGTTAAAATAATGAAACTTTAGACATTCAGTATCAGTGTGATACTGTATCATCATTCAGTATCAAGGTGTAGAGGGATAACAACATGCTGGTTAGGTTTAATTTAGTTTGGTTTAGGGCACAGCAGACAGCAGCCAGTGGAAAGTTCCAAGCAGATGCTGCACAAAAGGGATGCCATGTTTTGACCAGAAACAAACCTTCAACTACAAACACAGACCTACTGCCAAAACAAAAAGGGGAATAGTTCAGGGAAAAGACTACATTCTCTTAGGTGTTATCACCAGTGATATTAAGATTAATTACTAACTAATCGCAACTGTGGCCATGACTCAAAAAAGAGGGATGATTTAATATGAACTGGCATGGTGGCAATTGATACATACTGTGCGTGTGGAGTGAAAGGTGCTCTGTAACCAGATAATAAGAAAGAGAACATGCCAACAAGGCATTTAGGTTATTAGAAGTGAAAGTCTATTTGGGAAATCTAAGCAAGCAAGCTGTGAGAAGATTATAAATTGTAAAAAGTCTTTCATTCTTCTGTGGAAATAAAAACACTTTAAAAAGAGAAAAAGCCAGACATTCCAAGAATTCCTTGACAGTTCCATACATAAAAAAGGGTTGGACTAGAAAAACAGAAAAGGAGAGATGAGGGCCAAAGTGTCTGAGACATTGTCACTCACGTATCACTATAAAAATACAGAAGAAACCACATATACTTAACCCTTCCTGTGCTTGTATGGCTCTCTGAAGCACTGCATAGAATAGTTCCATGCAAGGACTGCTGAAACAGCAGTATAACCACCCACTCCCTCTAGGTTAGCCCACTAACATGGGCTTAAAAAAATGAGACGTTAAATGTTATTTGAAACATTGAGATGAAATGCAAAAATATATTTTATTACTGCAATTATCTTCCTCTTTCACTCACTCTCTCCACCACAGAGATGACAGAGGTCAGAATAACAAATTGAATGTAGGAGCCATTTCTGATAGAATGCATGTGGGAGAGAAATGTTTTATTCTACCTCTTGCCCTGACTCACCACAAAGATTTCTGCTATAGCCAGCTTTAACACACACACATATACATACAATATATATATACATACTATATATATATATATATATATATATATATATATATATATATATATATATATATATATACATATATACATATATATACATACTATATATATATATATATATATATATATATATATATATATATATATATACATATACATATACACATACATACACACACACACACATGTGTATGTGTATATGTATATATATATATATATATATATATATATATATATATATATATATATATATATATATATATATATATATATATATATACACACACATATATATACATACATACACACACACACAAAGATAAAGTCAGACAGATGTGTTTCTTATTTCAAAGGGTTGGTAATGAATTTTGCTTAGAAGTCCCACAGCTTAAATGACTTCTTTTTCACCAAAATGTAGACTCCCAGCTCTCTTTAAAGATTCTTCAGAGACCATTAAACTGGCCTTTAAGTTTTATTGCCTGTGACCGATTTGGCCAACACAAACTAAGCACCTATAAAATTGTCCAGAGATGATTACACTGAGAAAGCCTACAGAATACTAATTTGCCCCATTCAATGAGAAACTTTCAGTTAGTAACACACACAGGATTTGAACCCTACAATCTCGTGTAACTCTTAAAAACATACTGCCTTTGGCTGAAGGGAGAGCCGATTGGTAAGAAGTAAAGTGAAAGAACAAGAGGTAGAGAGGGAAGAACTAGTGTACATCTGCACCACTAAATGGTGCTAGCATGCACATCAGTGGACGGAGATACACTGAAGCAAACAAGATGTTGCTGTGAGATTATTTCCCACTTGAGACAAGTGGGTACAAAAGGTCAATGCAAAATCTTTAATGGCTTTCTATCAAGAGGTAGCATGGTCAGCAAGGATTTCGGTTAAATTCAACCAGTCAACCAACAAAACAAAATCAACCAAATTTGCAAATATAACATCCGCTTATGCCAATCCCCAGGAAAAATAGTGATCTGATTTAGAAGCAAGTAGAGGAAGCAAGTGTAATATTTTCTCACTGTACAGTGACAGGACCACAAATGATAAGAGACATTTGCAGAATTTTAAAGGTTGTAATATTAAAAGAATAAACGCATAATGCAACCACAAAATCCTTTCCCTCCAATTCCAACATTTACCATGGCACTTGCAGACCTATTTGTCCAAAAACGACTGGATTTCTCATAGTCACAACACAGAAATGAACTACAATAGCACCAAAAACAACAGTGGTGTAATGTTTCATTACAGTGCTATGCAGCATGACTGTGACTTGTTATCACAAATGCATAAAAGACTGCTTGTGAAACAACTTGTCAACTTAATATACTGTGCTGTCAGCCTCACAGCAAGTGTTCAAATAGTGCTCCCTGTTAGTCCATGCAGACCAGCATGTGTGTGCGTGCGTACATACGTGCATGCATGCGTACTTACCTGCCTCTAGAGAGGCTAACGTCTGAGTGTAGGGCTCTCACTGTTCCAGACTGCGCCCCCGGGGTCAGGCTGAGTCCTCCTCTGCTGAACACTCCATTGGCCAGGTTCAGACTGGTCAACTATAGGAAGGAAAAACAGTCTAATTACGCACTAACAATCAAAATAAACGTGATCTTATACTTAAAGCTCTCTCTGCTCAAGTTATGTACTGAAAAACATTGCAAAAACAAAGTTGAGGGCACACACATATAATCCCACAGCAGCACTGTGTATTCTGATGTAACCCTGATGCTGCGCACAACTAGGCCGCATGGCTATTTGGTGGTGGCTTTGCATATGTTCCAGTGGTCTGTCCTTAATCCTCAATAGGAGTGTTTTAGTTTACACTTGACTGACCATGACACAGTACCCTGTGGTGACTGAGGAGAAGCAACTGTCAAACCAAAGCAGTGACAAGTAATCCAACAGCCAACCCCTCTCTTATAAGCCTTAAATAACCCTTCAGAGGTCAGCAGGTTCAACTTTTCAAACTTTTTTTCTGTGCTCCCTTATTTTTTCAAGATAAAGTTAATTCAGAATGAATGACTTTCTATGCAACTTGCAAGCAATAAAATAAAAATGAATAGTTTGTTTCAATCACTCACTATATTTCACTTCTAGCAATAAAAATGCATTACATAATGACATAATTTCCTGTAAAAATGGTCACATAAATTTTGATTTATCAATAAAAAAAAAAGTTATCTTTTTATTTTATATTTGTTTGTCTTGAGTTTTCTGTCTCTAAGTGGTGAAATGTGGCAGAATTCCTTTTAAAAACTCATTTTTCACTCAGTCTAACTACACCTCTCCACCATGCTGTTTGTGATTTTGTTTCTTGTGAGCACATAAGGAAAATCTGTCACAGCAGTAAATTTATACAGAATCGCATGAAATTTAAATAAATAAATAAATATATACAATAACATTTTCAGCATAATTTTCAGGTATTGACAAACAAGTTTTCCACAAGTTGAACGGCAAAACATTTGTTGACACTCCTAAAATATAACAGATAACCTACATTGTCAAACTTCTTAAGCATTAAAGCATTTTTTGTAAAAATCCTTTGTAGCTACTGACAGCACTTTTCTTGGTCTATTTGTTCAGCATATAACAAACATAACAAAATATAACACTACAAAACTTAATAAATTATGTATCGCAATATTTAACATTTTTGTGATTAGCAAACAACTTGGAATGAATAAAATGCACCAGCAAGACTATGAGTAAATTGAGTTACTACACACTGGTAGTTGTTGTATACATTCTCTCTATAATTGATCTAAATCTTTCTTTTTTATGAAACATATAGTTGTTCTATATTCTAGAAGTAAAGACTATAGCTTGAATATAAGAATGCAATGTATAATCAATGGAGTCAACTAAAAATCAATGAACAAAATAGTTGCTAACAAATGTAGCTGTTGATTAGTTGGTGACGTCATCGCATATGTTTTTTTGTCATGTTACTTCACGTTATGAGCTACAGCTAAAGTTTTCTATTTTGAAATACATTTTCTCTCAATCAATGGATTGCTAATGGTGTTGAACATACTAGAAAGCTGCATGGGAATGGGAATAGTGGTAACACTGCATTTAAAAAGCATTGCATTTCCATTTCCACAGTAATCCACAGACAAAACAAAAAATATTCTGTGAAATGTTGCTAAACTTATATTCCTGAAAAATTTTTATTTCTGTTACCGCCACAGTAACGGTATGAGTGCTGTCTTCCACATAGTTTAATCCAAAACACTCTCCGATCCTGTACTGAGATTATTTTTTCTGTGCTTGAAAGACACAGTTGAGTTTATGTCATGGTAATGTTTACGGCTAGAGAATGGGCTGCAGCAAAGTTTTGCGAACACTGGAAAATTGGAAAATACTTTCTAAATCTACAACTCTATGTATGCGTGCCCACTGTGAATTACATTCAAATTCAGTTGAGTGATTTATGGGTTTATTTTATTTTGTTCCAACTTGACTTTTGGACAAAAGTGACAACTCACATTTATTGTGAAACTGCACATATAGATGGGCAATAAATATAGGACATATGGGGGGACAAATCTTTGTCTTTATTGTTTAATAGCACATACATAAACACTGAAATCTAAATAAGATCCATAGAGTATGACTCCTAATAGTCAATTATTTGTTTTAATACTCAAGATTATTTGAAAATAATCTTATTAAAATAGTTGTTAGTTGAAGCCCTACTTGAATATACATAACAACATTAACATATCATACTGCTATCCACAGCCATGGTATATAGTTAGAAAGCTAGGGCCAAGTATAAGCAGACCAATAATCAAGGACCTGGTCAATTCACAAAACAACATGTATGTGCAAAATATGTATAGGTGGAGAGACAGAAAGCTGTCTTTTGCTCTACATATTTTTTAACATTTTATAATTCTGAAACATGACGTAGAGGTTATCTAGAAGCCATTAACATTCACCCAATGGAAATATGCAATTATAACACAGACCCCAGAAAGGAGGAAGTGATTATATTCTTAATATCTCTCCCACTCATCAGTAACACATAGGCTGTAAACAAAGTCTACACTCATGAAAAGCACTGGACCAAAAGACTGATGCAACATCTGCAGGAAAGATTAGATGAGCAGTGATTAAACATCAAGTCCACAACATAGATTTGCTTTTCTGAATATACTGTCTTTACAAGACCAGAATTGCAGCACTGGACTTTTGAGGCTTTTCCTGCCTTTTTGGAGCTGACAGAACTGTTTATTTTCCCAGAGTTTTAGGCTGGGTTTCTAGGCAGGTGGACAGCTTGTTTGTCTGGTTGTCATGCCAGAGAAAAGGAAATGTCAAACATTCCTCAGCGACAGGTGTTTAAATTAATGCAAGATTTGACAGAGCACAGCCAGGTCTTTGGAGCGTCCCTGGTTTCCTTAAAGGAGTGCATTTTTTGAATAGATATTTGCTTGAGATCCACCATCCCTTGTCAAAAGATATCAAAGAACATTGCTCTTAAACAGAAATAGCATGGCCAACAGTAAAAACAGCACTTCATTACAGTGCTGTGATGCATAGCTGGTCTTTTTGCCTGTTATCAAGAAAAAATCCAGAGGTGCTTTTGTCCATTCAGATAAAAGGTAACACTGTGCTGTATACTTTCATTTTTCTCTGCTATGAAAGGCTTGATTTATTTTTCATTTCCAGACTACTTTTTAAAAATTCATTGGTGCATTATACAATGTTAAAAATTTATGCTTTTATAATTGCAAATAGCTTGGGCCATCTTGGGCCATCAAAGTATACTAATATAATACAATAAAGTACCACATAGCTTCAAAGACTAATGTGTTCCTTTTGCTTGCAATTTTGCACAAGGCCATTAAAAATCTGCTGAATCATATCATATCTGTGCCCAGTTTCACAGTATCTTCTCCCTGTACTACAAAATCCCAGCATTTGAATTTAGCCTGTCTGTGGGTCAAATGCCACTAAGCAGTGCCACGTCTCCAGTGAGAGTTAGAGGAAATTACAGTCATACCTCAGCCACATTACAAACACTGAATGCCTCAGAAGATGACCATCCTAGAGCAATGATTTAATTGAAAAGCTAAATATATAGTCAGATATGCAAAGTATGTCCCTTTTCAAGACCCTAAATGTTCATTTTATTTGTATCTTGCTCTCATGACCGCAGATCTAAAAATACAGGAAAATCGTCAGCAAATTATCCATTTAGTGCAGTAACAGACACATTTAAAACATCTGTCAGTGAAACTATGATGTTATTCCAGCCAAAAAGACTTGATGGTGGATGAATGAAATATCTTACTGCCTCAATTCTCCTGGGTAGAAAGAATACCAGCCAAGATGGCAGTAAGCTTTTCTAATGTGAATATCTTTGCATGGTGCAGCTTCTATATTTGGGGCTAAATGAGCCGAGGTGAAACAGAAATGTTATTATGCTAGGCTGTACTGAGTGTGCATGTGCTAATGATGCATATTAAAGCTGAAAGTTTATTTCATGATGGCTATCATGTTGCACTTGCATTTCTGGCCAAGGTCACAGGAGACACTTTAAAATTATTGTTTGGATTTTTGAAAGTGCCATTTACACAATCACAGAGCCTTTTTTGAGTAATCATGTTATCTATTACCTGGCATAATGCACCATTACCTGGCATAATGCATCATCTGAAATGCATTTCTATCACAGTTATATGCTCTTTCATGTTATGGTACTGTAAATGAAGTCAGTCAGTATGTATAGGCATATGACAAGAGAACATGGCATGCTTGCTATGATATTTGGTCACTAAAGTAACTTGTTAGCAAACAGGGTCATTGGATAGCAATGAATTGCGTTAATGATTTACTTAAGTTTCAAAGAATATATAAGCAGGGTCGCACTCAGGTCTCATGGTGTGACAATTAAATGATAAAATGACAAAAAATAAAGAGTTGAAATAGCAACATAAATTATCATTACGAGAAAATATTTCTATATATCCATAAAAAGAAATAGAAAGAAAGCATAAAGAAAGTGAATGCCACAACAGGCCACTTTCAGGACACATTTAAAAATGTATTTTTAAAACATTTGTACAAACGAAACCAGCTCTTGGAGCACCTAAATTCTCATTAAATTTTGCAGACTCAAAAATAGTAATAATCAAATACTCATTTTACCAGATATAAAGTATTTACAGCACTGATCGCAAAGTTGCCTCCAAAAGTGTAAGTGGGGACAATGTCTTGCAAATTAATAAAACTTTACAACGTACAACTTATTTCATTTAATTACAGTGCAAAACAAAGCAGAGAACAGATTTGTTCATGTGTTTGTAAAACTCAAAAGTGTATCTTGGAAAGTAAGTCCCCACCATGACCCAAATGAACTTTCCATGGTAAACAAAGCAAACACCTTCTAATGTAACAGTATACATTAGAGCGGAGAACTGGGGAGACATAAAATGTGCAATCTGTGTGGTCTAGTGACATCGCAAAGAGGAGAAAGGAAGGGAAGGAATTAAAAGGAGCTCAGCCAGTGGGCTTCCCACTGAAACCCTTCAGGGCAGAAATGATATACAGAAAAAAAACAAGAGGTAGCACACATACAGTTCTTACACCCCCACTTGGTGCCAATTTGCCACATTCTTTTATTTATAAGCATCAATTACTCAGAAAAAATCTGCCTGCCTGCTAAATATCAACAAAAAGTACCTCCCCTGTGGAGCATCTGATAACGAGACCTCACACAGAGCTGCTGCAGACATGTATCATCCACTGACTCTACCACGTACCATGTTATAGGACCTTTCAAGTCTCTCTTATCTTTGACACTGCTTAAGCACTAAAAAAGGCTATGTTATCATTACTATTCATACCAAAAGCTAACAACTGAAAGTAATGGTAATCAGCAATACCATGTACTTTATGTGCTGTACATATAGCCAAGAAAAAAAAGCTTTCTTATAGTAATTTTCATAAAAATGTGCCCTACATAGCAATCTTCTGATATCAGAAATAATAGACATGTATGTTGTAATGGTGTTAAATGAGCTGCCTTAAATTCAAAAGATTATAGGCTTGGCATGAAAGTATTAGAGCACAACATTTCTGGTGGGGCAAAAGGCTTTGCCACCCTATAATGCCTTGCTGAGGAATTTCCAGAAAGTAACCTAATGTAAACAATCTGAAGATTAAGTACTGTGCCAAAGTCAGAGCCACCCTTTTTCAGAGACCCATTTAATTTTCAGTCAACAACCATAAAAATAATAAAAAATAAATAAATAAATCACCATATGGTGACTGGGCACTCACATGTTGTGTAAGCAGGCTAATGTGGCTGGAGGTGCTGTACTGGCGAGCTGCTTGTTTCTCCACTAGTTTTTTCAAGGCAGACACAATAGCCAGCTGGTTAGACTGGGCCTGAGCTGACAGCGAATCTGGCTCCTTAAACACTCCCGCAGAACCAGGTCGAGGCTTACTAGCCTTACGTATCACTGAAGGACACACAAAACCATATAGCACATCACATAGCTGAAGAATTTCCTGAACTGATAAATGCACAGTATACAAGATCCATTATTGACAGAAGACAAAAATAGTTTACCCTGCCCTGCAGAGGAAGGCCGTGAGAGTTTCTGATTGTAGAAGTTCACAGCATTGGGATTGGATGCTCCAGTGGAGATGCCATTAGCGGAAGGCTGTTCCAAACGAGAAACCCGGAGTCGCTGCAGTACATCAGTAGAAGCCACTGATCCAGCTGAACTAGAAACTGACGAAGCCCACATGACACGTGTAGGCTGGAGGGTGTTGGATGAAGAAGGTACAGCAGCCTGTGGTTTGTTTTGAGGTTCAGCATGCGGGTGAGGTGGAGGCTGAACGTATGGTGGGGGTTGGGGTTCAGAAAAAGATGATGGGAAACAGTGCTGCAGGTGGATGTGTTCACAGTCTATGGCTGCAGGATAAGATGAAGTGTGCTGGGAAGCCAAAACCCTGGCTTGGGCTTTACAACTTTTTACAATTTCAGGCTGAACCTCACTGACTTTGATTATTTTTGATAGGGCTATGGGGTGGGATTTGTCACTGCCAAGCTCTCCATCTGGTGTACTTCTCATTTTGATTTCATTACTTTCAGTCTCAAATGCAGCTAAGACTTCAGACTGCACTTGAGTCACTGTATCTCCATTTCGTGTTTTGTTTTCACCGTTATTTAATGTACTGTATTTGCTATCTCTATTTCGGACAGTGTTACGGTGCTTGGCCATATTAAGAGTTACAGCAATTTTGTTCTCTCTGGGTTGAGTTGCACTCTGTTGAATTTCTTCTTCTTTTTTTGCTTGGCTGGCCTTGCCAGCAGTCACAGAGGACTCTGATTTGGAATTCACCAGAGCTGGTTAGAGAAAAAATGTAAAAGTTAATTAACTTGGATCAAACACAACTGTTTAAGGCCACCTTTACATCTGACTTTAAACACAATATCTTCATAACACCACACTTCATGCTGAAGATGAGCCACATGACAAGTGTTTTTTTTAAAGACACTTGCCTTGGTCATCAGGTAATATGGTTTGACAAGAACTTAACTAGTACTAGGAAACACAAGCTCACACAGTTGTGTGATTGATGCTAAAAAGCAAACTGCATCACTGTGTTATGGTTTAGCTCAATTATGCTCAACAACAAAAAATATTTAAATGTGTTTTTCAATAGTTAAATGTGTTTGTTATTAGTTATGCCTATTTTAATTGTGCAATATTAAGAAGAAAAAAACACTAATAGATGGTTTTAACAGTTATGTATAACTTCAACAGACTTGTATATGTATACTATATGCAGTGTTGCAACAAACTATTCATGTATAAATATATATTAAAACAACAAAACCAATGACTCACTTTTCCTGGTTTGATGTTTTGCTGGTTCTCCTGAGCCCTTCTGGCATTCTTTGTTACTGTCTGTCTCAGAACTCTGAGATTTGGTCCCCAAAAACACACTGGCAGATTTGTTCTTGTGTGTGTAAAAAGTCAGGACTTCTTCTAGATCACTTTCACTTTGAAGAGGTGAGAATGAAAATTGATACAATCATTATTTACACAAACATTAAGTGATGCTTGCATAAAAGAAAGCAGTATGTGAGTCTGAAAGAGTGATATTTAGTACACCAACCTTGCTTCCAGAATAAACTCCTGAAATACATTTGGATTGATACAATGATCTTCATCTTTAATCTTCTCCAAACTTTTGACCATTTGCTCAGTCTCCTATGTATGTTACATTTGAACCAATAAGTTCACAACATTTATTTTTACCACAACATTTATTTTTTTCTCCTTTTTATGTAGGTAGGAATGTGCAATATACTGTATTATAAAACATAATTTTAGATGTAAATTATGTCAAAATAAACCTTGTTATAGAAGTGGATGAATTCCCCCAGTTGATGGGACAATATGCGTTGACGGTCAGGCAGGGAAAGCTGGCAGCTGGGCAACACCACACGCATGTCCTGCTGCAGGTTACTGGCAGCTCTCTTTAGGAAGCGCATTACCAACTCCTCCAGAATGACAGAGTTGAGTCAGGCATGGAAAAATTAAACTCCTGACCAATGGCTATGCAAACAGTTTCACGTTTCTCTTTTCTTCTGAAGCTAAAGCAGAAGAAACTTCCATGGAAGCCTTTTTTTATTTTTTGGGGGGGTGGGGGGGTGGGGGGGGTGCGGGGGTGGTCAGTATTTCATAATCCAGTTGCAGCATTTTTCTGCAGTGCAATCATGGACCTCATGGAACAATATGCATAATCAGCAGAGAGATTTGAACAATTGTTCTAAAACAACTAGCTGGAGAGCATAAGTACAGCTCCCATATTCTGGTTTAATCCACCACAAAGCATCTCATCATCATCAATTTATTGAACTCATTGTTTGTAAGATTTATTCAGACATACTGGGTGGATGTAAACATTAACTTGACTCATTTTTAAAAGCATATGGGCACTTTGGGCTGAAAATTTCAAACTAAAGCTCAAATGACAGATTATAGAATAAATTCTAAAGTCATTTACCATTTGGTCATTGTCCCTCTCTGATGAGGCAGAGCTACTGTTTGCTCTGCTCTCTGCAAGCAGCCTCATCTGTACTCGGTGGAGGTAGGAAGAGAAGGCCATTCGGGCCTGCACCTTACTGCAGAGGAAAGAGGGAGGGTGATGAGGTCACAGGGGGAGCAGAGGTGTAGAGGGAGAAAAGGTTAAATATTTCTTCAAAAAACAGCATGGGCATAAGATGAGGAAAGCAACATGCAAGAAGGAAGCATAGTGAAATAAACATAAAACAAGATGGAGAGAATGAAAAAGATACTGCATAAACCCTGACAGCTAGACTAGCTTGCTAGAGCATCATGACAAGGAAAAAAAATACACTTTGAAGCCTGAAGAGAAATGAACAGTTTCACACAGTACACAGAGTTTGTGTTTGCCCTTAGGAAACTCAACAAGACTTATGCACATCTCATTTGTTTTTACAGGTTTGGCATGACAGATGAAACAAACAGTGGTATGTGTCAGTGTAACAAAGTATTTGTTGATATCTTTCTTCAGGAAAAGAAGGACTTAAATTCAGTCAGAAGACTGGTGAACTACTTAGATGTCCTTGCAGAAAATGGGATGGGCAGTGGGACTATAATGCAACAGAAAAATGTTTTGAAAAAAGCTGTCAAACACAAACAATGATGCACTGTACTCTAATTGCCCAGGTCCCTTTTCGGTCCTGGCAAGTACAGAGGAATTTCTACAAACTCAGACTTGTCATTATAATTCCCTGCTCAAATTACAATTTCTGACGCGCTTTATAAGTCATGGGGAGACTGGTGTCTTTGTTACACTTTCGACAGGAGTATGTAATATTCATTAATGTCACAGTATAAAAAGAACAGGTCTAAATATTTTTGTAGGGCTATTGCATAACATGAGGGGGGAGTGAATGTGTTTCAAGTGTTTCCAGGATCCTGCAAATTGTTAAACAAAGGAAAGACAGTCTGACTCCAGTAATTAGGCAGCCAATCTGAGCCAGACTCTCTACATGGAGGTCAGGGTTGACCTGCAGGATTGGTTGGCTGGAGAAGGATCCACTTCCTGTGTGAATGAGGTAGACACTGTGGAGTCGTGCAAAAGGAGTGAAAACATGCTGCGGCAGTGGATGAAAAGGACAACACAGCGCTGCCAGAGTTTTGTCCTGAGCTTTCCTTGTCTTTCTACTGAGAGTTTCCTTACAGTAACTCAAGTTCTCAAAAAGTTTATACTGTTTCAAGTGAGTGTGTGCATGTGTGTGTGTGTCTGTATGCGTTTGTGTGCATTTTAGAAGTCAGTTTATTAAAGTTGTCTATTTTTCCACGTGTTTTGTCCCATACAATTTACCAGAGTAGGAACAGTCAAAGTCAAGAAAAAGAAAACGAAGCTAACAACAGAATGGACTCAAGAAAGGCAGTCAAGAAAGCATCTCAGAATAAGATGTATATATACACAATGCTCTGAAAAAGCATTTGTCCCTTCCCAGTTTTTCTATTTCTACATATTAGTCACACTTGAATGTTTTAGATCATTAACCTTTTTTAATATTAGACATTGATAACCCCAGTAAACACAAAATGCTGTCTGTAAATGATGATTTCATTAATTGAAGGAGAAATGTTGTTCAGCCCTACCTGGCCCTGTGTGAAAAAGCACTGTTGGGTTAAATTTCACCAGCCACAACCAGGCATGATTACTGCCAGACCTGTTGAATCTAAACATCACTTAAATACAACCTGTCTGGCAATGTGAAGCAGGCTAGAAGGGTTCAAAAAGCTGCATGATGCTACATTCTAAAGAGATTCAAATACAGATGTGAAGCATAGTCACTGAAAGCTACCAGTCTGGAAAGGGTTACAAAGCCATTGTTAAAGATCTAGGACATCCACGAACCACAGCGAGAACCATTATTCACAAATGGAGAAAAAGTTGGAACAGTGGTGAACCTTCCCAGGAGAGCCCCTCCTCTAAAAATTTCACCAAGAGTGCATCGATGAGTCATCCATGAGGTCACAAAAAAACCCAGATGAGAGATCTAAAGAACTGCAGGCCTCATTTGTCGTAGTTAATGTACATGACTCCACAATAAGAAAGACACTGGGCAAATATGACATCCATGAAAGAGCTGCAATGTGCAAACCACTGCTGTCCAAAAAGAACACAAAGGCTCATCTCGCATTTGCCAAAAAATACCTAGATGACCCCCAAGACTTCTGAGATAATATTCTGTGAACTAATGAGTCAAAGGTGGAACTTTTTAGAAGACGGGTTCTGTTACATCTGACGCAAAGCTAAAACCACATTCCACCACAACATGGCGGTGGTAATATGATGGTTTGGGGCTGCTTTGCTTCTGCAGGAAATGGATGACTCGTCATAATTGAATTCTGCTATCACAAAATCCTGAAGGAGAATGTATCATCAGTTTATGACCTAAAGCTCAAGTTGGACTATGCAGCAGGACAATGATCCGAAGTACATAAGCAAGTCCACTTCTGAATGGCTCCAAAAGAAACAAAATTAACATTTTGCAGTGGCTGAGTGACCGGGTCCTGACCTGAATCTCATTGAGATGCTGTGGTGAAACCTTAAACGGGCAGTTCATGCTTGAAAGCCCTCCAATGAAGCCAAATTAAAACAATTCTGCAAAGAAAAGTGGGCCAAATTTCCACCACAGCGATGTATAAAACTGATAGCATGTTATCACAAATTTTTAATTGTAGTTGTTTATGCCAAGAATGTTACAGTTATCAGATTTAGGGGCAGTTACTTTTTCACAGGGATGATATAGGTTTTGAATGAATATTTATCTAAATTAAATGGAATGTAAATTTAAAAGCTGTGTTAACTCATGTTGTCTTTATTGTATATTAAGATGAATTGGATGATCTGAAACATTTAAATGCGACAAATGAGCAAAAATAAAAGAAATCAGGCGAGGGGTAAATACACAGCACTGCACTATATCAGCAGAAAACAAAAA
Source organism: Pygocentrus nattereri (assembly GCF_015220715.1). Classification (NCBI taxonomy): domain Eukaryota; kingdom Metazoa; phylum Chordata; class Actinopteri; order Characiformes; family Serrasalmidae; genus Pygocentrus; species Pygocentrus nattereri. The sequence continues at coordinate 32,248,819 of NC_051220.1, read as the reverse complement.
GCAGTGTATTCCACAAACATTTGAAATAGTCAGCCAAGAGGAAATAGAATCCATCCAAAAATATCCTGACCTCTACAGCTACGATGGTATAAGATAATATTATTAGGTCGGCGCTAAGCAACCTGGAATTCAGGATGGTAACAGTTTTTTCTAGGATAAAAAAATTTAACGCAACAAAAATCTGAGACACTAAGGCACTAAACTTAAGTATAATACATATTCTTTAAATGTTTGCTGCTTCATTAAACTCACTTATTTCATTAAAATCACCTAGTTTATCATGGCAATATAAATATTATAGTTTCAATGACTTTCAGTCACCACTTTCAAAACATAACGACAACAGTAAGACACTTCAATAAGATACCTGCCTTGTATCTATCCGATTTCTCCATTTTATCAGGTCCACTTGCCATATAGGTGAATTTTGTAGTTTTATAATTATAGAATGCAGCCCATCTGTTTCTCTGCATAATTTGCCCCTTTTTTTACCATGTTCTTCAATGGTCAGAACCCTCTCAGGGCAGGTATTATTTGGGTGGTGGATCATTCTTAGCACTGAAGTGACACTGACATGGTGGTGGTGTGTTAGTGTGTGCTGTGCTAGTATGAGTGGATCAAATAATGCAGTGTTGCTGGAGTGCTAAGAATGAACCACCACCCAAATAATACCTACTGTAAAGGGATCCTGTGGGTGTCCTGATCATTGAAAACCAGAGTAAAAGGGTGCTAACAAAGAGAAACAGATGGACTACAGGCTGTAACTGTAGAACCACAAGGTGGACCTACATGGTAAGCTGATCTGAAAAAAATGGAGAATAATATACAAACTAGGTGTACTTAATGAACTGGCTAGTTGGTGTACATTATATTTAAGTACTTACAGAGTACATTTTTATTTTCTCCACACAAAAAGCAGACTGCATGTAGCATGTAGTCACTCACTTTGAAAAGTTAAATAAGAAAAGAGTAACACCAGAACCTCAGCAAGCAAACAAATATTCAATGACATTTATAAGCAAAGGTCCCTAGCGAAAACATATATTGTCCACACTGACCTGAGATCCCATCCCTGCTGGAGAATGTGCAATAGATCCACTTTAGGTTTGCTGACCCTAACTAGAAAGTGTTCTTCAGTTTGGACATTCTCTGTCGGGATGGGCTGAGAGTCTGTGTGTGAAGTTGTGTGTTCCTGGTTTTCCTGTGGCCTTTGCTCCTCTCCTTCATCTGCTTCTTCATTCTCACTGCCGTGTGGAGAAGATGGTGAGAGTCGTCGACCTGAAGACAGAGGTGTTTAGTAGAACAATGCTATTTCCGTTTCTTAGATTGCTTGTTCAATGTTTTATGCAAAAAGTAGATTTTTACCGGCTTTCTTCCTTCCAGTCATGGCACAGCCAGCTATATGCCTTTGTCTGTATCTTCGGGCCTCCAGAGAAAGCAATTTCCTCTCATACTGGACTTCGTGACAAGTTTTAAGTGACTCAACCTCCAAAAGCATATTACCTTTCAACTTATTCCTATAAAATAAACACATATACCAAATGTAAATACTGCACATGCTGTACCAATAAACAGGTCCTTTTCACATAGGAGCAAAAAAGTCCTCAAAATAATAAGTTCCACTATGTCAAATAACTCAAAACATACATCTTAAACACAATATCAATGAGCCATAGCTTCTCCTCCAATGCATAAAACAGAGTAAATCTAGAAAAAACTCAGATAACATGACAAATTGGATTCTTAGGGCATCACAAGATAAATAGTGATTAAAACTAGCCAGAACCTCCTGTGAGAAATAATATTTTAGATGTGCAGTTTAGTGTACCAACCTTGCTTGTGAGTTTACAGATGTTTTTCCTGACCTGAGGAATAAAGCACGGTTTAAACATTTTAGGAAAAAAACACGCAGTTCTGGAAAAACTACTCTAAAAAACAGGTGTAGATAAGACACATAATGTCCACACATTCTTAAAAGCACTGTATGATTCAGTATTTATGATTCACTGCTGTACGTTTTCTGGGAAACATTTTTATCAACCATTTTTAGTATCACATAGCTTTTTTATTAAATATTCTCAACTCTTCCAACATCTTTTTTTCCTATTTTGACACAAGACAACCCAAGCCACACTGCCACATAGACAGTCTGTTCATTCTGGAAAAGCTAACACTCTACTAGTAGTGTACATATATTGTTACCCCCACCTATCAATCTCTAGACAAAATATCAACTAAAAACCTAAAATACAGACCACATTTCCCTCAAAAACATTCCCAACCGCAGTGGAAAAGCTCACCTTCCATGGAAAAGTTTATTAGCCAACATGGAGTTCATAGATGTCTTGTATTCCAGATAACCACTGAGACGGGGACAAATGCAGAGAGAAAGAACATTATTACATAACCAATTTCACCCAAGATCTCCTAGCAGCTGCTAAGTACTGAGTGTGTTTTAAATAATGAAATCGCAAACAAAATAATAAAATCTTTACTCTTAACAAGCAGTGTGAGAAAGGTAAGGTGGAGCAAAAAAAAAAATACATGAGATCTAAGACATATTTTATTCATGTTTTTAAAGCAACTTTCTTGTCAATGTTGTTTTTTTTTCCTCTGACGTCCTCTAACCTGTAAAGTTCCCAAGTTTGTGGTGTGGGGAAAATGCGGATGAATCCACCTCTCCTCTCATGTTCTTCCTGTGTTCTCCTCAGAACTTTCATCTGGCCAAGATAGGAGAAACATGACATTCAAGATCAAATTCAAGATCAACAAAACACATGTTAATATTGATAGTCTTCATAACCTTAGAATGTACATTTTATTGATTATGTGATTGTGCAAGGAAGGTTGGCACAACAAAATCTGAGTTACATGTAATTAAAATAGCAAAGTGCAATTATTAGATAATTTTGCTAGACAGTACAAACAAAAAGAATGTTGTAAATCCACAGCTCTTGGTTGGATATAATCAACAAAAAGCTTTTATTAATTGCAATGCCGTGATCATGCATAATCACACGGTTAAATGATTTATTATATTTCTAAAAGTGTATATTTATCAGGGATGTAACAATCACGTTGCATTGCTACATTGTGACTAACACATTAGCTTGTGGCTAACACTAGCATATTAGTTCATGGCTAAAGTATTAAATTGGTACACTATAAAGCACAGCTTTTGCTTAAAATATTGAACTATTTAGAGACACATTTTTAGCCTCTTTAACTTTATCAGTTACGGTTGATGTGCTTAATTTAACATGTTGCAAAAACCCTCACTATATATGTGTATGTATATATATATGTGTGTGTGTGTGTGTGTGTGTGTGTGTGTGTGTGTGTGTGTGTGAATGTATACATATATATATATATATATATATATATATATATACACACACACACAATAACTGTATTTATAAATGTATTTATTGTTTTATATATGATAATGATATGATAATAGTATGACAAATAAAATGATGGTTCAGAAAACACTACTCAATTAACTGATTAATCTTACTAAAGGATAAGTCTGTGGTTATATAAGGAAAAAGCACAAGTTCCCTCATGTCCTTGTGACATTCAGAAGCAACAGTGTGGGCCATTGCAACTGCCTGACAGGTTTGTACTTAGGGAAACTGCCTACAACAGTGAAACAGTTTTATTGGCTAATGAAATCAATATGTTTGTTTATTTGTATGTTTTATTTAGTTTATACCTCTTCTGCTGTCAAGCCCAATGTGTCTACCTGCTTGACCTCCTGTTTCTCTTTCTGCTCTTCAGCATCAGTGTTGGTGGCAGACAGAGGTCTCTGACACTGGAAAAGATAAAGAGAGCAGTACATTCACTTGTTTGCACAACATTACCTCAACTTAACTCAATCATTATTTTTATTAGACTGCTGCTTTTAAGATATGCTATCTAAATGTACTCTAAGAAGCCAATACATTCCACCACTATTACAGTGTCTGTATTATTGGTTTGTCACAAAACATATTATATTGCTATACTTCATGATATATTGCATGAAAGTGCATAATAATGTTTACCCATTGTTTAATATTTGCTAATTATTTTGGAATTCTTAAATGCAACACAGTGCCCAAATAACCATCTAACATGAGACCATATGGATTGGATTAACAATGAGCTCATGAGCAAATGCCTTTTTTATTTATTTATTTTTTAAATATTTACTCCATTATTCCATACAGACTCAGGATCCTGGACAAATGATCCATAGATGGCTGTATGGAAGCTTGGAATAAGATTTTCCTACCAGGATAGATTTAACAAATTGACGGAGGAATTGTGACTTTTTAAAATATTGATTATGATTTAAAGTTTACATTTACAAAACTGCTGCTACATAAATGTCATAGCCACAAACATACTATTTCAGGAAAGTGAGGTAAAGGTTTATATACACAGGCAAAACTAAACAAAAAAGGAATCCTCACTGCAATCCCCTTCTTGGTTGCTTAAATAAATGTCACGTTCCATCTCCTTTGGCATTCTTGCCTGGCATTTTTCCCTGCCCTCCCCTTCTAATGGCAAGCATTGCCACAGGAGATTGACAGTTTTGAGTAGGCTTTTGACTGTGTGCCAAGAACCATCATCTGACCCCCGAGGATCATTGGCTGCATTTGTCATCTTAAATAACATGGGGATTACATTTAATTTGTCTGACTGGTGCCGGGCTATCATAGCAGCCAAAGACTGAGTTGTAATCCCCTGGAATAATCTTGCACAGGGCCTCTAATCAAGGAATCAGCAGGCAAAGGCAAGTTAAAAACAGATCCAGAGACTACAGTGTCTTTTTTAATTCAAATTCTACAGAAAGATAAAGGTAGTTTCCACTATACCCACTAAAACATGCATGAGAGCATGAAAAGAGTAACATCTATAGCTCACTCTGAGTGACATATTTAATGGTCAAGGATTACAAGTGCTCAAAGAAAATGTGCTGCTTTGATTTGTATGTAGAAACTCTACATAGAAAAAGACACAATGAAACTGTTACTTCATACAGACATTTGTTCAGAATCAGGTTTCAGTTCTGTGAAATATACAGCCACTGAGTGAAGGAAATATACTTTTTTTAGTTTTCAGACTGCAAGAGAAACAACACCTAAAGTTACTAACATACTGGGAATATTATATCTGTAGATAATATGCAAAGCATTGATTTTAGAAACAGGTAGATAAAGGTAGCTATTTTCACAAAGTTAATTATTTCTCTAAGCAGCACAATTTGGCTGCCATGCTTTCCCTATAGTGCTGAGATTCCAGACACAACCTAATTAAATATGGAATATGGAATGATGGTCCCAGTTCCAGTTGAAGGGTGGCCTCTATGGTGCCTATTTCATGTCTACAATGAAGAGTAGGGTGGCTAATCGACTTGTCATCGAAAAAAGAAAAAAAAGCCAACTTGTATGAGGAACACTAAGAAGGTTGACTGTGACATTACATACTTTAATGGGAAAATCAAGCCTTACAGTAATTCAGTCTCATAAAAAATTCCATGACTAGTCATGCTGTGTCGACTAGCGGAACATTAACTAATGTTATATAACTAGATTAATACATGAAACACTTAACAAAGAGTGGTCCAGTGGAGCCAAATGTTGCCATGCTGCCTCATTCTTTATTAACTGGTGGTATGTCAAAATATTACAGTAACTAACTTGTGGGGTCTACACCAGCTGCTTTATTGCACTAATTAGGCCATCTTCTACAGTAGTCACACTTATCACAAGACATGAAATCACAAGCAACATCATAACACCAGCACTGTAGGCATGCTGTTGACACAATGCAGATAGAATCATGTTTTTATTTTGTTTCTGTATTTTTTCCTCAATTGGGAGATTCTTTTTGAAGACACTTCAATCTTATTTCTTAAAAAAAAAGTATAATAATAATAATTTTTAAAAAATTGTGCAATTCAACCCTTCAAAATACCTCTTCAGTTTGGGTTGCCCAGGCATCTAGTCTAGCTTTAATTTGGATTTGCCTGGTCTCTTTTAAGAAGAAGAAGAAAAAAACAGAGGCTACTCCAGTGTTTTTATATAATCAGGGCAAATATATTTGTTAACAATATCAGGCCAGAATTTTTATATTATTACATCCCTCCATTTTGTATTTAGCAGGAGTATGGCATCAATAAAATGCCTAAATATAAGTAGAACAGGAATTAGTGCCTATGTGTCTGCCAAGTGTTCTGATCATGCTGATAATGCTTCACAAGCATGATTTACATGAAAATCACTATGGGACTTTTCATGATAATAAGGCTATTTTCATTCATCCATCCATTTTCTAAGCCGCTTCTCCGTCAGGGTCGCAGGGGGGTGCTGGAGCCTATCCCAGCAGTCTTCGGGCGAAAGGCAATAAGTCTATTTTACTCAATACATTTTAGCCTCACTACTACTGAGCTCTACAATACACAAAGATCATTTTCGTTCATGCTACTGTAAACATTGACCACCAGAACAAGATTAAATATCAAAGCAAATTAATTTCCACTAATAAAATAAATTTTTTTAGCACCAGCACCCTCTTACCAATGGTAGGCCATGACAATGAAGCACAGAGGAGAGAAAAAAATGAGATTCCATTAGTCTGTTATTTTCATGTTAAAAGGAGGCAAACTTACCATTTTGGATTTGGCAGACTGCACAGAGGAAGGCCGCTGAGACAGCAAGCAATGAGACAAACATTATCATAGCAAGGTTGAAAACTACACTAAAATGTCAGCTATTACTCTCATTTGCCTACCACAGTAGTTACAGGCTAGGCATTCCAAGATCTGAACAAGAAGCACAAATGAAAAATTATACAGCATTATCAATTGCTGACCTAAAGTGGTCTCCACAACAAACACACAGACATCCACAAACATTACTCCTGCCAGCTCTGTAACAGTAACACTATCTGTGCTGCTTCCTTGGATCTGAGGTCCAGCAGAAAAATGTCTGATCTGATATTGAGTTAGTTGTACACTTCTGTTTGGGCCTGGGTGAGAGAAGAATATGAACTGCATGTACCAACATCATGCAGCAAAAACCAAGCTGCTCACTAACAAGATTAAAAATGAATTTATCATAGTAGGGTGGTTAAAGTTAACACGTTAACACAACAAATGATTAAAAGCATTTTTGTTTTGAACTCCATTAACATTAAATCTTCCTAGTTTGACCCTTTGAACCATCTGCAGTTGTGTAGCTGCATGCTGTATGCTATTCTTGAATCATCGATTGTAGGCCTCTCATTCAAATATAGCATTTCAATGGCTCTTAAAGCAATACCTTCAGCACCTTTGGTAGATTAGCTGGATAGTGCTGACAGGAGACCAATGGATGATTTTACAACCATCTACAACTGTAACAAGAATCTGCAAACTGTTTGAGCGAGAACAGGCCTACAATTGCTGAAAAAGTCATTGACTGAGACCATATAAAATAATTTGGGGGAAGAAGCCACTCCTTTTTTCCTAAGTGGAAATGGCCTAAGTAACTTAGTAAATGGCCTCATCTGGTTCACTGCATTCCTGAAATTTATTCCCTCTGACCATTTCTTAACTAAAACTCATTGGACTATAGTGATCTTTGTATTTAATACACAATTGTGTCATGGTGGTGAAGACAGCAGCATATTTGGTTTTGAGATTATTTTTGTCTACTCGTTTAGCTGCATATAATAAATTATGCTGCTTTTAGAGCAAAAATGTTGGTGAAAAGGTCAATTAACACAATCATACAAAACATAAGAAAAATCTTGATTATTTATTTTAATCATTTGACAGCCCCATATAATACATACATTTCAGTTCTCATAATTTAGCATAATTTATCTTTCAAAACACTACTTCTGTCCATGAACCCTAGAACCTTGTGGGAAAAAAATCTCAAAGTAAAAGCAAGTAGGACCATGCAAAAATGACAGTTTGATAAATACAAAATGCTATTTAGCATGACACTAATATGAAAAAAAGCTTTTTTCAGATTTAATCATAAGTAATGCTTCACAAAGTTCTTGACAGCAATCACTGCAATTTGTAAGTGAGTTAGAGTGCTGGAAAAGGCAAAACCTTGGAAAACTAGAGAGGTTAGCAATCAATCAACATCACATACCTGACTTTTTTGGGTCTGATTCTTCACACTAGGGTCAAGCCCAGTTTTATCTGACCGCATCTGTTTCAGTCCCGGGTCTTGACATGTGAACCCTGGAGGCAGAAAATATTTAATGTTTATTAAATGCATGGTTCAAGAAAAACAACATATTTAATCCTGTCATAGCTTTGACAAAATATTATTCTATAAGAAATAATAAATAAGGTGCTAAGAGTGTTAAATATAATCTCAAAAGTAATCCCTAAATCCATCCAAATCTATGACACAAAGCATAATCATTCTACTCAGCTGGCATGTAATCCCCTAGAGATTTCTGCACTTCTGAATCTAAGCTGTCAGCCTGTGATGCATACATGTCTGCATGCAGCAATTATTCAAAACATAGCAGGCTAACCCAAACCTGACAGTCCTACAAGAAAAATGCCAGCACTGATGCTACTGGCCATACTGTCACTATTTACAAGTCTGGGTCACAGCCCAGCAAAATCAGGGTTGGTTTGGAGGAAAATGGATGGGGTATGTCTAACACGCATACACCCACTCCCTCCATCATCCCACCCCCTGGCGCCACTAATGCATCCATCCAACAAAAACTAGCAATTTATGAGCACCCCATCTCCCCTAATGTGTCCTGGGGGCAATAAACTGGAACCAGGAGCTGACAACTGCACAGAAAAACCATTACTATGCATCACTCCCCTGGCATCAAAAGAATCAACCACAAAAGACAACTCTAAACCTTTTGTTGTTATATAAGCAAAGAGAAAAAAAAGCTACAGGCATACCTATCGTGTTAATTCTAACTTCTAAACAAGCTAACCTAAATAAGAAACATAAAATGCAACTTCAGAGGCATAACACTCATGACAATAAGCTAGCTAATTTCATCCTCCCATGAAATCAGCAGACCAAGGTGCATGCCTATGGGCATTTTATGACAAGCCTAAAGAATGTTAGGCAGTGTTTAATGCCCTCTGGGAAAGAGTAAAGCATATGAAATGTTTTCAATTTGGTGAAAATCAGTTTTGTAAACAATACATAACACAGCCCTTAGCATTGAAAATTGTTATCTATATGCCTATGACTACTTTGAATTAATTAAGAAGCATATAGCTTTTCTTCAGCCAAACCACACAAGCTTAATGATAAGAAAATGTACTCTACTGTTAACAAATCTAAAGTAATCTAATGCTGATGAATAATGCCTGTGGTTTTCTCTTGAAACTGTGCAGGTCATTTGTGAAGCTATTGACCTCTGTTGACCCCACAGACAAGATTAAATGAATATGGGATAATTTTCAAGACTGAAACAATGCTTGCCTGGCTCATAAGTGATCAACAGCAGAAGGCAACAAAATGTTCAGTTAGTGGGTTTGTGCCCTTTTGCAATATGGACTGAATGAAGGGAGAAACTCCATAAACAAGAGACACCCAGTTTAACAAACACAAATGTAGAGAGGCCTACTTTGGGCTAAATATTGTGGATGGAAGGAGGGCATAGAAAGTTTCCACAGTGCACTGCATTCCTTCACTATTTCCTATCGCTATTTTAAAGATCCAAAAAAGGAATAGAGCTTATTGAGCGTACTCTTAAACTTGCTAACACTCGGACACTGATGTGTGCTAATACTCTTCATTAAATAGAAGACAAAGAGATACAAGAAGTATGGGTGGTGTAGAACAGTGAAGGAGCTTTTTAAGAGTGAGTAAAAAGTTATATACACAAAGAACTCACCCACAAGTGAGAACATATCTGAGATCATGCTGGCCTTTACCTTCAGATCAAGTGGAGCATCACTAGAAGTATCAAATACAAAACACAGTGAAAGTGAAAATAAACAGTTCAAATGTTTAGATCTTTAAATGTATATTAACATAGCATGGGGTATAGCGAAACCGCTTACAAAAATGATCTAAGCCTAAATGTATCAGGAATGCTAACATTTTTCACATTTCCCTATTCAGGCATTGGTTGCAGTGAATTCTTGTTTTGATCGCTGCCACATTCTTTCAAGCGGAGTGTGTCACACTAAAGGCTATATGTTATCAGGCTTGCAATCAGCCATCTTATTTCCCCACTCTGGGCCAAACAGTGGCTAATAAAAGAATGCCGGCTTATTGAAAAGTAATTCATTATCTAGGATTGTAGCAGCTGCCCCTAATAGCTATGCTCTTATGGTCCTCATTTCTAACAGACAAAATTTCTAAGCCATGTCATGTAATGTTAAAAATAAAACAGCACTTCAGAGGTCATAGTTAAATTTTATTATTATCATTTTTGTTAGTCTCATATTGCTGTCATTACAACACAGCATGCCTATTTGTTTATGTTTCAGCACGTGATCTTACATAAGCAGATACTGACCTTCTGCAAATAGCTTCCGTGAAAATACAGAAAACATGGAGAAGCATCTTTCAGTTAATATGCTTCTAAACTAAGGAACTTTTATAAGAGAGTCAAATGCACACTTTTAAGAAACATTTAAAAGCACCTCTTTTGCTGTTTAATTAAAACTTTACGTCTCTTGGTATTTATCTTTTTTGGCATTTCCTTATTTGATTTAAAATTGCTGTGTAATGTGTAAGAGTTTTTATTCCAAATGGCTACAACATTAGTTAGAACTGACATACTAATACAGTTAAAAAGATTGTCAATGTTAAGCAGAAGGAAACAACTCCTCTTAAGGGACCGTGCACAATTTAAGAACAAGCACACAGACAATTATAAGCTAATTAGAAAGCTGAAACTGAGATAAATTAATATTACACAGCATCTAGTTGAAACCTTTCCATTGCAAATGTTAAATGGGAACTTCAGGGTAATGGTATAATTTTCACATTTAAGTGATGTTTTACTGCACTGGAAAAGAAGGACAAGGTTGTTTTTCAAGAAGCAGATGACATAAGAGCTTAAATATAACTGAACAAAAAAATATTTACACTAAAATTGAAAATGTAGTAAAACGTACCATTTACATTTATATGTCACGGAAGCGTGGGCTATTTTAAGAATCACTGTACAACATGTTTATAGGCATGTTTACAGTATGCTTACAGGCAGAGTAGTGTTTGAGGGAAAACCCTTAACTCGTTAAAGACTTCATTAGGAATTTCTTTTTCCATATGCCAAACCAACATGAAAGCTGTCTTTGAGTCAGTGTTTTTAACAAACTGTGAACAAACTGTGAGCGCCTCTAACCCACTTATGTGTTCACCTATCTGTTTTTTCAGTCAGACACAACCAGCACTTGCCGCACAAAAGGATGCCTAATAAATGTCATGAACGTTATGAATAAAAATGTTATGAACAGAGAATCAAACAGATATTTTATGAAGTTGTTCAAATTTATGTTTGATGCTGCCAGCTGCCTGGAATTCAAAGGACCTTAAAAATACTGTGTGCTATTATTTGAAAATACAGGTAAAAGGTCATGATGAATTATTACTTCTGAAGCTCTGGTTTAAGCACATACTGCTGCCAAGACCCCTTTGAGAAAAGCAGCTCAGGACATTTTTTAGGACATTATTGGACATGCACAGTTCCTCTAACAGAAATGTAAGTTAGCCATTCAGGATGGACATGCTTGTGCTATAAATGGATTAAAAAATAGATTAAAAAAATCTAAAATGTAAAAAACCAAAGGATCTAAGACTCAGGTATTCAAAATGAACACAGTATGACATGGCATTTAAGAGAACCAAAAATCTTGAAAAATGTTAATGTACAACCATCTACAAACACAATAGTAAACTCCAGCCACTCTAAAATCATTAAGCTAAAATTAAAAAACCATGTATGAAAACAATGCATGGTTATAATCAGTCGGATACCTAAAAACACAACAAAATGAAGAAAAAAAAACTAATGCTATAAATTCTGTGAAGCTGCTTTGTGACAACATCAGTTGTATAAAGTGCTATACAAATAGATTTGATTTGAATTGATAAAAGTATGAGCTCAGAATGTCAAAACTGATATGTCACTCACCACGCCAAAGACGGAGAGAGGTTCACTTCCAGGAGCCATGGCTTGAGGTTGGAATCAATGAGAACATCAAAACCATAAAGTTCTGAAAACAGAAACACAGACACACACACACACACACATACACACACAGTTATGGAAATCATTTCAGTGGACAGGAGAGAAAGTAGCTCCTCAAGCTTTCCCATATGCAGTGAAGGCCAGTGCCATGGAAGAGGCCTGATCTTTGGCCATACAATTAGACTGTTGACAACACGCTTGCTGTCTGCTCCTGATTATACACATATTAAATGTCCAATCATTTGAAGAAAACTTCCATCAAAGAACAGTTACTGAGAAGAGCATGGATTAAATTCAGTATACTCAACATTTCAACTTAACGGGAAAGATTAAACACAGACCAGAAAAAAAAAACATTTACAGATGCCCTCATGAACTCAATAAAATGTTATTAGAAATATTTTCAAAGCAAATATGGTCCACATTTCAAGCCAAAATGTGTATGGATTGTGAAGACAAATCTAAAATAGCAGAAGTGTGCCGTCCAAGGACTTATTTAAAGAAGCAGCTGTTCTGAGAATGAGATTTCTTTTAATAAAATTAACTATAGGATGTCTTAAAATATCCCTAATTATTTAAGTGCATCAAGGTATACTTCATATACAACACAATATGTGCCCAGCCTGAGTTCAATTACAAGGCCTATTGTTACCACAGACATACTTATCACAATCATTTTTGTTATTCTTATTGCCAAAAATGATGTTGCTGATGACATGTCTGGTTCAAACAATATAGGGCTGTACTAAATTGTTCATTGTTTGCATCCACTGATGTGTCTCTTCAAGCAACTGTTTGAACTAGCCCCTCAGTCTTTGGGGTAGGCTGTAATACTTACTTTCATGTTTCTTTTGGCTGAATTGTTTACAAATGACAGGCACTTGAAATAAAGTTAACATCTCCATTTGTAACAGTGATGTGCAGACTTATATAAAAAAATATATTTTTAAATTATTTAGCAAAAAAATTAAACATGTTACATAAGCTTCCACTTTTCGTGTAATGGGTTTTGGCAAGCCAGCTTAGAGTATGTTTACAAATACTTTAAGAACTGACCAAAGAGAAACTATACTAACCACAGAAGAAATATTATGCTGAGAAATACAGACAAACACTACTCACGTAAGGCTGAATGATGTGGAGAAAAATATAAAAATATAATTGTGATATTCTTTTCTATAGATTACACCCTAGGCCTGTGTTTGCCAAGAAGACCAATATATCCCTGTTTTCTGGCTTCAGGCTCAAACACTGAACCTAGGGTTCCAGACAGCTAGTTAGCTGAGGCTGCGTTGTGGGCATCTAGTAGCTTCTGACTGGCCTAACTCATCTACAGACAGTTCACAAGCTATCTATGCTATCAGTAAAAATCCCCACTTAAAATTTGAAGGCTATAATTAAAACCACAGATCAAAGCAAAAAGTGATTTCGAAACAAAAAACGATATATATTGCTATTAAAAGTTCGATAGATAGACAGAAATTAACACTCAAATGACTGCATTTGACTGATCAAATTCACATATTTAAACATCCTTTACAGCAAGTTGAATACCTCTGCCCCACTCCCTGCGGATACCATGTCAAGGAAAAGCTAGAAAAGCATTTTCCAAGTGTAAAAAGGCACCTGGCAATTTCACAGCCTCTGCAATATTTATCCCTATCTTAAGCATTTCAGGGAAAGAATTCTGTACAATAAAGCCCTTTTACGGAACAGAGAGGGATTTCCCAGAGCTTAAACAAGCCCATTCTGCTCTTTCTACCCTGACCTCTCACACAGCTTTAGAGTTTTGCTATTACCACGAGTGTGTGTCTTTTTTTGTGTATATGTGTCTCTGGCTGGACGATCTGATTTCACTGCCATGCTCTCACACTACTGGATAAACATAAAGACAGTGGTCAGCCAGAGTGCAGCAGCAATATAATATTCATCAGTTCAAATTCAGTTACTCCTTAAATTGGATGGTGATGGGAGGAATAATCTAATTATATCACAATTATATATTATGTCAAACTAAGCTCACTTAAAAAATGCAGCACTAAGTAGACATTCATGCAAGTACTAAAACCAGTGCAAACAAATATCTGAAGTTAATGTTACAGAACAAACAGCTTAACTAAACCCAGTGCCTTCAAATAATGCACAGTGGGATTTCTTAAATCAAGCAGCAGACGTTCAGCTCTACAAAAGGCATCACTAAAGTTAGTCTTCTACTAAACAAAGCTAACAGGAATACAACCTCTGAATTACTTCATCTTTCATTAAGCACTGAATCTTGTCAGACGTTGAATTCCATCCGTATTTATTTTGCAAACAGTACAGCTATTCAGGACGGGTTGCTGAGGTCAGGTTTGCCTCCAGATTTTATGCAATACTGTGCCAAGGCCAGAAACATTAGAGGAATAAATCCTACATTAGTTCCTGGCAAAGTGGTGCAATTTTGATTTTTTTTTTTTACTTTCACCAAGGTTTTCCTTCACTTTCTAACAATTCAACAAACTCTTAGAACACAGAAGAAAGATTCTACAAATAAATATTCTATATGGTCTCTACAGAAACCAAAAGACTAGACTAGCAAGACACACAAACTGTACAAGAAGATAAATGTGCACATAACCTTTCATGCTCTCTGACTACACCCCCCCCCACACAGACCTCATGCACCCTCCACACAAAGTCACACACACACTCCTCACCAAACTCTGCCAACCAAACTCCATGTGCTACACATTTTCCCCCAATTAGGAGCAGACGCCGGTCTTCCCCACTGCCTAAGCCCTCACAAGCAGAATCTCTCTCTCTGGCTCTTCAACATATACCAGGAGGCCCTATTAATGTGACCACAAAATATTCACAGTTAGGAAAATAAATAAATATCAACAAGAAAAGATCAAGAGCAAAGTGCTATTATGAGCTGCTAGGCACTGGAAGAGAGGGAAGGAGGACTGCACCCACAGCTCCAGCCCAAAACCGAACCCGCCGCCATGGCTGCACCACACACAAAGCCACAACAACAATAACAATGGTGTTATATATCAGTTCACTGCTTGTTGTGACATCTGACATTGTTGCATCACTCCATAACAAATTGTTTTCAAATCAGCTTTGGGTGACTTTTTATAAACAATTTAACAATGGGTGGAGGCGCCTGCATGAGGTCAGAGATGAAATATCAGCACTGCTATGAAACACATCTTTCTCCTCACAACAGAAAAACTGTGCTGGGTGTTAGCGTCAGTCTTGCCATGTCAAGGTGAATCCTGCTTAGATGTATGTTCAGAATTCCCTAAATCGAACATCATCATCTGAGGTGCCTTTAACATTCCAGTGTTTCCCCTAGACTTTTTTCAGGTCTGGCTGTAGACCCTTCAAAGGCACCAATGTCATATGTGTTGCCATGAAACGCAGATGGGGCTGGAGTGGACTCATAGCACAAAATTATTTTAAAAATACAGTGAATATACTATACATGTGAAAAAAAGTTTTACAGTCATCTTCACATTTATTTTAAATAACCTCAAGGGTGAGTGACTGATCAGGAATTCATTTACATCCAGGTAAATATCCAAAGAGTTAATGTGCAACTGAATGCTTTACAATTAATATAGGCCAAAGCAGTGATAATCTATAGGAATAGCATTAATAATTCACAAAACCAACACTAAATCAAATCTACAAGAAAACACAAATAGAAATGTTTTTGATTATTAGTACTTGTTGACTGGTTATGCCTATAATCATCCTGAAGGGGGAGTAAAACACAATATTTCGACATATTTCAAATAGCTCTTATATTAAGTTATAAATATTTCAAGTACAGTACAATTATTAGATAAGAATTATTTTGGACAAAAAATTAGCATATGCCGCATAAAACCTGAACAAAATGAAAAAACCTGCCAGTAACATTCTAATGTCTATATCTTATCCAAGACTGGTGGCACATGAGTTTCAATGGTAGGAAAACACTATATGCATAAGTAATACTTTGCAAAACATAAGCACATTATTTAATACCATTTACCTCGGTTAGAAGTGTGTTTGCTTGTAACAAATACAGCAGTAACAAGAATTTATTTTTACCAAAAGCAGTAGTTATGCTGAGCAAGAATTCTCTTCAATGCCCCAGCCATCGCATGGAATCGTTTAATTCAAACACCAGCACACTTGATATGACAATGTCATATCAAGCAAAGTATTGCTTAGCCAAACAAGGAACTGGATGATAACTCAAGTAACACTGGGCTGACATGAGATGTTTGAAAAAGGTTAAATGAACACAGTGACTGATGTAAAATCACTTCCTTTTGTAGTAATATTATTTTTTAATTCTAATATGTGTTTTTTTTCTTCTGAGCTAATAAACACTTACTGACCAAGTAAATAGCTATTTACATATAATATTCTCATGTGCCTAACACTTTGGCACTGTACTGTACATACTGAAATTGGGCAAAAAATCATGTCATCCCAGAAACAATCTGTTTTCAACCTACAGAACAACACATGCAGTCATTCAGGATCACTTAACTGTTTAATTGGCAACTGCATAAGGACTGGAGTCCATGATTTTTCCCCAATTAACAAATAGCATTTTAGCACAAGAAATTGTCATCATGCTTTGTTTATTGTTATCATTTGTTGACAATGGTTTTCTTCCACACATGGATAAATTGTGATGATTTCATGTAATCTGCTCATTCTTTCTAATGACCTGCTGCTTAAACAAAGCTTAAAAGCACGAGGCTCACCTCATATTTCAGCCAAGTCAGAGTAATTTCAAAGTTACTGTGGATATTAGCAATGGTCTCACCATAAACAGAAATCATTACGTAAAAATATTGACAAACTGAAAACAACCAATGGGTGCAATGTGTTCTAATTTATGTCTTGAGGTCGCCATGTCATGACATTTTTAATCTAATGAATATACAATGAATAATAAAATAAGATCTTATTTCTGGAATCAATTTTATTTAGTCCACAGTCTCAGTTAAGAGCTCTTTGGTTCTATTCTATTGATTTGTGTACATTCTTTTCTGTATGCAAATATTACTCAGTGTTCCACCCTCTACAAACTAGCAGGCTGCTTAATGTTAAAGGTTAAAACTTTGTTTCCATTACTGGTATGTGACAAGTTCCTATGAAACTCGGACTGCAAAAGCAACAGCTAGGACCCACTCATTTCACAAACCACCTTATCTACGCCCCAAACCAATGAAGAAATAGGTCCATCTGCACACTCATAAGATCGTTTGCATTTCACATAGATAGAAAATGATATAAAATTAGCTAAAAAGACAACTCTTTCCAATGCCTTCCATTTATATAAGATTTTTCATAAGAACAGGCTGATGACTTACAATACTTTAAATTCATCTGCACAGTTAACATTTTTTTTCACTTTTTTATTTTGTCGTATTCACTCACCCATCCAAATCACTGAATTCAGGTGTTCCAATCATTTCCATGGCCACAGGTGTATAAAACCAAGGACTTAGGCATGCAGACTGCTTCTACAAACATTTCTGAAAGAATGGGTCGCTCTCAGGAGCTCAGTGAATTCCAGCGTGGTACCGTGATCGGATGCCACCTGTCCAACAAGTTCAGTCGTGACATTTCCTTGCAACTAAATATTCCACATCAACTGTCAGTGTTATTATAACAAAGTGGAAGCGATTAGGAACGACAGCAGCTCAGCCTTGAAGTGGTTGGCCATATAAATTGACAGAGCGGGGTCAGCGGATGCTAAGGCACATAGTGCACAGAGGTCACCAACTTTCTGTAGAGTCAATCACTACAGACCTCCAAACTTCATGTGGCCTTCAGATTACCTCATGAGCAGGGCGTAGAGAGCTTCATAGAATGGGTTTCCAAGGCCGAGCAGCTGCATCCAAGCCTTACATCACCAAGCGCAATGCAAAGCGTCAAATGCAGTGGTGTAAAGTGCCACCACTGGACTCTAGAGCAGTGGAGATGTGGTCTCTGAAGTGATGAATCACGCTTCTCCGGTCTGGCAATCCAATGGACGAGTCTGGGTTGGGCTGTTGCCAGGAGAACGGTACTTGTCTGACTGAATGGTATAAATTTTGGTGGAGGGGGGATTATGGTGCAGAGTTACTTTTCAGGAGTTGGGCTCGGCCCCTTAGTTCCAGTGAAAGGGATTTTGGACAATTTCTTGTTCCCGACTTTGCGGGAACAGTTTGTGGACAGCCCCTTCCTGACATGACTGCGCAACAGTGCACAAAGTAATGTTCATAAAGACATGGATGAGCGAGTTTGGTATGAAAGAACTTGACTGGCCTGCACAGAGTTCTGACCTCAACCCGATAAAACACCTTTGGGATTCTCTGTGAGACTGTGAGCCAGGCCTTCTCAACCAAATTTAGTGTCTGACACCACAAATGCACTGTCTGGAAGAATGATCAAAAATTCCCATAAACACACTCCTAACTTTTGTGGAAAGCCTTCCCAGAAGTTGTGAAGCTGCAAGTGGTGGGCCGACACCAAATTAAACCCTATGGATTAAAAATGGGATCTCACTCGATTTCATGCTCGTGAAGGCAGACGAGCGAATACGTTTGGCAATATAGTGTATGTGAGCATTTGACATGTTTGTGAGATATACATATAGTCATAGTCATAGGCTATAATATGGGAGCAGCAATGAGACTGTCATCTGGCACTGCCAATCAAAGGAAAAAATGCTACTTATTACTAGGGGTGAAATAAAACATTTATGACAATATGCATTATAATATTAAAATTGTACACATTAAAAAGATATGAGAACACAAGCTTAATGAACTTTTAAGGTATTTATTGCTAATTTTGAGCTAATGTAAGTGCAAAACAACTCTACTACAATCACTGCATTCATTATTTGAGCCCAAGAACAGTCTTGCATTGTGATTAATGGTCATGGCCACTCATATGGTTGTAGCAAAATGCACTATTAAAATGGAAAAAATCTTTCATCAGGGTCAAATTTGAACAAATTAGAAAAATCCAGTTAATCAGACTTGAGATGCTAGAAGGAAGCAATTAACCACGATAATTTTTAAATAATTTGAGAGCCCTAATTGTCTTTTCTTTTTTAGGTTTAGGTTAATTTCATCAAGTTTATTATACACAAGGTATTATCACAAGGTAACTTTATTGTATTAGTAGTAGTACTGAAAGAAAAAGAAAAAAAAAACTGAGTGCAAGCCAGTATGGACAGTGCAGCCTGGTCAGATGAAGGATGTAGAATGTTATCCAAGCCCAGAGAGGGAAATGTGCAGTGTGTAATAAAATAGGCCTTCGGCTTGGCTAATCAGGTCTAAGCAATAACATCTCTTAATCAGCATCATACGCTCTAACAGCCTGCTGATTAATCACAAGCAGGAGTGCTGAGTAGCTGCATGGGTGGCACTCAGTCTGGTCTACACATCAACTTAGAGACTTTCAGTAATTAATTTAGCAATGGAGACAGGCTAACCCACAGACACTCATGCATGACTCCTTTAAAATACATCTGTCATACACAACATGAGTTCACACATATGCAAATCAACAAAAACACTAATGGTCTCTTAGAGACAGCCACAAGTGTGTTTTTACTATATGTAGATGAAATGGAGAATACACTGTATGCATAAAGTCACATACACAGAGATTCAGTCCAACATACACACAGACACTCATTTCTTCACACGGTGCATAAAGAAGCAGACTGTTATTTTTTTCTCCTAACCACATCAGAAGAGGAGAGGGAGCAATAAAGGATTAAGTTACAATGCCTCGCTCAGATAGGAGCTGCAATTTGGGCCAGAAAAGGGTAACCCACTGAAAACTTGCTTTTGCACAATAAAGAATATATTAGAGGCCCTAAATGGTTGAGGGAGTCATTTGCTGCGTATCAAAATTACAATGTGCATAACAGCCCTATGTGGCTTTCATCCAAACTCAGGCGAGATGGCGCGTAAACTGGGAAAACAATGGAGCCTGTTCTGTTGTAGGCTACTTAATGCTTTCAGCTACTGAGCTTTTTCAGTGTACTTATTTATTGCCATCCACATCACTGCCTACTACTGTTTTCTATTTTATTGGTGCATGCCAGGCAACACAGCCTGGGAGTATTTGGGAGAAGAAATAAGCATTGTGACTTTGACCATTTTCCTCTGTGTGATAGAGAAAAGGCACAAAAAGGGGGACAGGACAATGGAAAACACAGAGGAAGTCTACCACAAGAAAAAGCTGCACTTTAAACTAAAGGGCTCATTTAAAGATTAGACTAATCAAAAATTCAGGTTTGTTTCACATGACCAGTAAAACTTCAATCTTGTGATAACACCTTCAGGTTTTATTTGGCTTCCAACAGAAAAAAAGCACAGAAAGTTTGGGATAATAATAATGGGGGGCCAAGCGCGGAAAATAGGCTGAGGGAGCTAAAAACAGAGGGGGTGAAATGTGTAGAACTGTGATCGATGTTGGGGTAAATGGGGAATGGGGATAAGAGGGCTGTAAAAGATGCAGGGAAGCAAGCCAGGGGTACACATTTTGTGATCAGTAATGGTGTGTGTGAGGAATGTGATGGCAAAGTTCATTAAAACACAAGAGACTCTATAGGAACACGACCCACTGTGCTTTATATGTACATATTTAAGACTGTCATCATAAAGACAGTCCAGTATGAGTACATTTCCATCTTTGCAGCCTTTTACACTTTAGTAATCTGATACTGTACACTCTCTGAAAAAAGGCACAAAACTGTAAATAGGGAGGTACTCCTGGGAACACCTTCAGTACTTTTAACAAGGGAACATAATTGTACTGTATTTCGTTTCAAATATGGTCTTTAAGTTGCATTGACTCCCTGCACTCTTGTCTTGACTCCAGGCTTTTAATAAAGGTTAGGTTATGAAAAAGTACAAATATGCATCCCCCTCAGAAAGTAAACATAAGTTTACTTTTAAAACCTATTTAAGGCACATAACTGTACCTTAAGACAATTGTTGTACCTTTGAGGGTACATTTACCTTGTTCAAGTAGTGATCTCACAAGGGATCCCACAGCATCACTTTCTATTAGACCAACAATTGGTCCAACTGTTACATTACTGTATACTGTCACTGATGTAAGTCAGTGCCAATTACAATAATCACCACAGTACCAACAGCAACTAGGACTACAAAAAAAATCTATGTATCTTTATTCCACCAATCTACTATAACTGAACAGCACTCCTGAGTCTTAGAGTATAAAAACAGAGGGAGCAATGGCTGGGAAGATGAATTGCAAGTCAAGCTCTGTAAAATGACCCCCGTCCTGCTTGACCAAAGCAGTGTATTTTCTTTGGACTGAAGGCATAGCTCAGCATCTGTACATCTGGCCAAAGATCTTTCCACCTCTGTCTTCTCTCTACTGCCTTTTCATTCTATGACAATGGAAAAGGCATACATTCCAGAAACTATTCATACTGATGCTTGTTGCATGATGGAACAGGACCAGTAACAACCAACTCAGACAACACAATAAAACACCTAAAATATCCTTCTGTATAAAGCAGCGGCCTGTGATCCACAAGGGGCATCCAGCCATTTTTGTTCTGTTAAAGTTACCAAAACATCTAAGCCTGGTAATCCGAAAGCCTTTATTACGTTGATCAGGTGTGCCCGAAGAAGCAATACGACAAAAAAAAGTGAATTAAGGGTCTCTATTGTATATTGTGTGTTTATGACAAGCCAGCATCACTTGCAGGTAATAGACACTGCTGTTTCACTGGTACTACATGGTGTCTTTGAATGACTCCAAAAACACTTCAAATTAGCTTTGCAAAAACAAGGGAACAATCTATTATGATTACAAGTGATTAAGTGCCATGTGGGTGGTATTGTACATCACACTACCATGATGGCATACTGTCTGGCAGAATAATCTACAATAAATCAGAAACTCATACCTCTCTGCTGATATAATCACTCTGGTTTACAGTATTAAAGACGACCTGTTGTTTTTGAATGCATACAGAGGTTTACTGGCACTCTATGCATATCTAGCCACATTTATCACATTCCACTGGCGCCTGCACCCGCATAGACTGCTCATTTTCAGTCACATACTGTGCTGAGCTGAACTTGTACTGGCTCCAATGCCAGCCCACTAACGCTCACAACACCATAACCTCACCCTATTGGTCCAATGAAAGACCAAACATGATGGATGGTAAGGAGGCTAAGAGAGAGAAACAGAGAGAAAGCGAGATACCATCTTCATGCAGGTGATTTTTAGTTAGTGCAGCTTAGAGCTGGTATACAGCATTTTCCGTCTAAACACCTCCAAAGGAACTATTATGTCTACTAACATGTTACATTGCTAAAGGGATGACAGATGGATGGATGGATAGTGGAGGGAGAAAGAGAGAAACAAAATTAAATGGTTAGAGAGAAACAGAAGGGGGCGACACTGGGAGGCTTAGTCAACACACTTTGAGCCCATTCCAATTACATTCCACTCAGCTATTAGAGGGATTGCCAGATCAAAAGGAGGGTGAAGAGAGTGTCAAACAGAGATGGAGAAACAGAGAGACAGTGAGCCAAGGAAAGAGAGAGTAAGGGAGGGAGCAATTAATGCCAACATCGGCTACAAACTGCAGTTCACACGAGCCTGCTACAGCACAGGCCTCAGTATAAAAGCCACTGATCAATGTTAACTATTGATCAATTAAAGGTTAGTAACTCTGATTGAAAACTTACATACATACCTTCTGCAGAAAAAAAATAAGCAAAATAAAAAAATTATTTTAAAAAAATCAATGAAAACAACCCTTCATCAACAAATCCAGTTACCTGCATCTAAATGTTAGGAAGTAATTACTTTTTTTTTTTTTTTTAATTCTTTTTAAAATCTCTACATATCTGACATGAGATCCACATCACATATTACAAAATATATTTACCTGCTGAGGTTGGGCAGTTGAATAGCATAATTTTCAATCCTAGACATATGTGCTGGACACTTTCATTGACACTATACACAATAAGTATGTTAATACTCAAATTACCGGACTCTGGAGAAATTACTGGAAATGTTTCAGCCACACCAAATACTAACAGGTGTAACATCAAGCACATAGTCAGGCAATCTCCATAGACGTGGAAGTTTAATAGCTTGTATTGAAGAGTTCAGTGACTTATCAGGGTACTGTCATAGGATGACAACTTTGCCACAAGCCAGTTTGTGAAAATGGCATGTGTCAGCTGGAGTGGTGCCACCGGACTCTGTAGCACTAGAAACATCTAGACGCTTCACTACCCTGGCAGTCTGATGGACAAATCTGTGTTTGGCGATGTCAGGAGAGCAGTACCTACTGGAATACATATTACCAACAGTAACATTTGGTGGAGGAGGGATAATGATGTGGGGCTGTTTTTTGGGCTAGGCCCCTTAGGTCCAGTAAAGGGTAACGTTAATCCTACGGCATACAAAGACATTTTAGACAATTACATGCTTCCAACCTGGAAATAGAAAAGTTTGGTGAAGGCCCTTCCCTGTTCCGGAATGCCCTATAACAAAGCAAGGTGTGGAGGAACTCAAGTGGCCTGCACAGAGCCCTGACTTCAACCCACTGAACACCTCTGAGATGAACTGGAACACCGATTGCAACCCAGGCCTTCTCGTCCAACATCATTGCCTAAAGTCACAAATGCTCTTTTTACTGAATGGGCACAGCTTCCTAAAGAAACACTACAAATTTCCGGTGAAAAACCTGCCCAGAACAGTGGAGGTTGTTATAGATGCAAAGGGGGGGGGGGGGGGCACTCCATATTAACACATATGAATGGGATGTCCAAGCTTATATAGGTGTGCTGCTTAGGTGTCCACATACTTTTGGCACTGTATAAAGAGACAAGATATACGGTATAATGTTTGAAATATAAAACATCTTTTCTAGATTAGAAGACATGTCTGAACATGAAATGGTACCACTGTTTAAATATGTGACTTTTATTTGTTTAAAAATACATTTAGTGTGTAAAATTACTGACCAGATTTTGACCTTTAAACATACAATACTGACCAGGCTTTAAAGAGGACACAAAAGACATTGTAAAAAGAATAAAAAGCAGTTAAACAATTAATCAAATGTTTCATGAAGCTTTGAGTATGAAGGCTAGAAATATGTGCTATATGTACCTAATGTAATTGAACCTAATTAAGAAAACTACTTAAACTGTGATGCACCCCATAATTAATACAGGTCCATCTTATTAGAATGAATACTGGAACAATAAAGTTTAGTAAATTCTTATAAACCTGATTACACACTTAGTTATGGAGTAATTTGCAAAGAAATATGTTACAACTCACCTCAGTAGTTAACACCTCATTATAGCACAGAATGAAAAACAGTTGGCCTGCCTGCATAATGCATTCAAGCGAAGCAATGCTGAAAGATATCGGCTACAAGTGTGTGATGAGCAGAGGTTACAACTTTAACATCTGTGCTCATTTCACCATAAGCCACATTCATCCTTTTCTATTAGTTAAAACAATGCAAGGTCATGTTACAATAGTTGCAAGACTTAGCAGGTGTGGTTTACTGATTCTAAAGACCATACCCAAATACAATGTCATTTTAAGTCCATTCAAATGTATAAAGTTTTGTCTTTAATATTTTATGGACAATAGCAATGTCAGTGTAAAGCAAAAGGCTTACCAAAGCAGTTGTTCCTGTGAGGTACAAACATCTTGCAGGCTGTAGCAATCTGTATCTCTGCACTCAGAACAGCTTTGATGATCAAGTCCTCTATTTGACCCATCAGCACTGACATACAACAGGAAACAATGCTATTCAGTCACACAGCCCTGGTAGAAGATGATAATCAATCTGCTAAGTTTTACTGGATGATTATAGCTCAAGTCTAGCATAATTCCGATTCTTCCACAAAATTAATTTTTAATTATCTAACACTGCATTTGGGTCTCTTAGGCTACTAAAGTGCATGACAGAAACATCTAATGCATGTCTGAAGGAGAAAATGCAGCAAACTGTGTATAAACCCAAGAAATACTGAAAATTACTTAGTTATATCTTAACATAAGAAAACATATAAAATCCCACTAATGATCCAGTCAGTATCATACGATCAGACCATGCATGAAATAACAAGAGTATGGTTCACAACAATAGAACAGGTGAATGTGACAAAGTAATGTGAGATTCTACTCACATGTGGTGTCCTTTCCCTCCTGTCTCAAATACCTCAGCATTGCACTCATGCTCCATTTGTTCCCATAATCCTCTACTTCAGGGTCATCGCAGCTGAAAAGGAAGAACAGGCCCTCAGTGTCTGGTTTGCCAAAACAGCACTGAGAAATGAGCACAGTGCAACAATGTTGACATGATTAGCAAACAACGGGATTATCTCACATCTGAGGATGCATTCCTTCTCCGTTTGTGAACAGGGAACAAGGGTGAGTGATGATTTAACTGTTTTTCATGACAGCTAAAATCTTTTCCAATTAGTGTCGTATTCATCTAATTCTACTACTTTAAGCCGCCCACAAGAAGACAAGACCACAAGTAGCAAATATGTGATTTGTGATCACAAGATACATTATTCAAACTATGTATTTCTTCAAAGTGAAGACTACTCAAAGTTACAAACAGAAGTTATATGTGTACAGACATTCTTGGAACATAAGGATATTTTGCCGTTTATATTTCTTTGGATATGACTAGATAGGGAGTTGCTAGATACATGCATGCCTCTCCACTGATTCAGAACTTCATGTTATGGTTGTATGTAACTCGATTAGTCTAAAATATGGCAGAGCAAATAGACAGTTTCTCTTTTTTCAGTGTTCACATCAACATCTTCCAACAGAAAGAATGGGAGAAACTGAATACAAAAAGAACATTAATGTCTGAGTAAAGTCAACTTTACCTGACATAATCACTGCTCTTCTTGTTTACACTGTAGTTGGTGAGGTGCATAAACTGGTTCTTGATGTTCTTCACAGCATGGTCATACTTCACTGTGGCAAATCTACAGTACAGCCAACCAAACAGAGGAAAGACTGGACAAATTAAGAGATGTTACAGGACACCATGTTTATAAATGGTTACATGTGAAGTTAAAAAAGTATCCAGAGTGCTTTGTAGAGACGTATAGCTACAAGAACACTTTATTTTAAATTCCTATCATATAATCCTTTAATAACAAAGGTGAACACAAAATTTCTATCAGAACCATCTAATCATGCTGTCCAAAGTAAATAGTCAATAAGACACATTTGGTGTGTTCTAGTTTTTGAATAAGACTGATTGGGTAGTCTTATGCCTGACACTATAGAAACAAGCCCTGACAAAATGAAAGAAAAGTTTCTAACCAGTAAAAATGTTAAATAAAAGACGGGACAAAACTGAGAGTCCATACATTAATACATTTCAAATATTGTGAATCATTACAATCTTTGAAAGAGAGATTTTAAATGACTGCAAGTTAAAAATACTGTAAATTCAGGGTGAAAACATCCAAAAACATGGCTTAAAAATTTTAATAATTACTAGCATTATTTTCTTCCAAAAAGTGGAAGTCTTCCTTCTCAGTGTACAATAGTGCTGTATTTCACAGGGTGGACACCACATGTGGAATAATGAGAATTCCTTGGCATCGTGAGCACCTGAATGCCTGCAAAGCCACTGGAATGTCCAAGATAAAAGTTGGATTCGGAATTCTGCCAGGATTTATTACACAGTTAATAATGGTGCAAGGTGAAAATAAACTTGATTGTCACTCTGTGAAGGCCATGCTTGTGCCAAGGCTAATAGTGACAGGCCAACCACTTTATATTTTATCCCAGTCAGTTTGACCCCTGAGTCTCCCCAAGCCACACCTAGCCAATATATATCCAGTTCCCACAGTTTTATTTCCAGAGTAAGCTGGACAGATGGTGATGTGACATCTGTATTACACAATCAACAATCCCAAAGTAGAGAAATTGTATGAGGCCTTCACTTACTGTACATTTTTTTTATTATAAAAGATATTAAAAAATACATAATCAGGGTCTACAACAGTATTACAAAACTTAGCACACTGATGTCATTCTTTTCGTTACCTACATACTTATCTTACTGTTACATTTTGTACTGTTTAAAATAATTAAATTATTCTAAAGCAGAAGAGTAATACTGCTCTACTACTTACAAATTTCCAGCACACTGTAATCTCTATCTCTTTCAATGTTCTTAGGGAAAATCTCCACTTGTTAAACCTGATATTGTTCATCCATTAGTGAGACAATGGAAAGCTTTGTAGACCTACTATGTTTGTCCAAATTAGCCAGAAACATTCCTGCTGCCATCTAGTGGTCTCACTGCACAGATGAACAGCACTTTTTTTGGATGTCACGATTCTGCTGTACAGATGCTTAATGACAGGGAAAGGGTGCAATATTGCCTAGATTTTATGCATGTTTATGGATCTCAACTCTCGGAATTGAAACAACTCTCCAACATGTAACTGAGGCCAGGCCCGAACAAATCCTTGTGCCAGATGAAATATTTTGAACAAGACTCTAACACTATGTGATGTTATAGCTTGAGGGGCATAAAGGGGGAAAAAAAGGAAGGCAAAAAGACAAGATTCACCTGGCAAGTCCTTCTTCATAAACATAGATGATAATGGGATCATAGGAGGTCACCAGCACATATAACCGTACATCAAATTTAAAATCTGCAGAAAAATAAGGAAATATAGCAAAGATCATTACACAACAGAAAGAAATGCTATCGCAGTAAATTTTACTCTTTAGATGCTTGTTTTTCTTTACTGAATACTCACCATCAATCAGTAAAGGACTGCTAATGTATCGGGACACCAGTATGTTCTCATCCAGGGGTATCTGGCTTGGCTGGAGAAGAAGTCAAAAAGACAAGAAAAGTTACATTTTAGAACATGATTACTTGTCACATCATCACTCATGTGCAATTGGCCTAAACTTTAAAGACTCCAAGCAATATTTTCTTGGAGTCAATAATTTGCAATCATTTCTTTCTTACCGCACCCCCAATTCTCACATCCTAGATCCACTTTGGGCTGAAAACAGTACTGCATAAATTCCTTATGTAGAGTGTTCCTGAATGGCCCCTGTGTATTCTTTAGTCCAAAACCAATAATCTCAAATATATTCTATCATAAGAATATGATGATATCTCAACAAGAACAAAACGGCTGACTTTTTAAAACACACCAACCTGTTCAACATGTTCAAATTCACCAACCACACTTGGTGCAGCTGTAACAAGTAAAAGTATACTCTACATATGTACACCACATGTGAGTCACACAAAACAGCATGCATTTCACAGATCAAAAGTAATACAAGTTAAGCACCACAGACCATAACTCAAGTTAACTGTGTTTTTACACAGCTTTGCTTATAAAATTTCTTAAGATGTAATAGGAGTATGTGGTCAGATTATCATGATGCTGTATATCAGAACCAACGAAGCAATGAACCATTCCTGTGTCTGAAATTTGTTTCAGGTGGGGGGGGTTGTTAGATCAAGACGCTCAGAGGCTGCTGTTACCAACTTCAGATCTGGCAACAGTTCACAGAAAACACACAAACAGGGAAAAAAAAAAAAAAAAAAAACATTAACCATTCCTCTTTCCAAATATCACTAACATTCTTTCCACCTCTTCATGAGGGGGGTGGGCACTACATACTATGGCCAAGGATGAAAATCATCAGAAACTCTGCCAAAAGAGGATTCCTTGATGTGTGTGATTTACTCCAAGGTGCATTAATGTCTAGGACACACATTTGTTTCTGGAACCACTTCACTATATAGTCAGCTGGGTCTAATTATCACAGAACCAAAGAGACAGATGACCTACAGTGCTGTGCAAAAGTTTTAGGCATCTAAGCAAATTTTTAAACAGTTTACCTCAGCAGTGAGTTTATCACAATATACATTAGAATAAAGTCACATGTATAATTCAAATAAACATAAAAACAATAAAATGTAACAAGAATTTCTTGGGTCCATATTTTTCCTTGACACCTTCACAGCCACCACAGAGACATGTCAACATCATCAATTACATCATTGGTCAAACCAGGAATTGCTTTTTAACTACATATAATACTGGGCATCCTCAAGGAGAGGTGTGAAAATGGTTAAACAAACACACTAACATCCAGAAAATCACCATTTATTATTTTTATTTATAATAAAATGTGTATATATATATATATATATATATATATATATATATATATATATATATTTTTTTTTTTTTTTTTTTTTTTATTATTATAAACATTATTAAATATTCTATAAATTTTGTTTATTCAAATATTAACACTTTTCTCAGCAAATAAACACATACTACACAAATAAATCGATTTTGAAAATGTGTCGTGGGTCCCTACGACTTTCGCACAGTACTGTATATAGTAATAGGGGAGCATGAACCAACACACTTTGGGTTTTGCTAAATAATTCTAAAAATATTGGAGAAGGATAAATATACAGCCTATATATTTAATATAAGAAGCATCCACAACTCTACTATATGTGTGAAGAATTTAGCTGAAAGTGGAATGAGTTACCGTTATAACATACCCTATACGCAGGGTTAACTGTAACAGACTGAGGGGCTAGTCATCAGAACAGGTAAACTATTGTAAACACAATTAATTCAAATCAATTCTATTTTGCCTGAACTAGACAAGCTTTCCATCCTACATAAATAAGGAATATGCTCTTCAAAATAAATACAGTGGGAAAAAAAACTATGGTGATTAACTAAAGTGAAGAACACCACAATTTACCAATTTAATAAATATTATTTACAAGGCGTCTACAATATACAAAAAGTTTTAATTCACTCTATGAGTAAAAAGTTTTAAAAAATATAAACAGCAAAAAAGCTTAAGCAGAAGGCTAAACAGAGACATTCTATAGTAAGATAGTATGCCTCTGATTGACTCACACTGTTTACACTGGGTGGTTTAGTTGTAACACTGCTTTATTTTAGCCCAGCTAGCTCTCGTTGTGAACTGCTTACATGCTTCAAAATTGCTCTGTTACACAAAGGTGATTTTAAAAAAGTGTGAATTCTTTGACTTAGACACACATCTATGACTCAAAAACTTTCACACAAACAGGTATAAATTGAGTCACTCAACTATTAAACAGTAATACATACTTGTATACCCAAACTTCTGAGGGAAAATGGTATCTGTATTTCGTAGTTAGCAAGCTAAGCTAAGCTAAGCTAACCTATGTTAACTATTAGGGAAAAAAAAGATGAAATAAAATTACTTTCAGCATACAAAAACGTACATACACTTTTGAGAAATATCTGTTCAGTTGCTGTTTTTTCTACAATTTTCACAATAAATGATAGCTCTGACATTTGCAATTGTTCATAAAGCAAAGTTAAAAACAAGAGACATCATTTGACTCCATCGTGAAGTCAATTCAACTAGCATACTGGTAGTTAAGGTAGTAAAATAAACACGCTAATGTACGAGTTACTTCTAAACTGATTTATACAGCTAGTACAAATATAAATGTTAACCAAAATCAAGACAACTGAAACCCAAAGGATCATAAACACTGAATGCTTCCTTTGTATCAGGTGCAATGGGTTTTCACATACACTGCTGACCAGGTAGATACCCCTGCCTCTGGAAGATGCCACAGGTTTGATGATCCATGGGCCCTTATCCTTGCAGAAGTAGTCTACAGTTCAAATGAGGGGAGAGAGGAAGGCATTAAAATACAGCAGAAGAGCAAATGAGTGCAGAGCTTTCATACTTTATGATGTTTACTTTCAGCATGAGCAAAAAGCTAAACAGAGATGTTAGCAAAGCTTATCGGCGGGGGCACACTCACTGCAGAATTCCTGGTATTCAGCAGGAAGCACGAAGGTCTGGGGCACAATGTGGAAGTTCTGAAAGCCATGTGTCTGCTGCATCCTCTGAATGTTTTTGTAGAGCCGATCTTTCCGCGTCAGTTCATATGACCTGTAAACAAACAAGAGCATTAACCATAAGAATGAGGGAGTGAGATCAACATCAAGAATGATCAGAGAACATAAACTTTTGAAATAACACTCTGGAAGCTACAGATCCAGTATGGCATGTTTTGGTCTATTACAATCTATATTACAAGATTACAGTTTGTGTAGTTTTAGGCTACAGTAACATGCTTGTTTGCATAAAAGCCTGTGTTGCACTGACATCTATGTTAACACCAGAAGAGAGGGCTACACTTGTTCTTTAAAACAGGTGTGCCTTGCACAGTAAATGCATGTTAAATTATATTAAAAGAATGCACATACACACATAGACCAACATACCTGGGGAAGTGGTTGACTTTCTGAAAATCCTGAAGAGTGCGAAGCAGGTAAGTCTTAAGGTGGGAGCCTGTCCACATCAGGTTGAAGTCATTACTGTTTGGGTGTACCTAAACATACGCAAGTACATCAAGGACAAATAAAACACAAGTTATACAGACAAAGAACTGTGGTAAGGATTAAGTGACCATAGTATAAGATACTTTCATGGACATTGTTAACATTTCACTGAGCTCAACGACTAACATGTAAATCAAATCAAGTGCCTTGATAGAACTTATCTTCTATTATACAGCACTTCCATTTTTCCCAGCTGAAACATTGACCTTTGTATAACACAGTCAAACTACTCCAATCTGTTGCCTCTCCCCTCACCCTGCCTCTCTCTCTCGCTCTCTTTGTGGAGGCAGATTTGGCATAGCCATCCGTACTGGCTATGAGAAACCCAGATGTTAGCAATAGAAGTTTATTAAACCTTGGCTGAAGCGCTGCTGTGGTAGATACTAGCCCTGCCTTTGATGATGATTTTAGGGGAAGTCCAGCAGTACTGAAGTGAAATAAAACGGGCATTAATAGTAAGTACTCAGATGGCGTGATAATAGTGCAAGCACTCCCTTGTGAATCAGGATTAGCAATTTTGGAGGCCAGTCCCTTCGCATTCCTGAGCTTTGACATCGACGGTGTCAGTTTGGGGGAAACAAAGACTCCTTTACTGTATTCTGTTACAGGGATGTGAGCCTTACAGCATGGAGGCTGATTTACCTACCCAGAATCATGTCTGTTAGGTTGCTTCGAAGTATGGATAGAGATATATTAAAGGTTTTTACATTCATAAAATTCATTAAATAGTGAAAAAATTTCAACTAGTGTTCATCTACATCAAATGGCAAGTGTGCAAAATATAAACTGAAAAACACAGTGAGTCATACTGACCATTGCCAAAAGGTTAAAGTAGAGTTAGTGCTAATGTACTGTCTACCTCAACTACATTGTAACAGACTAACTACCTAAAATTGCGATGATAAGTACAATTTAACTGGAATTATTATCAGTGTGCTGTCAGTACATGATGCTCTACCTCATGGAATCCATGACTCACAAGTATGCCACGCACAAGTCGGCTCTCTGTGCGCACAATCTTGAAAGCTAAGTTATATTTTTCTGCAAAGAGAAAATAAATCACAGCTTCAGAGATTTAAACTTTAAATCCTTAGTATTTCAATAGCAATAACACAGATTAAGATTTTTAAAAATGACATGCTAACCTAGACTACTGAAGACTCATTGAGAAGCCACCAAAAGTTTGCAAGCCTTATGAGGGCACACCCAGTGACAGGAGTGCTTGCCAAATCACGTAAAAACATCATGCAACTCAATTACATTGTCATTTCTCTGCCACGAGTCTTCATTAAGTTTATGACTTTAAAACAGATGGAAAGTGTTGTGTCCTAATTGCCTTAATACCTCCAATGGAGCGGATATTTGCATCTTTCAACACAATAGCTTCAGCATGGAACAGCAAAACTGGAATCTTCCTACTGACGCCACTCCAGGCAATGCAGGTATGACATCTAAGGGAGAAGGGATTAGAGGAACGAGAAATCATATAATGTCAGTTGAATATGGTGAGTTCTAGAGATCTGCTTTACTGAGATAAAGTATATATAGGATCTATTATGGTCACACAGAATTGCACAAAACACAACATGCTTTTGCAGAGTGCCAGGCTAAGGATTGCTGCCAAATCAAGCAGTCATGCAAAAGAATGCAAACTATATCATCACATTTAAGCAGTAGTAGTAATAAAATGACATGTGGATGGTGTGCTCTACTGGAAATGATGGTGGTGATGAGCAGATCACATAACAGAAAGACATATTCATGGGGCTCCCAAGTGGCGCAGCCGTCTAACCGTCTATGGCCCTAACATCAGGAGATCGTGAGTTCGATCCTGGTGATGCTACAGCCATCTGTAGCCAGGAGTCCAAGAGAGCACAATTGGCCCCCCCCCCCCCCCCCCATCATTTAACGTGATACTAGTCAGTGCAGGCGTCTGTTAGCTGACGTAGTAGATCTGGCGGTTGGCGCTTTCCTCCGAGCACATTCCCGTGACGTTATGTGACGGCAGTTCGAAAAAAAGTGGTAGCTGGTTTCACAGGTCTCAGAGGAAGCCTGTGTTAGCCTTCACCCTCCTAGCATTGGTAGTATCGTATGACTGGCGGAGTCCTAACTAGCGGGTGGAATTGGAAACGACTAAATTGAGGAGAAAATCGGGTAGAAATTAAAAACAATTAAAATGTAAAAAATAAGAGAGAGACATATAAACAGTGGTTGTGCTGTCTGTTTATGATTATCTATCCAGGCCTGTGGAAAAAAACCCCAAAGCAGCCTGTTTAGAATGAGCACGTAAGATAAGACAAGCCCCATGAACCTCTAATGGAAGCAAAGTAATAAGCTGTCAAAATCCAAGTTAGCTGAGAAAATCCTTATCAAGATAAAAGGACTGGACTAGGCACCTGACACCTGATGCAAAGATCAAGTATTTTTTCCTTCTTTTCACATGTGATGTGAAATGCTGAACATTACAAAATGGTTATGATTTACTGACAATTAAAACATTTTAAAATACTAGTGCAGTTGATGGGTTTACTAAGAGGGGGTTTATTCTTGACTATAGAATACTTCCAGACATTCTGAAGTACCTGTGAAAGCTTCTGTTACTAATGAGACTAATGAGTTCGTTAAATGGCAAACTCTTTCCTTTTTTGGTTCAGAGCTAGTTCAGGAGATTTGTCAAATTCTCAAATCAATAATGGTTACTTTTGTAATACCTTGGACTAAACATGTTTCAGGTTAAAGTTTACTCAGCACCGGTCTACTTTGCAAGAAATTAATCTAAAATATTTTTCAGGCATTACATTTACTGTGGTCTCTGATAACCATTACCTCAAGCAAGGAAAATGATTTCTTAATAAGCTAATGAATAAGACCTAAGAGATCATTGTAAAACAACAATACTAGGTTATTTTGGGAGTGACTACACCAGACAGTGCCTATTTCAGCCACATCAAGTACAGGTCAGAGATTATGTCTATAAATATCACCACACCTCGTAACTCTACAGAACCAATTTAAGAAATCTAAAATGTTACATTGCTGCTTTCCCAATCTGTGTGCATGCAGAATGCTTAAGTGATCACTTTGATGCCAAGATGAGCTGCACAGCCACTTACTCCAGCTCATCTTCTGACAGAGACTCCGAATCCTCTTTATCCTGGTTCACAGCTGGCATTTCCACCACAGAGATGGAGATGTTCTGCTCTGTGTCAGCTGAATGAGGTTATGAAAAGACACATCTCCAACCTACAGACACCACTCAAAACAAAGTAATGTTTTTGTAATCATGGAGAAAGTTTTTAAACAATACCAAATGCAAATGCAAGACAACCTCTATTCGAATTAAGGCTAACGGCCAGGAAACGGCATCTACAGACGTCATTAATGCCCAGCAAGTAAGCCTTCGTTGTCAGCTAGTATTGTCACTCTGTTACAGATAGTAAGTCACTAATGAAAGCTATCATAAATTTCTCGTTTAGGTTCCTTGTCAGAAACTGTAAGGATGAACATTTCTATTTAATGCTGCCATTCACTATATGAACTACTCAAAAACTCAAAAAAAGTAAGGAAGCTGATAATATCTAACTTAGCTAAGGCTAACGTTACCTGACTTCGTTTGATACCAGTCAAGAAAACTTTCTATTAAAAACAGTTAAAACACATTCAAGCAAAAAAGGAAACGACATAAGTAACGTTAACACACGCTATCGAGAACACGTTATGCTATGTTAATTACTAAATCTAGCATTTTATATTAACTTGTTGGCTCGCTGAAAAGCTTTAACAGCGTTAGCTAACACTGGACTGAGGGTTAGAGTTAACGTAGATTATCTTAGCAAGCTTAGCGTAGCTAGCTGACAAGCTAATTGTGAAAATACAGTTACCATTCTGCCTCGCAACTCACAACGTCCAGGTCGGGTAAATGAGCACAGATTAGTGTTTAATAGTCAAGTGGATCTAAGCGTACCTGTTTGTGTGAGAGTAAAACGTTCCACAGTGAAGCACCGGTGTAAGCGATGCAGTTAGCCTGACTAGCTAGCTCCTTTTTCCCCCACCGCTGTAACTATAACAACCAACCGGCACCCATTGAGCTGCGCATGCGCAGCTATATGTTGCTGAGGTTCACGTGTCTTTCTGCGTTGGTGTTTCTGCAGAGACGCGGCTAGAGCCCGTTTCTGAGCCAGATTAAGCCTAAACCCAGACCAAAAGAAGATCTCAATGATGACTCAGCACTGGAATTGCAATTTAGCCTAAAACTATGCTTAAGCCATATTTGATAAATAAAACTGACGTTGTCGACTTACATGGGGGATATTGGTGTATGCAACATGTACACACAGGACAACACCGTGAAATCAAATTTCATCTCATGCCACACATTTTCATTGTAGCTTGTTTTATGTTAATGTATTTTGATTGTACTTCTATTTATATCTTGTCTGTTGCTGCTTTATGTATTCAATGCTTCTTGCTAAAGCTCTTATAGCGGCATTATTGTTATTATTATTATTATTATTACATGCATACAGGTTCATTATTTTCCCTCAGTCAGTTCAGTGAATGAGCTGGGTTAGTGACTTTTATTATTGTTGTTCTAAAATACAAGAAGAATTTCCCAGCAAACTGCAGGATTTAGTACCACACTGCGAGTGTTTGTTACCTCCTCTGCTATTGTACAGGATTGACTTCTATTGTTCTAAATCCAGTTTACTGAGCAGTCCGCTTTGGTGAAATACTCCAGTGCTCGAACTCGTGTGTTTGTCGTCAGATGCTTGTAGTTGTGCAGTGATTGGAGGAAAACACAGAATTGGGCGGGGTCTTACACCACGTGTTTTCAAACCGTCCACTGAGGCGAAGGTGCGACGATCTTCAGCAGCTCCTAATTGGTCCAATGTTATGTCTCTACAGTAATTATTACTGAGGGGGACGTGTCCTAAAATGCTGTTTTGCTGCAGCGGGTGCTCGCTGCAATGGAGCAGGAGGGCTCAGCGTTCAGCTTCTGCTACAGGTAAATGTAACCTCTTAATCTGAAGTGAGAATAATGCTCAGGTACTTGTAGACATGTCTGAAGCTAAGCACCCATTGATAGTAATTCGCCAAGCTTAGCTAGCTAATGTCAATAGAAATATTTTGCTTCAGCTAATGCTAGCTTTGTTTTTCTTTCTTTATCGACCTGTAGGTCTGTGTACCTCGACTTTCATCTGTTTAACGCAGCTCTAATCAATCTGATGCTCTGGTTTTAGGAGAACGCTGGTCAGACGCGCTGGTCAGTAGTGAGCTTCCGTTGTTGGTCTCAGGAAATATGAGTCGTTTTTTGAACGTATTGCGGAGCTGGTTGGTCATGGTATCCGTCATCGCCGTGGGAAATACAGTCCAAAGCTTCCGCGACCACAGCTTTCTCTCCGAGAAACTTTACACAGGCACACCTGATTTTGGTGAGTGCACACAACTGCTGTAATTTTGAAGTAATATACAGTACAGCTTAGAATAACATACTGGTTTCTTAACAGTTTACTGTATAGTTTAATTATGTCTAGTTTACCATATGCTTACACTTTCTGTCCTCTTTATCTGTAAAGTGCATTAATGTACATATTCAGCTACTGTATGTTTAATGTTGTGATTTTATGATAAAACATTCTTTTTATTAAAGTAAATTTTACAGCAATTGTTTGAATTTTGTACAGTTTGTTTGTCTCTTCCATGTAAACAATTAATAAGATCAGGCAAATCTGTGATACTAAGTTACCTAAAATGTAACTGCCTTTTTATTCCTCAGTAAATGGCCTTCAGGCAAGAACTTTTGGGATATGGACTTTACTGTCATCCATCATTCGTTGTGCCTGTGCCATGGACATTCAGAACAGAACGTAGGGCAATCAGGTTATTTTGATTTCTTTTTAGTTTGAAATGACAAAATATGCAAAAAAAAACTAAATGCTAGCATTGTCCTTGCCTCTTCTTGTCTCTATTCCCACCTTAGGCTTTATCATATAACATTGTGGACATTTGTTCTGGCTCTTGGCCACTTCCTATCTGAAGCCTTTATCTATAAAACAGCCCCACTTACCATTGGAGTCA
The DNA here is from genome assembly GCF_015220715.1 of Pygocentrus nattereri. NCBI lineage: Eukaryota > Metazoa > Chordata > Actinopteri > Characiformes > Serrasalmidae > Pygocentrus > Pygocentrus nattereri. Next base: position 32,211,077 of record NC_051220.1, on the reverse strand, counting down.
TGGCCCCTCTTTTTGTGGCAGGTGAGTTGGGCAGGTATCATAATGAAAAGCAGATCTGTATGATGTTGTTTGCAACATGCTGCTATGTCATCATATCACAGTCTGCTAAATGACTGTAACATTATGAGATACTGCTGATTTGGGAATGGTCAATATCAGTGGTGTAGTGATGTCTGGATAGGTGGGCATCCTTACCACTCACTGTAAGTGCACATTATTTCTCATGTACTGTATAATTAAAGGGTCCATATCATGGTAAAAGCCAATTAGAACAGAGATCACTTATCCTATATCCGAGTTAAAGGCACAGTAACAAAATATTAGTGTTTTTGAAGGTAAAGATGATATAATACAGTGGTAAATGTGCTCCTGTCCCAACTTATTTGGAATGTGTTGCAGGCATCAAATTTGGAATGAGCGTAAAACAAAGTACAGTGTTTTTGTACCGTTTTGAATTTAATACAGGTCAAAGAGAATTTCCTGATCACTGCTTTCAACTTTTTTGGAATTGAGTTTGAACAAGCCAAGATAACACTAAGAAATAATTGGTAATAGTTGTTTTAAGTAAGTGCATTAATTTATGTTTCAAGTATGAAAGTTCCAAACTGAGCAAAAGCATTCAATTCATGTTCTTTGAAATTACAGTACAGCATAATGCTGGTTATATGACTGATGACTGGACAAAATCAAAAGTCAATAACAAAGTATACAGACACAAATGCATCTCTTCCTGTTTCTAGTTGAGTATATGGGAAATTAATCAGAGATGGGTGTATGTCTGTATGGAATATACCTGCATATACACACCACTGCACTAGTGGAGAGGATTAGTAATGGGTGTCGGATTTAAAACACTATCACGTCTTATACTTGAGTATTAGTTATGTTGTCACAGCTCATAAATGCAAATGCATGTTAAACCTTTATTATGAACCTTCACTTTATATTTTTCTGTATGATAGCCTCATAGTTTTTCTCTTGCCATTTTTTTCTAGGTTTTTCTATCGTGGGCATGTTAATTGGGTTCCAGTGCATAACAGATCCTGAGGAAATAAGTGGAGCGAGGCAGAAGAAGAGAAACTGAATCTATGGCTCAGTGACTCTGTGTCCTTCAGGTGCTGGATGTGACTGAATGGGTTCATTACTGTTGCCTGAGGACAAAGACAGCAGAACTGGACAGAACTTCTGAATGCCCTATTCCAGATTTACACTGACCACTGTGTGGTCTATATGCAGTGCATTTTTGTAATCTCACAAAATCACACTCAGCGATGATGTCAATCATTTAAAGCATTGTGAACTGTTCTTCAATCAAAAGGATACAGGCAATGTTGTGTTAGATAATCTGGGACTTCTGCATACCATCTCACCTCCAGAATACTGTTGAGCATCACTTTTTTTAATTTGCCAGAAATACACAGTAATAAAGATATTTTACGTAATGTATAGAGAAATACAGGGGCAATAATAATTCAAAACGTTTTGTTAGAAAAGACAAATTGTAGTGTTTCTAAGTTGAATGTTTATTTTTGGTGACTTGCACTCAGTAAGAGTCCTTTGATGCCTTTTTGTCTAAACATCACCAAGTTGTGTACGAATTCAAGCTCACATGAATGGGTTTTTCATTTCCTCTGTTCACTAGTTGTCAGCATAATAACTGGTATGTATGTATGTAGAAGCCTATTGTAAAAAATGAACACTAAACTCATTTTGAGAAGAATGGCTTTGTTTTTTGCTGATTGATAAATTAACATATATGAAGAATTAATGTCACTGAATAAAAATATTTATTTTAACATATTAGCAGCTAACATTCACACATTCTGAATATGACAACCAGTTCACAAAATTAGTCTTCTTAAATATGAGATCAAATTAAAACTCATCATTCAATATGTATATATATACAAAATCGTTATATAAAAATACATATAAATTCAGGTTAGTTTAATCCCCAGAGAACTAGAGTTGTAGTGGATGCCCTGCTGAGTATTAAGCACATACTTTGTGAATACAGTATAGATTTAAATAGAAAGATCACTTACACACCTGACTGACTATCACAGCACTGGATGTTTTAAGTAATACATTTAGTACAATAGCATAACATAACAATATATTTGAATTAGACCAGAGTATACAATATGCCCTAATACAAGAACTAAGAGCATGTGCTAGAGAAAATCCCTTATATGGGGATCACCTACCATAACTTCTGCTGAGATTACAAATGCTAATGATTTAAAGACTCCAAAATCAACAGATAAGGTGCTTCCTTAGCTTCTTCATTAAACTAAACAACTAATAAACAACTGTATAATGAAAAGTCAGTATAAAGACTTCTATGAAGTTTTAAATACATTAAATGTATTACATAAAAATTACTAACATTCAGACAACAAATCATAGTTTCCAAATCTTCTAGGGCCTCGAGTCTCAGTCAGATGATGACACGCTAGTGATTGTTGACTATTGACACTATATATACATATACAACCCCTTTACTCTTCCAGGAAGGCTTTACACTAGATGCTGTGATGTTGCTGTGATAATTTGATTGAATTCAGCCACAGGGGTATTAATGGGATCAGGTGCTGATGTTGTATGATTACTTCTGGATAACAAATGGCCCTCCAACTCATCCCAAATGTATTTGATGGTAATCCATCACTCCAGAGAACGCAGTTTCAGTGCTCCACAGCTCAATACTGGCTTTATATCCCTTTAGCTGATGCTAGGCACTGGGCATGGTGACCTTAGGCCCTTATGCAGCTAACCTTCAAGGCAGCTGAATTTATTAATGAGAAGGTGTGTTTGTATATGTAATTGTCACATATATATATATATATATATATATATATATATATATATATATATATATATATATATATATATATTGTTGGGATAAAAGGATTTAGTCAGTCACCAATTGTGCAAGTTCTCCCACTTAAAAAAGAAGAGAGAGGCCTGTAATTGACATCATAAGTAGACCTCAACTATGAGAGACAAAATGAGGAAAGCAAAAAATCAGAAAATCACATTGTCTGATTTTTAAAGAATTTATTTGCAAATAATGGTGGAAAATAAGTATTTGGTCAATAACAAAAGTTCCTCTCAATACTTTGTTATATATCCTTTGTTGGCAATGACAGAGGTCAAACGTTTTCTGTAAGTCTTTACAAGGTTGGCACACACCGTTGCTGGTATGTTGGCCCATTCCTCCATGCAGATCTCCTCTAGAGCAATGATGATTTGGGGCTGTCGGCGGGCAACACGGACTTTCAACTCCCTCCAAAGTTTTCTATGGGGTTGAGATCTGGAGACTGGCTAGGCCACTCCAGGACCTTGAAATGCTTCTTACGATGCCACTCCTTTGTTGCCCTGGCAGTGTGCTTGGGATCATTGTCATGCTGAAAGACCCAGCCACGTTTCATCTTCAATGCCCTTGCTGATGGAAGGAGGTTTGCACTCAAAATCTCACAATACATGGCCCCATTCATTCTTTCATGTACACGGACCAGTCGTCCTGGTCCCTTTGCAGAGAAATAGCCCCAAAGCATGATGTTGCCACCCCCATGCTTCACAGTTGGTATGGTGTTCTTTGGATGCAACTCAGCATTCACTCTCCTCCAAACACGACGAGTTGTGTTTGTACCAAACAGTTCTATTTTGGTTTCATCTGACCATATGACATTCTCCCAATACTCCTCCGGAACATCCAAATGCTCTCTAGCAAACTTCAGACGCGCCCCGATATGTACTGGCTTAAGCAGGGTGACACGTCTGGCACTGCAAGATCTGAGTCCCTGGCGGCGTAGTGTGTTACTGACAGTAGCCTTTGCAGGTGCCATTAATACAGGTAATGAGTGGAGGACAGAGGAGCCTCTTTGTTACAGGTCTGTGACAGCCAGAAATCTTGCTTGTTTGTAGGTGACCAAATACTTATTTTCCACCATTATTTGCAAATAAATTCTTTAAAAATCAGACAATGTGATTCTCTGAATTTTTTTCCTCATTTTGTCTCTCATAGTTGAGGTCTACCTATGATGTCAATTACAGGCCTCTCTCATCTTTTTAAGTGGGAGAACTTGCACAATTGGTGACTCACTAAATATTTTTTCCCCACTGTATATATAAAAGGCAAAAAATATATACATCAATTCTCGAATTACAGTAAAAGCAGAATATGCATATTTTCTTGGCTCAGAAATAAACAAACAAACCATCACATCAACAAAGCTCAGGTGCCTCCTCAGTGATCCCTAATGAGATGTCATAATCAGTCATTTCATTCCCTTTTAACAAGACAACTGAGAATATATCTGTACATATATACATTTATCTAATATGTTCTAAACATACAACACACTTTACACATTAAAGCCTTCATTAATATTTAGGTCAGGTACTCATAGAATTAGTAAAATGCAAGGACAGGAAAGGAAAAGAGCTTAATATTGCTCATGTGAAAAGCACTTATTAGGATGGATAAGGTGTTGTAATTCTTAATAATAAAAAATAGAATATAAAATGAGGGTAAATAATGTTAAGCTTTAAAGTGCATGATCAGCATAGTTAGCACTTACTTCACTGTATAAATACATTAATAAATAAAGTAAAATCCATTAAATTACATAAATGAATTAGGGTTTTAATACAATCAATTTTAGAGTGCTATTGCTGTTCATTATTAGAAGCATTATGATTGTGCTTTTAGGGAAATTTTCACATTTAAATATTGCAACTTTCCAGTTGTGTTTTATGTTTTGCATATATGTTCTTCAGTGAATAATATGATTTTCAGCTAACTGCACTGGCTCTCCAGTGAGTCGACAGCTTTATCTTCGGGCCATTTTTCTTGCAGTTTGAATGTATTCAGACAAAATGCAATCCTTTTGCAAATACTGAATCGGTACCACAAAACTCCTCATAAAGGGAAGCACCTTTCCTTGAGCATGATTATGATGAGTCTCCCTTCTCTGTGTGTGTCTTGGAAACAGAGGTGCGTGAGAGAGTTGATCAGGAAAACTTCCAGACAACTCCTAGACCTTGGCTTCTTTCAATGGTAATAATCCTCCATCCTGACATCCTGAGTCCTTCTGAACAAATAACAAAACACAGTGTGTTATTAAATTCTAAATAGCACAGAAAAGGGTTATTTGATTATTAAAATATGACAATTACACATTATGACAATAGAAGAACCCTTTTTTAGGGTTACATAGAACCATATACAACACATTCTCCATCAACCTGAAAGACCGTTTCACCAGGCAAAGAACAAATTAAGTATGAAATTGTTCAATAAGATCCCATGGTTCTAAAATGAACCACCCCATCTACTAATAAACTCCTGAAGAACCATCTTTTTAAAGACAGTTTTGTAAATTTTTAACATTTCAGATGCAAATTAGTTATTTCATTCATCTGAGTGTGAACTGAACTGAATAGTCACATAGAGAGTGGAAGTGTGTCAGAGAGCCTGCACAATGCACAAAACATACCCCATGCCCAGTGGACCAAAATAAGAAACCAGCATTTAGTTGCCTGAGCTGTTTGGAGTTATGATTTAAGAGCTCAAGCTGAAATAGGACAAATAAAACAGACACTTACTGCTGCTGCCTCTCTCACAGCCAGCTGGTTAGCCTTCTGCCGCCGCAAATCTGCTTTAATAAAAGCTGTGAAGCAGAAGGCATGGTGTTGTCAGTAACACAGTCCAGAATTATTCATCTGTTTGCTTTGTGAGATCAGTGTGCAATGCAGAAAAACACAAAGTGCAGGTCTACTTTTTTCTTCTTCTGTTTCTTATACTTTTGATCAGCCACTAGAGGGCAATATCCACCAATATACATTCATTACCGAACATCATGCCAGTATGTGTGACACTGATCTAGTATGTTGGATTCATGCTAGTATTTGAGACATTACTACAAGCATATGTGACTATGTTTGGCCATTTGTGATGTCATGTTGTATTTTGTATAAGACGAGGTGCCTGCAATGGTCAATTTTTAGCATAAAGAGGTCCTCCTACCTGTCATAAGGGTCCCTAAAAAGAGGAAAACGCAGAGAAAGATGTTGCCGGCTAGTGTGCCATAGTAATCAATGATCTTGCCTTGGCAGATTGTGAATATAATTCCAAATACCTGAAAGATGAAAATGGAAAATGGCTGGTGTTAAATTCATACATATTTACAGACAATTTTACTCTGTTTCAGTGACCCACGCAATGTCCCACACACATGATCTAAGAAAGTATCCATCTACACACTGCTTTCTTCTTCCACCCTTTCATCCCAATGCACACATTTCACAAGAGCTGTAAAATCTCTCATTCGCATGCCATCCTCGCCTACTTTCTCTCTCTCTTCTGCTCTCGTTTCCTCTCACTCTAAGGTCTGCATAATCCATCAAAGTAAATGCAGCCATGTATTTGGGGCAGATTCCCCATTTGCCATCAAAAATGTTTATGTCTGAGAAAAGTTCTCAGAACCTTTCAGTGAGACAATTAAGTACCTTTGGACCAACAATTTTAAATGTTCTTGTTAACAATTTTTTCAGATAAGCTCATACCAAACAGAACACAACATCCCAGTTCAAACATTCTGTGGCTCCTGCACAGCTTTTTGAGGGTCTTATACAATCACAGATTGCTAAGATAGACGAACACTCTCAGAAAAAAAGGTACTGTCACGGGGTCAGTGTCTTTGGTTAGGGAACAATAATGTACCACATTCTGCTGCAACTATATTGTTGCATTGTCTCCACACACATTTTTCTTTTTTCTTTTCCTAAGTACAACTGTCTATGAAAAATGTACACATATATTATTTTGTCCAGGGAAAGTGAATATAACATTAATAAGGTGCATAATTGGATCTTAAATGGGAATTCTACATATGTTTCACAATTTCAGCATAATTAAGATGTAAACAAAGTCATTCAGAATGGTTTGATGTGAAATTCTCCACTCTGGATAAACTTAATAAGTCAACATGAATGCTTAATGCTTCTGAAAGCTTCCTCACAGAGTTGCTACATGAAATTGTTATGAATATGTTGCCTGATTCTTGAGACATTTTGGCCTTATATATATATATATTAAATGCATTCATGGTGGGGAGGTACATGCAGGGCATTGTAAGTATTTTTTCTTATTTTACCTTAATCAACATTACACACAAATTTTAGAAGACACATATAAATGAATTTTTGGATAGTAAATAAAATAGCTATATTTGCACTGTACGCAAAGTGTTTCCTGATTACAAACACCACTACTGTAAAGAGATCTGAGTGGACAAGTTTCTCTATGATGAAACGTTTCACATCAAACCACTCTTAATGATTTTGTTCGTATCTCACCAAAACAATTATGCAGACAATATGAATAACCAGTGGAATTCCCTCTTAATGATTGTTTTATACCTTTAATTGGTGTATTTATATTGTCTGTACCTTTGTGGACTAAATATACATCTGTACAGTATCCTTTTTTCTGCGGGTGAAGGAATGACTAACAATGCCACTAAAAGGCTTCCTATATCCATACCTATAACTGTGAACTTTTTAATTTTATTTTAATCCTACACAACCAACTCTCGTTATGTAAGGCTACATGCCCTACTGTAGTTCAGTGGTTTCCCACCCTGGTTCTGAAGTGCACAGCGTTTTAGCGCTTTCCGAGTGCTCCTGATCTAACTACTCATTTAATTACCAAGCCCTTAGTGAGATGAAACAGGTGTGAGATAGACAAAACACTAAATGTTTAAATCAGGGGATACTCCAGTATCAGCCCATGTTCTGCGGTACAGTGACAGAGCATCACAGTTTGGAAGGGATATTAGAAGTAGCAGTCATTTTTAAACTGCTTTATTTCTTTTATTACAAAATTTAAAGAACCCAAAATTCAGGCAACAAAGTGGTTTGGGCAGTTCTCAGTGTACCTGTGCTGAACAGTTGAGTAGGCCTGAGGATGTACCCTCTGACTCTGGGTACGTGAGCTCCACTGCAAACTCAAAGCCCAGCGGCAGGTAGCCAGTCATGAAAAATCTGAGGCCAAAAGATAAAAAGATGTGTACACAAATATGTTTTAGTTAAATTAAAGGGCAATTGTCTACAATGACGGCATCAAAAAAGCCATGATCACTAAATCTTCGCACTGCTCTAAATCGAATAGTTTGCATGCTTTTGCAAACCTTTTAAGAGCTATGACTCTTTGACACCATGATCTGAAGAAGAACATAAGCTGGACACAAATCAAGAATCCACCTGTACATTCTCCCAGCCTGTATCTCTGTAGCAAGCTTGAAAAAAATTACCTCTGTGTCAAATACAAAGTCTGCTGACTTTAGGCTTGCAACGCCCACACAAATGAACTTTTTCACCTTAACAAACCTAAACAGTCAACACTCCCTCCTTTCATGTTCTACTGAATCCAGCAAACCTTAAGTAGAATTTGGAAAATATTGACAATGTCTCATTTTGAGCTGGTGGTCTTTGCACTTTCACTCAGCTAATGTAGCAATGTTTTGTGACAAATCATGTAATAGCTTTTACCCTAGAGCTGCTGCAGTAATGAAGACTATCCAAAGATGGCCCAAGTTGAGGGTGAAGGCATAGACCAGCATGCCCACAAAGGTGAGAAGATATACAGCAAGCGTGGTCTGCCTGCAGGGGAAAAGAGAGAATTACAGAAAATTTGACTACTGAATTTAAAACCTTAAATATATTGGTTTTCAAAAAAGAAAAAAGAAAAGCTTTTTTAAGCACTGTATTGAGGCTGGCACTATTAAAGAGCATATATCCTACATGTAATACAACCCCAATTCCAATGAAGTTGGGACATTGTGTAAAACATAAATAAAATCAGAATACGATGATTTGCAAATCCTTTTCAACCAATATTCAATTGAATACACTACAAAGACAAGATATTTAATGTTCAAACTGATAAACTTTATTGCTTTTTGCAAATATTCACTCATTTTGAATTTGATGCCTGCAACACATTCCAAAGAAGTTGGGACAGAGGCATGTTTACCACTGTGATACATCACCTTTCCTTTTAACAACACTCAAGCGTTTGCGAACTGAGGACACTAATTGTTGAAGCTTTGTAGGTGGAATTCTTTCCCATTCTTGCTTGATGTACAACTTCAGTTGCTCAACAGCCCGGGGTCTCTGTTGTCGTATTTTGCACTTCATAATGCGCCACAGGTTTTCAATGGGAGACAGGTCTGGACTGCAGGCAGGCCAGTCTAGTATCAGCACTCTTCTACTATGAAGCCACGCTGTTGTAACATGTGCAGAATAAGTATGGACGTCCCTGAAAAAGATGTTGCTTGGATGGCAGCATATGTTGCTCCAAAACCTGTACGTACCTCTGAGCATTAATGGTGCCTTCACAGATGTGCAAGTTACCCATGCCATGGGCACTACCACACCCCCATATCATCAGAGATGCTGGCTTTTGAACTTTGCGTTGATAACAATCCGGCCAGTCCTTTTCCTCTTTGGCCTGGAGGACACGACATCCATGATTTCCAAAAACAATTTGAAATGTGGACTCGTCAGAGCACAGGACACTTTTCCACTTTGCGTCAGTCCATCTCAGATGAGCTTGGGCCCAGAGAAGCCAGCAGCGTTTCTGGGTGTTGTTGATTTATGGCTTTCGCTTTGCATGGTTTTAACTTGCAGTTGTAGATGGAGAGACGAACTGTGTTCACTGACAATGGTTTTCTGAAGTGTTCCTGAGCCCATGTGGTAATATCCATTACAGAATGATGTCGGTTATTAATGCAGTGCTGCCTGAGGGATCAAAGGTCATGGGCATTCAGTGTTGGTTTTCTGCCTTGCTGCTTACATGCAGAGATTTCTCCAGATTCGCTGAATCTTTTGATGTTATTATGGACTGTAGATGATGATAATCCCTAAATTCCTTGCAATTGCACATTGAGAAACATTCTTAAACTGTTGGACTATTTGCAAATCATCGCATTCTGTTTTCATTTATATTTTACACAATGTCCCAACTTTATTGGAATTCGGGTTCTAAAATATGCAATAAAAACAGTCACAATTCATTTTTACATGACCATTTTCCAATCTCTCTTTATCCGTCAGAATTAAACAGGCTGTGTGCCTTTAGGAGTGATATATGGAAACGTCTTCTGTTCTGATCGGCTGACCTGCATTATTCATCATTCAAAAAGCAGGCCAGGCTGAAACACTCCCTAAAATTTCAGCACAAATGGGCAGAGTTAAACTGTTGCAGGCTAAACAAGCAGGTATGTAAATGCATTGGTTTTTGTGATGCCACAAAATCAGCAAATTTTAAATTTTAAAACATTTTAAATTTTAAATTTTAAATTACATTCTGAATGTTCATTTTAAAAAAAAAAGTGAGGAAAATTTGGTTTTCCATTGCATAGGCCCATTAATATGCGATACCATTAAATGTCATTATGTCACAATGATGCTCATGATTTAGTAAAGATGGTCCAGATTAAATATTAAATTTTACAAAACATCTCAGTTGTACCATTATGCTTACTGGAAAGAAGACATTAGTAAGTGCAGTATTCTCTGTTTATACCTCCACCCCCATTGTTTTCCCACTCCTACAGTTGTCATACATACATCAAATTCATACCCATTCTCACAGGAAAAACAAGATTCAACTTCTTTCATGGGCCTGGCTCCATTTAAACAAACACTGTATTATGAAGTTGCACTGCGGTGGACAACCACGCGTAAGAAAATGTCCCACATCACTGCTGCTGTTGGAAATGGCCTCAGGCTCAGTTTACACTTATAAGACAGGAAATTCAGTCCTGATCATTACTGAATTGTATGTGCTCAATGTAATAGCAGGCTGTTTTAATGGCTCAGAAAAGAGGTTTTTATTGGGGTCGATATATCTGAGAAAAACTGCTATGTGCAATAATGATTCAGAGATTAGTTAGACAGATTGATAAACATGATAAATTAATAAAAGCAAAGAATTTTTAACACAGTGTAAAGCAGAATAGAAGGAAGAAATAGAAGGAAGAAACAACAATGAAACACTATGCCAAGTAGTTGAGCACCAAGATTTGACATTTAAGACACTGAAGGAATTCTTAAAATCTCCTTACAGTTGAATTACTCAAGAGATGAGTTGTGAATGTACATAAAGCTTGTCAGTTTGGAAAAGTTGAGCTGCATCTAGCATGACAATCCATTCCTCCAAATAGCTTCATAGTCCCAACTTTCTCTACTGAGGTAATTCTCTGGGACTGGTCTGTTGCTGGAAGGGAGATTAGGACACGTTCACTGAGAGTATGACCATTAGGACAACACTGTGATACTCTCCCACTGCTTCACCACACTAAGTAGAAGGCACAGGGAGTACAGCTGAATGTTTGGGTGCCCCTGGTCAAATGACACGTTTTGCTAATTTTCTAAGTTATAAACATAAGTTATGATCTACAGAGAACACACTTCTGCACACTTCAATGCACAATAACTGTTGAATATAACATATTGGGAAAAATAAAACATAAAATATGGCATGTGCAAAAGTTTTGTTTTTCTTTGGGTTTTTTTTAAATATGTTAAATTCAACAAATATATCAAAATTGTGCACAAAAATCGTTGTAGAGGAGGGATGTCCAATCTTATCTGCAGAGGGCTGGTAAGGCTGGTTTTCACTCCAACAAAGCAGGAGGTCACCTGATGAAATGATTGAAGACTAAGACCAACTGGGTAAACAAGTAGTATCAGGTGTGCTCCAGCTTGTTTGGAGCGAAAAACCTGCAGCCACACCAGCCCTTTGCAGATAAGATTGGACACCCCTGTTGTAGAAGATGTGTACTTGTTTTCACTTAGAAAATCAATAAACATTTTATTGGACCATGTAATAGACAAAGTTAATCAACATCACTGTTGAACGCATGTAATAAAACAGAATATTTCAGTGAATACATGTCCTTTTCATCATTAAGTAATCATGACAGACTTGATACTATCAATTCTATGTATAAATGGGCTGGTACTGGAAAGATTACAAAACAGACCATGCAAATTTATAAATAGGCTTCGGTGAAATATGTTAATAGTCCAAGGAATCTGGTAAGAAATATTCAGTTGTCCGTGCTTCTAATCCTTTCAAAGTTTGAACATGTGAGGTATGTGGAATGGAATTGTAAAGCATGCAGAAGTTTTTGTTTAGCCAAATCCTCTCAATCTCAAAGGGATTAAAAGGAACAGTAGGTTCATTTTGTCAGAAAAAGAGCATTAACTTCTGCATTAACTTTGTAGATTTTAGTCAGTGTGGAGACACAACATGACTTTGGGAAGATAACAGATGTTGGAAGAAAACCAAGCAAAAAGCCCACTACAGGGACGGTGCAGCTGTGGATGCAGATGGCATTGGCACAGATCACTACTCAAATCCACTTCAACATGTGAGTAACAGACCACTACACATGTTGCAGCTGGCATAAAGCCTTCAGCGACATCTTGAGACAGAACAAACTTCCTGGAAGTGTCCCTGTGATCTCTAAACCAAGCCAGTGCACTGTCAGCAGCCCTGGGTTTAGCTCCCATGGCATTTCACAGCTAGTAGAACACAAGGGGCATGGGATGTTTTGTTTGAATATTTGCCTAGTCACCCGGATTACTAGCACCTTAGCCAAAGGATTAGGTTTGTGCTTTGCAAAAGTCCAACTGCACAGTTTAATGTGAAGTTTAAAGTTACAGTAACATGAGGCATACTTGTAGGTCTTGGTTTTGTCCAACCAGATTCCACAGATGAGGGAGCCCACCATACCAGCGATGACAATAATTAGACCAATTCTTCCAGCATTCACCTCTTCCCCCTGGAAGAGGAAGAAAACATTATGATAGACAATTTGTTGTAGTGTGGTAGGATTGTTTTACAGTTTCAACTTTTGTCTAATCAATGCCTTTACTGTTAGTAACCAATAATGTACAGGTTTCAATAGAAATAATCAAAGTATTTGTCTGAAAACCATAAAATTATAATCTTGAAATTAATTCTGGTCAAAGCTTTGTCTTACGTCAGCTTTTTATTTGTGTCCTATAAAATATACATCTGCACTAAAAAAATGAACTAACAAGGTTGCTTGTTAGGTGACTTACAAACTGAAAATATTTTGACCGTAAATAAATTAATTGTGTTGTCTTGAAATAACTGGTTTACATCAAATTGACAAAAATTAATGAGTGTATTTCAATGAATAAAAACGGTCTATTTTGAACATCCTTCTACGTTATAATATCTGTAACTGTAAATTTAGTAATACTGTAAAGACCAAAATACACTAACAAAAAATGAAGTTCAAATTTTGATCGAAAGAATCAAATTCAGTGCCAATGAAATCCATATATATATATATATATATATATATATATATATATATATATATACATATATATATATATATATATATAGCACTGAAATGGTTCAAGTTTGTTCCATCAATAGAGTGTCTTCTCTTTACTGTGGTGCTACAAACTGCATAGAGGGTAATTGTAATATATTAGACACTGTTAAGAAAGAAAAACCTTGTCATTCTTAGTCAAATGACTATTTGGCTGAGAATCTATGATATTATGCAAGCGTATCTCAACTCAGTTTCAAAAGACATTTGTATGGATCAATGCTTCCATTTCCTTAATAGGTCTAACGCAATTTCAAAAAAAGATCTGTAGACCCTTGAACATGTGAAAGCGATGAACAGTGACATTTCATCTGAGTAGCAACTCATCATAACTCATCTCTAAAAAGTCATAGCGCACTCTCAGTGACCCATAGCAAAAAACTGGAGAAGGACAGTGGCCAAGCAACAAGGAATTTAACATCATATACAGCATTCTTAAACTTAGTCTGACCTTCCCACAACCTCAGAGGGTAGAGTGAAAAGAAGACTTATTATAATGTAACTAGAACGATGCAGAGATATTGCCGATGGGGATGTGTAACTAAAGATGATGAGGCACATCTCAAAGCTCTTGTGAGTCCTCTAGAGAACATGGCCTTCGAGATAATCAGAAGGGTGGATTAGATCAAATTGGTAGTGACTCACAGGATAGTGATCAATGATCATCCGGTTCAGCAGAGTGGAAACAGCATAGAAACATCCAACATTTAATCCTGCAAGAATAAAAAACAAATTGGAGCCTTTCTTCATTCACAGTCAGCAATCGGTGTAATGGATTAGTATGCATTACATCATCAATTATGCACAAATCTCTGAAGAAATAGCACAAGCCCTTGTTATTATTATTCTTATTATCCTTATTCTTATTATCCTTATTATTATTATTATTAGTTATTATTATTCCTATCAATATATATTTGTATATATATTATATATTCCATAAAAGAAAAACATGCTGTAGCAGTGTGAACTCATTCAATAACAGTAAAACATGGTATGTGCTGATCTAGTCCTGCTAATCTGTTAATAATCAACTCACTGATTTCTGACCTCTGGAATCCAAAGTCAACATTAAATCTTAAAAAAATAGGACTTTCGTCTTTGCACAAAAACAATGCCCACAATTTTGAACACAATACTCAGCAAAAGTGTGTTTCTACACTTATCCATTGAGTGTCGTCACTGTGAGTAATAATCCTCTATGTTGCTAGCTAGTTGTTTTTATATAATGAGGATTTAATTCTGCATGTAGGTTGAAAAAATTCTCTGCTGTCATGTTAAAACCATGTATCTCTTTTTGATTTTTCTACATCATTTGAGTAAAGCAGCCTGCAGCCTTATACTGTGTGAATATTTTATAATGAATGGCCCTATAGAATCTAGAATGACTTCAAATAAAATATTGCTATATTAACTCACATTACAAGAGCTATTTTTATCACAGCAATTAAATATTGACTTGGAATTCATCTTTTAAAATGTTATAAAAGACCATTTAAAGTGACCACGTCGTCTTGCAGTCTCTTATGATTTGTGCCATGCTTAAACATACCATACTAGGTATGTAGAAAAACTGTCACCTCAGTAAGTGTGGCTAGTGCAGTTTAACGAAATTAGTCATAGTAAAGCATTAAGCCTCTGACTCAGCCTGAGAAGACTAACAGTTGCCTCTAGCCAGGAATGCTGGGTGTCAGGATTAAACAAGAAAATGAATAGTTGTAAAGTTTCAGTTATTGATAGATCTTAGTACACTGTACACTGAGTAAAGTAATCAATTTTCTTGATTTAGATAAGTATGCATTTAAATAATTTCCAAAGGAATACAATACATCAACACAATGACTGCCAAAAGCAAGTAAACTGAAAAACAAAATTATGATAATGTAATATATTTCATCTTTTGAATCAAGTAAATTCAGCACACTAGTTTCTTAGGCTTTCTTAAGACACTAAATTGCCCTTGAATTGCATCCTCTCAACTTCATGGAACAAGTTTCATGAGACAACCATTCAAAACAATGATGATGCATCATGTGATCACATCAAACAACATTGTTTTAAAGGACTGATTACAATAGCTATCAGTTCGATGGACAAGAAAATGAAAGAGAACACAGCCTCTTAGACTCTTGAAAAGAACATACTGAATGCTGCATACCTGAATACCTAGATTTAACTCTATTATATTGTACATAGGTAAGCATTATTTTCTGACAGACTGACTCTGTCCAGACTGTTTTTGTGATCAACAATTAAGGCCTTGAACTACAACACTTTGTGCTCATAGGTCAGAGAAAGTCAAAAGCCTATATGAGATAATGTCTCGATAAATTCTCTGAAGAATGAGTATTTTTGAATACAACAGCTTGCAGTCAAGGTCATGGTTTGTATCACTTCAGCTTGTGCAGTTCTAGCTACTGCATATAAACAGCGCACATTGTGTCTAACAAATCACTTTGGATTCCGGCATGTGCGCACAATTCCACATTGGACATAAACCGCAATATTAGGGTGTAAAAGCCAAAATTTCATAACTCACATAGAGCATTATAGGGAGCAGTTTGCCATTTTCCTAGGTATGACATTGTTGCACATTAATGGGCTGTTTTTGTTGCAGGACCTACTTGTTAAATATTGCACGTAAAAGAAACCTGCATCCATTAAATGACTGTGTTTAACTCAAAGTCAAAATTTCCCAAGCTCATAATCGAGAAGCTTCAGTAAAATTCATTTGGGCAAAGGACAATATTGATCTTTTTTCATATTTCTGTATAGGCAGAAAATCCATGATAATATCTACCATTTTTGTTCTTTATCCTTTATCATGAATATAATGATTGGAACAACACTGGATGAATATTTGATTACACAATTGTCTTCCAAATGTGTGAGGCCTACCATATGTGATGATGAGTAGGACAAAAGGTTTGTTGCAGACAAGTCTCCTAATAGAGGCCAGGTAAGAGTACTCTTGTGGGGACATATTTCTCATTGCTGCCTGAGCCTGAGAGGGAGGGACGTCTGGCTTCTCCTGGAAAACTAAAACACAGAACATTTTATGACTAATGGACCAATCTTTACATTAATATATACTACTGTCCAACATCTTAGGCATCTGAGAAAATTATAGGGAAAGCTATTTATCTTGGCATAAAACATTAAGACATTTGAGTAAACACAAACAAATAAACAATACATTGTAATTCAGTGAAGTCTTTAGAGATACCATTCAGTAACTACTTTATCTAACCAATTATTCTTTAAATGAAGTCAGGCATGTTGCTGATGAAATTGAACAAATCCATGCAGTGGCTGGAGTGCACAAAGGACTCAGGAACCAAACCTGTGTTCTTCTAACTTTAATGTTCTAAATGAGATATTAATAACTTTTTTGAAAACAAAAAAATGTTTAATTTGTATTTATTTTAATGTGGGGTTAATGTTGTGGTTCTACTGAAAAAACACACTTATTGCCTAGATAAATCATTTTAAAAACAGTTTTATTCTTCTAAACAAATTATTAATTTACATTTACAAAAACAAAAAAATGTATTTATATTCACTTGTATTTATTATTCCTTATTTGAAAAAAAGGAGTTTGATGTAGTTTGTGAACACCTGTGTTTGTGAACAGCCTGTACAGTCCACATATGGTAAATTTGCTTTTGTGATGTCAGGAAAACCAACACGATTACACCTTTTCAGCCAACAGCAGGTTGCAACAAGGTTTCATTACAACGCTGACAATAAGTATGAAATTAATGTGAAAGTGAAAAAAATACATATACATATCAATATTACTGAAATCAAATTCATATAAATATAAGTCACCACTGGCAAAGAGAAATGACTGTTTATTGGATATTTGAACATTTGTACACAAAGTGGTGACAAAAACACACAGCTATCTGAGTCTCCAGGGTGTTTTTTTCTCTTTTTTTTCATTTTTCTGAGGGCACAATTAAGCTGTGAACACAGACAGGGCACGCCTGAGCTCACCCCAGACCACTGGAGAGATAAGATAAGCAAAGCTACTGGAAGAAAGACCACTCTTTCCTGTCACTCCCCTTTACCCTTTAACAAGCTTGCGGCTTTTACTGCCCACAGACAAAAACATTAACACTCATGATCTGGCTGAAACAAATAAATAGGAAAATAAAGCTCTCTTTCACATCCCATACAGAACAAAATGTCTATAAAACATAATGAGTCATAATTATAATCATACCTAACTGGCACAGATGAACTGTGAGTCACTGGAAATATGATGATATGGTACAACCATGACATGCGCAACGTGGCAATCAATGACTGATTAGCACATCAAACCATTAGCAGTCAAACAAATTTTCAGCGCTGCCAACAAATATTTTCTGTCTTGGAAACCAGATGATACATGACTTCTACACATAAACTAGTAGCCTATGATCAGCTTTTCTGAGGCACTATCTCTGGTATGTAGCATGATGAGGTGGCGATGGTGTGGTCACAAAGACTTTGGAACCTACATTCTGTCATTGCAGAACTGTGGGACAAACAAGCTCATGCAAACACAGAGTTTCTAAAAACACATCATGCAAAATAGTAACTATCAGTATGGCCAAAAATTTCCATCACAGTATTAGTGTAGTTTTAATACACAGTAGTACACAGTAGTTTTAATTTCTGACAGTTTTGCTATATATCAAACAAAACTAATGAAACTATTTAAGATGCTTACGTTACCTTTTTTGGTAGGTTAACAGTGGATTATTATTCTGGGATGTGTATCACATTTTATTAAGAATGACTTTTCATCACCAAATTTGGTTAATTTGAAATATTTTTTATCATGTAAAACAGTAAAAGCACAAATTGTACAACTGGTATTGTTTTTTAATACTAGCCCCAAAAATGGTGATAAATGTTGTTTCACATATGAATTTCTGCAAGACTGGAGTTGCCAGCTTTTTTTCAAATCTTCTGTTAAATTTTCAGATTTTCTGTATAAATGGAGTAGCAGTTACATTCTGTTATCTGTATAGGCACCTCAATATAATTGCTGCATCATTTAAGGTGGAGCAGCAAATTGGAATAAAAAGCCAATTTCAGCTTTGTTGAATTTCTCAAGTCATTTGTCTCATATGTGCATCCTGTACACTTGTGCATCCATCAGACACTGCTGGAATTTGAAAAAATATTATAGTCATTCACACTATCAGTACCAGCTGGCCTATGGCTTGTTTTACACATAAGGCTCAAGATCGTGCCTTTGTCCTACCAAATATTACTGATTCTTAGACATTAATTATACTATATCAGGTATTTTCTATCTGGTGTCTTTTTTGTCATTCTACAATGCAAATTCCAAAGCATCTTAGAAAGATAATCAGAATCTTACTGCATATGTATATGTAACTGACGTCTATACATAATTACATGAATACCTGATGGAGTAACTAATATTGGCTATGGAAGAAAACTGCTTCATCAGCAACTCTACATCTGGGTAGATGTAGTGCTCACCTATCCTGATTTAACGTGTTTTTAGATACTGTAATATTGTTTTTCAGTTCCCTTTGGTGTCATTTAAAAGGTATAAAAAGGAATCAGCTCAATTAACACAAACTCCATCAGATTTATAGGACTTTCTTGTGGCACAGAATAGCAGCACACTGGTAACAAACACTGGTATACTTGAAAAACTATATTTAAAAACTCAATCTTTGGTCTTATAAAACAGATTTATGTGCATAGCCTTAGTTCTCTTATAGTTCAAATCACTGGAATATGTAATATGGCTTATGTTTTGTGGATTATTTGTTCAGTGATTTGTTCTATAAACCCAAACTAAGGTCTAAATTATCTTACCAATGATAACCAGTATGAAGATGAGTGTGGCCACTCCAGCTGTGATATAGAACATGATGCTGATGTGGTAGGCCAGTTCATCTAGGTCTTCCACATTGGGCACAAGAATAGGAGGCACCAGGAACCCTATGGCAATACCAAGCTGGGGCAGAAAAGGTCATGAAAAGGACAGTGTTAAAAGTGATATAACCCACACCTCTCCACACACTTTACACAACACTCTGTTCAATCAAAGTAATAGAACTGCAGGTGAAACTGGTACTGGCACAAGAAAACATCCTACAACATAAAAGAATAAACAGCAAAATTATTGTCTTTTTACAAGAATTAACATCCAATTTAACAGAAAAAAACAGATATTGATATCATCTGCTGAAAGAGATGCCAGCGGATAATTAATATAATAGTAAATTGAACTTCAGACCACACATACCCGCTAGCTTAGGTGTTTACACAACTGCTCATACTTAACAAGTCAAACTGATTCAGAAAGTGCAGATCACATGTAATTTATGTTATGCACAGAATATATTCCCTCCATTTCTCTTAATGTTAGCTGAAGGACGTTTACATTAATAGAAGCATCTCCTACACTGTGCAAGAATGTCACCTATGAGTAAATACTTATTATACAGTAATTAAATGTTTATTACATGAGCTACTAACAATTATATAGTAATTACCATAAAATTACTATATCTGGTATAACATTACAAAAGTGAGGAATGTATGACTGGATCTGCTGACTTTAGAGAGTTTAAGGGTGTACTTCTATCAGAGTGACCTAGCAGATGCTCTTACTGGGCAAGTCGTCACAATAGGAAGAAAGCCTGCCATTCAAATAGGTAAATGTGCCTTTGGATCTATGGAAAAGGTAAAAGAAAGGCAAGAGGTGAGCAGACATGCTCTCCAGTGAGTAAAAATAGACAGACTGACAGTATAGGTATGTATAGAAGTTTGTTAACAAGTAAAAATTCCTTTTATGAAGTAGAGACCAGTCCTCCTTCACCTTCCATCAGGTTTTACCTCCAACCAAATTTAGTACACCTCCTTCACCTAATCAAGACCTTCTGCAGCTGATAATTAGATGGGTCAGATGGGGCCAATTAGTATTGGAGCTGAAGTGAACACTTTTTAAAACGTATTATCACTGAATGGCTAAATCGTTTTGAAAATTCTTCACAAGAAAAAAAAAGCTATTTGTGACATAAAAATAGTTTATGATCTCTTTTATGAACCACTTTTTAACCCCTTAACAATTCAGGTTTATGTCATACAAAGGCTTAATGTTCAGTAACTACAGGGACTTTAATGCAAATGAATGGAGCTCTTCTAAGGACTAAAAGACTGTAATAAAACATTACTTATTAACGGGTTATCATTAGAAAATTAATGGAATGACATACAAGAACAGAGAAATAAAAAAATGTATTTTATATATTAAAGTAAAAACCTTAAATATATTGTAAATAAACTGTTCTTACAATCTCAGAAAAACAGGTACGACACTGTCACTGGGGCAGCACCCTTTTTGTCACTGTGTTGGTACCCTCAGGGGTACATCTCAGTACCTTAAGTCAGAAAACATATCTGTACCATAATCCATTGAAATGATATTTTCTAAGTTGTACTGACTCCACACACCCCTTCTCGTCTCCAGGTTTTTTGTTTTATTGTTCTCTTTTAAAACATTAGTTTATAAAAAGATACAAATATTTACTTTTCCACTTGGAAAAACTTATTTAAGGTACACAGTTGGACCTTTGCAACCACTGTTGCACCTATGAGGGTACACTTACATTGTTTGTACCTTGATGAACGAATCATGTACCTGCATGGTACCTTTATTTCTAACAGTGTAATTAGCAAATATTAAATTCATATAATTCATGTTTATTTACAATATATTTAATATCTGAGTATATGTTAAATGACAACATGACTGACCTCTCCTATAGTCAAAAGTCTGTTAATAACCATTGCCTGAACTGTGTCATGGTGACCGTGTGGCTGTCAATCAGAATTAACACCCCAAAAAGGTAAAAAAGTAAAGTAAAAGTAAAATTTATTTATACAGCACTTTTCACAGACACAAGCCACAAAGTGCTTTACAAAACATAACACAATGTAAAATATACAACATGACCCAGTACAACAAAAATGAAAACAAAACAGGACTGGGACTCCAAAGCTCGATCTCCACGAGTCTTTAATCAAGAACGTGGAACAGACAGTAAATTTAAATTACTCGACCTAAGAGAACGAGCTGATACGTATGGATGAAGCAGATCAACCACATACATAGGAGCCTGACCATGCAATGCTCTGAAAGTAAGTGTAAGGATTTTAAACTGAATCCTATACTCAACAGGAAGCCTGTGTAATGAAACTAACAGAGGGGTAATGTGAGACCGTCTATTTGACTTGGTCAGTAACCTTGCTGCAGCATTCTGGATCACCTGCAGTCAGTCATGAGCAGACTTACTAAGTGAAGAGAAAAGAGCATTACAGTAAGCAATACGAGATGAAATAAAGGCATGTATAAGCATCTCTAGCTCCACCCTTGAAACTACAGTCCTCAATTTACTTATATTCCTTAAGTGGAAAAAACAAGATCTTGTCAGTTGTTTAATATGTGTGTCAAATAACAATGACTGATCAAAAATGACACCCAGATTACACAGGCTGGGGTGTGGTCCTGAGGTTCTCTTTGGTACCACTTGTTTTGGGTGTTCAATCGTCAAACAGATTCTAGCATTGTCTAGGCAAACACTGGGCCAAACCATCTGGAAAACAGGACTAGGACAGTCATCTTGTGATTGCACAGGCAACAAACCTTCATTCCTAAAATATAAAACTGGTGACAACAAATCTTCCTATCAGAAAGCAACAATGGGTCAAAGTTCCAGTGAGACTGACAGTGTGACATCCTTGCTTTATTTTTAATAGCTTTATTTTCAAAACATCCCAATGCTCTTATCACAGTCTGCAACACTATGTGCTAGAAATAAGGATCACTTGGTGTACTGTTCCCCACTCTCACAACTGTGTGCACCCCCAGGGATACCCTAATAAAAAAAAATAAACACTACTGGACAAGAGAACATTAAATAAGTACAAAAAACAAACATGGACACACCTGGTTTCCAAGAACTACAACAGAGCCAGCAGTGGACACTACATTCTTAGCAGACCATATAGAGGCTAAGCAGGAGGTCATGCCAGGAATGTATGCTGAAGCTATAGAGCACAAAAACTTTTCCAAAAAAAGGTGACAGGAAACATGCCTGGGGTGTCTTGAACCAAGCTCCAGTACAATTAAATTCAGATCCATTCAGTAAGCTGAATATTCCTGTGTGTCTGTACCTGTCTGAGAAGTCAGTTCCGGGTGAGAGTATCACTGGCATCCGTCTTTTCAATTGCCGCTTCTCCCCATGTCTCTGTGTTTAGAGTTTATGTTTTGTTTTGGTTAGCCTGCTATGTTTTTGCTTGTGATGTTATGACTGTGCTTCATGTTCTCATGTTTGTCTTTACTATTTTGGATTTTGAAAAGCTGTAAGCATCTTTGAATTCTTGAAAAGTGCTATATAAGTATAATTTTATTATTATTATTATTATTATTATTAGATCCAACCATGTCCTGTGTCTCATGGAATACATGCTGAACAGTATGATTCAACAAAGCTTGTAGAACCTGGCCTGCACCAGAGAAGCCAACATTACTGTGTCTGATGACCTGACCTCTAGGTCACCTTGAATGCTGTCAGACAAGGAGAACCTTCTGCCCCCATTTAAGCCCACACCTGTGTTTTTGTCCTGCCAGAAAGATACAGACTCCACCCGATCTCCTCTGACTTGGCCTGAGCATCCCCACTGCCTAGCAGCTGGTAGGCAGGCTGTTAGCTCATTCTGCTCACCCAGCCACAGTCAACTGTGCTTTCCTCTTCTGCCATCTGGAACCTTTAACAACTACCCTTGAAGAGCCTTTAGATTTTGGGAGCCTTTAGCCTTTTGGAATCTTTAGTCTTTCTTGAGGCTTCAGCCTTCTGGAGCCTTTGAGTTTATGCACTGTATTCACCTACTTCTCCTCCTCATTGCTAACAACTCTACTCAGTTCAAAGTCTGATCATCTCATGCCTGCTTCACCCTGCAGCTCCAGCTCTGTACCTACTTAATGCACCTGTATTTGACAGACTCTAATGGCCTTGGTCCTGTGACATTTCACTGCAAATGTCACTAAATAACTACATAAATGCCTGATGCAACTTAACAATGCTCCTTTGTAATTTGGCAGGCAGTTCTCAAATGGTTTTCATCTGTTTCTTTGCAAATATTGTTTCGGTTTCTGTTTGTCTTTGATAACTCCCAGTGCATTTTGACCTTAAGAACTAACATTTAATGTCCTCAATGTGAAGAGGTTTCCGGGTTTCACATGCATTAGCTGAGTTATAAATATAAATGAGTTAGATTATACTACAGAAAGTTTGTCTGGATGTCCAAGAGCAGCTGAAAGGCGCTTGTTTATGCATTATTCCCATTATTTTGACCTAAGGACAAGTAAAACAAATGAAACAAGTAAAACTAATATTGTTCCATTGTGTCTATCACAAGTCAGAAATCAAAAAGTGTATCTTGAATACAGATCATTAGATATCTCTTTAGATTTCACATTCTGATTCTCTTTGTGACCTACACAGTCATATCCAAATGGATACTAATCATACTTGAGGCTGATCTGCTATTGAATATTTTCTGTATGGTGAGAATGTGACCATGATCAACCATGTTGATCTTCTCAGTGCTAGTTCACAAAGAGGGAATATGTACTGGGTTATGTAAACACACTGGGTTATGTAAAGCGTATCCATGTGTATCTATGTGCTGCAGTTTCTTGTCAGCAGGGGTTCTTGCTTGCTGTGCCCAGTAATATAAATATCTCAGCTATATTAAATTGAAATACTGTCCATCTCAAAACAAACCTTTGAAAAAAGTTGGACAGTATTTCAGCATAGTATAGAACGCAATATGCAACTTGAGGTACAATACTGTGCAAGAATCAGAGACCACCCTATCAGTATTTCATTTGTCCACTCTTTACTTTTGTGCACCATACTGCCACTTTAATTCTTCCATCTTTCCCATCTTAAAACAAAAAAATTATAGCTGTGTCCTCATAACAAAAGATGTTCCCAAAGTCACTGGCACTATGTTCCCCTTAATAGAGACATTGACATTTTACACAAGTAACAACATAAACACACAATAGCTAGGGGGCAGTCATGGGCTGGAGATTAGGGAACCAGCCTCGTGACCGGAAGGTCGCCGGTTTGATCCCTAGAGCCGACAGCACATGATTAAGCCGTCCTTGAACAAGAAAGCAAGTCAAAGCAAAAAAACAAAAAACAAATAAGAAACTGTGCAGTCCACAACCTGTTGTCTGAACTGTTGAAAGCTCTGCGCTCAGCACGCTAACAGAATGCTTGACTCACACTGGGAGGACCTATGTGGTATCTATGGGGCATCTATGTCACAGATAAATGCAGTGAATCATTAAATGTGTTTTGACATGATGTAAATCTAACCTGACTCACATCCAAACAGAAGTAGGCTATCAAGCAGAGAGAGACACATAAACTAGTCCAACCTACAGCCTAATATTTATTCAGGATTTTAATTAGTAACACAGCATTGACATCTAGGCTAAAAAGTGGCTGTAGACATTGCTCAGTTTCTTATAAAGAAAGGAAATGTGTCCCTTACACAGAAACTGGACGGTTTTTATATGTAACTGGCATGCATGAATGTCACTCAATATAGTTCTCTACAGCAAAGGAAGTACCCTTCAACACACCCTTGCCAAAGGAGATATTTGATGGGATTTTTAGCTTCCTCCACTCTTCTCCTGAGTTACTGGAACAGCACTTGACAGGGCCGATTAGCAAACATTTCTGGGTCATGAGGAGACAAGGAGATGAGAAAATGAACAGTGGTGACAAACAGGGCCTATGAGGGTTACTCAGATCACTGAGTCACTTGAAAAGGAAAAGTATTTAGCGCTTTAGTATAGCACTACTATGGCACCAAGTGGCCCACATGTACTAATATGGTCTCCTTTAGAACGCATACACAGACACAGCACACTTACAACCACACAGATTCAGTACAGGCCTTGATCTAACCATCTCTTTTATGTAATCATAATTATCAGGTTTTAATTAAAATTACAAAAGTTTTCTTCATTTGTTTTGCACTGGAGCTATGAAGTTAATGTAGCTAACCAGTAATAGAATCTTCTAGCCACCAAATTAACATCATGCAAACCACATGTCTGAATCATCACACACTATCCTCGAACTACATTGAGTTGTTACATAATCTCACATAGATGTGTGGTTTCTGACACTGTATGACATACTGTTATCCAGTGGCCAACCAAGGCTTTTAGAATTAGGGTTTCAGTTTGGGCCATAAATGTCAAAACATGATCAAAAATGTGGAAAAAACACAGAATTTTAATTTGAATAAAATATCTATTTTTTGCTAGTGCCATTAAGAGATTTTAGATTGTGAATCTTGTAAAATACATTGTATAGAAGACATATTCGCATTAATCTGCAGTTTTACAGTAACTATTTTAAAAAAAAAACCTGCCACAGAACTACTGTTGAACTCAGCTCTGGACTAACCAGTGGGAGAGCCAGCTTGACTACACCTACCTAGAAAATAAATCCTGATTGGATCCTTTTCCACTGGGCATTTCAAGAACTTAACCTTTTTGTTTTCCACCAAAACCTGCGATGAAATGACAGAATATATACAGTTTAAATTCAACAATTAAATAAAAATAACTTTTTTTATTTGATCACTAGGCCTTGAAGACTTTTAAGGTCCTAAGAGTTCCCTACTGCTGTCATCTGAAAAGGCAAAAGTATGCTAGAGATAAATTTCAGGGTTCATGGTGCTTGCTACTATTGTTTTTTTTTGCTTCTGTTCACTTTTTGAGATGGCTAGTAGCCTAGTGGTAAGAGAGGTGTGCCAGTAAAGGAAGGAGTAGATATTTCTGGTTGTGCCCTTGGAAAGGCTTTTTAACCTCCCACTGCCCTGGGTGCTGTGCAGCTCCTTCACTAGGCAGATATAGGTATCAAAATGACATCAATAAAGGTAGAACTTTGTAGGTAGCAGGACGCCATGCAGTGTCACATAATGAAGCACTGGCAGACTCAGGGTTAGGAAGGAAGGGAGGATGACCACCCCCCCAGGAGTGCCCTCATGTTTGAAAAAGCGTCACTAAAGTGTCCTCTACAGTGGCAAAAACGAGAGGAAGTGCCCTATTGGCTGCCCTTCATATGTGAAAAAAAAAATTATTGAGTGCCCTCTAGGGTGCTCCTTCATGCAGTAAATTATGATGATGTGCCCTCTAGAGCAAAACATTTGAGAGTGTGTCTTAATGAGTGCCCTTCTAGTGGAAAAAACGTGATGCAGTGCCCTATAAGGTGCCCTTTCAATAGTCTAAACTGGACGTTCCCTATGGGTGCCCTTCCAGTGGAAAAGAGTGATGTTATCAAGTGCCCTCTATGCAGTCCCTACATGACAGTGTCCCAAAGGGTGGTCTTTCTAGTGGAGAAAATGGGATGCAGTGCTGTATAGGGTTCTCCTACAGGTGACAAACATTATGAAGTGCCCAATTAGGTCGTCCTTTAAGGCAGAAGTGCCCATCCAGTAGATAAAATGTGATCCAGTGCTGTAAAGGGTGTCCCTATTCATGGGAGAATGTGTGTAGGTTTCCTAATGGATGCCCTTCCAGAAGAAAATGTGATGTGGTGCCTACAGGTGGGCTTCTGATGAAAAAAAAAAGTTGAAAAAATTCCATTCAAGAAAAAGAGATGCAGAGCCTTACAGTACCCCCTACAACATGCTCTCTAGGTCAGGCTTTCCAAAAGTGGGTGCCGCCAAATGCTTTGATAAGATTTTGAATTTACCTCTTATATTCTGCTTATATTCAAAACATGTTGTATGACTGCTAACAATTTTTTCTGCATTTTTCAAAGGAGTATAGAATAGAAGTAAGTTTTTAATGATTAAAAATAGAATTTTAAACCGTACTATATCATCATTGGCAATATCTTACTTTGTCTTTTACTACTGAATACAGTGAAAGGCACACCCCCTCTATAATAATCATATGCCAGATAGGGCTTAATACAGTCTGAGCTGTAACCCTGACATCCTATTATAGTGTGTGAATTAGGTAAGCAAGTTTTCTTTCTTTGACACTGAGTTTAACCCATGATGCATTAATAAATACTAATGTATGCACACTGTAAGGGCTATTATAGAGAGGCTAGCTAGACAGCTGACTATTTAAACAGGTACCTTGTTTAGCCATGTCAACCTGTAAACTCAATATGGAAATCAAGCATTAGGGTAATAATCCTTCCTTTTTATTTTATCATTATTTTAGGATAATTTACAAAAAATGCCTATAGGACTTCAAAGTTTGGTGTGTTTGGTTCAAGTCCTACCTGGAGGATCGCTCTTATCAAGTAACATGGAGAGGGTTCACATCCTCTCCATGCAGGCTCTCCACTGGCGTCCCCCAAGGCTCGGTCCTGGGTCCTCTTCTCTTTACACTAGCTCTCTTGGTGATGTAATATCTTCTCATAGCTTCTCTTACCACTGTTATGCTGATGACACTCAGCTAATGTTTTCTTTCTCTCCCTCTGACACACAGGTTTCCAGTCGCATCTCGGCATGCCTGTCTGACATATATATATATATATATATATATATATTTTTTTTTTTTTTTTTTTTTTTGAGGATTCTATTACTTGTTAGCTACATTAGCCACGCTGCACCAATGCAAAGCTAAGGAAGCAAACCTTCAACACCAAAATGTCTTTTCTGATCAACTACATTTAGAGTTAGGAGGATTTGCCTGAACCACCAAGCTTTAAACTTACTGTATATCACATACAAATCATTTTATGCCTTGTAAACCAGGATATGACAAGACACCTCTTGTATCCCTCAATATACAAGGGATGGTAGTCAGTTGGTCAGTTCATGCTTTTGGCCTCTGGTTTCTGGGGCAAGCCTCTTTCTACTGAGCGAATGCAACTCAGGTTGCTGCTATCAGAAGAACTGGCTATATTTTACATAACTGTTGTCTAACCAAATTTAAATGTGCACTATGCTTAGAGCTACACAATGGCGAGATACTAAGAACTGTAATGCAGTTCTTTTCACTTTGTCTTTCTGTGCACAGGCTCCGCAGCAAGTGTACACAAAGAAAGATGAAGGAGAAATGCTTTAGTGTACTCCTGACATAATCTGAATAATTAAGTTACAAAGTTTTTGATCATTGTTTATTTCTAATAAAGCTATTGATTGGGCAAAAAAGAACAGACAGCTCTGTGGCTGCCTTAATGGTATACATGCCAGCATTTTGCATTTTACTGTCTAAAAAAGAGCAGTAAATAATTTCCTTACTAAGTTCCATGAAATGATAATACTTTTACAATATTCAAGTATATCTTGAAGAATAGGAATAGGAATCTCTCACTCTCAGGCTAGGGCATCTTCTTTTAGACCAGAAAGATCCAAAAATGAGAAGCACGGAGCCTATTAAAATTCATTTTCTATGCTCATTGATGCTGGTTGTACTAATAAGTTCTAGTTTTCTGACCTCATTCCATTTTACTCCTACTTGAGTTTTTTTGCAGAAAAAAACTTACATCTACTCAAGTTATTGTTTCATTGAAGTCACTGAAGTAACAAAATTTTACTCATTTCAAAGATATTCTGTCCACTTCTGCTGCTAACTCTCTAATCCCAAGTGCTTGGTTAAAAACAATGCCACCAAATTTCCACTGCTCCTATTTAAATGGTAAAACAGCTCACATGAAAGCTCTTTCACATGGTCCCAACTGCAGCATGCACACTATATCTACACTGCCATATGCTAATTGACAATGTGAACACCAGCATGTTTAGCTGAGGATGGTTATAAGCTCCACCTCTGCCTATATGAATTAACCTTTGGGCTTTGGGTCTCCACTACTTACCTGGTTGCCAAAAACTCCAATGGAGCAAGCGGTGGACACCTCTCCTGAACCAAACCAAACAGAGGCAATCCGGGACGGCATCCCAAGGATAAAGACTTGAGCGAAGGAGCAGGCGAACTGTCCCAGCATAGTCACCCAGAACAGGTGAGGTCTAACGCTGGCCACTTTGATCCAGGTCCCAAGGCAGTTGATGGAGCTGGCCACCAGAGCCACAACTCGCAGCCCCTTCTTGTCCAGCAGCCAGGTCACTGGAAATATGAAGGGAATGTAAGTCAGCATGTAGATCATAGACATCCAGTCTATGGCAAAGGAGCTCACACTGTAGAAGTGCATGAAGATGTTGTTGATGATCCCATACTGGATCCACTGGAAGGCATTGCACAGCGAGTAGGAGCTGAAGAGAAAGACTATGGCCCATCTTCTCTTATACAAACGGGTGCTGCGCACTTGGGGATTCTCAGAAGAAATTTCCTTGCACTCTATGTGGTCTCCTACATGTTCACTCGTCGATATGTTGCTCTCCACAGGAACAGGTCCGTTTTTCTCTCCTTTGACATCTTCAGAGTTATCACAGTCGCACATTCTTCTGCCTTCCCTTCACAACTGTATGCGGTCTGTGGCTTTCAGGAAAGTTCAACTTTAACTAAAGTCAGTAACAACTTGTAAACTCAGTGTAGATGAAGCTGGGAGTGACCTGTCCACTGTCAGCGGGAGAAACAGCGGTGGACTAACAGAGAACCGCTTCATTCATGAGACGTTTATACCGCTTTTTTTCCACACCCTATTCAGACATAAACTCCGCCCACCTGCATTACGATTGGCCAACAGCCAAATTCATCACAAGCAGTATTAACAACGGAATTTTTCATCCATTTTTTTATATTTGAGCATAAACAATCACACAAATGTAAACAGGCTCCGTATAGAATCCCCATCCCCCCATGCGTCCTGAAACTATGGCTTCTACACTCAAATATCGCACTAAATGTTCAATAAGGGGTCGTACAGCCAAATAGCCTTCTATTAGACACCTAGTGCACTACATAGGGAGTAGAGAACCATTTACGATTTAGCTTGTGCCCCTTCTGTAAATTACGTTACGTTTCAAAAGTGATTAAACAACTAGAAATATCCGATTTCCAACCTCAGCTTCACACACATCAAAGAGAAATCAGTAATTTTCTCTGAGCAACTTAAATAACCACAAGTGTATATATTTTTTTCTCATTTTCACTGTAAAATAAAATTCCCACTGTCTCCATTTCCCTTTACTGAAAGTGGTATCCTCTTTATTGTCTCGTCTGTGCTGTTACTTATGTGCACCACTAGATGTCTCCAATGGACAACCTTTTCATTCCTCCCAGAAATTCAGCCAGGTAGCACAGCAACATACCAACTTCATCTATGAAGAAGAATAATCTTCAGAGCTACCACCATTGTTATCTTTTAATCTAAAAAAAGTGAGCTGTTCAGAAATATTATATTCCATTTATTTCCATTTATATATATAAATATATAAATATGTGTGTGTGTGTGTGTGTGTGTGTGTGTGTGTGTGTGTGTGTGTGTGTGTGTGTGTGCTCCAGCACCCCCCCGCGACCCTGACGGAGAAGTGGCTTAGAAAATGGATGGATGGATGGATGGATGGATATGTGTGTGTGTGTGTGTGTGTGTGTGTGTGTATCGCTGCTGTCAGAAGAAAACCTTGTATCTCCAAAATAGTAAGGAAGTAAGGAAAGAAGGAAAAAACATACTTTCAATGTAAGTCAATGGACAGCAACAATATATATATATATATATATATACTGACCTGTTGACGGAGCATAGAAAGTTTGCACAGACATTTACTCCTATACTGTAAAAATCCTGATTGTGTAACTTTGGTGTTAAATCATTGAAGACTTACAGAGTCACAGCACACATTTTTTTAAAAAAGCACAGCTCAACCAATATATAAGTCATTTCCTGATGAAAGGATGGGTGTGCCACTAAAAAAAAAACAATAAGAGTCACCCCTTCTTTAATTACATAACATGGTAAATTAGACCACAAAACACCATCATGTGTCCAGACCTAACCTTTAGCACCCATATAACAGTATAACACAGATATATGGGGAGAACTGATAAAAAAATAAGAGACAATTAACAGAAATCAAAAACATCAAGAATTCTGGCTAGCTCCACTTCTAGTGCTACAGTATTTGTATTAGACTATTCATATTAAGACTGCAGGTTTCTGCTGAATATTTGGGCTTATAAGAAACGTGACCACTGAAAACTGAAATCTAAACTAGAACAATTGGAGTAAAAATTTTTTATCTAAAATCTAAATATTATTTTGTCAGAATGTTTATCCACTTAATATCGGTATAGATATCAACAACTAAGTGCTTACATTGGTTGAGCCCTAATAAGCAGTCATATGGTTATATCGGTTAGCGGAAGGTAATTGTGTGATTTCCATTCACTTATGATTTGTGCAAATGCATCAGTCATGCTCTGTGCATAGTTCTAATGAGAGCACCTTATTCTTAGTCTACCATGGTTTTTAAAATGAGCAATATTCACAGACATTTAGTTGAGGCCTTCAATTAGCATCATAGAGTCATAATAATTCTATGCAGACCACAAAAACTTCATAGACAATCTGACTGTTTGATGTTCAGCTGCTGTAAAGACTTGACTTTTGCATTTTGTGATTAATTTTGTACCATTTTGTATCATATAGTGAGCTACTTAATAAAAATGTAGCAGCTTTTCTTTGGAAAGAGGACAAAAACCTGATTTGAGAATGCACTGGAGGTATCAAAGAGTTGAAGAAGAATTGATTTAATTATTAAAGACTATAGAATATACTACCCAAATACATGTCGTATATTGCAAAATAACATTTAGGAGTGACTCCTGTTTAATATTTGTTTGCATTTCTTCACAGCTATTAAACAAAATGAGTAAGTCACAGAAAAAAGGTTATATAACTATTTGTTGCAGAAATATAAAATGTATCACATCTAGTGATAACAGTCCATATAATGTAATGTACAAGAAGTATAAAAATCAGAAAATATATATAAATTGTAGGTAACTAATAAAACAGAATGATGTAAACAGTTCATATATATGTGCATACATGACGCCTGCGTCAAAAAAAAAAATGCTATTGAGGGCAAGTCATGACTCAGTATCATGAAGACACAAGGAGTGTAGTACAAATCATCCAGTTACATTGGCAAAAGGCCACAAACATGGATAGCAATGCTTCATCTGTTAGCCTTTTCATCATACATGGTAATGAGAGGAAGTACATGTTGTTACCAAACTCCTCCAAACCTGTTCTTTTTTTTACTTGTTGGATTATGATGAACCTATTAGGCACTGAATGACCACAAATAGAAAAAGTAACAGTAATACAAACTTGTAACTGTCAGCACATAGCCCAATCTGATTGGGACATGTCTGTGTGGCTTGGGGGAGAGGGGGAGCAGGGTCCACAAAGGCTCTTAAACTCCAAGCTCACAGGCTGGAGTGCTTGACTCGTTCCTCTTTAAATGTCCAAGAGCTTAGAGCTAAGTGCTACTAGCTAGCTGTATGGAAGCTAACCTGTAAACAGTAACTGTGGAAAGGCACCACTCTGAGCCTCTGCGTCTCCTCATTTAGCCTCCAGCTGCTCCAGCAGGGGGTTAGTCTCACTCTCGGGGGTTTTCACACTGTCCGTCCTCACGATGCACGTGGGCCGGTGACGGTTAAGCATGAGGATGAGCTGCTGCCGCTCATGCTTCAGCTCCTCAATCTGTGCTTTCAGCTCTGAGTTCATCATCTCCAGCCGCTCCGATTCCTGATGCCACAGTTTTAGAACACACAAACAATGATTTTGCATGACTATTGGACTTTGTAGTGTTATTGTTGTGTATATGTACACAGGCACATTTAGATTCCTCAGTCTTGATCTTTGAAGGAAACTGTCTAATTGTTGGTATATTAGTCTTAGGCATCAGAGAAAATAATATGCAAATCCACTTATCTTGGAAGTAAGAACTTTGTTTAAAGAAATTAAATAATTCCACAATCAAAAAAACATACTGTACCAGGAAAAACACACTTACTGCCAGGCTTTAGCGTTTTAAACAATTTTCATGGCTGCCTCAGACTTTTGTACTATGCCTAATTTTCATACATGTAACATCATTTAAACTCTGTATAGCTCCACATAACTGAATAATGCCGCTTCTGCCAGTTAAAGTACTAATATTATACCGATACAGTAAAATACCCACCCGTTGTAGATACTCTGTCCGTTCTTTCTTTTTGTTTCGACATCGTGCTGCTGCCACTTTATTTTTCTCTCGCCTTCTTTTCCTCCTCTCCTCTTCTTCATCCTTCTAAAAGAGGGCAGAAAAATCGACATTTGACATCAGACCACTTCAACCTTCACCACTGCACAGATGAATGGATATGTACAGAGGGCAAGCTTTCAGTGGTGTTTTAATATGCTCATATCCTACATTTTCCTTCAAGGTTCATTTAAGATGTGTGTTCCATGCCCATGTCCCATAAACAGTCGTTAGTTATTTTTACATGACCATTTTTCAGCCTCTCTTTATACTTAAAATTAAACAGGCTGTTTTTTACTTGTGCCTTTAAGACTGATATATGTACATGACCCTTGTTGGCTGTCCTATATTGTGCATTAACTGCTGTAGATTTAATAGGAACACATATGTAAATGTGTTGTTTTTTGTGACATCACAAAAAAAGCAAATTCCATTTTTTGCAGATTAGTTTCAGTATATGGATTGTATGAACTGGGGAGTGAGTGATATGTCTTGAACCTTTAAAAAAGTTTTAAAACTACCATCATCAAAAAGTAAGACAAATGACATTTTCCATGATATGAACCCTTTAAAGCTCCTGGTTATAACTGGCTAACAGTAGTAGTCAAGGATTCTGGCCCTCTGGGGCTGGAGTGTCTTAAGAAAGAAAATTTTCTTAAATGTGTGTTTTTTCTTAACTTTATTCTTAAGAAAAAAGCTAAGAGAAATGTTTATTCTTCAAATAACTTTTTAAGAATTATCTTATTTTCTTTTCTTAACTCTTTTCTTTAGAATAATTCTAAGAACAAGTTGTATTCTTGAAAATATTATGTTCTTAAAGATTTTCTCAATCTTATGAGAGCTTTACACTTGTATTAGGCTATAAGCATTGACAAGGTAAACATCTAGATTTATCACGGACGCTGCCTCTGCTGCCCATCCTCATCAGTCATCCCATACATCATATTTTCTAAGGGGGATTTCTTTTCTGTTAGCTGTATCTTCCAGCATCACCTCTAGGTCTTGTTTACAAGTTTTTTTAAATTCTTGGTTTGATGTTTTTCCTCCATTTTGCTCCTCTGATGAAACTAAATAAATCAAATCAAATAAAATTGAAAATGTATCTTCCATCATTTATGGTACATGGTAAAATAAAATGTAGCTTACATAAGAAAACAATAAAGATTTTCTTCAGAAAATCAAGTTTGTTTTAGAAGAATATTCCAGGACCTGTTTTTTTTTTTCAAGAATTGCATTTAAGAACATTCTTATGTACTCCTTAGTGTTTGTCTTAAGAACCTTTGCAAGCCTTTTCTTTAGAAAGCTGTCATAAATCCAGCCTCTGATTGTGAAGAAAACTGAAAAGACATTTGCTAAAACAACCTTTCCATTTACCCTAAACTTCCTTCAATATGGCAAAGAGTCGTGTTGTGTCCTGTATGCAAGACTCCTGACTATCCAGTAGATGGAGCTGTTGTTCTTGGCATTTTTAATCATTCACATCAAATTTAAATTTCTCAATCTTTGTTGATATGCATCTTTAACGTTCTCTGTGCAATACTAAGAAACCTCAGTATAACTGAGCCCCTACAACAAAAAACATATTGGCCATTCCAGCCTTTTGTGGATTATCAGTTATTTGGTTTTCTATTTTATTTTGTACAACCATTTGCATTAAAAAGTCAAACTATTATTTATTTACATTTTAGTGACCTCTACATTTGAAATACAGGGCATTAAAGAATGCCGTACCATGATTATATGATTTATGATTTTATGTTTATATATTTTATATATATGCTGTCTTTCATTGCAAGCAGACATTTTACTAAGGATACTGTCCTTAGTTTGGATTCTATTTTTGTGTTCTTAATAATGTCAAAATGACTGCATATTTTAAACTATAAATAAAATGCAAACAGAAATTTAGCAAACAAAAGTGCATTTTATTTGTTTAATATGAATAAAGTGAAGTTCTATCTATCTAAGTACATTTACTATGCTAAAATGTACTGAAGTCAGTTATCTAAACCACTTATATGCCTCACCTCTGCTTTAATGGGAAGGTGGCGTTTGCCCAGCTTGCCTAGAAGGTGCAGTGGTGACAGCATGGCCCCCAGGCTGCACAGGTCGGCGTATTTAAGCTGATCCGTAAGCGTTGTGGCAGAGATGCCTGCCAGCGGGCCTAAGCTGGGCAGAGAGCCTGCCGTCACTGAGGGGTCAGGGATTTGTCCGGGCATCATGTCACACACGCCCTTGACCACAGCTAGAAGAGAGACCATGACAGGGATATGTTTGAGCTCAATTTTACTTAAGTACCATCTCTATGGAAACAAAACACACTGCAGCAAACAAACAGTGCTAACCTCCTGCAAGGTCTTGGTCTTTGTATGTCTATGAATGGTACAGGATGATGAAGCCCCAGTCTTTTTAATACATGGCACATCAGTGATGTAACCAGTATTCATTAAGTCATTTTGAATTTCAGTCACTAAACCTGGAGCAAACATAGCTAGACTGAACATCTGATATCAAAGGTGCTTAATATTGTCAGAAACTGAATGTCCAAAACATGTCATCCACATACTTAATGAGGATTTATAATAATATCAGAATCATATAGTTTTTTGTTTTTTTTTCAGAAAATATCCCCATTGAACAGATTCGACCGATATTTCAAATCGAAATTTGATTAAGTATTTATTGTACGCTAAAAGAGCAGAATATTTTGTCGTTGCTGGGTTACTGTGTTAAATTTGTTAAATAATGCGTTCATTTTATTCATTTGACTGCATTTGTAACCCTACAGAAACAGATGTTATATTTCTCCACAATGCTAATCCTAATGCTAATCCAGGTAGATGTAGATGTTTTATTCATGTTTATGTATCAGCATTGGCAGATTTGTACATAAAAATAAAGAATGCCCATATGAGTGCATCCCCTCTTTTTAAAGCCACAGTAAAGTTCATTCTCTGAAAAAAAGTTACTGTTGCTGGGGCAGTAGTCCTCTTGTTACTGGGGTGGTCCCTTCAAGGATACATCTCATTACCTTTAGTCAGGGAACATAATTGTACCATAATCCAATAAAACTATATTTTCTATGTAGTACAGACTCCACACACCCCGTCTCGTCTTTGGGCTTTTTGTTTTATTGTACTGTTTTAAAACATAAGGTTATGAAAAGGTACAAATATGTACTTTTCACCTGGAAAGCCATATTTAAGGAGCACAGTTGGACCCTAAAACCACCATTGTACCTTGATGAATGAAACATTTACCTGCACAGAACCTTTATTTCTAACAGTGTAACATCATTTTGTTGGCCCATAGGCCATCACTTTCTGATATTTGTTAGAACATTTACATTCATGGCATTTTGCTGATGCTCTTATCCAGAGCGACTTACATCTTGATCATTTTACACAGGTAGGCCAAGGTGGTGTTAGGAGTCTTGCCCAAGGACCCTTATTGGTATAGTGTAGGGTGTTTACTCAGATGGGGATTGAACCCAGGTCTACAGTGTAGAAGGCAAAGGTGTTAACCACTACACTACCAACCACCGCCTTAGAAGCCTTTAGAGACTTTCTACCACATATCAACCACATATAATGAACCAGCCAATAGGTTTCTCAAAATACTTAAAAAAACGTATTAACTTCTGTCATACCACCTCATCATCATATCATCACCTGTCACATAATGTTCTGTCATCTTTTCATCACTCCTTGAGGACATGCCTCATTCAAGGGTACAGTGACAAAATGCAGATATCTAAGCACTAAGCCTACATCCTTAGTTATCTGAGCCTGTAACAGCCAGCAGCCCTTGTAATAATGATGAGCATGAGAGCTGAATCCACTACTTTCAGCAGGGCTTCCAGGTTTCTTCAAGAATAATAAAAGTCCATCCATCCATCCATCTATTTTCTAAGCCGCTTCTCCGTCAGGGTCGCGGAATAATAAGAGTCATATGTTGAAAATAACTGGACTGTCTGAACTCTTGAAAAGAATTGGCCAGTCTGAATACATATAAGATTTAACAAATCTTACACACTGTATCGACATAAGTGAGCAAATCTGGTCAATCAAAATTGCCTCTCCATCTATTCCTACCAGTAAGACTGGCAACATTGTACATACGGACTGAGTAAGAACATACAAACACATGCTTGTTATTAAATTCCAATTACCTTTTCCCCCTGCTCCTCTCTCTCTGCTCACCTACCAATTCCGTCAGTCCTTGCTCACTCCATGTCTTGGATCCAAGCAAGATATTTCTCACAAGCTTCTTCTCCACCCTTTCTTTTGCATGTATAGTATACTCCCATTTACAGACGCTTTGGCAAGATCCGCTCAATCCCCCCCGCCTTTTTTTGCTCTACAGAGGCCAGGGGGAGAGGCACACAGCAGTGCCTGCACAAAAGTAGACCCAGACACATTCCCCTTTATTCCGTGGAGAGAAGAAGAGAGGGAGCCAGCCAAGACCCGCCTGCTGCCTATGTTCCCTCCACACAGGCCTGCTCTCTCTCTCACTTTCTCTCTGTGTCAGCCCAGTGGAATGTGGTCACAGAAGAACAGGACAATGTCATTAGCCTTTGCCACTGGCGTGCTCTTACAGTTTTCTTCAGAATATATATTTTTTCTAAAATCCCACTTTTAATGAGACAGACAGAAGAGGACAGTTACTTGTTATTTTACAATTTTCAAATTCTCAGCAA
Organism: Pygocentrus nattereri; assembly: GCF_015220715.1. Taxonomy (NCBI): domain Eukaryota; kingdom Metazoa; phylum Chordata; class Actinopteri; order Characiformes; family Serrasalmidae; genus Pygocentrus; species Pygocentrus nattereri. The sequence goes on along the minus strand of NC_051220.1, from coordinate 32,172,683 downwards.
CATTTTCTTTCATATCAGCAGTTCTCTAATTCAATGAGAGCATGATTACAACATTTAAAAAAGCCCAAAACAGTGTAATGCCTATGTCAGCACATTTGGATTTCTGTAGCTAGCTTCGAATGTGAAGTATGCATAGAATTGCCTGATGTTTTTGATGCAGTTCCAGTTTACAATATACAGTGAGTGTCACACTTCATTCCTGGGAGGCCAGAGAGTTACAGAGTTGTGTTCGTCCTGCTCTACCAAACCAAAACTCATAAAAGGCTTAGATGCTGCTGAATCATAGGGAATCATAGAGGTCCCTGAACTCCACCATGCATTGGCCAGGACTGCGCTATGTCATCACTGGTCATTACTTTGGGCCAACGAATATCAAAACTGTTTAATATTGTATAATCTATCATTAACAATATTACAAGCTGTACACACTGTCAGAACCTTCTTTTTTCCAAAAGCTATAATAAAAGCATTTGCGTAGTTTGCCAAATTCAAATCCTCTGAACAGCACAAATGATGAACTGTAAATATGTCCAGTGAGAGAATCCACACTGCAGGTACAAAACTGCAGAAGTGTATTAAATAGAGTTTTAGATGAGTATAATATGCCTACACATCCCCCATCCTACTGAATACCATTAAGGAAAGCTGTTTCCTGAGTAAATCTTCCCAAATCTCCATCCTTGAAACTTGTAGCACACTTCCAAATAAAACTCCATGAGGGCCAGTCAGGACAAGCATGTATTCAAGCGATGACAGCATGAGTAATTTGGAAAAATAAACGCAATACAACAGTGTTCCCTTTGTTTAGATTTTCACCAGAAAGCTCTATAGAGCACTGTAACACAGAACGTGTTGCTCTTAGTCTGGGCCTATATTGAGCACCACACTAACGTTTCCTCAAATATAGCCATATACATGCTGCACTGAAATACTGAGCTATTATTAAAGGTACTGGAAAACTGAATATTATCCGATAACTTAAATGCCAATACAAAATAACACAAAAGTGACAGAAAGACATCTGTATGCAAATCAAATAAGAAATTAAACTCCTGCATGAAGTCAAAAGTCCTCATCAAATAAGTGACCACTGCCAGCAGCCAGCAGGCATCGAAGTGTACGAATAACGCAAAGGAAACATGGTGTTCATTAAGCATTATTTGAATTTCCTCTATGCCTTAAAACCAACATCTGTGTAAAAGAGACAAATACCAAAGTCAGCTTGGGCATACTGTACACTGAGGCTGGTTTAGATTAGTCCTGTGCTCTCTTAAATGGAGAAAGAACAAACCTGTAGGCCTATATTAATCAGTACAGTAAGAAAATACCTCCAAGATGGGCATCTGGGAAAAGGCGCAAGTTAAAAAAGAAAGAAGAAAAAAGGAAAAAAACGATTTAATACACTGTAAACTTTGTTGAATATTGCCACAAGACCTTTTCCTCAACTGCTGATTAAATTGTGCTCACAAAGTGGTGAGAAGTGGAGATTAGTGCTACCTAAGGGGAACAAAAATCTAACATCAGCACACTGCTCTTCACAGCCTCTTCAGAACCTCTTACAGTGAATAAAGAATACAAGCACAAGTATCTAATATAACCAGTACCGTGCAAAAGTCAGAGACCACCGCTCATTTATATAACTTCTGGTCAAAACATCCATTAAATACAATTATCAGCGTCAGGAAATAAAAAAAAAACCCATAACACATATTTAACGGAAAATTACACAGAAGCCTTAACAACTAAATATTTAAATATATAATTTTACAGTATTTAGTGTGTCCACAATTTGCCTTTATTACAGCTTTCATTCGTTTTGGGAGGTAGGATTTCAGTTTTTCAAAGAAATCTGCAAAGATATTTTTCCACATCTCCAAAGTTCAGTCTTAGAAGTTGGTTTAGCATTTTCTGCTTCTCATGATCTAAGTAATCTCAAACACATTCAGGGATGTTAATATCTGGACTCTGGGGTGGTCAGTCCCTTGTTCTAAAAACACCAACAGTTTCTTTGTTTGATTTGCAAGTTTTCTTCTTGTTTGTCTAATAATTTCCTCAGTAAGGGCTTCTTGACAGCTACACATTTCAGACTCATAGTACTGGGTTGTCGTCTAATAGTGGAAGTATGGAAAGCTCCAAAGCCATGAGTGTTGTTTATCTGATGGGGACAGTTTTGGTAGTCTGCCAGGTCTTGCCCGGTTGTTAAAATTCCCATTTTGTCTGTATTTAATATTTTTTTAACTCCAGTTTTGGAAACCATTGTTTTTACACTAATTTTCCTTTGACTTTTCTCTTCCTCTTGCATGTGGATTATCTTTTATCTAATCCTCTCAGAAATTTAACTTAGTGTTTGACTACAAATAAATAAACAAATGTTAAGTCTCTGACTTTTGCGCAGTACTGTATGTAAAGTTAAAAATGATTAAAAACAAAAAAAGCCAATATTAAGTTTCTGCATGCCACTCAAACCAAAAGATCTCTGCAGATTTGCTGTTTTGACTTACTGAGGAAGTTATTATGCTATATAATTAACTTGATGTATCTGTTGAAATAAATAAATAGATAAATTAAATTGTTTTAATAATAAGTTAATCTATCCTTTCATAATAAACAAAATACAGCAAGTACTGTCAGGACAGAAAATCAGTTTCAGTTCCGAAAAGCTGCGTACAACAGCAAGAGGGCGAGGAACTCTGGAAGCACTGAAACTGCACTGCTTCTCGTTGCATAACAGTGTTATTATGACGTTATCTTTAATGCTACTTAATGACAATGACCTTTACGGCTTCAAGACATGTCAGACACTTAGCAACATTGACTCTCAAAGCTCAGTGCACAACAATAAGGGATTTTGTGGACAGTAGTAATTTTGAAGAAGTATCTTACTAATCTAAATGGCTCTAGCAAAAAAGAGCAAAGCTCCTAATGCAATGTGAGAGGCTCCACTATATACATGTAGTTCTACATGATAATTTGTAGTATCATTATTAGTAATTGAAAATAATAGTTCAAATGCGCTTACAGAACCTGTAAAGAGAGATGATTCAAAAGTCTGCAGTAAAAGCAACTCTGTTGAAATCTTGTACAAATTTCTCATTCTGGTAGCATAATGCAAGCATATGATTATTAGTGGATCAGAATGGAGGCTCCCTTCACCTTCCCTTTTCCTGCCTTGAAAAACACTCCAAGATATATTGCAGTTAAAACTGAAGTATGTTATAGGCTACATTAGGTGCTAAAGGTATCTAAAGTTAAACATTTTATTTCTAAATGAAAATGCTCATTTTACTGACCAGTGGTGGACAACATTATAAAAATATAGCATCATGAATTGTTTATTTTTTCTGACACGTGACACATTGGAACAGGCAAAAAAGAGCCAGCACTGCCTTTTTTACTTGTATATGTATATTTGTAAAATTGTATTTTATTTTACATACTGCACTCTACTAAATCCAATTAAACAAGACTAATTATGCTCTCCGTGTGAGAACCATTAGTGTCCTTTAAGTACTGACAAAAGCCATGATGTGCTCAGGAAAGCTTATAGTTACATGCTGTGTCATAATGTATCACGATAACGATGAATATTGTCATACTGCCCAGCCCTGGATCACAGTGTGGATCAGTGATATGTGTGATGTTCTACCTACGTAAAAGCAAGCTACAAAAGCATTTAGCCTGGCAATGATCACCTGATGGTGTATGTTCAAACTCAAAAATGTGTTGAATTTGTTACCAATCTAAACCATGTGCCATCTTGCACTTTTACTCTTACTGAACGTCTGTGACCTCAAATCACCTTCACTCTTCACGTCATCAACGGACCAAATGAGCAAATAGCCCTATTTTTCCAGTATGTCTGATCTAACTGATCTACATAACTACCTGAGTATATTATTCCTGAATCCTGAATTGTTCTTTTGAATTGTTTTCAAAATTTTATCAGTGATCATGAACTTGATTTGTATATATATATATATACAAATTTACTTCACTTTTAGTGTAAGTCTATGGAACCACACATTTTGAACTCTTTGTTTTGGTCCATTCATCTTGAAATTTAGACACAATATAATATAATAAAAATTATATATATATATATATATATATATATATATATATATATATATATATATATATATATATATATATATATCCATCCATCCATCCATCCATTTTCTAAGCCGCTTCTCCATCAGGGTCGCGGGGGGGTGCTGGAGCCTATCCCAGCAGTCTTCATTATATATAAAATTATAATATATTTATTAGTAAAAATGTATTTGTTGAATCATGTCAAAATCTTTATATATTTATATATATATATATACACATCCTCTACAGGAGCAAGCTTAAATATTTTTTTCTGTTGAGTTTAATACTTATATATATATATTATAGGTATGTAAATATATAATATTATTATACTAATATTATTATACTATTACTAATATCAGTGACAGTTTGACTTAGTTAAGAAAAATAAGCATACTTTTTGTACACACACACACAGACATATACATAAATATATACATATATATATATATATATCACATAGAAAATCAACAAAACATGTTATTTGAGCAGGTTTGTGTGTCTCTGCACCTCATATATATATTTATATATATATATATATATATGTTATTCATCAGCTTATTTTTCATGTATCCTTGCTTTCAGAGCAAAACTGTAGAGAAAAAGGTGTCTCCATTTGTGATTTTTTTGTATGATGTACAAATTTGGACATAATTTCAAAATGCCAGGGGCACTTTATTTTGTTCAACATGTCATGTTACTAATTTTGAGTAATTTAGTAAAAATACTAAAATTCCCATTTTGGAGATCAAAGGTTTTGTTCCAAGAGCACTGTTATGTGGGCTGTACTTACTGAGGGTACAGCCCTTCAATAAATAAGGATATAGAGAAATACACAGGCCTCTGTTGTACTATATCAGAATGTATAGTGAACGCTGCAGTACAATAGGTACATTAACGGCCTATGCGTATTCTGTAAGTTGAAATCCTAAAGTAACACGCCCTGTGCCATGACTCAGTCTCAAAGCGGAAGTCATTGGTCAGGAAAGCATGTAGCTGATCTTACGTAACATGGAGTTGAGCGCAGCCTGCCCTGCAGTATCTAATGGAAAAGCAGAGAGAAGAGTTACAGGATCATCAGCTGCACCACTGAATCGCTTACAGTCTCCGCTCAATATGGAACTGAGCTCAGCCTGTGAAACTTCGCTTTAGAGAGAACAAAACTGTCCGTGGACATGGCCGTGTGCAGTCAGGTCCAAAGTGGAGATGTAGGCTGAGGACCATTTGCATAGATAGACGGACTACAGCGCTCCGGAATCAGCGCACGGCACACCGAGTGCGGACGGACGGACACTCTGCATATATTAATCTGCACACTCTAGTGGTTATACAGTCCATTTTAGCCCATAAAGTCCAGCCCAACGGGAGTTTGCATAGTGTGAGGGAAAAGCCTCGATGCCTCCCTGTAGCCCACTGCGAGCGTGGCGCCGTGCAAAGCCAGTCCTGCTGCAGAAAAGTTCACCAAGTGTCCTGCTTACCTGCCTTTGGTGCCGAGCTCACTGGATGTGCCTTTTTGAGGTCAGCTGGGGGTCGTGAGTAGATTTTGAACAGGGGAAAGCGTTGCATCAGCGCGTTTATATAGCGATCCCTGCCTGGGAGGACTGGGGAATGCGGAACTCAGCCTGCTCGCGCTGCCACACGTAAGCAGGGATGCAGAAAGTCCCGCACAGAGAGAGAGAGAGAGAGATGGGGCAGAGAGGGGGAGAAGGCAGGGAAGGTCTGCTGGCTCCACCCCTTAGATACCAAAAAACAAACAGCTCGTCCACCCTTAGAGAGAAAGACCCCAGAGAAAAAAAATGGGGGCTCGCATCCATAAAACCGCATGTAAAGAAACATTTCAGCACACACAGTGCTTCTGGATCAGAGCTGTAATCTGTGCTCTTCATACTGACCACTACTCTGTGTATAAGTGCGTGTATGAGTAAGTGATAATTGGCCTGAACTAACACGCTTATTATACCGCGTGCATTAGGCGAATATGTGCTGATCATTCTGGGGGATCTGGAGTATTATACACCAGGCACTATACAACGGATGTATTACATTGTGTATTACTATATACAGTCTGGGACAGAATACTGTGTGGCTGAATACTGAATACACTGGACTAAATGTGTTCGGTAATGTTACAATATATAAAAGCATGATGTATTCAGAAAATATTTACAATACATCTTGGTAAGGCACATGAGATTTTTTAAATTCGATTTTTTACTTAATTCATACCATTCCTTGTTCTCAGCATTGGTGGTTTACTTTATGTAATTATTCAGTTAATATGTTTCATGAAAAAATTACTTTTCATTTTCTCTTACTGCCTATATCAGTCCACTGCTGCATGCACAATACCCTGAGCAAAACGTATCACTTGCAAACATGTTCACTACTGAAGGGATTCTTAGTTTGATCATTTCTTTAAGAACTCTGTAACACGGAGATTAATAACTGATCATTACACTGATTTGTCAGTCTACTCAGGCTTTAGCAGAGCTCAGTGACACTGAGATTAATAACTGATCACATTGATTTGTCAGTCTACTCAGGCTTTAGCAGAGCTCAGTGACACTGAGATTAATAACTGATCACATTGATTTGTCAGTCTACTCAGGCTTTAGCAGAGCTCAGTGACACTGAGATTAATAACTGATCACATTGATTTGTCAGTCTACTCAGGCTTAGGCAGAGCTCAGTAACACTGAGATTAATAAGTGATCATTACATTCATACATATATATATATAGTAAAATCAGTGCACAACATGTAGCAAACATACTCATTAGACAAACTTTTTTATTTTTATATATATATATTGGGGCAGTCGTGGGCTGGAGGTTAGGGAGCTGGCCCTGTGACCAGAAGGTTGGCGGTTCGATCCCCAGGGCCGACAGTCCATGACTGAGGTGTCCTTGAGCAAGACACCTAACCCCCAACTGCTCCCTGGGTGCCGTGGATAGGGCTGCCCACCGCTCCGGGCAAGTGTGTGCTCACTGCCCCCTTGTGTGTGTGTGTGTGTGTGTTCACTAGTGTGTATGTGGTGTTTCACTTCACGGATGGGTTAAATGCGGAGGTGGAATTTCCCTGGTTGTGGGATCAAAAAAGTATTACTTATATATAGTTCACAAATAAGCATTGATGGAGTTGCTTTTAAACATTGTATTTTTTTTTTATTTCATGAATATGCATTCTAAATATGTTCTCCTAAAAATGTAAGCGGTAACTGTATTCTCAATACTGCCCTTAAAAAAATATAACTTTGGCTGATTACAGTTACTTCATTTCAATATTCTGAATACATATAACCAATATTTGTATTTGTATTACAAACAACAATAAAATAAAAAAACTTGAAACTGACATTTTGTCTATTAAACTGTGTATGTTATGTAAATTATTATTATTATTATTATTATCGTTATTATTATTATTGCTGTTGTTGTTGTAGAAAATAATAACACTACTATAGAAACAAAGCAATAGCATTCAACATTTCATTCCTTGATTCACATTTCAGAACAACTATTAAATACAAGTTATTCTCTTTTCGGTATCAGAGAAAAAACACATTTAACAGAAAATTACATTAAAGCCTCAACAACTCAGTATGATGTCAATTATTGTGTCCACCCTTTGCCTTTATCACACCTTCCATATTTACTCCTGAAATATCTCCTGAAAATAAATAAATTCTACCTAATGTTTGAAAGGTGATCTCTGATTTTGCAGAGTACTGTATACTAAGATACTAAACTGTGTATTGGGGTTTGTTTTCAGTACCTTTAGTTATCATAAATGTACAGTATTGCATTGCCACCTCTATTGCAGTAATGATTTTTTTTCAAAGTTGCATTAACTCCATACTGGTGTCTTGACTTCAGGCTTTTTTTTTTTTCAAAAGGTTAAGTTATCAAAAGCTATGAAATGCACCTGTCCAATGGGAAAGCGAATGTAGTGCTTCTTTTACATACAAAATTGTCCCTCTACCATATATATATATATACACACACACACACACACACACATATATATATATATATATATATATATATATATATATGTGTGTGTGTGTGTGTGTGTGTGTGTGTGTGTGTGTGTGTGTGTGTGTGTGTGTGTGTGTGTGTGTGTGTGTGTGTGAATGGTGAAATATTCATATCAATCACAATAACAGAAATCAGTTAACTAACTACCAAAAACTGAAAACTCTTGTAAACTGTACACACTAGTAAACCTTTTACTTTAGTAAAAATTTCTATCTTCATCCATTTAGTGAGATTCTTGGGAGGCATAAATTGTCATTGCAGAGGACACTTTGGCTTAACAATATGAATTTGACATTGTCCAGAAAAAAAATAAAGGAGACAAAGGTCACATTGCATGAATATTTAATGTGAATATTAATTCATAAGCAATCAATGCTCATTTAACTCTTCTCATTTGACAAACAAGTCAAAATTTAAAAGGTAGAAAAATAAATTATCATAAAATACATCTTGATCGATATAGCACTGGATGTTTTCATGGAAAACTCTAAACATTTTAATGACGTCAAAACACAGTCTGAATGATGACACTGAGGTATGCAAGAACTTCAAGAATGTGTACTAAAGCACAACATTGATAAACTATTGCCATCAAAAAACACAAAACTGCACAGTGAACAGTGCACAATACAGCTTACAGAAGACCTCACATCAGATCAAACAAATATAAAACTGATACATACATATATATTTGTTAATTTATATATTCATTTGTTTATTCACTTATTTATTTATTTATTTATTTATTTATTTATTTATTCATATGAGATCTTTGCGCATGCTTTTTCAAACCAGAACATAGCTCATAACTGTCCATAGGATAATTTTTCCATGCTCTTAGCTACATCAAAATTATCTGGAAGAGGATAAACACTATCTCGGTCACATTACATATTTCGTGGATGTGGCCCCTAAACTGCTGGCTTCACATCAAAACCACTCATCTCAGATATCATAACACAGTGATATCCAATAAGTGAGACCATTATCATGAAACAAACTACCTCTGTTTCCATCAAGTTTGTATTTATAATGCCAGGAGTGTGGGTGAGTTCAGGATATCTACATTGGAATCAGATTTGGATGTCCCACCTTTGCAGCCATCCAGTTCCTCAGCAAGAGAGTCCAGCTCTGGGCAAGCAAAGGTGAAGACAGACAGGTAATTGCTGCATGTGGGTGTAGATGTGCTCACCACGGGGGTGGTTAAGGGTTCCAGATCATTGGCCACAGACTTGTACAGGGTTTCCCAGTCTGTGAATCCCAGGGAACCAGTGAGGTCAATGTCAGGGACAGAGCGGGCTGTTTCCACTGAGATCCTGTCCTCATCCACTGTGCCAAGGATATTTTCCAGGAGCTCCTCCTTGACGTCCAGCGATGGCTCAAGGTCACAGAGGCTGACCTCTGCACTGGAGCACAGCAGGATGTTGGAGTTCCCTGAGATAGCTGAGGATGGGACAGAAGGGGTTTCCAAGTCTTGTAGAGACGGTGTGTCCTGTGCACCATCCTCAGGGAGCTTGCTGGTCGATTCTGAAGAAGGGAGCGGCTGTGGCGACTCTGGGAAAATGCTGTCCAGCTCTTCGGGCAGCTGGCACAAAGGCTTATGTGTGGCAAGAACGTACTCGAGTCTTTCCTTCTCCTTGAGGAGATTTGCTATTTCAGCCTGCAGAGCTGCTTTGTCTTCCTCCAGCTTGTCGGTTTCCTGAGGACAAAGGATTCAAGTTAAACCCAAGAATTGCTGCAGTGTTGTGACATTTCAAATGTGGATTCCGACGCATCTGCATTTCCACTTACAGCCTGCAAGGTGTCTGTGAGCTCTCTCCGTCTGTTGCGGCACTTCGCTGCAGCCATCTTATTCCTCTCCCTCCTTATTCTCTTCTTTTCCTCCTCTTCTGGGGTGAGCTACTCAGTGGCAAAAGAGGGATTAGACTACCCACCCTGATAAATCCAGCCATTTCCTCACATTTTCTGATAATTTACCCAGTGAAAATGGCAAGCGCACTCCTCTCCCTCTCTCACTCTACCTTTCTCTCCCTCTCTTTCTGCAATGCGTCTAAAAATAGCCCATTGTTGCAGACACACCGTGATGTGAATATGAAGTGGATGCCTGCTTCTAGGCACTCTGCCCAGGCACAGCTCCTGGAGAGCATGCATACCCATCAACTGCTGTACTACTGGCATTGCTGCTACTTCATTCATTTCAGGCAAGAGCATTAATCTAGTAAAGAAATTAACCTTATGGGTTCCTCGGGCAGCTGCAGCTGCATGAGGGGAGGGGTTTTGCCTACCTGCTCGACTTTCCCCTTCCTGGAGGCGCTTTTCCCCTTGCCCCCGTGTGTTTTGAGGGAGCTCTGCGCCTCATTGGCTGCAGCTCTGCCCGGAGACGGCGAGACGGACGTGACGATGGTGGGCTGGACCATCCACTGCAAGTCTGGGGTGGTCGAGATCGCAGTCACCGTAGGAACAAACGGAGTCGCAGACGCCTCTCGGTCAGAAACGGCCCCCTGTGTCGAAACGCACTTGTTAACGCCAAGACTAAGCAGCAGATAACGCTTTAAGCAAACAGCATCTAATGTGGCTTTATTCATGCGACGTTTGAAGCTTTGACACGTTCTGCTTATCCGTGTGAATATTAAGGCGAGGTTAGCCTGTTGTGACGTATGAGCCGTGCAGCGCACATGGCTCTTTCTTTAAATACATGTAGGTATCCAAAAATAGTCCTCGGATCAATATTTGACTTTTTTTTTGCATTGTGTCTGACGTCAGCGCTGACGCAGCCCTGCTGTGGAGTCTCCTCAGTGGGCTGCTTTCTCTCAGCAAACCGCTGCAGAGCAGCTTCAAGTGTCTGACTGCAAAGCAAGACAGATGCCAACCATGCGCAACAGCAGCGGATTTTGGGCAATGTGGGAGAATATGCGTTCTCATCGTCAGTGTACAGCCTTATCATGCTTATCTATGGTGGGCAATGATGGGGGAGATGTCTCGTGGAAAGCAGTAGACCCTGCTGGTTGGACTGTCATACAGAAAATGAAAATATATATAATTTTTTTTAAAGTCATCTACATCCCACAGCTTTACGTTTCCACTGCCGCTTCGTAATGTGGGCAATTCACTGCAAATAAATAGGGCTGACAAACTGACAAACCATTTTTCTTGCTTTGAGAAATATTGGATTGAATTTAAACAACCTCCTACAAAACGTTCGCTTTGCTACCCCTCACCCCTCCCCCTCCTGCCCCCTTACCACCTACCTGTGTGGTCTCCATCGGCTGGTAACCTGCGAGGGTGTCCCCGTCCGGAGATGCAGAGCTGCACCGGGGCGCAGAGTCGACGCCGTTCACTTTGCTGAGGAACATCTCTCCACTAGACACGATCCAAAAACGCGCAGAGATAAAGCTCGATCTGCTCTGTCAGCCAGATTCTCCTTTGCTGGTACCCGAGGCTCCCTTTCCCAGGTTTGTAAACCTGGCCACTGACAGACTGCTCTGCAAGCTCCTCCTTATATTCCCCCAGAATTTTTATGAATGAACCGAGGATGTACCATCTGACTGTGGGGAGCGTCTCTGTACAGTACGCAGCAAATAAAAACATATTACCGCCATAAATCCATCAACAATAAAACTAGTCTGTTTGAACAGCCCGATTACAGTTCACAACGACCCAAATCAGACGGGACAGATTCATATAAATATGCAATACAGCATGCCAGGTCTCCCCCTGTGAGAAGGCGATGTGGCACGTGCAACATGTTCATTCATAAAATACTGATGCACCCCCCTCCTCCTCCTCCTCTGCACTGAAAATCTAAACAATATAGATGTGAAACCGTGAAAAAAAATATATGGCACAAGTAGCTTTTCAAGCTGTAATTATCTGTAATAACGATTTTATTACCCGTGCTTGATCTATATATACATTCATATGCATGCTCTCAGGGTCAGCAGAGCCTTCGTGACAGCCTCTCCTGGCAAAGAAAATGGTGAATGCTGTGAGTTTAACGTTAATGCTGCTTGAATCGTTTTGCAGCTACCGATGAGCTAATGTCACTCAGGTGGACGGTGAGGGTTGATCTCTGCGTTGGCTGTGACTAACTGTCAAAGATGTACCTTTGAGCAAAAACACATTTTCCAAGCAAATATGCAATTTATTCTGCGTTTAATAACAATTTAAAACGTGCCTGCTGGGCTCTCTCGATCGACTGCGTTGGTCAAGTCGATGCAAATGCGAAAAAATAAAAATAAAAAATAAATAAGACGACCCTGCAGCCCCTCCACTGCGCTGAATCTAATTGCCATTCTGTTTTGTCCCCTCTTCGCTCTCCCCCTCCCCTCTCTCACGCTCTCACGCCCCTGCAGTGACGCAACGGCGTCCAACAGGAAGTTTACCATATAAGGACACTGACGTACTGGGATTCCATTTTTGAGCTGAAACTCAAAGTTCATACAGAAGAGCAGAACTCAGCACAGAGCCTTATGCCTACCACAGTCACGATTACTAGACTAGTGATTAGGACAGCTAATACATAGAGGTAAGTCATATTCTAAGACTATCTAATCTATGCTGCAGTAATAAATCTTAAAGTAGAAGGACACAGATTTTTTATTTACTAACTGAGTAGACCACATATGCACACTATATGCTTAAAAAAAGGAAGTGGACAGGTTTAACCAATGTTTCTTCTGAAATCCAAGGTGTTAAGTGGAGAGTTTGTGGCCCCTTTGCTGCAGTAACAGCCTCTACCCTTCTTGAAAGGCTTTATACAATTGCTGTGAGGATTTGATTGCATTCAGGAACAAGAGGATTAATCAGGTCCGGTAGTGATGTTGTAAAGTTTTGGATGGAGCTCCATCACTCCACGGAATGCAGTGCCTTTGCTCCACAGCCCAGTGCTGGGGCATTATAGCTTCCTCTAACCAAAAGCATTAAGAAATAAGAGGATATAATCACAATCAATTTCAGACTTGATCTCATTTGTAACATGACAGCTGCTGTTATCGTAGCTGTCAGACATTCTTAGTTCACTGTATTCCTTAGCTTGGTGCCGTGCTAGCTACTTAACATAATAATATCACATTTATTTGGTGGTTGTAGTGCATTATGGTGAGATTGCAATTCGGCTTGTGATTGGATGAGCATGACGTTTTGCACTCAGTGTTCAGGGTCCAAATCAAACACAAAAATCACAAAGTTTGGAGGTGGACATATGGTAAATCACCTATTTAAAATAATTTATCATTTTAACTGTAAAAAATAAATTTTACTTGGAGATGGTTTACTAGCCTTAGCCTGCATGTATTTGTGAAATGCTGTTGGCTTTAGATCAGTTTCCTTTTTTTCAATGACACACACAAAAGCTACATGAGTGTTAATGGCTCTCCCTTGTGGAGAGTCTTCAGTCTGCTTCAGTCCACACCTGGCTATTTCTACACGAATAGACACAATATCCTTCTATACAGTCTTCTTCACTAAAATATCCAACCTCATTTTTTCCTTCTTCTGAAGTAGATAAAGGCACTACTCTAATAGGATATGTAAATTCATACATAGAATAAAAACAAGTCTATATGCTTTGGGTCTAATTGAAATCAAGATACCATGTTTGTCTCCCACACTGTCATGCATTATTTAATGGAAAGAGTGTAAATCCATTCTCATGAAACAAACAAAAACTTTTATTGATAGTTAAGGCGAATTTAGCTGTGGAGGTGTTATTTGTTAAGGGTTATTTGGTTCTGGGTCATTTAACTGTGGAGGTATTATTCCTTAATTATTTCTCTGTATGGCTGTGGGGTATTGATGGTTAATGATTTGTTGTGGAGTATTATAAAAGATATAAGAAAGAATATTTTTAAAATTCTTATTTATTTATTTATTTAAACATTTCTGCATAATTAAATGGTTAAGGTGCTAACAACATGTTACATATGTTTACTACTTCTAAAAGCCATTGAACAAAATATTATTACATTAAGCAGTTACAAATACACTGCCTGATGGTTGAGACATTATTTTATGATAGTTTTGAGATTAAGGTTTTGGCTTAAAACTTTTTTTTTTTTTTTTCCCAATTATGGTGGAGAGTCTATAAGGCAGATTTTTTTTAGATTTACCACCATCAACACTACATATAATAATTATATTACATATAAATATGTGTTGGTTCCCTGGTGGCTTTGGATAGTAAATAAAATGGCTATGTTTGTGCTGTGCACATCACAAACCCTGGTTCACTGTAAAGAAATCTGATTGGTGAGCATCTCTACAATGTACCATTACACAAGAAACCACTCTGAATGGCTTAGTTTAACTTAAGAGTTAACTAACTCTCAATCTTTCAATTATTCCCCTTTAATATTTAAGGATCATTTGGCTGTGGGGGTATCAATGGTTAAGGATCATCTTGCTGAGGGAGTATTAATGGTAAGGCATCAATTGGCTAAGGTGAAGTTTATTTGGCAGTGGCTATGAATGCTGTTTGGAGTTGATTAGAATATTCAATTGTCTTCTGCTATTTTATATTATCTCATTCTGTCTTGTGTTATCTTACTCTCTTATCCTATCTTATACTATATTATCTTCTTGGCTTATACTGTCGTATAATATTATATACTATCTTTTCTCATCTAACTTTATCTTATATTATCTTATACCGTACAGTCATATCTGATGTTATACTATTCTATTGTGTCCTATTGTATCTTAGCCCTGCACAGGTTAATGTTTTCACTGCTTCCAGCCCCCTCTACTCAACCTACCCATGCTCCGCCCACCAATTTATTCATGCATATCAACTGTTGTTACGTTGGACCAGCTTTACATAATGTTGGAAACTTTTCATTAGAATGACAATTTTTGAGTGAAAAGCTACATATTGCAACAGCTGCTACTATTTCTGAGCAGACCATAGACAAGTCAATTATCAACCCTTTCCTGAGCTGATTTAGATAGAGCAGGGGTAACAGTAAACTGTGCAGGCCAGGGGACTCTCAACCAGGACTGAGTAATAATGATGTAGCAAGTGATGAAAGAGAGGGATATGAAAGAACAAATGATCCAAAGAAATGCTGGGACAACAGACAACCTCCAGCCACTTCGGGAACTGCCTGATGTGATACTGGAGACACTCCCACACAGGGGCCTAGGCAACACATACAACCACTCCTCCATAGAAAATATATTGTTCAAGAAGAGCATCATCTCATCCTAAAACAGAAAAAAGAAAACTATTTTAATCAATTCAAAGAAAAAAATCTCTGCACTTGATGAACTCTGTGGCACACTGGTTTAATGTCAGCAGGGGCATTGGTTTGTAGTTTAAAGGTGGAGTGTGTAAGATTTAGTGGTATATAGCGATGGGGTCACAGATACAACCTAACTTAATACCCCTCCCTCACTCCTCCCTTTCCAAGCATGTAGTAGAACCTGTGATGGTTGTCATGTTTTCTACCATTGCCTGTCTCGTTTTAATTTTTCTTCTTCAAGTTTTCGATTTTTTGATGATGAGGATTCACCCTCCTTTGCTGTTTCTTGTGCAAAATTATAAGTATGATCCTCCATTGTTCTGGCAGCAACCACTCCACCTTCCAAACAATGCTACAGTGCTGGCAATTTCAAGCTGCCACTTTAATGTTTCTGAGCCATCAGCATCAAGCAATCATACTCTTTAAAGACAGTCTGGTTCTGCAGGACAGGACAGAAGTTCAAAATATTATTACAAAATCCCTCAGATCATGCAGATTCATTTGGTAAATGGGTTTTAGATCATAATCAGTCTGTTACCCTGGAGTTCAAAGAGGCCAGCTCAGCAAGATTCATTCTACCAGCAACAGAGGTGTAATTACAGCACTGCTGGTAGCCCAGAATGATGCACAGAGTGAAACAGAGTAGGGTCAGAAACATAAAAAAATTGGCCTAAAATATATAAAACATGATGTGGTGTACATATCACTGCTGTCAGAAAAAAACCTCATATCTCCATAATGTTAACTTTACAGGGGAAGCAGAAAGATTATGTATTCTTAACTTTGAACAGAAGCAAATGGAACTAGATTTTTTCCAAGCACTTTTGGAACATTTCTGTTGTTCTGTTCATCATGAAATTTTGGCACACAGCTAGTATTGTCAAATTCTGTAGAAAAGTACAAAACAAGAAAAATGGACATATGAGGTTTGTTTCTGACAGAAGTGATATATTGAAGGCTTGATGGAAAGCTGTCAGCCAAAGAGGAAAGTTGGTGGCGGTCTTTATCATGAGGTACTTACTGTGGAAACGTCCATTGTGTAGAAAGTACCAAAAATTAATAAAGGCTCCTGGACTCCATTTGTGCCACAAAGGTTAAAGTTGTCACAATACTCACTACAAAGTAGTTACTTTGCAAGATTTCAGACTGACACCCTTTCTAGCTGCTTGTAACATGAAATATTCATTGTTTATTACAGCTACTTAAATAACAGTTAATAACAATTAAATAATTAAACAACAGCTAATAACAATTATGTGTTAACATTTACCTGAAGAGCACTCTGGAGTTTCTTGAAGGAGAGCTGGGCTCAGGCTGGGTAGGCGACCTGGAATGGAGAGGTATTCTCACCCAAGGTAGCAGCTGAGCCATTGGAGGAGAAGTCAGCTGAGGCTAAAGTGGCAAACCAAGTGTTCAAGTGTTCAAGACCAAGGAAGGATAAGTAGACAGACGCTAAGGAGGAGAACTAGGCTCAAGCTCAATAGGGGACTCAGCTCAGGCTGCACTGAGTGTTTTTGTTAAGGGTGATATTTACAAATCTATAATTTTGAATATATGCTATCATTAGTTGTGATCTTCTCTGCCTTTCTGTGTAAACGTCCTGACAGTAAAGAAAAAAGTCCCTGACAAGTAATGTTAGGTACCTAATAGCTAATAGATGTTATATAAACTAAACAAACTTTGAGTAGTGGCTGGATGCAGTAACAATGTTAACAGTCTTATAGCTAAGATAAGTAGATAAGTTCACTTAATTTCTCTTAGAAAATCAACAAAATACGTAAAATGACGGGGGTGTTCAAACTTTTGCATACAACTATACTGCAGTGGTGTAGTGGTGTCTGGATTGGTGGGTATACTGTGTTTTTTATAGGGCCCATTTGAAGGAAAAATAATTTTCCTCACTTTTTAAAATAAATGTTTGATTTAGTATGCAAACACTTTTATTGTTCCAAAACATACTGTTCTCTCAACAGTCCATATGTTCAATGTATATGCAGTCAATTTAAAAGCTATGGTGCTTTTTTGAGAGACTGCTTTTTGTACAATATAGGGCAGCCAGTCAGAACAGGGCTTATTTACATATATCATTCTTAAAAGTACAGTAGCAAAAACAGCCTGTTTAATTCTCAGACATAAAGAGGGGTTGGACATTTTTTGGTACATAAATTGAAATACATAAAAGTATAATATGAGATATTTAAGGAATCACCACCTCAATATGCTCTAAAACTAAAGGATTTAAAGCTGGTCCAAAATTGTTGTGCAATAAAAAAAAAACTATTCAGCTTTTTAATTAAAAGAAAGTCAAGACGAGAAGATATCATCACATAAACTCAAAATTAATTTGTAGGACTGTAACGTATTTGGGTAGTCGGGTGGTAGATGATGTCCTACTGCTGTGGTAGCTGGCTAGCATTATAATATCAAATACAAAACATAAAACAAGACGCGGAACACGTGTTATTAAGCATGATGTCTTTGGTCTCTGTGGTCATGGTCAAAATCAAGCTCAAAATCACAGGCACAAATGCATCTTACCCTTTGTAGATATGTATATGGATAAATCGATCAATACTGATGTGCATTTATGGCATATTCCTGTTTGTGTGTACACAGCTCCACTAGTGATTGTCAGGTTTATGTTATAGTCCAAACATGCTTGGGATTTGAAGGCCTGTTTTACATTTTTATAAAATAAAAGGCACAAGAAATAGTCCTGAGCTATGCACAGCTTTCTGATCTAACTGATCTTCTAATTGATCTTGTTTATGAGAGATCATCCTAGGGAGCATGCAGATGTTTCAATCTAGAATACCTTCTTTACTGTATCTGAAATTGTTTAAGAGAACAAACATATTTAATCTCTTAAATCCTAAAATCTGCTGGGAGGTCCACACTCCTGAATCTTCACTCCTGAAATGTAAGTGTAATTCTGTCAGCACTGGCATTGTTTTCCGTGTAGTCACTAAATAATAAGCCTGGGGATGCATTAAGCTTGGGAATATAACAAACTGCATGGTATTACCTTCTTCTCTGGTGACTGGTAAAGTTCAACCTAAAAGTGAACATTTCCTGTATCAAAGTAGACTGTGTCTATATGATAATGACAGGTGGTATTTCAATTGTTACATATCTATTATCAGATTTATGTTTATATTAATCCACCCCACTGCCATTAGTCAAACAGGTTCACCTAAGAAGCCAACGGTGTGGCCTGGCATTTTGTATAATACATGTTAAGTAAGAGCTAATTGCTAGAGAGACTCTTGACCTAAATAAAAGTTTGATGAATTTGTGCCCATGATAATGGGCACTGAGTGTAGCTCCACCTGGCTGCTTGAGCCAGATTTGTACTACAATGTGCTAAAAGTTCTGCTATGAATGCAGTTCATTTTGCCGTCATGTCTAGCTAAAGTACAGTTTTAATACTTTCAGTCCTACTTGAAATCATTTTACTTACACATCTTTGAAATGACTGACAGAGGAGATGATTTGAGAATGCAATGTTACTTAACACTCAGAGAGAACAGTCCTAAAGACAGGCAGTCATGACACATCTGGTGAGCTGGCAAACTGGCTGTTTAATAATGTTTAAAGCTAATAATGTGTATAGATAATTTTGATGACAATGTCAAACATTTTCATCTTATTTGATCAATGTGTTACCCTGTGTTGTTAGCCTTAGCACCATACCATGTGTGATTTGCTTTTTGGGGGGGGGTGTTGTGAGTAGCACATTTTACAAATGAGAAAACTTTTGAATAAGGCACAATGTGATTTTGGCTGTTTGAAGATATTAAACTCTACACAACAGAGTGTGGCTGGAAATCAATATGACAAACTAGCATATTGGTCATGATTCTGGGAGCATCAGTTACATTATTTGTGTCATGCCATGCACTTGGCAGTCATGCTGCTCATAGCAATGGCAGAGCTGTAGTCTGAATTCCCAGGAAAGCATTGCTTGGAAGCAGTGTTGCGCTTTAAGCGCCACTGTTGTTGTTTCCATTTGGAGAAGAAGACGGAGACAGTGCTCAGTGCTTTCTTCATCCACAAATGCTGTGCTCAATCAGACCTACTCTCTATAGCTTTATAATGAAATTACACTGAATTCAAGAGCTGGATTACCAGACACTGAATTAAAGTTTGTCCTGAGCTAAAATCCAACCTCTGTTACAATCACAGTAGAAAATTTGCAATACTGGCATGTGAGCCTGCTGCTGCAGTGTTAACTACTCTGAAGAGTTTCAGCCATCAACTTTCAGAGCTGATTCAACAAAAAGGTCTTCCAGAGCATCTAAGTACTACCTACATTCAATAAGGCTAAGTCAATGAGTTAGACAGAAAAATTTAGCTTCATGTCTGCATCAGAGCACAAGACACATACTCTACACGGACAAAAGTATGTGGACACCTGTCCTAATTATTGAGTCTAGGTGTTTCAGCCTCACCTATTGCTAACAAGTGAACATAATCAAGCAAATAGCCCTGCGTTCTCCATATAAAAACATTTGGAGTAAAATGGGTCATACTGAAGAACGCAGTGACTTTAAATATGCTCGTAACAGCTCAGTCATGAAGTGGAATAGACCATGCATACTCACAGTGCAGGGCCACCAAGCACTGTGGCGTGTAAGAGTAACCTGTCCTCTGTTGCTTCACTCTCAGTTCTAAATTTCCTCTGGAAGCAACATCAACACAAAAAGTGTGCATCAGAAGCTTAATTAAATGTTTCCATGACCAAACATCTGCACACAAGCCTAAGATCTCTACACACAATGCCAAGCATCAACTGGAGTGGTGTAAAGTGGAAACATGGAAACGTTATGTGGAGTGGCAAATCATACTTTACTATCTGGCAGTATAATAATGAATCTGCATTTGGTGGAAAACCGGGGCTGTTTTCAGGGTTTGTGTGCTATTATTGCAATTACTGATAAAATTATATTATATATGGAAACAGACATATTCTGTAAAGTGACATATCATGCTTTTCTACCTGGCAGTCTGACAGAGGAGACTTGGTTTGGTGAATGCCAGAAGGTTACTTGTTTGACTGCATTATGCCAACTTTAAAGGAATAATACTATGGTGTTGTTTTTCAGGGGTTGGCCTAGACCCCTTAGTTCCAGTGAAGTGAAATCCTCAGCAAACCAGCATATTTTGGACAATTCTATGTTTCCAACTTTGTGGGAACAGTTTGGGGAAGACCCTTTTATGTTCCAGCATGATTGAGCCCCAGTGCAAAAAGCACGCTCCATTAAAGGCATAGACTAGAATGGAAATTGTAAGCCAGGCCATCTCAACATCAGGGACTGACCTCACAAATGGTCTTCTGGATAAATAAGCAAGACTTTCCACAGACATACACCAAAGTACAATGCCTTTCTAGAAAAGTGGAATCTGTTATAGATATAAATTAGCAACCAACTCCATATTAATACCTATGGATTTAGAAAGGAATATCAGAGAATCTCTTGTAGGTGCCCCAGTACCTTTGTCCATATAGTGTATATACATTGGTTCCAAACAAATGAACTGTTATATATAGTATATATAGTATATATAGTAATTATGTTGATATAACATATCTAATTCATGTTGTGCCTGCATACACAATAATATAAATAAATAAAAAAACCTTCCAGAAACTTTATTCTCAGTATGATTCTAGTGAAGGGTGCTGTTAATGCTACAGCATACAAAGATATTTTAGACAATTATATGCCTGCAACAGTTTGGGGAAGGCCCTATCCTGTTCCAGCATGCCCAACAAAGCGAGGTGTGAAGGATCTCCAGTGGCCTGCACAGAGCCCTCACCTCAGCACCACCGAACACCTTTGGGATGAACTGGAATGTTGATTGTGACCCCAAGCTTCTTGTCCAATATCAGTGCTTGACCTTACAAATGCTCTTTTGCCTCCACAGAAGAGTGGAGGCTGTTATAGTTCCATATTAATGCCCTGGTTTTGAAATGGAATGTCCAGCCATCTCATACTGCTGTGATGGTCAGGTGTCCACATACTTCTGGCTATATAATGTATTACACCAAGGTAAGAATACATGTAAATCCATTACAATAAATGCATTAAATTACTTGTGAAATAAGAGTTCTGAAAAATGTCTGTTGTGCCCCAGGGTAGACTACAGCTGCTTCCAGGCTCCAGTGATGCTGTGCCAAGAGCAAAGCATAGGGGGTGCAGTAATAATATTCAGCCTGCTGCAGTGGAAGTTGTCTGACTCCCAGTGAGTGTTATCTGACTGGAGTTTACAGATTGAGATCTGCAGCTCTATGTAGGTCTGGCACAGCACTGTAATAAAATGTTTATCTTCTTCCTCTCTGTTTAAGTTCTTTAGTGCCATATCAATAAAGAACTGTGAGGAACATTATGTTTGAAATATTTTGAAAACTAACTCCACTCACTTGATATTTAGAAACAAGAACACAGGCTACAGAATACAAGAAAGCAATTTAATTGTTGAGACATAAACAGTCATTCAAAGTGGTTTGGTGTGAAATGCACCATTATAGAGAAGCTTTCTGCAATATAATCCAGAGTGCCAGACATTGAAAGCATTTAATGTCTCTAAGAGCTCCCTCACAGTCTACTACACACACTGGTTACAAATACATCAGCTGATGCCTGAGATGTTATTTTATGATAGTTTGAGAAGATTTTGACCTAAAAGTGTATATATATATATATATATATATATATATTTATTTATTTATTTTTTTAATCTTCATGGCAGAGAGGTATATGCAGGGCACAGGCAAAATATTGCCCACAGAAAGTTTTTTTTCTGACTTTGCACTATTTTATCACCATTGACATTACATTTAAGATTTCAGATGATATGTGTAAGTTAAAATAAAATAGCTATATTTGTGTTGTAGACATCGCAACCTCTGGTTCATATCAGCACTACTGTATCTCAGTTGGTAAGAAATCTCAGTTGGTAAGTTTCTCATTTCACATCAAACCACTCAATCACTTTGTCTGCATCTCAATTTGACTTAAGCAGAATTTTTGGAAATCATCGGAATTCTGTCTTTATATTGTAAAGGCTTTCATGGCAGGCTTATAAGTCAGAAGTGTAAGAAAAGAATCAGGGCCACTTTCTTGCAATTATTGATGAAAATTTTCACAAGCTGGTTGAGGTCAGGCTGTGAATGCAACAAGCTTTCCACAAAGGTAATTGAACACAAAGATTTGCCCTCTATAAGCAGGATACTTTTCATCATACTGTAGAACATGTTTACTAATAGTTATATGTAGGTCAGTCTCTTGTTTAGGCACAACACATCTGGTTTTGCGAATAGTTTTAATGAACTGAATGCCAATTCTTCTCAATTGCCTTCACAGTAGAGCACTATGGCATGTCTGAGGTTTGCCTTGAAAGCAAATCTTCCATGCATGAGTATTTTTCCTTCCACACGTGCCACAGCAGCAGTAGCTACGATACAGCAGCAAAGCCAAACAGTACAAGTGCCTCTCTAAATGGACTTGGTATTATGCATGGTGCAAGGTTCCATATGGGTGGTTGGAATTGTTGAGCCTTTAAAAAAAAAGATAGTGTACAAAACGTGCAGCCAGGCTTGGATTTGGAAGGAGAGAGGTGGAGGGGGGAACAGTCATTTCCTGGAATGTTTGGCTCTCTCACAATAAGTCTTTTCATTCTGGGGTCTAGGTACTGGGAGGGTCCCAGACCAGCTGGTCAATTTAGACATGAAACATGGCGTTTAAGCAAAGAATTATGAAGAGGTAAGTATCTGTTGCCAGCACGTTCCAGTATTACCTTGTGCTGAAATCAATTAAATGTCTTCCTGCAAGGAAATGGACCTACCAAGGTGGAATAAATACACTTTTTGTACTATGAGAATTTGTTGCTGTATTAATGAGATTCAATTAAACCTGTAATTAGAGTTTAATATTTGCATTATCCTTGGACTTGTATGCCGTTAGAGCTCTTATTGATGTACTGTGCTTACTTCATCTAGTTAGTATTTACATAAATTGCCATTTTCCAAAACATTTGGTCACACCAGAAAAAAAGTGTTGGTGTGACCACCACTGTGATATGCCAATTATTTTCTAATACTTCTAAACTGTCTATGCAGCCATGAGCAGCAGTAATGCCATTTTGTGAAATGATGTCTTATAACTTGATTTTACACATGTTGTGTGTTTACTCAGACATGTCTTTTCAACCAAAATTGCCAATGTTGAAAAACAATAAAACATCTGTCTATTCTTAATGGCTCTGCCTATTTGGATAAAGGAGAGAGTTTTTTAAGCGTATTTGTTAGTGCTATATGGTGATTTATCAGAACTTGTTAACTTCTCATTACAGGGATACAGGCTACTCAGTACTGGATTTCTGCACAGTAAGGGAACAGCAAAGAAAAACAGCTTGTGCTGTTGTGCAATTAAGCAGTTTTGAATTTGCTATTTTCTGATACATACCGTCATATGCAAATGTTCTGTTAGTGTTCTACTATATCTTCTACAGAGAACACACCTCTGCACATTTTAGCACAGTTATTGTTTATTTGCTGAATTTAAAATGCTTTACTTCTTCCAGTATTTTAAAGACATATTTTGGATTAATAAAGAATTTAAAATAATCATTAAATTTAAAAGTTAATTCTGTCTTGAATTTAGATTTTGGTGAAGAGAAAATATACTACTGACAAATCACATTTATATATCTGAATAGGTTATGACAAATGTAATCTATCAGCAAATTAAAAAAAATAATATAATACAGAAATTCAGCAAAGAAACAAATCCTCTAGGAATACGGCATATTTGGGCCATAACAGTCTGCAATACACAATCCTTTAAATACTAAAATAAAATACCATCTGGCAAAATGACAAAAAGTCCTGCCATATCATGCTCACTTAGAATCTGGTGCACTTATTGCTGAAAGACATACTTTTAATACATGATTTCTATTGTAATGAAACATCTGCCACATAAATAAAAGTTGCATATAAAAATACAGATCAAAATGAATCACATAATCATTTTTACTGTCAGGTGTATTTATTAGAGGATATAGGTTTACCTCTGCATTGGAGTGTACTTTCAGTGCAACAGAGAAATAACTTAAAAAACTATTAATAACTTAGAAGCAGTGGCAGCAGAATGTAATACATTTACTGCATTTATTAGTGAACCACTCTGAAGTCCTTGAAATCCAATTTATCAATTGTCTTCTCATTATTGAACTCTGCTTTTAATATTCGTGACTGAGGACTCCCAGTGCTTCTGAGCCACTCCTGCATCTTTCTCACTTTTAAGGTGGGTCCTTGGAGCTGCCCTTGCACAGTTCCAGCTTGAGTATTCTGCACCCATCCAACCAGGCCAAGCTTCTTCCCTTCTGACTGAAAGCAGATATATACAATGTGAGGCTGTGTGTATGTATATCCAAGACACTCATAAAACAGTCAATTATTCAATGACATACATAAATGTATAAGCAGACCACATGAAGCTTACCTGGGTATATTTTCTAAAGAATACACCCTGGACTCTCCCATAGACTTCATAGTCCACTGACAGAAGTTCCTCTTCTGACATGGTTATGGTCTGAATTGAGCATAAATTTCCAGTTGGTTTTTGGCATTAGCTTAACAGCAGTAATTATGATCATGGCACCCATTACCAATCATATGGCAGCCCTGGTTGAGGTCATCACATCAACTCCAATTCTGTGTTCTCAGTGTTGTTTACTTGCCACAAATACATGTAATTGCATTCCATGCAATTTAAAGCATTTTCTATGCATTGCAAAAGTCCAAACGTTTTAGTCCAAAGGTGCATAGGAGAAACTTATTCCTGCTGTTAGTTACTCAATCAGCAATAAGGGTGGATAGAGCAGCATAATCCTGGGCTTCCAAATTCCAGTCTTGGTGACACCATACAATGCATATATTCACACACCATCTCATCTAGCGCACCCAATTCAGCTCATTACCTAATTAACAAGCTCTTCAGGTGCTGAGTCAGGTATGTAAGGGAGGAAAAACAAAATAATGTGTAAAGAATGAGGTTGCCAGGACTGGGATTGGGAACTCCTAGTCTAAACCCATACTCAAGTAAAAGTATTGTTACTTCAGTGCAATGACTAAAGTAAAAGCAAATTTCAAAAAAACAAAACAAAAAAAAAACATTAAAAACACACAAAAGCGGATATTTTTATTCATCTGGACTATTTTTGTGTCGACCCACTCAGCTTTTTCTAATGGACCAATAATCACAAGGCCGTGTCTCCTACACAGTTTATACTCATTTTTAGTGAAAACTGATTTACTGCGCAAAACAAACGACTTCTGCCATTCTCAAGTGTAACGTCAAAACACTTAATCTACTGCTCATAAACTACGCACATTCAGTTTCAAGGGTGGCCGAATGCTTAACGTTACAGTTCAGCGTCTACACGACAATTTTGCTCTGACTTTTGAGATTTTAAATGCGTCAGAGTGCCTCAAAAAGAGAAGAATGGAGTCTAATAAACTTAAGTTCCTATTCTAATACATGCAGTATGTATTAAAAAGTTCCACTGCAGTTTACTAGAAGTTACTCTAAGTACGTAAAAGTATTAGAGCTGCCGCTTTTGTATGTTTTCAATGTGTTGTTTTTTTTTAATGTTACACAATCGACAGTAGGTAGATTAATATGCATTTAAGCCATTTATGCCTGTGCAACACCTGCAAAACCAAACAGCATACAACACCGCGGCTCGCAAAGCTAACGTCACATTAGCGTGCTAGCCAGCTAATTCCTTAACATAAAAATAGCTCACTCGTCTCGTTATAGCTAAAGAACAGCCACATAACGCCAATGACATCTAAACCTACAGAATTCAAATAACTCAACGAAATAAAGAAGCAGACACGTTAGCAACTAAAACACCAGCGTCAACGACAGTGTCAGATTTTACTAAACGTAGCCGCTCCATGTTTTGCTAATGCTTGCAGCTAAACTAGCTGGCTCTTTCAATACGACATCAACCAAGCTATGGCTTCAAAATCACATCAAAAACGAGGTTGGGAATGTATATGCACCTTCAAGAGCAACAAATAAAAGACGAGCGACTGAAACAGGACAGTTCTGCTCATAGGTAACAGACACGGTCCTTCCTGTGGCTCCGGTTTGTTTCATCGTTGGCAGAGTCGCGGCGCTGCTACATCCGGGTCACGTTCATAGGTTCTCACCAACCAATCAAACGAGCGAATGAAACGTCACGTTTGTTTTCTTGTATCTAGGCAACGCGCGTCAACAAACCAGGACAGAGTGTACAACGGAGGAATCCAGACAGAATCGACTCACCTATTCAGACTTCTTCACTTTATCCCATTAAGAAGACTACTTTTTCTCATTTTCATTCGTAGCATGAAGATGATATCGCAAAATGAAAGAACAGTCACCTAAGAAACGATATAGTCCTGGTGAGTTGAACAGTTCATATTTACCGGTGACATTGGTGCACTGGTAAAAAGTGCACCAGCATCCAGTAATTCTAATCTACTGTAGCTAGCTAGATCAACCAGGACGGCAGTAAGTTCATTGCTGTTTTCGGTCTGATTTGCAGAGAAAGGTATTTATTTTGATTTAGTCATTATTGGACATAACCTTAGTGATACACAATCAGTATGGCACGCGTGCAAATGATGCAACAATCTCACCCTGCGCATGTGTTTTTGGAAAAAGATTGGATTCTGGAAAAACTGCCACGATTACGCAGAGAAGACAAGATCGCACAGGATGCATCTTCACCTTCCAATTCCCAGTCTCCTTTAAGCATGCCAAGAGAGAGGGACAGAAGGATGAATTCCCTTAAAGACTGGGAGCAAGATTACTCCTTCCACAAAAGCTGCCATAATTCAGACACTGTCCAGAGGAGGAACTCTGCCACAGCCAGACGCAAAATGGATTTGGAGAAGGATTATGACATTTTCATCGAGAAATCGGAAAAGGACAATATTTTTCCTATGAAGCCTGTGTGCCACAAGAGGGCATTTAACCTGAACAATGGCCAAGCAGGCAACGACTATTTTAAACAAAACGACAGAAGATTTGATTACTCATTCCCCTGTCAATCTCAAGGTAAACAGATTAGTAACAGGAGACAGGAGAAACAGTATCTAAGTAAACTAGATTCTTTTGATACTGAGTCTCATCAGCCATCACGGAAAAGAGGTGAGAATGAGGAGAAATCAACAAATGCCTATAAGTTATTATATGAGGACCACTACAGACTTCCTGGAAATGACAGTCGGTTGACGAAGGAGATACACAAAAAAGAAATGATACTACAAGAAAAGCTGTTAAAAACTGAAGAAGAACTGAGAAAGATCCAGCTGAGGACAGGATCTGTGGACAAGGTCAAAAGAGAGCAGAGGATTAAAAACACAGAAAAAGCAGAAAACAGGTTATACTGTACTGAAAAAAGAAACTGGGACTGGGAGAGAGCCATAGAACGGGCCAAAGAAGGTAGAAGAAACGAAGGACAGAGGGAGAGAGTCAGAGAATGGGGGATGAGCAATGACAAAGATGATCTAGAAAGATGTAAGAATTACGAGATGGAAATGAATGAGCGTTACAGAGAGAGGAGAGAAGAAACACAGCAGGAAAACAGGCAAAGAAATACTCAGCGAACCACGGACTGTAAGAATCTGAAAAAAGAATGGGATGAGGAAATGACAAAACAGAAATGGGAAATAGCAAGAGCAGAAAAAGACAGGACAAGAAGAGAAAGAGCAATAGAATGGGACAGGAGAGACTGGCAAGAGAAGAAGCAAATGATGCAAAGAGCAAATGATGGAGAAAAGAGGGGTGAAAGAGCAAAATATAAAAGAGATATGAAGCATGGATGGAATATGGATAAGGAATATCAAGAGGAGCAATGGAACATAATGGACACATTCAAGCCAAAGTCACATGTAAAAGCATCTAAGTATGACAAAATAAATGGAGATACAGCAAATCAGCAGGCGGCCCAAGAAAGACTGCAGCAGCTGAGTCTGAGGACTGCAGAGGAGACAACAAACAGCATCAGAAAAGGTCAATCCAAAGAACCAGCTCCTCTATCTGCTCACCTCAACCAGAACAGCGCAAGGCTCAAGCAATTTGAACTCAGGCCAGAAATGGATCCTGATGCTAATGTCCAGCTTGTATCCTGTAAAATATGCCAAAGATGCTTTGCAGAAAATCGTCTTGAGAGGCACAGCAGGATTTGTGAGAAACAGCAGCAGTCCAAACGTAAAACCTTTGACTCTGCACAGTTCAGAGCCAAGGGCACTGACCTGGAGGTGTTCATGAAGACGAACAGCCGGTGCAAGACACCAGAGGTAAAGTTATACTGTTTGATAGAATCTGTTGCCATAATATGTCAATTCAATTCTTAGTTAATCATTAGTGAAGACATTAGTGTAATTTATTCCAAGGCCCAGCAGACCACATAGTATGAGGGTTTTTTCATTTTCCTTCTGTTGTAATATAATAATTAAATTTGTTACACATTTAAGGTCAATTGCTTACATGTGCCTAAAGTATTTTTTTGATATTCCTAGGTCAAGAACAACTGGCGTCAAAAGCATGAGGCCTTAATTCATAACCTGCGCCAAGCTCGTGCTCCTGCACCAGGAAGGCTTCAGCCCCAGCCAGTAGATGTGAATCCAGATTATGTAAGCTGTCCCCACTGTGGGAGACGCTTTGCTCCTGGTCCAGCAGAGAGACACATTCCAAAGTGTCAGAACATTAAGAGCAGACCTCCACCGCCAAGGCATCGCCATTAAACAAGATGGCAAGATTATGTTTTACAATAATTTTTAGACTTTTACAATAGATGTGTTTTAATAACAAAACTGCCAATAAAATGGAAAGTGGATATAACTGTAGAACATAGCAGCCTTACCAATTATGAAAATGTAAGTGCAAAAATAAAAATGTGTTTTGTTGACTTTTACATCACACTACTGAAACGTGTATCTGGGCGAGCTTATTTGATATAAATAATTGAATAACTAGCACAGATAATTACTGTCAAATAAAGTCGGAGCATTTGCAGATGCTCATTTCTAATGTGACATCTGAATCTTAAACATGATTAACCTCATACCCATCTATCATCTAAGCAGATACAATAAACTTTTTTACGAAGGATTTATGAATGTGCATTTTCACTTAAAAATGTACTACTGTAAAGCAAGTATGTGTACAGTATGATGCAATTAATTACACTTTATAGTCTTTATAGAAGTGTTTTTATTTATACAACGCATGCAATGCTCTCTTTCAAGTGTGAGCAGTTACAGGCAGAATACATACACCCAGTATACGCATTGCCCTAAAAATCTAATGCTGCACAAACTCAATGTAGAAAAATAACTTAAAAATGAAAAGTTTTCTAAGCCTCCATAGCTTAATTTAAAAATGAGCAAGGCACTTAAAATGACCTTTTTTGGTTTACAGGCTAAAGATAACTAATTATTTTTGCACTAAAGAAGAAATAACAGCTTGAAAGTTAAATCTGTTTTGTATGCATCCATTAAAAAAAGAAAAATAATGTAAAATATGACAAAATTAGGTAAACAATGTACACACAAACACACAAAGTCTTTGGTTTTTCTTACTGCAGTTTCAACATAAATGGATGTAAGGATGTATTCATATAAAAACTCTTGAAGGAGCTCTGGCTATTCAAAAATTCAGAGCCGAGCATTTTTTTGTTTGCAGAATTTAACCGTTCCATTAAAACATCAATTCTAAAATTGTGTAATAGAAAAAGACAAGGGAGTCCAATCCCAGGAAAAAAAAAATTAAAATCAGTAGCTTGTACATTCTTCCATGTTGAACATGATGGATCACTAAATGAAATGTAAAACCATTTTACAAATATTTGCACAAAACAAAGCAAAATTTTTAAAAATCACTGTTAGTTGCAGGTCTCAACAACTCTTCAAAGTAATAACAAAAATGTATTTGGTGGCATGTACCAAGAGTACACCTTTCCAGTTTTTGGTGTATTCTTTTAAATGCATGTGTTTTGAGTCCATTAGCCACACAATCCACATTTGAAAGAAATTAAATGAAAAAATAATGAATGCATTTTCAAATTATGAGCAAAAGTACTGAAGGCATTTTTGGTGTAGAAATCAATACTGAAGACACTGTTGGCTGTGTATTAACACAAAATAGCTTAAAGTTTGTTAAGAACTTTTCGGACAGTAGTTTGTGCTGCACTCTAAACCACCACAGCACAAATAAACATGTTACAGTAAGTCAAGACTGCTTCCATTTTGAGTAATCCTGAATCTGAATCATCAATGTTGTGATTCAATGGCAAAATTTCTATATTATTGCATGGCACGTATACAAGTACAAAAACGGCTCTAACAATAGGAGGAATGTAATGGCTTTATCTAATACGACCTGATGTTGCCACAATAAAACAGAGTATAATCTCTGTTTGTTACTTAGAGGCAGCAAAAGTATTTTGTGACTGATAAGACACACAGTCCTCCCCCTTACCCTGTAATGGGAAAAAGTATATGAGGACCAAACAACTAACATTTCAGCAACATACTCACCCTCACCAATTAGCTCATTCACTGAGGCTCCAAGGTGTGTCTTGACCAGCAGTGGGTTATTCTGGATACTAACCCACTGTAATTCATTTTGATAATCTGTGCACATAAATTCTCCCTCATTTTTATTCATCAGACAAGCTTCTTGACTCGTGGTTGTTTTCACAATGATCAGCTCCTAATCTAAGGTCATGAATGGCCCTCCACAGCCTCTCATTCTCTTCAAGTTGATCTTTGTACTGGAAAAAAGCAGCAACACAAATTACCTTAGCAGTCCAAAATAACGACAAGAGCATGGAGCTTACAACAAACAGTAGGGAAGCAGTTTGTACACAAAAACGTGTATTTCATTGTAGTTTTTTTTTTTAAACCAGTAATGGTTAAACCTGTTTAGTCCATTCTGAGCACAGGAATAGTTACATGAGGGGTTAGGGTTGTAGGACTAAATTACTCTTTATTGAGTAAAGGCATGTTTCATATCATTTTGCAGTTACATAATTTTCTGGATCCAAACGCCTGTTTAAGCAGAGTTGGACAGTTCAGGTTCAGGAAGAAAAAAAAATCCTCACCACTGTGTTGCTTCTTTAATGAGCACAAACCAATATTAGTGATATCCAAGCAGTTGGAACAAAATTCTACTTCTTTATTAACATTTCATACCTGAATTTTCATTACACTTGGTCCAAACACAAACCAAAAATGACTAAAAACAAGGTTTGACAAAGCATCCTAAGAAAATGAGTTAGTAAAACACTGTTTGCTTTTATGCCTAACCATTTTAACAGCAAATTAATACTTTTGCTAACACAAAAATGTGGGACCTGGATGCAAAGAAAGTGATAATTAAATAATTTTTTAATAAGATTCAAGCAAATAAGCTGTAATTGCAAAATGCAAAAACACATCCAAAAATAATCAGATTCAGAATAGTTTTTAATCATTACTCATGTTTTCACAAAAATCTTGATTTCACTGTTGTAGTACTTATGACTATGTATGTATTATGACATACATAGTATTGACATCAGGGGTGGGCAACTACTGTAATGGTGGGATGGAGACCAGTTGACTTTTACTGTCAACATTTCATTTCCTGTTTTATTTAAAATGCTAAATTGAAATCAACAAATATCTCTTTCCTCTAAACTGCAGTATAAGCTCAAGATTAAAGAATACTCTGGTTTTTATTTTACTCACACTTACGTTAAACAGTCATCAGAGCTTGTGAATATATTATGAAATAACTACAAAGCAGAACTTAATCTATTTGTTAGTGCAATGATAAATGACTAAATTTGATTTTCTTAATACACTCACTCTCTTGGCTCTGCTTCTTGGCATAGAAAGTGATTTGCAACAGTTTAAAAAAATATATAGTATCACTACCACCACCAGCAGGGCTTAGCAGGGCTTAACAGGAATAGATTTTTTTACTTACTTGCTTCTGTAACAGTTGAATTGTGGCATCTTGCCTTTTCACCATTTCCTGGAGCTACAAAAGAAAGAACACAATTATTTTCAAATGGTGATTAAAAGACATGTCAAATCATAAATATGCACTTTTTGACTTTTTACATGAAAACTTTAATGAAAGTAGTAAGAGTGGTGCATCTCTATGTTTATTACTGTTTATGTAACCCTTACCTGGGCAAGCTCACGACTTGCTTGGCAGCAAGTCTGCGGACCATCTTGCTGTGAGAGGCTACTTCTCTTCCAGGCTCCAGATTCCAATCCATTGACCCTCTCGTAGTCTACACATGCTGTTTGCTTGCAAGAAACACAGCACACGAATTATGATAAGGCACTCAATTACTCATCTAGTATTTTCATATATGTCATCTTAATGAAGTAGCACAAAAAGGCAGAAATCAAGCATAACAGGGTCTAGAACCCATGTGTCAAACACAAGACCCGCAGGCAAGATCAGGCCCACCACGCAATCCTATCTGGTCTGCAAAAGTATTTTAATTCTCTATTAATATTAGCCGGTTTCACAATGTGCTTCACTACAAGCCCCAGCATACCCCAACAACAATCTATAGGGCAACAGTTAAACAGTAATTCAACACATTTCTGCCCATTTCCACACAAGAAACAAGTTATATCACAAGATTCATTTCAGCTGCAGTTCAACCAATATAAACACTTAACATTAACTAAACTTGAGCCTTAATGAACTTGCAGCAAAGAAAGGATGCCAGGTGTCTAGTTCAAGCAAATAGGTAAGTTTAAAAGACCGAGCACCTGGGGACATTTACAATTTGAATATTTCAAAGTCTACTACAAGTGTTTGTATTTTAGTGTTGAAGTTTTACATATTTTGAATAAACAATGGCCAGTTCAGGATACAGCACAACATTAATTAAAATGAAATGAAAACCATTTTTCTCTGGCCCACATATTTGATGAGATGTTTTAATTTGACCCTTTTACTGGTTGAGTTCGAGACCCCTGGTCTAGAAGAAATAATGTTCTGTATTTTTCTACAGTCTTTACCATGAGGCCATTCCCACTGGTGGCAGCTGCAGCAGCTGCCTTTAGCTCTTGAAGCTCTTCATATGGGAGTGTGGCACTTTCTGAAAAAGAGGAAGCCAGAGGGCCAGACATGGAATCTCTCGAGCCTTCATCAGGCATGGGAATGAACTCTGCATCCATCAGCTCCTAAAGAGAGAAAGTTGGAGATGATACCCAGTTAGCTTATGGGGATGCTGCCTTGCCTGGGGAAGAGCTATATTGAAGTGTCTGGTAAAGTCCACACCTTGCGAAGCCAAGACGGGCACGAACTCTCATTGGTCTTGCTCTCCATTGAAAAAATAGGAGTCTCCAGACCTCTCTCCTCCATGTCAGCCTCCACAGTACCCCCGAGAATACCATCTCGCAGCTCAGAGTCTGAGCCAGGCTCAATACCCAGGTCCAAAGAAGAGCTGGAGCCCTGACCTATGCCTTAAGATTATTGTATAGAATTCAGGTGCACACACACACACACACACACACACACACACACACACACACACACACACACACACACACTTCCAACATTAAGCTACAGATTCACACAAGGTGACTGAAATTAATATGACAACAACATACATTTACAATTAGTAATATAATAAAATAATAACAATAATAACAAAGATAGACATCTCACCACTTCCAATGGACAGTCCACTACTGTTTGAACGGATAGTTTTGGAGTTTAGCACCTTTTCTGTGAAAAGCATTAAAAAAAAAAAAAAAAAAAAAAAAAAAAAAAAACAATGTTAACTGCACTTACACCAACTCTGAACACTACATCTGCAAATAAATCACACATGCCACATTTCACAGATAAGCAGCTTTAGTCCATGACAAATAAATTGCTAGGAGCAAATGCAGTGAGCCCATTACCCATGATAAGTATGGTGTGCCAACCCCTGCAGGACAAGTCAGGCACATGGTGTAGGGAGCCAAAAATGGGCCGAGGAAGTGCAGGGCAAACCTCAGAGCCAAATCCTCGATCAGCAGGCATGCCTAAACGTCCATTTCCGGCATTGCCCCACGCAAAGATCTGATTATCTGAGGGGGCAAAGAAACCACAATAGAATTCAATGATATTCAATGCACTGTCAATTAAAAAAATACTTCTGTTGCTTTTTATTTCCAACAAGCTTTGATTTTCTGTTTTACTCACCCTCTGTAGCAGCAATTGTGAACCCATCTCCACAAGACACTTTGGTGACAACTTTCCCCCCAAAGGGTCCCAAAAGCAGCTGAACCCCTTGATGTTTTTTAAAGTCCTTCACACCCAGTTGACCATATTTATTACAGCCAAAGGTCATCAGACGTCCCCGCTCTGCAGATACACCGATACCCATGAAAAAAAAACTGAATTTATAACAGTTATACTACACATCATATGAAGCATGGAATATGATACTGTGACTATGAAATCATTATGTTATAAGAACATGAATAAAGAGAATAACTGCCATACCATCAATGGCTGCCGTATGGGTCTTCCCAGGAGCAATGATTTGAATCTTAAAGCGGGCCAGCTGCTTTACTAAAGTCAGGGTTGTGGTGTATGGTATCTCCTGATGGCCCTAATCCACAAATATTTTTCTTGTTATACAGACATTGAGGGACTTCATATCAAATGCACAAATACTCAACAATTGCTTTTATGATGTGATAAAAAGTTACATGTGAAGTAAATAAAAACTAATCTAACAAACACAGAAATAGCTAACAGTGCAACCCAAAGCACTCCAGGAGCTTCTTACCTCCCCAGGGTGGTTTTTGATACCAGTGATGCCTTGATTGAGACCTAGCTTGTTTTGTTCATTGTTTCCACAGGCCAGGACTCTCCCAGACTCTGTAAGGAAGAAAGTACCATCGCTCCCACAATACACAGAGTCAATGCTGGCACTTTTTGGTACTTCCACCTACAAATCACAGACATGAT
Source organism: Pygocentrus nattereri (assembly GCF_015220715.1). Lineage (NCBI taxonomy): Eukaryota > Metazoa > Chordata > Actinopteri > Characiformes > Serrasalmidae > Pygocentrus > Pygocentrus nattereri. Next base: position 32,137,271 of record NC_051220.1, on the reverse strand, counting down.
GAAGGCAAATCAATAGCACAAATCACAAAACACACAACAACTCCTACACATATTCAGGGAAACTGGCATCACATTAACATGGTATATCATTTTTCACTATATTTAATGTATAGATGACAATAGGCCACAACTTCCAGTGTGGTATGCACACCACATATATTAGTGTTATACACATCTTATAACATTGTTTAAATGATAGACAGTACAGTTAACATGCAACGTAGACGTAACAAAAAATCCTGATTGAAAGGTTAATGCAGAAGTCAATACCCACTAGCATAGGGGAGGCAAAGTCATCCTCACAGTCCAGGCCAAGTCTACCTGCACAAACGAATATTATTCATTGTCAATAAAGCTTACATTATCTGGAACCCACAACTAAAATTCTTAATGACTTTTTAAAGCTGTGAATACACGTAGTGCTCACCATGTTCTCCACAGCCCCAAGAATAGATGTCTCCACAGTGAGTCAGCACTACTACGTGGTTGTCACCACAGGATACCTGTCGCACTGGTCGCTCCTGGAAGAACTCCAGCAGAACCGGCTCTAGAACCTCCATTCCCATATCATTTTCCACACCAATACAGCCATAATAGTCTGAGCCAAACATATACATTTGGTCCTCATCTGGCAAGAACAAACAACATCCAAGATTATTTAATTAAATGTAACGGTAGTCATTAATAAGATAATCCATATACTACCAACTTGCATACTTGTGACTATAGCAATAAAAGTCAGTTCTAATCTTCGATCTCCACTCACCAGTCACACAGGCAGTGAAGTCTGCCCCACAAGCCACCTGCCGGATAGCTTTCCCTTGCAGACGTTCTACTTTGCGAGGTTGTCGGTATGAGGCCTGATCCCCATGACCAAGCTGGCCCACCATTTTAGCACCCCCTTGCACACTCTGCAGAGAAAACAAAGAGCATCCCAAAGACACCATACTTCAGTGTCATTTACTACTACTCTTCAAGATGACTGCACAATATAAGGTGACAAAGGAGTACAATCAATCCTGCTGTCCCATAAAAAAACCTTCATGTCTTGATTGAAAATATAAATAGCATCATGTGTTACAGACAGACATCACAACCACTATAGTATTCAGATTATAGAAGATTGATTAATATGCTAAGCAATAATGTAATACTTTGTTGTAGTAGTACTAACAGAAATTCATTTTAAGAGAAACAAAATTTTAGAAGGAAAAAAAAACAAAGACCAAATAATTGAGAGTTGGCCAATGCCTACAAGTCCTTGATATTTAGAAAGAACATGCAGCTCCAATCTTAATGCAATAGGGGAAAAATAAATCATTGTTTTACAAGAAAACTCATTTTGTATGCAAGAGTGAATATAAAAAGACAGACCTCACATTTCAATAATTCACTATGATATAATACTCAGTGATATGTGAATCTGTCAGTGGCCCAAAAACATCTGGCACATTTAGTTGCAAAGAGGAAAAGCTGCACTACATTCCTGTTGCACTACATATCTATTTGAGAGTGATATAAAATATCATTTCAAATGTCTTTAGTCTTTAAAAAAGAGTGGAAGTAAAGAGCCTACTGCTACAGTCTCCAGGCAAACCATGTGTCAGGACATGTTTACATAGTTATAATCTGAACAGTAAATACTAACCACACTACTGATAATTTCAGGTTCATTTAAACTGTAGTTTAGTTTTTAGTGTTAAACAGACAATAGGTTTATTAAAAAGCATATCAATGCAATACTTGAGAAGAAGCAGCAAAAAAACTGATGAGTTTTCATCCCATCCCATCTCATCTCTATGCAAGGTAAGGATCAGTCACTCATATAATAAAAGTGTTAGGCTATGTTTTATGTTTGTTGGGCTTGTATTTTATGTGAAAGAAAGAAACTGCCTTTGCTTAAATTTAAGTGGTCTCTGAGTATATTTTATTCTGTGACATGCTATTGTAAAATTACTGATTATTGTCTAATGATTACCACTGTTCGTTTGTGCAATTATTAGATATTCCATAGAGTTAAATGCATTGAAAAGGAAGACATATTTGAACTGATTCAAGGCTGACTCTAAGCAAAGAAATTACACAGATGCTTACAGCCCAAGTGTAGAGCTCTTTCTCCACAGTAACCACAGCAAAATGTGTTTCCCCTGCGCACACTTGCTGAGCACTGTTGCCGCCCTTAAACAAATCCAGTTTCTGAGGAGTGAACTTCCCTCCTCCCCAGAAATACACCTCCCTTGAGCGAGTTGTCACTACAGCAACCGGTGTGTCTGATACTGTACTCAACCTAAAAAACAGACAGACAGCATGGGGAATGCAACCTATAAGGAAGAGTTTAGAAAAACCTGGAGCTACAAGGCTAACAGTTGCCTGTCACCCAAAAAGACTGGGTACAATAGACTTGCATTACATTTTCCTCACTGCTCCAGTACAAAACAAATACCAAACACTTCTTGGCCATTAACTATTTTTAGATGAAGGAGGAAAACTGTTAAAATGTGATTTTTCACCAATCTGTCCTTTAACACTGGTTAAAAATCCCATATACAACATATCTAGCATTTTATTTTTTCCCACTTACAACATAAGGGCCTCTCTTTAACCCTTTTATTATGATGCCTTGCAGTCCAGGCAGAAAAAACATTAATTATCATTTCAGCATGAATAGACTTCTGTAGGCTGAATAGCTGAGAAGCATCACAAAAACTAGACTTAAACAGGTTGTATTTGCAGCTTAGTGTTCATATTTGGACTGTATGAATAGGGAGTGAACATCCATCCATCCATCCATCCATTTTCTAAGCCACTTCTCCCTCAGGGTTGTGGGAGGGAGTGAACAGCACATTTTAAAAAACTATAATACTGTACATCAAGCTCTTACTTCAAAAATATGAGGAAAGTTTCTATGATATGGGCCCTTTTAGAACTGAACATATTTGCAAATGCATATTATACTAAAAGCAGAACCTGCTGAAAAGGAGAAAATCTCTTATACATACTTGGGTTTTCTGATAGCTGAATTGAGTACCGCCACACGCTCCTCCAGAGCCCTGCAAGTGAAAAAGATTTCAAGTTTTTTCAGTATATTCAGAGTAGGTTTGACTAGTTTGAAAACATGAATAAGATGCTGCAGTAAAACAAAAAATATATATAATAAACACTGCACAATATAAAGCCTTCTTCAGTGACTAACACTCAATCTTTCAATTTAACAAACTTTCATCCCTTACAAATTACAGCCTTGTCAATCTTTCCCTGTTATTACTCACGGTCTAACACAAGAGATGATGGGCTGGTCAAGAATCTGGTCAGCAGTAGGTCTCTTCTCTGGATCCTGTAACACAACCATGCATGCTTTCACTTTATCTGCAATCTGTTAACCAAATGATATGCTCCTTTTTGCTGTCTCTGTCCAAGCTGTATAAACTGGCAAAAAAATTCACATAAAAGACTTTTGTGAATTTCTGTGAGACTATCTATATCCATATGACTAAAAATAAACCAGCAAAAAAATAAATATTTAGAACTTCACATGCTCACCTGATCTAAGCACGCATAGACTATTTTGATGAGCTCAGGTGAATAAACATCGGAGTTCACTTCCATGGTCCAATTGCCCTGGACAATCTTCACGCACAGGTTCAGAGGATTCTGAAGGGTCCAAAATGTAAAATAAGCAATACTGCTTCATTAACTATAGAGTCTATCAAAGGACAGAATGGAAAGAAAGACTGGGATGAATACCGTTGCATCAAAGGTCCTAGTGAGAGTCAGAAGCTCAAATATGACACAGCCCATGGCCCATATGTCTGATTTAAAGTTGTACTTCACTCCTTGACAAAGCTCAGGAGACATGTAGTATGGTGTACCTACACACTGGAAAGATATGACAAAAAAAAAAATTACAGACTGCAGCACAGCTTGTGAGCCACTAATGTGTCTGCAAAATGGGTAAAATATTCTACATATATTCTGCAATATTCTACACATAAAAAAAAACTCTACCACCAAATCAAGTAAAAGTCTAATGTAAATTTACTTGAAATAAGATACAAAAAGGAAGAGGAAGGAAGTGAATGATTTCAGCTGCTTTGCATTTTATTGTGAAATGACTCACCGTCTCAGCCATTGAATACTCTGAGTCCAACTTCTTGGCCAAACCATAGTCCCCTAGCTTTATCAAGTTTGTCTTAGTGAGAAAGATATTTAATGTTTTGATATCCCTGTAGAAAATGTAGAAATGCATATTAAGTTTCCAAAAGATTAATGTCTGGTTATGTTCAAGAAAAAAAAAATCAAAAGGCATAACTATAAGCACCTACACTCGGTAGAAATAACATGCCTCTTACCTGTGCAGAACACCAGCTTTATGAATATGAGCCACAGCTGAGGCAATTTGGTACAAATACCATATGACCACCTAGGAAAAATCAACAGGAGTTAAGTTTAAATCATTAGCCATATAATTTGCCTAAGATTTTAAAGAAATGTTAATTTTAATATAACTAACCTCTTCTGTGAACAGCTTCCCTTTCTGTTGGTTAATTTTGTCATAAAGATTTCCACCTGGAGAAAAAAGGACATTAATATTCATAACACATAATTATAAATCTTGTGAATTCTGGTCTTATATTTAGCTAATTTGCCAAGTAAATGCTAGAATGTAATTTCTGAAAAATGAAATAAGTTTTCTGACCGTTGCAGTACTCCAGCTCAATCAGCAGGGTGTTCTTGTCCAAGAAGTGGTTGAAATACGCTATGATGTTGTGATGCTGGAGAATGGACAGGATGCTGATTTCATTCATGACATCTCTGCGTTTTTTGTCCGAGAGATTATTCAGATCAATCTCTTTCCAAACAACCAGAGAATTATCCTGAAAAGAAAAAAAAGCCCCCATCACCTTTGTTAAAAGTCGCACAAGAACTGAATACAAACACAAATAAACACTAATCAGGTACCCGGAGAAGCTATTCCTTTACAAAAATAACTAAATTGAGCCAGTGTCTCTAGAACAATGATCACAACAATAGACATTTCAGAATTAAAAGGCAGATGTAAACACTTTTTGAAGGGTACAGGGTAATAATTTTATGCACGTATATCTCAATCCTTCTACATTTCACCGCCCTTACCAAAACTGGATAAAAGGACCACAATCTACATTTTATTGCATTTTATCTTTTCCCCTGAAGTCCACTTATAACATTTGTGTGGGTTTATGTACACAACAGTATTAATTATTTTTTAAGTTTCCTCTCTTTATCCCTTACAAAACCAGTTGTTTTTCCATTTCTGTGCTTTTAACACTGATACATATGTAAGCAACCTGTGATCTGATTTGCTGTCTTGTACTGTACCTCACTGAAAACGTGCTGAAACAGTCCTTACAGCTTCAATGTGAAGGGGCAAGCAAAACTGTTACAGATGGAATAAGCTGATACATGTAAATACCTTGGTTTTCCTGACATTGTAAACACAGTAAGTTCAAAACGGGCTGTTTTATAGCTTAATTCCAATATACAGTGGGGGAAAAAAGTATTTAGTCAGTCACCAATTGTGCAAGTTCTCCCACTTAAAAAGATGAGAGAGGCCTGTAATTGACATCATAGGTAGACCTCAACTATGAGAGACAAAATGAGGAAAAAAATTCAGAAAATCACATTGTCTGATTTTTAAAGACTTTATTTGCAAATAATGGTGGAAAATAAGTATTTGGTCACCTACAAACAAGCAAGATTTCTGGCTGTCACAGACCTGTAACGTCTTCTTTAAGAGGCTCCTCTGTCCTCCACTCATTACCTGTATTAATGGCACCTGTTTGACCTCGTTATCTGTATAAAAGACACCTACCCACAACCTCAAACAGTCACACTCCAAACTCCACTATGGTGAAGACCAAAGAGCTGTCGAAGGACACAAGAAACAAGATTGTAGACCTGCACCAGGCTGGGAAGACTGAATCTGCAATAGGCAAACAGCTTGGTGTGAAGAAATCTACTGTGGGAGCAATAATCAGAAAATGGAAGACCTACAAGACCACTGCTAATCTCCCTCGATCAGGGGCTCCACGAAAGATGTCAGCCCGTGGGGTCAAAATGATCACAAGAACGGTGAGCAGAAATCCCAGAACCACACGGGGGGACCTAGTGAATGACCTGCAGAAAGCTGGGACCAACGTTACAAAGGCTACTGTCAGTAACACACTACGCCGCCAGGGACTCAGATCTTTCAGTGCCAGACGTGTCACCCTGCTTAAGCCAGTACATATCCGGGCGCATCTCAAGTTTGCAAGAGAGCATTTGGATGTTCCGGAAGAGTATTGGGAGAATGTCATATGGTCAGATGAAACCAAAGTAGAACTGTTTGGTACAAACACAACTTGTCGTGCTTGGAGTAAATGCTGAGTTGCATCCAAAGAACACCATACCAACTGTGAAGCATGGGGGTGGCAACATCATGCTTTGGGGATGTTTCTCTGCAAAGGGACCAGGACGACTGGTCTGTGTACATGAAAGAATGAAAGGGGCCATGTATTGTGAGATTGAGTGCAAACCTCCTTCCATCAGCAAGGGCACTGAAGATGAAACGTGGCTGGGTCTTTCAGCATGACAATGATCCCAAGCACACTGCCAGGGCAACAAAGGAGTGGCATCGTAAGAAGCATTTCAAGGTCCTGGAGTGGCCTAGCCAGTCTCCAGATCTCAACCCCATAGAAAACCTTTTGGAGGGAGTTGAAAGTCCATGTTGCCCAGAGGAGATCTGCATGGAGGAATGGGCCAACATACCAGCAACGGTGTGTGCCAACCTTGTAAAGACTTACAGAAAACGTTTGACCTCTGTCATTGCTAACAAAGAATATATAACAAAATATTGAGATGAACTTTTGTTATTGACCAAATACTTATTTTCCACCATTATTTGTAAATAAATTCTTTATAAAATCAGACAATGTGATTTTCTGAATTTTTTTTCCTCATTTTGTCTCTCATAGTTGAGGTCTACCTATGATGTCAATTACAGGCCTCTCTCATCTTTTTAAGTGGGAAACTTGCACAATTGGTGACTGACTAAATACTTTTTCCCCCACTGTATGGACCAGGGAGCAAAAGTAAGTTTTGAAACTTTAACAATGGCTACATACATCAAGTTTTTCTTGTTTAAAAAAAAAAAAAGTAAAATATGGTTTGGTTTCAGGACACAAATGATCCCTCAATGCATCTTGCTCTCACTCTGGCATCACTAACTTAAGTGAGAAAACTGAAAAGGGGCAGAGCGGTCAACACACCAAATGACTTAAGGACAAACACGCAAATTCTTTCACGTTTTCATTTCCATTGTTTTTTTGTTTCTCAATTAAAGTGTGAATACAAAACAGATTAAGACCATTAAGTGATCCAAAGCAAGCGTTTGCAAACTCCAGTGAAAACAGAAAGCAGGACTATTGACAGTGCCTACCTCGGTGCGTCTGTACAAGGTGGCTTCCCCAAAAGCCCCTTTACCCAAGACTCGAATGGGAATGTAGTGCAACTTTTCCTCTTCGCTGCTGAATGTGCCAGATGTGTGTGCGCCACTGACAGACTCACATCCCGAGTCCGAGAGCGACGCGTAGTGTCTCTCATAATCTTCCAATGACATTTTCTTGACAGTCGTGCAGCTGATGACAAAGCTAACAATGACACAAATTCAATAAAATCAATAATTTGCACTGTCAATAATGACTACGTTACAGTTTGATCAAGACGGTATCTAACCTAGTTAACCTAACTAGTTAGCTAACTAGCGTTAGACAGCTATGCTGTTGAGGCAGAAATAATGACAAGACAGTCTAGTGCTTTGGTCAGATTAACTTTACCTGGGTTAGCTAAATAATTTACTAAAATGCTGCTATCTAACGTTTGATGGCTAGCTGAAACTAACTTGCCAATACTAGCGTTAGTTTACTTTAGGTGTGTTCTTTTTTTTCTCGCCACTGAACAAGTTAACGTTAAAACATTCACATTTAGGATCAAAGAATTTCATCAAGTTAACCTCGAGTTAAAGGCTTTTCCTTATTACCTTTTATAACAATTTATCTAGTTAGGTTAGCTAGACAACAGGTAAACAATTTCCCAGCACTTCCATGGTTTGGCCTCACATCAACACACGGCAAAAGTTTGGCGTAAGCTAGCTACGTTGCTAAACTACAAACTTAACTACCTAGCTAGCTAACCTCGAGCATTAAAACCATTAAATTCTCCACAAACCCCATAAACACTGACCCGTGTTATGGCAGGGTTGTAACGCGAAGGGTCTGTGCAAAAATCACATATACACCAAAAACTCTATTTGCTCGTTAAAACTGACAATCACTTTTTGTCGTGTGGTGTTTCTTCTGTCCCAGTCTGAAGCAGCTGCAAGGCGTAGCCAGCACTGGGAATCGATTCCGAGAGTGAATCATTATATCCGTCGATTTATTCAGTTTATTCTGAACCGACTCTGAGCCGAGCGGAAAACCCCGACTCCATGTTACACTAACAACTCTTTGTAGTACGTGTACACCGATATTAGTTTTGAAAGTAGTGCTGTTTAATAAGAAACGTGTCCCCTGTAGTTCCGTTCTTTTACAAGGACTTGATCTCATTTATTTAATCCCATTGTTTTTTGCAGGAATTGTTAGATTGGGTTCTTCCAAATTTGAGCAAAGCACTTATAAAGAATCGAATCAATTGATTCACGTGTGCAATTCAAAATAAAAGTATGTTTTAGTAGCGTATGTTTAAAATCAAACATGCTTGGAAACAGGCGACAGTGTAGATTTACAGCAATAATCAAATGACTCGTCTTTGTTTTGATGATTCTGTAAATTAAGCGTAGTGTCATTACAAACGCATAGAAATATGCTGTGTTGACCCATATTTTAAAAAGGTCCAGTTCGTATCGTTTTAGCCAACTGGGTGCTGAGGGCTGAACTCGAAACGTCGGCGCGCACTTTGGTAAACAACTTGAGCATGGCTGGTCATGGGCGAGCTGCTGTGGAAGCACGAACCTGAGACGTTATTTCAGTTTGCCTACTACTACACAGGTCATTAACAAATAAGCATCCTATATTTGATTTACATGTTAAGGAGACAGACTAGCGCTTATTGAATGTTGTTGCTGTTTGAATAGTTTAACTTACACGTATTCTACCCCGTGCACAGTATTAAACTTTGTCAGACTGTTTACTTTAATAGCTAAATACGTCGCACTGAAACAGTGACCCTTCAGAATACTTGTACCCATTTGCTTGGGTAATCTGTCATTTTAAAAGCTCGGATTCCTTAATTTTAGTGTTATAGTGACAGTAATAGAAATTTAAAACATTTATCATTAAGTACCACACAGTTCTACAATGAGTTAAATGGTCAAAAGCAAGGAAACTAATCTATTATTAAAAACTATATAACAAATCTATCAGCACAGTTGACGCAGGCACTCATTTTAAAAAGCCTTTACACCCACATTCAGGACTTGTGTAGAATCTTGTTAGCTACCTTGTATGCAACATTTAATGTGTACCACAGAAAACACATTGGTATTACTACGCTTTGACTCCACCTCATCCATAAAACATTAATAACTGATAATTAGCACTTATTTTAACAGAAACAAGTTGGGTGGAAAAAACACATTTATTAAACAGAATACAAAGAGTAATGGGTACAAATTACAGATGTAAGTAGCATTAGTAACTGAGTGCAAAACTATTTACAAATTGGCTTCCCATTCAATCATGCAAAGCTATCTGCTCTAGTGACAAAGTATTCTATCATTTCCTTCAACTGTTGCAGGTCTGCTTGGTCTTCCCGGACAATTTCGTTCATCTTGTCCATCTTCTTCAGCTGGTCATTACAATGTTTCTGAAAGAGGCCCAAAACATGTTAAACCACTCAAACTGCCAGAGTGATGATATTCATGGCTTCCATATATATATATATATATATATATATATATATATATATATATATATATATATATATATATATATATATATATATATATATACACCTCCAAGTCAACTTCAATACATGATTACAAATGTTACTCTTAAAACAACAGACGAAGTAATCAAAGCCCACAATTTGAACATGTTAAACATATGTTAATATGTTTGAGAATTTAGTAGTAGTCCTAAACTTAGAACTAAACTACTAAGTCATGTAGACTTTAACTCATAGCTGGTAATTATGAACATCTTAAGCAAGGCCAGTTTTTTGTTACCTCAACTATACCCAAGTGGTTGGCTGCAGCACTGAAGACATGGGTCAAATTGTTTGCCACCAACCGGCTCTCCTCTTTGGTTTCCTGAAGCACAAGGTGGTACCTGATGGAAGAACAAAAATCATCTATTTAAGAGGAATACAGATCATATTCCTACTCTACTGGCCAAAAAATATAATAAAAAAGTTAAAGGGTTGACAGGACAAAGTTGTGCATAATCTCTCACTGTTGTTGGGCTGCTTTCAGTTGCTCTTCAGCATCCTCATAGCCATCCATGACCTTCTTTTCTAGAAGCTTTTTGTTTCTTTCAGCAGAGTCCACATCTGCTGCCCACTTTTCCTCTTCTTGAGCCATCTCCTACTCAAACAAAACTTTAGTGCTTATTTATATCATGACAAACATTCATTTTTACCCGTTGTTTACAACATAGCTATAGCCTAGTACTCCACATTACATTCATCACAAACACTTTGAATAGAAAATCCTAATCTGACAGAAAACTACACAGAATATTGCAAGAATCCACTTTATTCCCTTTACAGATCAGTCAGGCATTAATGATGAACAGCTTCTATTTCTATTTTTGTCACTAGCATGTTTTGATGACAAGAAGAGCTAAGTGATGCACCCATGGACCACAAGATTTCACTTTTACCATCTTTAAGTGCCAAAAGTGTGAAAACAGTAATTGAACATTTCAAACACCCATCTGTGGCTGACATACCTGCATGTCATGCTCTAGCTGCTGGTCCAGTCTGCGGATTTGATCTTTAATTTGCTTTATGTCGTTCATCTTCTCAGAAATGTTGGACTTTATCTGAAGCAGCAAGTAGCAAGAGATAATTAATGTGTCTGTCATTGTTCAGAACTTCAGACTGCCAATACAAACATAGTATATTGTGGAAATGAACATGAGTCCCCACTCCCCACTTTTAACAGATAAAGCTAAAGTAATTAGTGTAGGAGAGCCTTCATACCTGCTCCACTGTCTCTTCTAGGCTAAGCTTCATATTGGTCAGACTGCTGAACTCTTCTTCTACATCCAAAAGCATGTTTTTGAGAGGATTCTGTACAGACATGAACAAGAAAAGTGATACTGTGAGCAGAGAAATCATAGCACATACATTCTGGAGCCTGGGTTTGTTGTGGTGGTGAACTTGTATCATGTACCTGTATCTGTGTTCTGATCTGGGTGGCAGTGGTGGGGCCGTAGTCGCTGACTGTTTTGATCTCAAAGTCATGGCCACAAGCATTCTCTGCAGACTGGGGAATGAGCTTGAGCATGCGTGCCAATTTGTGGTATTCTGCCAACTTTACTTCAGCCTACAGGTAAAATAAATAAATAAATAAAAAATAAACAGGGAGAAAGGTCTTCATTCATACAGAGAGTTTATAGGATATCTCCATGAAAATATCAATCACTATAAATTGCCTATAAGGAACTGTATTGTCCTTCATTACCCAAAGAGGTCTGCAGTATTATAGTACTGCTGTATCGTATTTACTCATCTGAAGCAGTTCACAATAAGCAGGAATGTTCTTCAACTAGACAGAAGCCTAAACACTGAAACTCACTAGGTGCATGCTGGAAATGTACAGTCAAATTGAACCAAGAGTGTAATTTGCCTCTAGCTACACAGGCAGAAGTTGCAAATTCAACATAAACTCCAAAGAAGTTGGCTTAATTTAAAATGTTGAATATTTTGGAGTATAAAGCATACAAGCTATTTCTTGGAATTATTCAGATAAATCAGAGGTGGGGAACTGAGGGACAGAGTCTTGCACAGTTTGGTTAATTTCCCTGCCTACAGGGATACACAACACTGTAGCTACCTGTATACAACATCTAAATCCACCCCTGACTGCTTGAGGGGAAACATTTCAAACCAGTCCATGGTTGATCAAGATAATTGAGCAGTTACAAATATAGGAATGATGTAGTAGTTGGTTTAAAGGAATAGCAGTAAACAACCTACTCACCCTCTCCCTGGTTTTCACTAGGGTGATCTCCTCATTCCATGCTAGCTGCTGGGCCTCCTCAAGACTGCGGCTCAAACTGCTGACAGTCTGCTGTAGTTCATTCCTCTCCCGGTTTATGCGCTCAATATCGGCTGGAGTGAACTTCTGATTCTCCAGAATGTGCTGCAGTCTTATCTTGTCCTGCTTCAGACTTTCTAGCTGAAGGTCTAGACAGACAGACAGACATTTACTTGTAAGAATTTTATTTAAAACCATATAGAGGTTTTTCACAGGCTTTTCACAACCAGTTGAACATTTGAGGAAACAACTGATTAATTCTGGTTACAAGAAAATAACTGCACTGACATTACAGAAATATAAATAATCTCATCTTCCATAATGGGGATCTTATTGTTTCATTGTTATGGATGGAATAATAGTCCTGTAATATTTCATTGGATATGTATGGTTATTTAGTAAAATGTAAAAATGTATTTGGCTTCTGTATTTCAGTAATGAGAAATTTTACTTAAATAACATAATTCATTATTCTGAAAGCATTGTATAATTATAAACAGCATGAAACAACCAAGTGAAACGGGCATCAGCATGACAAGTTCCTGAACGTTTCCTGAAGGAAAACTCGTACCAGCAGCCTCCAGCTCCTCAGACAGCCCTGCGGCCTTGTTCTCCAGGTGACTTTTGAATGATTCCATGTGAGCACGGTAGCTTTGTAGTTTCTGCAGATCAGTCTGTAACCTCAGCTTCTCAGTCCTCTGTGCCATCAACCGATCCTATGCACACATACAAGCAAAACAATAAAACCACGTGTTTAGGTAATATTTAAGTATCATTTTAGAGGTTTAAATGATAATCTTGAAATTCTAAAGCTAAAGTAACAAGTTAACAAAATGCAGATACTTACAGTATGACTTTCTTTCTCCAGTCTCTCCACCTCCTCCATCAGAATCCTGTGTTTTTCCTGTTGTGAGTCTAGTAGAGCTTCATCCACATTGTACAGCCTCTCTGTGAGCATCAGATACACATCAAAATTATTAAACAATTAACACCATAGATAGGAACAAGGGGTTAGGGGAAAGGTTATATCATCTGATTCATATAGACCTTAGCATGTCCTGCTTGTTTTACCTGACCTGAAGTTCCTACTTTCTTCTATTTTGAATGAGAAGTACACTACGTCAATTACGAAAGATGTGTTGCATTGGTTTAATTCAGGGAATGCTTAAGTTTTAGACATCACTAACATTTATGTTTACTTCTCCCAGCTGTCATTACAAAACATCAGACTTGTTCCAGAGAAGTCAGGATATCACTCTGAAATCTTGATTACATTACTGGCTTTAGAAAGGTGACCAGGTCCAACTCACTCAGATGGCTGAGGTATTCTGCATCCTCATCCTCAAAGGTGTCTGCTCCCTGCATGAAGTTATTGTAGGTCTTAGAGCAGTAGTCTAAGAAGAGCTATAGACACATCGAACATAATGTTAATATTGTTACATTTCAGGAAAGAAACTTCACAGAATTCTTTAGATCTTTTTGCAAAGGTGGTTTCAAAAACATGAATTAGCATAATTTAAAATGTTTTCTTAAAGACAAGCAATTTGATTTTCACTTTGTCACTACTGATAAGTGGGGTCACTAGGTCCAACTTCCTCAAAACTGACTGAGTATAGCAATCACAGTACTTATGGAGGAGTTTGAGTTTATATGTAATGCTGCTTTGTAAGTATTTACTGAAAGTGAACAAACTGTACCTTGTTGTATTCGACACCCTCCTCTAGCTCAGATGAGCCATCTGAGAAGTCAGCAAACAGTAGGTTCTGACCTTTCATACTGTTAAAGATCTGCAAGACCAATTACAAGATTTCTTTACACTAACACTGAAAAGCGCATACTCAAGATCAGGGGAAAGCAGTACTTTAATTAAAATATGAAAAGCATAAATATTTTCATTTATTTTTAATATCTGAATTTCAATTTTAAAAACCACGAATGGCAAGAACATACAACTATTTCTGGCAGATGTCTGACAATATTATTGATAATGCAACACTCCTTATTCAACTACAAAATGTCCATTCATTGACTGAACTTACTTTAACTGTGTCAATGAGCCAGATCAGTGCCCCTAGAGCCTGAGGCCAGGTATGTGGAGCCCCAATGGAGTACATGGAGCTTTTTGACAATGGAAATGGGTACCTGAAAGAAAAGTGACAAGCACCACAGGAATTATTATTAGGATAATATCAGTGACATATCTGGAAAAGTACACTTCTTAAGGAGAACTGTGCGTTGCCAATAATTTAAAATTCAGGAAAACGTCCATTCCATTTTTTTACCCCAAGTCTTTAAACGTCCTAGGAATCTCCTCTTCAACCTTGGCAGTGGGCATCTGAAAGGTATGGTCCAACAAACTGTATATGAACTCAAATATCTTCAGGAACTCTTTAGTAGAAGGCGACTGGAGGGCCTTTACTGTGACTGTGCCAGGGAATCCATTGTCTCCAAGGAACTAAAAAGAACATAAGAAATTGATTCCACTGAGCATAGCATAATGACTCCATTCAAATGGCCATGAGATCCTTTTGACTGATTTACAGTATCATAGTGTCAAAAATGTGTTTATCACCTAAGTAACCAATGACAATATCTGCCATGCTGTTCAATAGGGGAAAACCACACTTAGAATTCATATTACATTGGAGAAACTGTTGAATTCACATTGAGCACACCTCACAAAGCTGTTTGATACATTGTTGGACAAAAGCTTTGTCATGAAGGGGTCTGGGATCCTTGATCTTTTCTGTACCCCCATAGGACCCAAACAAGCTGTTTCTCTGGCCACCACCACCAGCACCTCTATGGAAATTCAAGTAAAAGACTGTTAAAAAAAGCTAAAACGAGTAGGTTTAAGTATTACTTCTCTGCTTATAAAACAAACACCTTTGTTATTATACAAACATAGCAAACTAACAGCTACATAATGGCACTGCATATTTCTCAAATGACAGGAATTTGCCTACCCAACACTTTGGATTCCATTGCATCAAGGATAAGAATTCCAACTATGACATCAACTCATTTTTCAGCCATTTGTTAGAAACACACAGAACAGACATATGGTATCAACTGTTAGCACACAGAGCAAAATTCACAATCAGACTCACTTTCCAAAAAAGCTGGTCCTCCTCTCTGATGTGCCAGACTGAGGTTTTGGGATGTTCAGCTTTCCAAAGACATTGTCTTTGCTATCAAAAGTGTAAAAAATGTTTCATGTAAGACAAAATCTAGAAACCTTCATGCACCACATACTGTAGTGCAGTACTGTGTAAACCAACGAGAAATGAGTCTTTAGTTATAAATGCAGTGCAATGTAACACATAGGTTAACACATACTTCTGTGGTGTCGCATTCACCAAACTCATTCTGCCATCAGTTACACGCATTGGCATCTCAGAAAATCTTCTGCTAGGTCTTCGGCTCATCGTGGACTCTAAAGCAAGAACATGGCGTCATTTAAACGTGTTAAGTAAATTTATATCATGATATGATTAAAAGTAGAAAAAAATGACACAGAAGCACTTATTTCTTCAAATCTAATAAGTTAAACCACATCACTTTTCACCAGATTAAAGACAGCCTACTATGCAAGACTTGTCCCTGAATGTGTTTCTTCACACTTCCATAAAACCTTGTGGTCCACTCAGGTCAATGCTTTCAAAAGACATACAGGCAAAATTCCATATAAAATAACTAAGCTCTCGACACTAAGGAGGTGCATTCCAATTAATACTGATATTTGAGTATCTGTAAGACATTCTGTAATGAGTGGATATTTGGTAAACCATAAATAAATGAAAAAAATATTCATTGTACAATAAATGTATGACATTTCAACATATAATCTCATTAAAGGCCATATGTCATAGGTAATTCTTACTCATGGTTCAAGATAGTTAGGGATAAACGATTTGAAAATATCTAATTGCAATGTTACTGATCAATAATGAGACTACTGTTTAAATTATTTTCTTGAAATGAAGCTCTAGGCATTTCTTTCTCTGAGAAGACCAGCACATCCATTTTCTCGGACCTGACACAGCTTGAACATTAAATGTACTCAACTAGAAGTTCACAAGCCCCATGCTGTTATGTTAAATTTACCCGCTTCAATCTTGTTAAGACAACATTAAATAACATATAATTGCAAAACTGCACTCTTTCAAATTGTGATTGATACAAAAATTACTTCTGATGATGATAAAAACCTGGATAGTGCTTTCAGTATTTTAATTTTTCAGTACTATAAAAAAGTACTTAATTACCCATGCACAATTCTACTAAACACCTCTCAGATAGTGAGATCACACATTTTAAAAAGGACAAAGCTGTGCTGGCCAATGAATTATCTATACCGGTATCATGATGCTTACACACTGTGACACTGATTTTCAGTTTTAAAGGAGACATATTTAATAAAATTTAATCTTCCTTGCCATTTCACATACACATTACTACTCATGGAACACAACAAGGGAAATTGTGAAATGGAAAGTCTATACTGTTTTGGCATATTTTTCAGACAGCAGACAGCTCTGATCGACATGTAAAACAACAATGTAATGTTACATACCAAAGGATACATTTCTGTGTTCTGTGGCTCTTTTTCGCTGATGTTAGCTCTTATTCATTGTAAACTGACTGGACCATAAGCTGTTCTCAATACAGCAAGCTGGATATACACCATGTTCCAAATTATTATGCAAATTGGATTGAAGTGTCATAAAGATTCATTTTTTTGTATCTCAATTAAACTCATGGAAGGTATTGTGTCTCAGGGCTCTTTGGATCACTGAAATCAATCTCAGACACCTGTGATAATTAGTTTGCCAGGTGAGCCCAATTAAAGGAAAACTACTTAAGAAGGATGTTCCACATTATTAAGCAGGCCACAGTTTTCAAGCAACATGGGAAAGAAAAAGGATCTCTCTGCTGCCGAAAAGCGTCAAATAGTGCAATACCTTGGACAAGGTATGAAAACATTAGATATTAAACGAAAACTTAAGCATGATCATTGCACTGTGAAGAGATTTGTGGCTGATTCAGAGCACAGATGGGTTCGTGCAGATAAAGGCAGAATGAGGAAGGTTTCTGCCAGGCAAGTTCACCGGATTAAGAGAGCAGCTGCTAAAATGCCATTACAAACCAGCAAACAGGTATTTGAAGCTGCTGGTGCCTCTGGAGTTCCACGAACCTCAAGGTGTAGGATGCTTCAAAGGCTTGCTGTGGTGCATAAACCTACTATTCGGCCACCCCTAACCAGTGCTCACAAGCAGAAATGGTTGCAGTGGGCCCAGACATGAAGACTAATTTCCAAACAGTCTTGTTTACTGATGAGTGTCGTGCAACCCTGGATGGTCCAGATGGATGGAGTAGTGTATGGTTGGTGGATGGCCACCATGTCCCAACAAGGCTGCGACGTCAGCAAGGTGGCGGAGTCATGTTTTGGGCCGGAATCATGGGGAGAGAGCTGGTAGGCCCCTTTAGGGTCCCTGAAGGTGTGAAAATGACCTCGGCAAAGTATATAGAGTTTCTGACTGACCATTTTCTTCCATGGTACAAAAAGAAGAACCGTGCCTTCCAGAGCAAAATCATCTTCATGCATGACAATGCACCATCTCATGCTGCAAAGAATACCTCTGTGTCATTGGCTGCTATGGGCATGAAAGGAGAGAAACTCATGGTGTGGCCACCATCTTCCCTTGACCTCAACCCTATAGAGAACCTTTGGAGTATAATCAAGCAAAAGATCTATGAGGGTCAAGGGCAGTTCACATCAAAACAACAGCTCTGGGAGGCTATTCTGACATCATGCAAAGAAATTCAAGCAGAAACTCTCCAAAACCCAAGCTCAATGGATGCAAGAATTGTGAAGGTGATATCAAAGAAGGGTTCCTATGTTAACATGTAACTTGGCCTGTTAGGATGTTTTTGATTGAAATGGCTTTTGATTTCAGTGAATGTGACCTCCTAATGCTGCAAATTCAACAAATGACCATTTTCAGTTCTTTACAGCCTATACAATGTTTTGAAACTCTGCTGTGCATAATAGTTTGGAACAGTGCATTTTGAGTTTTTTTTTTTTTTTTTTTTTGAAGAATATACTGTTATCATTTTGAGGTTTGTTCAATTCAAAATTCAATTTATACTCTAACAGGTGATTTATTATACTGACTCATTTGCATCGATAATTTAGGAAAATCAGGGAAAAAAAAACACTTGCATAATCATTTGGAACATGGTGTATACCAAACAGGCTTCAACAATATTGAGACAGGCTTTGGGTTAAAATTTCCACAGGAGAAAATACCCAAACTGTAATAGCCAAAGCATAAAAGAATCCAAGATCTGATTGTTAAATGCAATGCATAATAGTTGCTGGATGATTGTCATTTTAAATGAATGTATAAATAAATGTTTCCTTTCCAGAAATCTGTTTTCTGTCTGGGTAATGATTACCAAAAAAACCCCCCAAAAAACACAATTGAATCAAAAGAAGCTGTGTGATTTTTAGCAAAAAGCATGAATTCCAAAACCTTAACACAAAGTAACTTTTTTTTTTTTTTTTTTAAAAGCATGGGTTGATTTGACAAATGTTTGAAATATACTGCTATTTAATTTTATCAATATTGAGTGATTGTCATCAATGTTGCTCAACTCTAACAAAAATGAATGTTAAAGCATTTTGTGCAAAGGTTTGAATTTATTCAGAACTCACTTATTATGAGTACTGTTTAAAGGAGAAGTCAGAAGATATTAAGCCTAACTTACCATCACTAAATAACAATAATGCCCTCGTCTGGCTTGGGATGCTATCAAGATTTATACTGTTGCTACTAGAATCACAAGCAATAAAACAGATGTGCCACTGCATGCAAATGTAACCTTATAATGAATAAAAGAACACATGAACAATATCATTAAAGTTGTCTACGTTTCAATGCATTTAACTGTTCTGCACTATTATGAAGTGCTGGAACTAACTAAAGGACAGAGGGGAGTTTGGCATTAGAGAATATTTTACTTCTTTTTATTTCATTCTTTTCTCTGTTCTGTGGACTATTTCAGTTTGCTGCACCATTTAAGGTGGAACGGTAAAGTCGAATAAGAAGCTAACTTCAGCTGCGTGATACATTCTGCCTGAAAGTAACTGCTGGACCATTTAAGGTGGAACGGTGAATTCGAATTCAAAGCTGGCGGACATGAAACCAACTTCAGCTTTGTTAAGTAACGTTAGCCACTAAACATCGAGAAGAAATAGTTCAAATATACATCACATAGGTGAGCAGAGGCAAGATAAACAACTTGGATACCAAGCTAAAGGCTCAGCCAGCTCCAGACACACGACCAGAAACCAGAGAAAACAAAACGGAGGCCAGCTTTAACCAACGTTAGCTAGCGACTTGGCTAACTCTAGGAAATGAAAACAGCAGCTAAAACCGGACAAAGGGTCACAACACTAAAATATTTACAGTTTTTGCTACCACTGCGTAATTATTAAATATATTCGTTGTTAAATGTTTAAATATGCTCAAGAATACCTTGGATGAATCTCCAGTTTTGTCGGGGCTGTTTCTTTCTTCGCCGTTTTCAAAAATTTCCGCCAACACGCCTTGTCAACGGACCACGGCGTGACGTCACTCGTTTGACTTTACAAATTTATTTTTTGATAATTTTGATGTTAATGATTACTTTTAAAAAACAAAGCTAAAGGCAGATTTACATTTTTGTGTAAAAAAAATAAAACGTTGTAATCAAGACCGTTTTAAACGCACGTTGTTAATAATGGGCGGTGCCACCGAGCTCATATCGTGGCTGCGTCCCAAGTAGTTGAACGAAACTTCCTTTCCTGTTTATTTCTCTTACTTTTTCCAAATTTCTCTTACTTTTCCCGTCCACGGCGTTACACGACTACCAGACCAGTAAAATGCGAATTTTATTCAACTATTCGGAAATGTTAAGCGGCCGCTATATACGCTCAAATGGCTCCCTACTCCCTAAGTAGTGAACTACGTTGGTCTTAAAATGATGGCCCCTGCACCCATATGTATGATATGTCTAACAAATAGCCATTTGTGACTCAGCCACGTCTGTATAATTCCCTGCTGCATGTATAATGCACTGTGTAGAAGTGGGCTGCATTCCCTTCCACAGGGTATCTAATAAACAGCTGTTATATTCCCCACATCTGAAGGATGGTAAGGGAGCTGCAGCTGATGAATATCTTCATTCGGAACGTCCTACAGCGTTATAATGAAACATGCATCTTCAAAAAATAATGCAAGTTTCCTGCAGCTTCCTGCGAAGTGATAAACTGTTGTTCACTACTCCCTGTGCAGTTTGAACATTTCACTGGCTATGTTTGGAATCACTCTTAAAATGTCTGAGTTCTCTGTGCAGTACACTTTACAGGGATCTACAAGGGCGATTGGAATGCACCTATATAGGGCATTGCTTGGGTGTACATAAAGGGAGAAGGGGGCCTTTTGAGATTTAGTCTGTATCTGGCTTTAACAGAAAGAAGCATATATGGTATGGATCTTTTTTAAACCACAGACACATGGATATTTACGTTTAATATGGTACATTTTATGATTTCTTTTAAAGTACCACATAATATATTTGAATCAGTTGAGTCTGATTTATCCAATTTATCTCAGCATGGACTTTTGAGAAGAGATTTGAAGCAGGGGTTTGTCACTTCTCCCCTTTTTACCCCTTATTGCTCGCTGGCAGCTCAATACAGTCACAACATTTCACAGCAGTGTCCTAGTTAATCAGATAGTTAATCAAAGTTAAAGGGAAAATATTTGATTTGATTATTCTAATTTAAAAGGTCAGTCAATTTTCATTCCATTAGTGGAATGGCCATAAGGGGCCTGCAGAAGAAGACGTGCATGCAGTGTTGTCAGTCTAAAATCTCTAAGACTTCCTGGGTAGCAGACACTCATGTTTTCTTCCCAAGAAGCCTCTTCAGCAGGTGTTAGGAGCAGCTTCTCTTGTCTCCTCTGTTATTTGGACAGCCAGGAAGATGACATCACAAAATCAGTTTCCATGTCATGGAAAAGAGGAGCTGGATCTGTAGGCAGAAACAGTAACTTTTACCCTAGTCTGTTTCCGGCCCTATTTTCTCTACCTATTCATTCTACCTCTGTGTATTTTCACATGGAGGGCTCACCGTATTAAGGGCTACCTCAAAGTATTTTAGTGGGGAATGGGAATGGACTGTAAAGCATTGATGCAGACTTATGACAACACTCTACAGAAGAGGAAGATGCTTAGCAGGATGGCAGAACCAGCATGTTAGTTTCACCTTATTTCACCTTATCACCGATGTTTGATTATGCTGTGAGGTGTTTTAGGGAGGCATATTTCACATAAAGCCTTTTCACAACATCCTATAAAAAATCATGGAGTGCGTGTGGTGAAAATAAAACTTACGAAACTTACATACGAAAGAGAATCACTAAATTGCTGTGTGAAGTACAGTGGATCCTCAGTGGATCCTCAGCTGGTTTATGGAGTGGTGAATCACAGTGCACACTCTTCACAATGCACAATGCAACAGTTATTCATTACAAAGGTAGAATAAAAGGAATTATATGCTGCAATAATGATATAATAGAAAGCAAATTTTCCTTTTATTTTTTTAAACAATGTTTGATGTAATATGTAAATATTGTTAAAGCTTCAAAATGAACAGTACACTCCTCAGTTAGTCTATACATGGAAACTAAGCGGCCCACTGTGATATGGTGAAAATCGTTGGATTTACATATATCCACAACAGAACAGTGTTCATTTAAACATATCAGTCTTTAAAAGCATGGCCACCAAAACAGCTTGTTTAATTCAAAGGAATAAAGAGGGCTTGGAAAATAGATATCATTGCTGTCTAGGGAAGAAACATCTATCTCCAATTTTTTTTCAGTTTTTTATTTTCTACATCATTTAAGCCCAGCAGCAGTCATTTACATGAAGCCTGGACCAATAGAAATGCTTCAAAGGTGCTTGAAATAAAATCTCTTTACATAAACTTACATTGAAAGCAAAGAAAGCTTTTGCCTTCTTCTGTGAAGTTACTATTTTGGAGATACTTGTTATTCTTTGGAAAGTGACAATGTGTAAAATAAATGAATTTCAGCTGTTTTTGGTAAACCCACACAAATGTCATATGTAGACTCCAGGGGGAAATTACATACAAGAAATAATGAAGCATACTGGTTATTTACTGTATATTTTAAGTCCACATTTTGAAACACTTCTGAAGGACTTTGTAAGATCCAAAGTTGCTATTATAAAAACACTGTATTTTGATGAAGTTAAACTGGGCTGACTACATGTAAGATAAACTGTTTATCATTTAGTTAATAATTAATAAGTTGTCTAATTTTCCTAAATTCTTTTAGACATTTTAGAATGTACTCATTATAAATATACACTGGGTTGTACGTAAACGTATGTTTTAGTTTGACTTACACAAAATGGTTTGCCTTTTTGTCTCATTACCCCCACCTGAAGCAGAAGCAAGCATAAGTCCATTTACGGCATTTACATTTACGGCATTTAAGTCCACCCACAGGCAACTGCCAGTAAGTACAATGACCCTATTTGCACAAACAGAAGATAGCTCAGTGTGTGCTTTGAGGAGAGAGCATGGACATATAATTCACTTTTTGTAGAATTATTAGAGAAATGACAACTTTAGAGACCTCAGCAAACAAGATTAGAGAAACACACAATGATTACGAAATTAATGATGATTTCACTGCAGATGAGCATCCTCTTTATTCAAATGGTAAGTCATTGTTTGACATTATATCATTATTGTGATAAATTATATCATAATATGCTTTTCTGAGCTTTCTGTTGACATTATCAATTCATAAACCACTGACTAACTACATGTTTGATTAGTAAGTGAGAATAATTAGGCCTGTTCGATTTTGTGCAGCACAGTGTGTAAAACATTGAAAAAAATGTTGTATTTGTAGATTTATTACTGTTATTTTAGTATTTTTATATGTAGCTGTATATGTCCTGTATATGTCCTGTATATGTCCATATTTTTATATGTAGCTTTGTCTGTTCCAGCTTATTAAATATCAGAAAAACTAGATATTGTGAGGTATATTGTGTATTTTGAAAAAATTCTTGAAGAATCATGATGTAACTTTTTTTGCCATTTCACCCATCCCTACTTATTAAGAGGGTTTGAGCACATTCTTGTCATTTGTCTTTATGATTGATTGTAATTTCTTAAAGTAAACACAGATACGTCATCTTGTAATACCTTATCAGAGAGGCAGTACTTTTTTATAACAAGGAATAACTTTTTTCTGACTTCCGTATTGATTCTAAGCCCTAACCATCCTCTTTGATTGTTAAAAAGACAAGACACATATAAGCATATTTATTCTTTGGCTATGGTGTTCCTACACATTTTGAACTTTGGACTGAAATTATGGACTTCAACCACTTCACTGAAAACTAGATTTTTTTCTCTTAAATGTCCACAATTTGAATGTAATTAATTTATTATATATTATTTCCTATTGTAGACAAACAAATAGTTAAGTATCAGGGGAATACATACAATGTACACTGTAAAGCCCATGTGTAAAACACAAGGCCCACAGGCCAGATCAGGCCTGCCATGCAGTTCCATCTGGCCTGCAAAAACATTTTCGTTTTTTATTCATTTTAGCCAGTTTCACAATGTGCTGCACTACAGTCCCCAGCAAGCACTGCAATGTAATGTGCTCCAACTCTCCTACTCCAACAGCAATCTATGAGACATTGGTTACACCTCAATTCTACACAATTCTATGCAATTCCACTCCAGTCATATCACCAAAATGCATATCAGCTGCAGTTCAACCAATATAAACACTTAATGTTAGCTCAGCAGCTCAGAAACTGAGCACAAGTCTTAATAAACACGCAGCAAAGAAAGGATGCCAGGTATCTAGTTCAAGCAGATATGTAGGTTTAAAAGACTGAGCTCCTTGGGACAATTACATTTTGAAAATTTCAAGTGCCCATGTAATATTTCAAGGTCCACGAGAAGTGCCTAAATTCTACTGCTGAAGTCCTGCATAATGTGAATAAACAATGGCCAGTTCAGGTTACAGCAGAACATTAATTAAAAATGAAATAAAACCGTATCATGTTTTTGTAATAGATATCCAATAAGAAAATACACACTAAAAATGAAGGCAGCTGCACACAGAAATTCTTTAACGACATAATAACGACAGGAGCTTTTTCCTGTAAGACAGGTAAAGAGCAATCAGATAAATCAGCAATCATCACAGGCCCTACAGCAGTAACTGTACGACACATTCAAACATTGTAGTTTTTATTCAAACTCTTTTTGACAGAATGTCCTGATTGTTGATGTTATTAACTATTTTCTCTTGTCAAGTGTCCAGGTTCATAGTCAGAGATGGACCCAGATCAAGGCCTTACCAACTGGCAACTATAAGTCTGGGCATCATGAGTGCTGTATTATTGGCCATTATAATAGGACTAAGTGTTCGCAGTGAGTATTTTCCGAAATGCTCAATATTTTATGTTCGCCACAAAATGTACAAAAGTAAGTTCAGAAGGTTAAGTGGCTGTGTATCAACTGAGACAACACTAAATACTAATCAGTTATTCTCTCAGTTAACAGGGTGAGTGATGATCACAACAGCTTGTCTCTCAACTCCTCCAGGATCAATTCTGAACTTGCACAGCTCAGATCAGACCACAAAAGCCTGATTGAGTCCAAAAAGGCACTTCAGGAGAAGCACGATGAAGACACAAAACAGATCAAATCACTAGAGGCAAACATTGCCGTGGAAACAAGACTGAAGACTGAACTGCAATCTCAGAATCGTGACCTGAGGGAAGAGAAAAGAAAACTGAAGTCTCAACTCACAAATCTTGGTGAGTTTTTATGAAGAGCATATGGCCAAAATGATTCACAGATCATTTTATTTATCGTTACTGTCTCACACAGGTAAAGGGCTTTTACAGTAAGTAAGAGAAACAATAAAAACATGTAAAATATCTCTATAGTGTAAAGATTTGTTTTTGCTTTTTCTATTTATGTTTATATTGTTAATTGATCACCATGTGTAATATAATCAATATTCCATGTGTAATATTACTTGTGCAATTTACTGTGTAAAAATGTTTTGCTTTTTTATTTATAATTTTTTATTGTAAATTTTTTGTGAAGACTTTATGTGAAGAATAGTTTAGATTTTTTTTGGTACTATATATTGTCTATACAGCAATAAGTAACAAACTGTAACCTTTACAAGTAATTTGTTTGTTAATTCTCTCTTTATTATTTCTTCTTTACTTTGTTACTGCAGCACTGTTTGTTTTCTTCTAATTTCTGTGATCTCATATATCTTCTTTTCTTCTCACATTTCACTTTTTTTTGTCTTTTATTCTATCTCTCATCTTACTGAGACAGAAGAAAACTGTGGCCAGTGCCTACCAAACTGGCTGCTGATGAACAACACCTGTTATTTCTTTGCTGTGTCTGAGATTATTCCACGCAAAGGCTGGGCTGCGGGCAGGCAAGAGTGCACCAAAAAAGGAGCAGACTTACTTGTTATAAATTCAAAGGAGGAGCAGGTGATATTACACATTTCTTACAACATTGTGCTGTTTCACATTTGGATAGAGATTTGATTATGAGTTCTTCCCTACAGATGTATAATCTTCATCTGGCAATGCGAATGAGAAAAATTAGATTTCCATAAAATTGAAAAATAGCAACAATAATAATAAAATAGTTATATTATATAATTATAACAACAACAACAACAACAACAACAACAATAATAATAATAGAGAATACAACATCAGATTAAAAAATGTATGTTAAAAAATACATGGGTGTACTGCCAGCCTAAAAGTGTAGAGGTACTTTCATATTGTTATCTACTTCTGCATGAAGGACTATATATAAATGGATGTCCAAAGCATGTGAACATACAAATACCACAAACTGTTGCTTCTCTTAATCACCTTCCTTCCAAGAATGTTCTTCAGTTTTGTTCTGTCCCTGCTTATTGAGATTGTGCTCCAGAGGCTGACATGAGAATAAATGACCTACATCGGTTTATGTGATGTGTCATTCAAAGGCACACAGACAAAACCAGACAGACAGAGCTCTTCTCTGAGTGCATTGTTTTGTAACAATTTGATGGAAGTAGCGTGAAGATGTAGGTCTTTCCCATTATATGGAGACATATGGGATGTAAGCTTAGGGACGTCTGGAAACAGGCTTACATAACTGAAAAATGGCTGTTAGTAATTCTGAGAGAAAACCAGGAAGCTTATTAAAAAAGAAAATTCAAAGTGGAACAATGAGCACAAATCCAAAATAGGTGATCCATTTATTTTCCACTCACAGTGACACTAACAACAAATGTTCATAGAATAAACATAGAAAGTTGCTTTTATCATGCTAATAGCTCTTGAAATATTTTTATTGCTTGACACCTCTATATTTTCATTGTTATTAAACAGGCATTTTGGCCTAAAATGTTATTTATCATGTTATTGTGTAGTGCAGCATTGCATTCCTCAGCCTCATTAGTTAGACAAAGTTCATAGTTTCTGTCCTTTTTGTGTCTTTATCCATTATTGATCTTTTACTTTAATACCCGACATGCATTAGGCAAATACATCATATGCCTATTGGAATTCTCACACAGCAACAAAGAAATCCTAACTGCTAGCACAGCCACTGATTTAGAGGCTAATAAACACAGACCTGACATTTGGCTACCAAACTGTAATGTTATCTGGCTTCTTCTGCATTAGTCAGTTAGTGGGGGAAAGAAACATTCTGGAAATTCTGAAATTTCTTCCTACCTTCAAGATAGTGTACCATTTGTGTACCTTAAATACATTTTGTATTTCTACCTTCTCAGAAACTAATGTTTAAACACACACACACACACACACAAAATCTAAGCCTCTTATTCTTGTGGGTCACGGGGGATGTACATTTTAATTAATCCTATGGTTCTGTTTGTTCTTATCCATTAGGAGTTCATTTCGGACACCTTAAAGGCACTGAGGTACAATTTATCATTTAGTTATCGAAATGGATTCTGGATGGGACTGAAGGATGACCAAACAGAAGGGGTCTGGAAATGGCTGAATGGGACACTTATGACTGAAGGGTAGTCAGATTAAGCGTATATGCTGTAGGATACATACAGTCATATGAAAAAGATTGGGCACCACTGGTCAAATGACATGTTTTGTTGATTTAGTACACATGCTCTACAGAGAAGTGCACAGAGAGTGCACACTCCTGCACATTTTAATGCACAGTTATTATTAACAGATATTGCATGTGACACCACATATGATAGCTGTTGTTTTTTTCCCAACTTGTGAAACAGCAAACAAATAAATAAACATAAATTGTGCACTGCAATTTGCAGAAAAATATTTCATATTTATATTTGTGTATATAT
The DNA here is from genome assembly GCF_015220715.1 of Pygocentrus nattereri. Lineage (NCBI taxonomy): Eukaryota > Metazoa > Chordata > Actinopteri > Characiformes > Serrasalmidae > Pygocentrus > Pygocentrus nattereri. Next base: position 32,109,494 of record NC_051220.1, on the reverse strand, counting down.
ATATATTTTACTTTTAACTTGTGTTATGCCTGCAGTTCATTTCCTAAGTTGTATCAAGGTAAAAATCTGCATAATTTCCTTTACAGATACTGGATGGATGGAGAGCCAAATGATGACTATGGAATTGAAGATTGCGCAGCTGTATATCCTACCAACAATCCAATGAAGTCCTGGAATGATGTACCATGTTCACACCCATTAAAATGGATTTGTGAGAAGGAAATAACTAAAACACCCTAGAATCCAAAGCATTCAAGGAACATAATGAAATCACCATTGTATTATATTTTAATCATATAAAAATTTTACTATAAGATTTTATAAAAAGTAAAAAATGTTACTCTTAACTTCAGTGTAAGTGTTTCTTGCTACTTTGGCAGCTTGGAACATTTTACCTGTTCTAAAATATTGCTGTACAGTATCATCGCAAAAAAAAAACATGACAGTTTTGAAGTGTTTAATTTATCAAAACAAATGTGTTAAAGCAAAACAGAATCTTGCTGGTGAAGTAAAATCAGGCTGTTTTGAAGTCATTATCACTAAGGTAAAGCCCACAAATTAGGATATAAGCCCACCAAAGGAAATGGAGCTTCAACTGGACAAGATGTTACTGAAAACACACATTGTGAATAAAATGACCTTTGATATGTGGTTAACTTCTAACTATCGAGTGATCTGATCTTTGCAAGCAAACAATTTTTTCAACCTTATTTGAACAGGCTGTGCTTGTACTGTACAACCTTATTATTCTGGATAATACCGTGAATGTGAATGATCATGGCAGATATAATCCATCTTCCTGAACAAGAGGCTTGTAAATTCATTTATATGGTCTTAAGCTGTGTGTAACCTAACCATATTACATTTTTTAAACAATATTGCAGAATATGTGCCTCAGTTTAGTAATGAGCCTATGCAAACAATGTGAAATAACTTTCTAGAAGATATTATTACTGCACATTTGTACAGTGACAGGAGGAAATCCAATTGCACAGCAAACAGCCTAAACACAGATACAGAGCACTTTTTTACTTCCAGTTTGGTTTGTTCCAGCACCTGAGTCACACCATTAGCTTATAATCAACCTGCGTCAGGTGTATAAGAGCAGGAAAACAAAAATTATGTAGAGTAGATGGAGGTGGGAAAAAGTCCTTTATTCTCATTAAGTTGGTATTTGCAGTAAGTACAGCAAAAATTCTGTTCAGTGTTTCCCAGCCCTGCTAATGAAGTCCCACTGCATTGTCCATTTTAGTGTTAATACATTAGGTTCATTACACTACACTACTCAGCCCATTATAATGCTAACATGTGTTCAAGCAGGGAAAACACAACATTGTGCAGGGTACGTGAGTATAACTTTAATATTGCTTGCCTTTCATACATATTGTGTCTGATCAATGATTCCAAATTAATTGTTTAAACAAACGATATTTGATCAGTGGCAGAAAACAATCTTCACTGTTCCAAAAGAACCAAAAATATGTGAACTTTGCATTTTACTTGCTTAAACATTATGGACATTATACATGTGTAATAATAAACACTTCTTTAAACTCATTTTTACATTTGACACTGTACTTAATGGAATCACACTACCTTCCACTTCACAAAACTCAAGCCCTTCATAGCTTACTATGCTAAGCTTTTATTACAGTGATCCAATTCATAAAATCTTTAAAATCTTTCCTGAAAACAGCCTTTGAGCTGCCTAGGTAAACAATATTAAGTGTCTCTAAACATTTTGTGCATGTGCTCTGATATGTTGTTTCACATGACTGCCAATTCATAGCACAGCAAAGTGATGCCGAAGGTTCTTCAGGATCTGCTGAGTGTCCACATGTTCAGGGAAGGCATCCTCAGACTTCTGGGCAGCCATGTAGCTACTCTGAAGGTCGCCCACCTTTCAAACACACATACAGTGGGGAAGAGTATCCAATAACCCACTTCCTACTAAATAAATGTAAGTGTTCTGCAGTGATGCTCAAATATATTTTCAAATACGCAGAACATTTTGTATACTTTTGGAAACAAAGAAACTAAATGTAGTAAAATCAATTGTTGGATGTTGAAACATCTACAGATTTCTAAAATCACACATAAATGTTTGCTAAGGAGTCTAATAAGGCTAAGAGCAATAAGGTTCCGTACCTTGTCCGATAGTATAGCAAAGTTGAAATGTGGTTCATACATGTGAGGGGCCAGAGAAGCAGCCGTCTGCAGAAAAGCTTTAGCCTGTAACAAAAAAAAAAAAAAGTATGACCAAGACAACAATACTATCACATTAATCTATTCAAAATCACCTGTTCTGCCTCAGTAGAGAATAGCAATCCTTAAAATCTACTTAAAGAATGTTAAGTAAGAATATTTTTGCCCATGTTAAAGGAATAATTTAAACTGTTTTCAGCTCATTTTCTTTCTCTTTGGTGACCACAAATTTTTTAATGGTATGTATCACCAGTAAGTGCATCTAGTTCCAACTGAGGTATCCACTGCACTACTAATCGATTATCGCTTGGTGTGTGCTCACAGGTTCCGTAATGGACTATGTAATGTGGTCCGCTGAAAAAATAGAAATAATTGTAACCAATGTACATGCAGCAACATATATCTAAAGCTAGTTGGATAGTTTGATACATTTCAACATATTTGTTTTTGTTTAAAAAAATACCATAACAAGTACATGTCCTTCTAAACTCCTTAAATCTCTGAGCATAATTCTTAACCAGTTTGCTCTAACAATGATCTGGCCTTTTAACTCTTAAACAGCATTCTAATGAACAGTAATCCTAGTGATTAGTTCACTCTGTAATGTCTCACCTGCTCAATACGGCCTTTCCTCAGCTCCAGTACTGCTAAGTTGTTGTAAGCCTCAGCATGATCATTGTTGAAAGCCAAAGCTAGTTTAAAACACTGATAAGCTAGAGGCAAGTCACCTATACCCTGCAATTGAGAGAGATATCAGGCAACAAAATGGTGAATACTACATGAATCACAAAACTGGTTTAAATATCTGTTAAATTTCCTCATGATTACCATAAATGTTAAATAAGCTAAACTGGTTATGTAATATTTTTTCTCTGAAAGCTTGTGTTAGGGTTGGTTCAAAAGATCTGACGCACCACTGCAACATGTCCAAGATTGTACCAGACATCTGCCTGTTCCTCATCACTTGAAACCAGGGCTAAAGCCCTTTCAAATGAGGACAGAGTCATATCATACTGCTGAGCATAAAAGCAGCACAAGCCCAAGTTATTGTACAGCTGGCAGTTATAGACACCCATCTGCAGCAACCGCCTGAGACAGAAAGAGACATAAAAAGAAGAGAAAAACATACAGAAGGAGAGACAAAGTGAAGCAGACTACAGTTGCCATATAACCTCCCATAGGATAATCTTCTTTCTTCTACATCAATCAAAAAAAATGACCTGTAGAAGCGCAGGGCGATCTCTGGCTGGTCTGTATAGAAGTGGTTGCTTCCAATGCAGGCAATGGCCTCTACATGTGTATTGTCCTGCTTTAAGACATCTTTGTAGTACTCGGTTGCTGAAGTAATGTTATTCATCTCCTGGAAATGGCCAAAGTTTTGAGTTACTATGCTTGGGAAAGATACTTCAAGTTCTGCTTGTTAGTATTATTACAATTACATGGCTTTTAATTAGGTTGTATTATTAAGTCTGACAATAATACATGCCTCATGAATGCGAGCAATTCCAGTTAGCAAAGTAACTTCTCCTGGGAAATGGTCCAGACCTTGTTTAAAGAGGTTTAGGGCAGTTATAGGCTGATCCAGTCGCTGATATACCTGTGTACCAGTCAACAAGAGTGTGAATGTTTTTAATTTTATATTTCTGTTAGTTCTGTCATTTGTGTGCAACAAGTTCACATGAAAGTAGGTGACTTTATACCTTTGCGAGGTAGAGGTAGGTATCTACAAACTCTTGGTGATTGAGGGCTGACCTGAATTGTTTCTCAGCTTCACGATACAAACCAAGCCTGAAAAGACAAATGCTTTACTCAAACTGGCAAATAATTATATGCAATGCATAACAAGCTACATATTCATACATCAGTTCCTCTAAAACTGGATAAGATTTTATCTTCACTATGCAATTAATGAACAATATGTTTTCACAACAGTCTGACAAACCTGTAGTAACATTTCCCAAGTTGGACTTTCCACCACCAGTCCTTGAACTGGGCATGCTCGGTGGCAAGAGCAGCCAGGTCCAATGCCTAAAATGTTCCATATTGAGAATCAATAAAACGCATGGACTTAAAAGAAGTATGAGTAAACATCAACTGAGTGAGTGGTTCTACTTACATTTTTTACATCATTTTCATGATGAAAGATGTATTCAAATAAGGTCTAGAGAAAAAAAGAAGTATTAAAGAAAAATGGATTTAACATTTTCTGACAACTGCAATATATGATATAATTTGTTTAACATAGTCACAGCTTTGACATACCTTAGATAAATTTGGTTTCTGGGCATACTTTGCCAAATTTAACCTGGACAAATTTATAAAAGGTCCCTCTGGATTTGTTAGCATTGAAGCCTAAAAAAGACAGAATGACAACCACGTAGAATTACAGATTTTTTTTTTGGATGCACAGCATTGCTGTACAGAAAAATGAAGACATGGCTTTAAGGAGACTTCAGGTGGTTCTAAAATGCTGAACATCAGAACACTGCAGAACATTTAAACATTCTTCAAATGACACTGTTTAATACTTTACCGTGCCCAATCTGACAAATCTGCCAGATGCACTGGTGACTGGACGGGCAGTGTTTGCAGTTCGAGGTGTTTTGATGGCTTGTTCCATAGTCCCAGGTCTACCAGACTGAGTGCTGGGTCTTACAAATCCTGTGATGGGGCGTCCTGACTGAGTCATTGGTCTAAGAGATGTCAGACAAATCCATTAGTCAAAAACCAAATAAAACAAACCATCAAACAAACAATTAAATAAATAGATTATAATATGTTCAATTGGCCTAATTTGAAATATAGGCTTTTATTTGGGATCACCTGGCATTTAGACCATTCCAGTCATCTTTGATTATGGTCATGGGCAACAGACTTTTTTTCTGTGTCTAAAACTGGTGCTTGATAACAACCTCAGCAAAGCATGCTGATTATGTGAGGGTAAATGGCCCTGAATCTGAGCTTCACATAGAGACATAAAATGACACAGCTTAATTAAACTATCCCTTTCACATATATGCACCTGACAGCTGGAGAAGGTCCTCCACCTTGGCTTGTTCCTGGGAGTCTTAGTGATGTTCCAGGGCCTGAAAAAAACATAGCCAATTTAGTTTTAGCACAGATTAGATAAACATGAAATTATTTAGGACATTTTTCTACTGAAAGCATTTATGAGAACTTAATATTATTGAAGTGCTTTAGCCCTTACGAGCAACTTGTGCAATGGAACTTTCATCCAACATTATTTCTGCAATCCCCTCCTGATCCACTTCCACTTCATCAATGTACACCATCTCAGTCAGAGCCCTTGTCTTCAGACTCCATGCCGCCTTAAAAGTAATCAGAACATTGCACCAGTGTGCCATTTATCTAGACTCGCCTTTCTGTGTTCAAGAGCACAGACTCTTCTATGAAGAGCTACAATGTTTGTGAAAATTATGCAAATGTAAGCTTGTATGATAGTGAGTTCACATAAAAGTGTATATCTATGAAAAGGAGATTGTAAGTAGGAGCATGTTATGGAGGCTATTGGATTACTACTGGTTTTCAACAACACATATTGCACAGTCTGTGTAAAAGTGGAGGGTGGAGTGAGGGTGATTGTAAGGTTGGGTTTCTAACTGCCTCGACTATACCTCAGTACACTGGGCAGCAGGGGAGCAGTGGGGACTCCGGGGGGTATATGGGGGGCAGGGGGGTATATGGGGGGGGGGGGTGGTAGCAAGAAACCAGAGGACATTGTAATAAAAACAGGAACAGGTTGATCGTTACCTCAGAAATATGGGGTAATGTATCATGTTCCTTGGCAAAAAAAATGTAAAGAGGGAAAGAATGATAGACACATAAGCAGCTAATTAAGTAAGAGAATCTCTAATGGTCAGTTGTTAATGACCTGACAAATCACATTTTAAGAAAATAAACTACAAATAAACTAGTACAATACTGTGATTCCAGAATGATTCTTTAGAAATCAGTGCGTTTCTTCGTGACAAAATATCCATTAACTTGCCAGCAAAGTTATTTACACTCAAAAATGGTTCTTCAAGGGTTCTTCAGCAAATACAATGATTCTATATCCAGAGCCACTATCTATCTGCATGCTTAAATGGTTGTATGCATGGTGAAATCTTCTTTAGGCAATGTGTTATATGTGCTTCTACATAAAACCTTTTTTAAAAGGGTTGTATAGCTATATCACCACAAAGGGTTTACCTATTGTTGCAAACTTGATATCATAACAGTAGAAGAACCCCTTTTGGTGCTAAATAGAACAATTATCAAAAGGTTCTATACAAAACCATATACAATACATTTTCTATCAATCTGAAGAACGATTTCATCTTGCAATGAACCATTTAATTGTGCAAAATGTCCTCTGAGTGTTCATAGTTCTTTACAGAGCCAATGTCTTAACTAAAGAACCTTTGAAGAGCCATCTTTTAATAAAGGTGTAACTTAACCTACTTAACCTATAAAAGATATTTATTTAGCTATCAATGCTGAACAATCACCGGAAAGCAGCTAGGTAATGTTAAGTAAGCTAATCGTGCTATATTAGTAGATTCACCACATGAATATATTTAAAAACTAACAGCGTATAACCAGCATTGGATTTAATTTAGCAACAATCCAGCTTATCGGCTTAAATCTAATGGAGCCAGCGACGCTGCTAGGCTAAACTCTGCTATCCTGAGCAAACTAACCTGGTCGTACGGGCTATCTTCCAACACCTTTGTGCAAATATCCGAACATTTCTGGAATTTCCGTCGCCTGAAATAGCTCCAGGCAAGAAAAAGCGGGTCAATAGACAAGGTCACCTCCATTTTCAGGGAAATATTGGAGCACTAGCTAACTGTAAACAACCTCCTGATAATAACTAGCTAGCGTGCTAATGGTGTTAGCTAAGCTTCACGCTTCTCGTTACCCCGGCAACGGAAGGCAGGCAACTGCGCCTGTGTCACTGCTGAAGCTGAAGAACAAAGATTGTTTTCATCTGCGCATTTTTACTACATGGTGAGAAAAAGCACATAAATCCATGTCTAAACATCCCTGTTAAGCAATAGAAGGGCGACAACACACAAACCACACTTGTAATTTTTGGTGCAGGTATGTATTTTTTAAATGCGGATTTCTCAGTTAGCCGCACAACCTAAACCCAAAGCGAGGACTATCCGGTAGGAATGTTCCTGATTTCTCCCTTTATCTGACAGGCAAAAAGCGAGTCAAAAAGTATTTGTACTCTCTACTACAATACATTATTTCAACGGTATACCTCCAATATTATTGTTCTATTATCTAAATACCTGTGCAACTATGTTTCACATTATTTTATTGTCTCATCTTTACACATTTCAAAAAACGTACATAATTTTAGCCTGTTTAAAAGTACCCGGTAGGGGGCATATAGTTATACCGGTAACTACAGAATATAAGGCCTCGGGTTTGTGCGAGACTTTACACGTTAGAAAGACACGTTTTCGCGTCATAATGAGCTTCAGCAGCCCATTGTTCAGTGTTTGGTTTAATGAAGGGCTCGTTCACCGTTTCACATCTGACTGGCCTCGTTTTCTGTGTGGAGAAGGTAAGAGGTCTTCAATTGTGTCTCAAAATTATGCAGGTATCTTTTCATTTTGACAGTTCGGTCAGCTGTGATTAAAAAGCCAGGCTGCTGTTAGGTTGAAAAAATGTATACTTTCAGGGTCTTTTCTTGGCGCGAGATAAGTCTGCTCTATGATTAATTGTCAGTAGAGATTTACCCTTGAAAACCCTAATTTGTCTATTCATGTGCTTAATCTGGGTTTAGTAACCGGTCCTTTAAATACACCCTGGTGGGCTTCTAGATATGTTTCTATAACAGTAGGTTAAACTTAACGTTAAACTACCAGAAATGTTGAAATGTATCTCAAAAAGAAGTCGTAATTGTATAAGTTGAACTTAAGTTTAAGTTAAATAAATAGCTAAATAAATATAAAAATAGCTATATTGTATATGTTGCATATATTTAATATTATGTATTAAATATATGCACAAGGTATTTATAAATAATCTAAAGTATTAATAATCTACTGTTGTAACTTTAAAATGCCTAAAAAAAATAAAAAAAAATCCCGCCAAAAGTTTGACGTCGACCCAAACCGGAAATCACATGTTGTTTCTCCCGCTAGTGTTTGCAGCCGCTTTGTACTGCTGCTATCACGTATTTATCAGGATACTCTGTTTTATCCAGAATATTTTCCTCAGCGGTTACGGTAACTTAAACGGGTTCTCTTTTTGTGTGTGTCGACCAAAGAATGGCTGTTAATGAAGGAAAGGAGGCTGCTCTGTCACTGGTGGATGTAGCCGAGGATGAGGAGCTTCGTGAAGCTCTTGCAGTTCTGGCTGGCAGTGACCCCAACCAGTGCTCCTACCTGCAGGTGAGAGAGATGGGTGGCATCTGAATGAACACAGACGTCTCACTAAGCGAAGGTCTTACTTTTTTACACTGTATGTCTTAAAGAATCCAGACACGCCTTTAAATTAGTGAGCTCATGTACTTTAAGGCGCACCATGTGCATGGTACAATTTCCCTTTAAAAAGCACTGCCTATAGAATATGACGCTCTGGAGTGGCTACACATGAGTCTTAGGTCACCATTCCACATGCCATGAATGAATGGCATGACGCCCTTCAAGGAAAGGTATGACGCCCCCAGCTTTGAGCTGAGAAGCAGTGGAACTGTATTGTCTGGAGTGATGGAGCTCCATCCAGCATTCTTGGCATGAGTTGGAATGCCATTTGTTATCTAGAACTAATCGTCCAACTTCAGTACCTGTCCTACGCTAATGTTCTTGTGGCTGAATGCAATCAGGTGTCTACACACATTCAGACATCTAGTGGATTTTAGGGCAATTGAGTGCTTAATACCTCATCTCCTGCTTGTCCTATTGGACCTTACTGCAGCATTTGACTACAGTGTGTCATAGCCTTTTACTAACTCGTCTCAAAAATATATTTGGCATACCGGTACTGCATTAGCTTGGTTCCAATCATATCTTTCTGGTAGGCAGCATTTTGTTTCAATGGGAAGTTTTCGATCTGACACATGCGCTTTGTCACATGGTGTCCCCCAGGGCTCTGTTCTTGGGCCCCTGCCTTTTATTGAGTACATCCTTCCTCTTGGTAACATCATTAGACATCATGGGCTGCAGTTTCACTGTTTTGCTGATGATGTCCAGATATACATTTGTACAAAGCCTTCTCACAGCTTGCCACCTAGTGCCTTGTTAAATTGTTTGGCTGGTGGAGAACTTCCTGAGCCTGAATAATAAAAAATCTGAAGCCATCATAATTGGTTCTCCTGCAACAGTCAGGAGGCTTAGTGACACAAATGTCTGTATCCCTGGTTTTGTTGTCTCTACCTCTACACAAGTGAGAAATCTTGGAGTAATTTTTGATTCTCCATTATCGTTTGAATCACACATTAAGAACACATGTAGGACAGCCTTTTACCATCTTAAAAACATTTCTAGGATTCGCCCTCTCTCTTTCTCTCTTTCACTCCTGCTGAGACCATAGTCCATGCATTTATAACTTCTAGGCTTGACTACTGCAATGCTCTGCTGTCTGGCCTCCCTGCTCGGGCTTTGAGCAGGCTGCAATATGTGCAGAACTCTGCTGCTAGGGTGCTGACCCATACATGATCTTGGGAACATATTACTCCAGTCCATAGTCGTCTCCACTGGCTCCCAGTGAAGTACCTTATACAGTACAAATTACTTGTGTTGGTGTTTAAATCCCTGCATGACCTTGCCCCATCTTACCTAAGAAGTCTGCTTCAACCCTATACTCCAGTGCATACTCTTTGGTCCTCTAGCCTCCACTTGCTTGAGGTCCCACATTTTAAGCTAAGCACCATTGGTAATAGAGCATTTTGTGTCGCGGGTCCAATGCTGTGGAATGGTCTTCCTGATGAACTGCGAGCTTGTTCATCTGTTGATGTTTTTAAATCTCGACTAAACTCCTCTTTTTAAACCAGCATATGGTTGACTTCTGTGTGTTTGTGTTTATGGTTTTGTATGTGTTTATGTATGTATGTTCATGTACTTACTTTTTTACCTACCTTCTTTTTTTCTTTTATTATTTATTGTACAGTGTCCTTGGGTTTCTTGAAAGGCGCTTTTAATAATAATAATAATAATAATAATAATAATAATAATACATTTTTATTTATCTCCAAGCTTATAGGTTTACTGGCAAAGGTAGTTTGACTATGTATGGTACCATAGTAATGGCCCTTTTCCCTCTATGGTTCAGGGGTATGTGAAGAGACAGGCTGTGTTTGCCTGCAGTACTTGCACAAGTGAAGGCATGGAGCCAACTGGAGTTTGCCTCGCCTGTGCTAACCACTGTCATGATGGCCATGACATCTTTGAACTGTATACGAAAAGGTATAAACTGCCAATACTGAAAGCACAGTTAAAACCTTTTTTCTGTGATGCTTCTTGTGTGTTTTGACGTAATGCATACTTTGCACCATTAATTAAAAAAAAAAGTTTGTTCTAGTATATTTTTTTTCCTCACATGTAATTGTCTTCTTTTTTTTTTTTTTCTTTTTCTTTTTTAAAAAAAACAGGAACTTTCGCTGTGATTGTGGGAATAGAAAATTTGGCTCATTTAAGTGCAAACTCAGTCCTGTAAGTTTATACATAATTATGCCAACTGTTTACTGCATATGTTTAATGTCTGTGTATAATGTTGATTAGAATTGATACTGGGATATCTCTTCCATCACAATGCCTTCTTTCACATCACTGTCCAAAAAAAAGCATGGGAATATTTTTTTTTTTTTTACCATTTGAGCTGTCTATTGCATTGTGTGAAAATGTCATGATAAATGCAATAGAAATGCTCTAAAATTGCTTGTGCTAAAAATTTGTTTGCATTACCTTTCATTAAAAGTTACAAAAGCCTCCTTCAGTAAAGCTGCCATTTTGGATATTCTTGTTTTTCTTTGGACAGCAATGAAATGCAGAATGTACATGTAATGCATTTGTTTCATCCAGGATGTATTTCCAAAGCACTATTTGATCTTTTACCTGTATAACAAGAGTACACTTTAGTTTTAAATGTGCACTATAGAATTCATTTCATAGTCTTGCTTCTGGAAAATCGAAATTCTCTATTTATTAAATGTTTTATAGGAAAAAGATGGTCAGAACTCCAAAAACCTTTATAACCACAATTACTTTGGACGTTACTGCTCATGTGACAGACCTTACCCTGATGATGATGATCAGGTATGTAGCACAAGCCATTGCCTGGTGACCTCAGTAGTGTATGCATATGTAATTACTGTTAGGTCTTTTATTTTTGTCATATTTCTTCTGTTGAAGGTTGGTGAAGAAATGATTCAGTGTATTCTGTGTGAAGACTGGTACCACTCAAAGGTAGGCTATTTTATAACCAGTTGGGTTTTCTTGTTTTGGTGTCAAATCATATGCACAGTTTAGTGTGCAATTAGTTTTTTGATGAACATCTCTCTTTATCTCAGCACCTGGGCTGTGCAGTAGTAGACTCAGAGGAGTTGCTGGAGATGGTATGTGAGAGCTGTATGAACAGAGCTCCTTTGCTGTGGACCTATGCTGCTTACTTTGCAAGTAGGTGTTTTCACATGCATTTGTTTATTTAATAGGTGATTCAGTATATTAATTTAGGACGTTCACAACAGGCTTGCATTTCTTTTAGCTTCACCAGTAACCAGTAAAGAGGATGAAGATGTGACTGTGGTGGGTGATGAAGAAGAGAAGGAAACACTGAAGGAAACACTGCATCCATACAGGAATGGGCATGATGTACCTTCCACGAGTCAAGGCTGTCAAAAGGAGGTAAAGATGAGAAATAAACCAAAGTGTATGACTGCGAAATTGCAGTGTTACTGCATTGTCAGCTGCCGGCCAGCACACTGACACAGTACAAATTAAGCAAATTAAAAAGATTATAGAGCATTTGCACTAGTGCAAGGTGATATATATCATCATCCATATCAGTCCTGATATATTGCACTATGATGTTGATTTTCAGGTTGATAGACCTGACACAACTGCACTGTGTGTTATTTCCTGGATACTTCAAGTAGTTTTCCTTTCTTGAAATCTGGGGCCTGTCTTAAAAAGCACCTTCTGATGGAGGTGGACCCCTCCAATCCTTTTTGGGTCACTTTTTTGGTGTTAGCCTTTGCTTTCTCTGAAAACTATGCCACTTCACTCCTCCTCATGTTTAATGTGTTTGGCTACTCATAATAAACGTCACACGTTCATGTGCACACATGTAAGGATTAATCATAGCTTGAGTGTCTTAACAGAGAAGGTTCTTAACCACACATGTACAAGTTAACTGACTGCATTTGTTCATTTTTTTTTAAGGCTAAACTTCAAGTACCTTGTCCAAATTGAACATAGTTAATAACAGTTCAATCAATCTGTATACATGGCATTCTTTTAGCATAAAGTAGTACTCAGGAGGCATGGAGTCATTAATTTTATTAATGCAAAGTCATCTGAGGATACATTAACATGATATATTTTTTGTAAAAATATTAAGATACATGACTACATTGAAGTCAGCACTACTACCTAGAACAGGGGTGTCAAATCCTATCTGCACAGGGCTGGAGTGGCTGCAGGTTTTCACTCCAACAAAGCAGGAGGTCACCTGATGAAATGATTGAAGTCTAATACCAACTGATGAACAAATAGAATCAGTACTTTAGCTTGTTTGGAGTGAAAACCTGCACCCAGTGAATTGGAGTGAATTGGCCCTTTTCGGATTAAATTGGACACCTGACGTAGAAGATGCAGGGGTGGTATTGCTCCTGGTCTCAGTTGGTCTAAGCTAGGTTAGACATGTCTTTTTCAGCTTCTTCCAGCAGAGGGCACAAAACCTTAAACAAAAGATGATTCTATGGCCAGGGGTTTCCAAGAATTGCCTTAATCATGAAAACCATGCTAAAACCTCTTCCTACGTCTGAACATTATGCATCAAAATAATGATTTCCATTCCTGTTTTAGCAGCCCACTCTTAATGGGACTAGAGCCATAAGCCACAAGAGGACTCATGAGGAGATGGAGAGCACTTCATCAGCATGCGAATCTGAAAATTCACCATGTAAATTAAAGGAGCTTAAGGCCAAAGGCTTGGTGAGACCCAGGGTTGGGGCAGTGTTCTGGCCTTACTGCTGGCGGTCCAAGCTTTGCACTTGCACAAGCTGCAAGGTATGTTTTATGTATGCATTAAATGATGCAAATTGAATTTGAATGATGTTTTAGTCATGTACTATACTGTAGTGTCTTTAAAGTGGTAGATAGTTATGTTGAAAGTGACCATCAAAAAGACTCTAAAATCAGGTCACCTGTCTGTACCATTTAGGTCTCTCAGCTCAAGTAATTTTCATGTAAATATTATTAATTACGTATTCAATTTTGAATCTGAATTGAAGTGTGGTTTTCTTACATTAGCCTGCAACAAATCTGTGGTTTGACTGAGACTGTGTTTGTTCAGAGAGTGTATGTGGAGGCAGGTGTTCAGTTCCTGCTGGATGAGTCAGACACTGTACTTGCGTATGAGAACAGGGGCAAAGCACTGCTGAGGGAAGACTTGCTCATGTCCTGCCTTAACTCTCTGGACCGTGTGCAGCAACTGGAGATCATTTACCGTAAGCAGCTGTTTACTACCTAGTATACCCTGTGTTAATATTAAGTCACATGGACAGTAGCCTTGTTGGTGAATGTTTTGCTCAAAGTATCTGATTTTTGTCTTAGAGTACAATGACATGAAGGCTGAGCTACATGCCTTCCTACGGGAATTTGCAGACCAGGGGAAGGTAAGGAGTCTTGGGCTTTTTTAGAATTGTAATTAGGGCAAATTTTATATGATTCATGTTGTTTTTTCAGTATTTTAAGAATTTGCAATTGCTGTTTGCCTAATTGAAAACTTTTTTTTTTTTTTGTCTAATGATTTCATCATTCTCCATTTTGCAACATGACTATAGGAGGTGACCCCTGAAGCTATTCGCACCTTTTTCGAAGAGCTTCAGGCAAGGAAAAGGAGACGGTCCAGCACTGGGCAGTACTACTGCAGCTGAGCTGGTATGGATCAAGCCGTTGTTGCATTCCTCATCCTGGAAAAGCTACACTTTCTCTCAAAGTGTTTTAGAAACCCTGTTTGGAATAAAGCTGCAAATTCAAAAGGACTACTGCTGCTACGGTCTTTGCGAGTGTAAAAATGTTTTGTTGCACTTTATAAGCTGTTGGAGTGTTCTTAATCGCATACCTTTCACCTTGTTTGACACTATGGCACTGACAGTAGTGGAGGTCTATTTTGGAGCTCTTATGCAACCCCTCATCCAATGAAGTTGGGACGTTGTATAAAACTTAACAGAATATGATGATTTGCAAATCCTTTTCAACCTATATTCAATTGAATACACTACAAAGACAAGATATTTAATGTTCAAATGGATAAACTTTTTTTTTTTGCAAATATTCACTCATTTTGAATTTGATATTTGCAACACGTTCCAAAGAATTTGGGACAAGGGCATGTTTACTACTGTTACATCACCTTTCCTTTTCACAACACTCAATAAGTGTTTGGGAACTGACACTATTTGTTGTAGCTTTGTAGGTGGAATTCTTTCCCATTCTTGCTTGATGTACAACTTCAGTTGCTCAACAGTCCGGGGTCTCTGTTGTCGTATTTTGCGCTTCATAATGCGCCACACATTTTCAATGGGAGACAGGTCTGGACTGCAGGCAGGCCCGCACTCTTTTACTACGAAGCCATGCTGTTGTAACACGTGCAGAATGTGGCTTGGCATTGTCTTTCTGAAATAAGCAGGGATGTCCCTGAAAAAGATGTTGCTTGGATGGCAGCATATGTTGCTCCAAAACCTGTATGTACCTTTCAGCATTAATGGTGCCTTCACGGCCGTGCACTAACACACCCTCATACCGTCAGAGATGCTGGCTTTTGAACTTTGCACTGATAAAAATCCGGACAGTCCTTTTCCTCCTTGGCCTGGAGGACACGACGTCCATGATTTCCAAAAACAATCTGAAATGTGGACTCGTTTGACCACAGGACACTTTTCCACTTTGTGTCAGTCCATCTTAGATGACCTCGGGCCCAGAGAAGCCGGCGGCGTTTCTGGGTGTTGTTGATATGAGAGATGGGAAGTCTTCAACTAATAAATATGCTAATAACCAGACTGTAAAATGAAATTGCAACAGAGTAATATTGAAGCTTTATTTTGAAGATGCTCTCTAGCTACAAAGTTGGTCATGGTTATTTACCCTTTTTGAGGTAAAAGTAGAAAAATAGAACCAGTGAAAATTCAAAATTCATTACAAGAAATGCAATTATATATTAAAGTACAATCAACATACTTATTTGAAACAACTTTATCAAACCACAACACATGTTTTGATTTAAAAGTACCTAAAAAAACCAACCAAAAAAAAAAACTATTTCAAATTCATGTACATGAGACAATAGAGACAGTTTAGAAACTGACAGATGGATGCAGGCTCCTAAGAAGGCTTGCATAGGCCAAAATCACTTTAAGAAAATACTTAGCCTCTGCCAGGCAAGGCACAGACTTTTAGGTCTTCTACAGTGTTACATGAATGCAAGGATGAACCCAAAAGCCCTCAGATCTCACACAGGAGATTTTTCAACCAAATGCAATGTGTTATGAGATGAATACAAGCACTGTTTGTTCATGTATATTAACCCCTCTCCTTTTGTGCTATTAAAGTAATTCCTTGAGCAGCAAAACAACCCAGAGTGCATAAGCAGCATTTGCCTTCTTAAAGGGCTTTTCCACAAAACAGATATCTAGGCTAGTAATGACTTCTGTTCCAAAAGTATAGGGCATTTCCAGTAATAACACACTGTATCCATTGCATCAGTTCATTTTATAGAGATGTTGGAAATGGCTATGCAGCCCAAATGTTGAACTTATCTGTGCATAAATCTGATTAGGGAATGCTGCTTCATGTAGAATACAACTCTCATTTCGGGTCAATCATGAAAAATATAGTTAACTAGTGTCTCTGCCACATTGCAAACACGTAACATCACTTATCAACATGCAATCTAATAAAACATAAAACATCTACTTTAAATTGTATGCTGGTGAAACTTGTAGGGGGAAGCCCCTTTTAAGATGTGGTTGTCAAATGACCTAAAAACATATCCTTGTGAGAAGAGTCTTCAGTAGCTATTAGCCAACTGGCAAAAACAGGAGCTGTGCACTATTACCACAAAGCTCTCTGGCATCCATCTGTACCACCAGGTGGCATTGTTAAGAATGAAATCTAATGAGAAATCAAGCAGCTAGGATTCTGTAATGTTTAAACTGTGCCCTGCACTACAAAATCTACATGTCATTAATGGAGCTAAATGAAGTTGGACCAAAAGAACAATCATTAAAGCAGTGCCATGGAAAATAAGTAATGGCTTGCAATCATTCCATGATTTCTGAGATCAAAACCCACAGCTAAGGCCACTGGATGTGAGAAGGAGGTGAATTCAAGCATGTTCAGTATGTTCTCTACAGTACGTGGATTAATCATTCTCAAGGCTGGTGCTAATGCAACTATTGAACAGTCCTGATTGATTGTAGAAACTAGGAGACTCTTACATAATTTAAATGTGTACCTAGCAATGGTGTGTTAGTCAATCAATATAAAAACATCACTCAATTCCTCATACAGGGAACGTGATGCCATTAAAAACACACAATTATATAGTAATTCAGAACTGCAAGTCCATTGTTCCTGATCAGTGATAACACTGAGCACATGGCAACCCTTATATTTTACAGACCAATGGCTGCTGTTTAAATATACTATCAGTCCCTGTCCATGCCCTTTCTGTGGGACGCTTAGGAGAAATGATCACTACTAAAGGAAAACTTTCTAATATGCATAAAGACATTTGGCCCGCAGCAGAGTGAGGATTTTAGATATTTTTTCTGGATGAAGATCATGCTCATACGAATGGCCATGGAAAACTAGTAGCACTGGTTTTCAACGTTGGAATAAAGGACTAATCTGAACAGTCACACTGAAGCTGCAGTCAGTATGTTTTTAAAGCTAATTTTTATACAATTTCCCCAATACTTCCCCACTTTCTAACATCTTGAAACAGACTGGCAATAAGTCAGCTCTTACATGTATGATGGCTATTCTAAAGTCTATCTAGTATGTCACAAATGATGACTCATGGTTATCAAGTCTACTATGAGAAATACTAACAATGTCTTGCTCCAATCAAAACTGATCTTATTTCCCAATTTACTGACTGCAGCCCCAGAGTTCTTTACTGGGCTGTTTAAGCTGTGGTTGTCCTTATTAGGGCTGAAAGATTCATCATATTTATACTGATATCACAATTTAAGAGTGCAATTTTCAAACTGTAAGAGCTGCAATTTATTACAGTTATAGCTTACAGTTATTATTAAAGTTATCAAAAATGTCTTAGGGTTTAAAAGGGGAGATTTAACCTCATAACAGAGCTTGTGAACTGACTGTAGATAAGTTCACCAGTCAGAGGCAACCAAATCCTCATGTGCTGCAACATCACAACTGCAACATACTGGCTGTCTGGCACACTACATTCAGGTGTCAAGCCTCAAGCCAGACAAAGTGGATGTTCTATTCTTCATTGCTAAAAACAAACCTTCATTTATAGAAAATAACTGACGTTTAAATCACAGAAAAATTGCAATTAGATATTTCCCCAAATTGTTCAGTCCAAGTACTCAATTTTTCATATAAACAGAATGTATACCATGGTAGTGATGTCATTAATGTTGAGCTAGGATCTGTTCCCCATTTTGAATGGTAGTCATATTTTATTGATGTTACCATCGATTACTGTGATCCTTAAATTATTCTGGGTGTCAAAAGGAAGGTGTTCAAAACTGAAAACAAATACAGAAAGTTCTCTGAATATGCTACCCACAAAAATGCAAACCTACAAAACACATTCATTCTTAATTAGCTCATGCTTAAAATTCACAACATTCTGACATGACAGGTTACACCTTTTTCATTCCATTCCCAAGATATACCATACCAGTCAAAGGTTTAGAAACACCCAATTGAAAGTAATTTCATAAACTCAAAAATTTTGATCTACAGGCTTGTACTTAATGAGTCTATATCAGGGAAAACATACTATTCACTAACCAGTATATACTGTCTATGGAAATTAAGTTGCAAAAGCAGCTTGTTTTGATTTCACTGATTATTTTAATGTCATAACCCCAGCACATTTACTTATATCCACCTATTCAATCTGCAGCAGTTTAGCCCCACCCATTCAAGCAAAAGTTAAAAGGAGTGATTCAGCCCAGACTGCTTTCTGAATAAGGTACAATATAGTGCAGATCAGAGCTCATTTACATATATCAGTCTAAAAGGTGCAGTAACAAAAGACAACCTGTTTAACTGTAAGGGTTAAAAAAAGTTTGAAAAATGGTCATGAAAAGAAAAAAAAAATATTGACTGTTTTGATACTAAAAACTACATAAATGAAAATTTCAAATACTAAAATATAGGATGAGGGGCCTTTAAACGCTTGAAAAGTTGTTACCTAAACAAATATAAAATGGTGCTGATCATGGCTATTTATCAGTTTATTTCCAAAATGAAGATTGAAAAAAATTTGAAAACATCTTCACTCTTGTTGGAAAAACATTCCAGGTGGCTTAAAAAAAAAACAAAAACACAAACCCTTCTACAAGAAGGTGCTTCTATGCTTTTGACTGGCAGCGTAACAAACAGATTTGTGTTTTACTAGTCATTGCCCCCATGTCATAGTTCCCTTTTTGTCACGTCATTTAAAGTGCAGATTTCTTATACTGATACTCTGGCGTACTGGGTGATCTGTGATCCTGGCTTATCCCTGCTTCTTCACCACTGGCCCTGTGATGAACCCCTCCAGAGGTCTCCCTCATGCTCCCTGTGCCATCTGCAACTGGTGTGTGCTCCTCATATGGGCCAGCACCTACCCTTGAAGGTCCAAGGCCACATGTTAGGTCAGAGTCATTTATCGAGCACCCACTGGGCACAAGAGCTCCCCCTAAAGAGGGTCCTCCAGAGGAGGTCTGGGCCAAGTCCAGCCTTTGACCCAAGACATCCAAATGAAGGGAGTCAGCTGGCTGTCCTAGCCTGCCCTGGGAGTGTGCAGACAGGGAAGTGTCAGGGAGATACGAGAGGTGCAAGCTGTTAAATGTACCTCTGCGGTGGCTGTACAAGTCTGAAACTTTGTAGGTGGCCTGAGGAGGATGGCTAGATGTAGGGGTGTCTGGTTGACTGGAGAAGTCATATAGGTCTGGATACTCAGACTGAGGTTCTGTTTTTGGTTTGGGGGGATGTCTCTTGCACGGCAGATGTGTGAGAGAGTGTCTTCCGCTCGGGCAGGGTCCAGTAGGGTAGTGAGGGATTGTAGAGGTCAAGGTGGGACGAGGACAAGGATGAAGGGTGAGGTCTTGAGGCTCGCTGTGCTCCGACAGGGTCATAGCAGACACTCCAAGGGCAATGTCCGGCATGTAATCACTAATGAGAGGTTCCAGACTCTAAAAAGACAGCACAATGCGCAATCATGTCTTTTATAAATTGTCTAAACTTAAGAACAAGACAATTCCATGAAAACTGGAAAAGGTCAAGGAACAATGCTAAATATAAGCCCATCACAATTATTTAAGCTGACTGAAATCATTTTCCAGTTGTCAACTTTCAAAATCATGTTTATGTCACAAAAAATCAATATGAACTGGGTGTTGATCAGTTGGGTTAAGACAAATCTAAATAAAATAAAGCAGAAAACATTTATAAAGATGTGTCATGGGTCTTATGAAAACAACAAAAATTCTAACTTCTGATTGGTAATGCATTTAAAGGGTGGCAGTCAATGTTTATTTGAGCTGCAGCCATTTGGGAGCATCAACAGCTAGGAAGCAAAGCCAATTTGGCCACTTCAGACTTGTAGTTGCATAAAAGTTGATCAAAATTATTTGTATGGCAAATAATCATCATCTGGAATTTCAAGATCATGACAAGCCCAGCTGAACAGCTTCCAAAGACAAAGAGGCAAAATGAAATTACCCATAATATTTGCAAGCAAAAAAGCTTAGCAGTATGGTTTGGCTTCAGCAGATGAATCGCCGATATTTTAAACATGATGTTTATCCTATACAAAATTACATAAAATTTGTTATTTAACCCCTCACTTAAGGAATTTAAATAAGCAGTCTAAGAACCAGTTTTCTTTTCATACAGTGAACACAGAAAATGCAATGCATTTAAATTAACTGAAACTTGAAAGCCTTTTTCCCCCTTGAAAGGGGGAAATGATCACTTACATACATTACTTTAAAACACTGTGATATGTAGGATGGATATGCAGCATTTTAGATTACTTGGGAATTAATTTTTAAACAGTAGGCTTTTTATTAGATTACTTTCATTAATAATAGGTGACCTACCCATCCATAAACTTGATTTCATTACAGAGCGGTTGAAAGGCTGTCAGTCTGAAGCTGCAGGAAAAGATACACATATATCTAGACAGCACTGAACTACAATATTGTAGCTTGCTCTCACTAAACAGTACTCATAACAGTGGTGAGGTGAATTTTTCCACAGGTCATAAAAGGCTGGAGTTTGCCCTTGTAATAGAGAATGGTAGAACACCCACCAAAAGGCACAAGAATTCATATATAACTTTTCTCACCATAAACAAAAAGTAACACTGTGGGAGACATATCACCACCATCATAAGAAAACTTAATTTTTTAAAACATCTTTTATATATTTTGTGAATTTCACATCAAAAAAGTTTGTATTTCATGTAAAACCTTTTTATTTTACTATTTGTTTTATCCTCTTATAAAGATACCTTTCCAGAATTGCATGGTTTTCTTATGACAGCGATGATACATATCTGTGTGCTACTCACCCCACACGACTCTGCTGGAAGGGTCTTCCCGATGCTCTGTGCAGCGCTGTAGTCAGGAGGCTGGTAGGCGTGGCTGCTGGGTTTGGGCAAGATGGAGCTTCTGTGTTGGAGGAGTGTGTGGTTACAGGGATAGGAGAAGGAGCGGGAGGGTGGAGGCACAGGGACTCTTGGCCTCCAGCCTCCTCTGTGCTGGGCCTGAGTAGGCAAGGTTGGAGGGTGATACGGGGGTGGTGGAGGAGGAAGAGGGGGGTTAAGACCCCCCAGGGTCTCCAGGTCTGTGAATATTGTTTCCATAGCAGGGGAGCTGTTCACTCGGCAGCGGCCGGCCATTCTTAAACTGAGGAGAGGACTCTCATCCCCAAAGCGTTCCTCTGGAAAGAACTTGTGTGGGTTCTGCAGATACAGCACAAAACAGTCACATTATATGCCCAGTCAAACCATTCTGCTGTTTTAAAATCTTTTTTAGCTGTTGTCAAGACTTTAAAAAGCATCTTGTCAGTGAAAATGTTTAGTTCCTTTTTGAACAACTGCATTATAATTACTCACCAAGTGTGATTACTCATTAAAAAGAAAAAAAAAAAGATCACAATTATGTGTTTTTTGTGTTTTGTGCAGTTTTTCACAATCACAATTGAGTTTCTCAAATTTGACTCTAAAGATATTGTAGCCTCTTGCTTTCATTCATATAAAATTAGAATTCCTGGTACAGTGAAGGCCCTTGAGAGCAAATGGAGTATGTGGAGTTTTTGAATTTTTGAAAGGCTATGCAGTTCTTATTTTGCAGTTCAGCCCACATTGTTGTTTAACCTCTAAAAAAAGTTAGTCAAGTGATCATCAAAACAATGAGGTGATTTTGCTATTTTTAATATAATTGATAGTGACAGCCCTACATCTATTTTTATTTGGCTGCATGCTCAGTGTCTCACCTGAAGCAATTCTGCTGCTCCGTCTGGTAGGCCAAACTCTCGGAGCACGCGGAGCTGCAGCTCATAGCTGACCGTGGCTCCCTCCCCGCAGTTTAGTGCATACGCTCTCTGAACCTGGTCTGTGTGCCTCAGCTCCTGCAGTCTGGCAATCATCTCTCTCACCACTGCCAGCCTGGGCACTGATGCGCACATACACACACACACACACACACACACACACACACACACACACACACACACACACACACACACACACAAACACAGATGGGGCGGGAGGGAGTGATGGTCAGAAATTCTAATTGCTGCATTATTAAACAAGCCATCACACGCTTACAGACTCCTCCCTGTCTGTCTCAAGAACAGGACGCTCATGACTTTCTGATGGAGTTTTTAAGCTCTTGTCTCTTCACATCCATCAAAGTCTCCCTCATTTATCTACCAAATGGCTCTCAGTTCTAGGATGTCTCTTATCATCTGTGAACCCGATAGATGATCAGATCCTAAGTCATGTCCCATAAATGTCTTTGCTAAACAGATTTTGTGACTAAGATAGCAGATGAAGCACTCTCTGAAATACTTTAGTCATGTCCATGAGCTAGGACCATCTCTTACCTGGTATCTCATTGGCCACAATGGATGGAGCAGCGGTCAGGTTGCCAGTGATTTGCTGATGGTTTATGATGTGACAGCACTGGGGGACAGCGTTATTGACCATGTACAGGGTGTCGGGTACATTAGACATGCGCACCATTCTCAGCCGTACTAGATCAGTCTGTTCCACCATCAACTCCTCAAGGACTGACTACATACAGACAGAAATGTTTGTGTATATCCAAGATGGGTTATACAGTAATGCAAGACTGCTGACTGACTCAAGAACAAAATATGAATTTAATATATTAGTAGGTAATATAGTGTGCCAAGTGTATATGTCTAGTGTAAATCAGTACCTATGGAAAAAGTGAACTTATTACAGGTGGGTGAAATAGCCAAAGCCTATACTCTAGTAAAAAAAGTACTGTTCCAAAACTAAAATGACAAAAGTACCAGTTAAAATACAATACCTAAAAGACTCAAATTAGTGTCCAGCATTTCATTGTGTAGAATCAGGGCTATCCATGTGTTTCTATCATATATAAAAATATGCACAAGGCTTCCTTTCCAGATGGATGCAGCATGTTTTTTCTGAGTAAGCTCATTCAGTGCACAATTCTGATTGTTAAATACTTGATTAGTGATTTGATAAGTGAGAGTGACAATAAATTAAGAATTAAAACAATTGGGCCAGTATTCCTCTACAGCAATGTAAAAGGCTTATCGCAAGTTATCACAAACATATGATTGCAGCTGTTACTGCCAAGGGTGGCACAATCAGTTGTTAGATTAAGGGGGGGGCAAAATTAAATCTTTATCTTTCAATAAATGGAATGATTTTAAAAAAGCTGCATTTTATGTTTGCTCGTGATGTCATTATTTTATAATAAAATTAGCTGGATGATCTGAAACACTTAAATGTAACAAATTAGCAAAAATAGAGGCAATTGGGTGAGGGGCAAATACTTTTTCACAGCACTATCAAATAAATAACAGTATTCAGTAATTGCATTGATAACAAAAAAGGGCAAATAAAAAAAAAACAAAAACAGAAATAACCACTTTTTTTCATTAGCCTTAAAAAGTTAATCAGCACAGGAACTTACATAGGACTTACTTACGAACAGCAAAGGAGTTTGTCAGGTGCTAAACCTGAGCTAAATGCTAAACCTCTAGAGTAAGAGGTGTGACAGTAAGAGTGTGCAAAACAGCCCAGCAATGTAAGATAGGATTCAAATGTAATGTAAGAAGATTACTTTCCAAAATTAACTGCAGTACATGTAACTTGAACTAGTTGAACTTAACTGAACTAGTACCCACTATTTTTTATACATTATTATTTTCTTCACTATTTTTCTCTATTCCCTTCTCCTCTTCCTGTCCCATATTTGTTTTTAATTTGCTACTTGTTTTTGTGTTGCCTTTAATGGGAACTACTGTCAAGACTAATTTCATGTGAGTAAGGGCAGTAAAACTTGTTCTCTTGCTAATACTGAAAAGCTACTGAAACTGTAGGAAGGCAGAAAGAAGTCCTACCTTTGCCTCCTCCACATATGGAGAAAATAGGCGCGGGCGCACATAGATGCCTGTGTTTCTCTGCCTGAGCCAGGCGTTGACCTTGCCTCCTTCTGCAGTGGGCAGCATGTCTGACGGAGGAGTGCTGATCAGGCCGCGCTTCATCTGCAGCAAAGAACAGACATCTCAAACCCGGCACAGCTGCTGACACTGCTTCCACACACACCTTCGTTCAGCTGTCACTGACTGGTTGCGTTAGAGAGAGATAGTGAAATACTGAAGGTAATTTGGGGCCCAGCCATGACATGACCTGGCCGGGTCCTGTCACAAATGATATCTGGAAATGTCATGCATGTGCATACAAACAAGCACTCACTGCATCAGCAAGGACATCACTGTTGGCTGGGAGAATGTGCTCCATGCGAACATAAGGCAGCAGAGGTGACAGGATCTCCTTCAGTTCCTCCACATCCAGATCTCTCCTCTTCACCCCTCGCTTATTCACACTGTGAGCTGTACCACTCAGTAGATTGGGCTCTGACTCGCACAAAAACATTACATAGTTATACATCAGTATTTTGCTATATCACTATACATACTATAAGGTTCTATTATACACTACTGTTCAAAACATTTGGAATCAGTGTTTTCAGTAATATAAAAACAATCTGATGGCTGATAAATGTATAGAATGATTCTTATATGGTCATTCTGTGCAACATAGGGATCCAATAATTAGCAGAATGCAAGAAAGTAATTTTAAAATGTGCCCTAATGATTAATGGGTGTTATTCTAAAATTCCTCTGAAAGCTGTATTACATTGAAAATGAAGTTATAGTAAAATTCATATCCAGAATGGCTTGGATTTTTATTTGGTGATCAAATCTAGAAAATTTTATATAAAATAAATAATTACAGTACATTGTTATTCTTCTTCTTGTTATTATTAATAATAATAACGATAACAACAAAACAACAACAACATTAATAATAATAATAATAATAATAATAATAATAATAATAAACTTATTGTTCCCAAAATGCTAGATGTTAGGTCTGTCATAATCATCAAAATTGGGCTGGCAAGTAATTCCCATATAAACAACTGCGATTAACAGTTTACTGTGTTTGTTCTGTGTATGAAGGTATTAAAGTACAGGCCTGAAGTAGCCAAAGTTATTAATTAACTACTTTGTTTCCTAAATGTCAATACAACAGCTTGAGCTCAAATAAACAAACATTGTTCACGGCTGCCCTCTAAGGGTATCACAGCAGCAGTCAGATATTAGAACTCATGTCATTTACACAGCACTCATAACTCAATAAATGTGTTTCTGCTGTCTTTCATTTTCAGATTTGCCTCCAATAAAATGCATTCTGCTTGTTCACATCCAACTCCCATTCTGTGTGTTGTAATGTAAACAATCTGAATTGTGAAATCTAACTGTAAAATAAATGCGCTGTGATTACAAACTTCTGAATGACAGAGTATACCTATGTCCACACACATGCAGTAGAGTATGTGTGTAGTGCTCTAATTTTGAAAGACCTCCAGTATAGCTGAATACTAAATATGTAACTGTCACAGCGGTCCATTACATAGCCTATTATAGAGCATATATTTGAGATAAGGCAGAAATATCCAGTGCAGTAGGGGCGACTTTGGAGGGTCACTGGGAACAACAATCTCACCTCGGTCAGCCATCCTCCTAATGAGCTGGTGCTCACCCCACTTAATCACATACTTCAGAATGTCCTGCTCGCTCGCCTGTGAAAGAGAGGGTGGGGGAGACAGCGAGACACAGCACAAGAATATCACCAGCCTCATATTTCACAAAGATGGGCTGAATGGTTTGAAACCCATATGACAGATTGGTGCAGAGGCATGAACCCACTTTAGCACTGTAGCTCTTACACTGACTCCTCAGCCTGTTTTTTTTTGTGTCCAGCACAATTCCTTTATTACAGGGGCACTTCAACAATGTTTCAAAATTTCTGCATAATTAACCTATTAAGATGTGTAAAAATGTATATATATATATATATATATATATATATATATATATACACACACACACACACACACACACACACACACATATACACAGACACACACACACACACACACACACACACACACACACACACACACCCACCCACACACATATATGTATATATACATATGAGTCAGAATTACAGTGGTAACAAAGCTATCTCACAGAACGTTTTAACACAAAATGGGTGTAAATACTCTTATGCTTGATGCCAACATTTTTAACAGTAGATTTTAGAAGAAGGTTTGGGATTAAAACAATGTTTGTACATGAGGTACATGCAGGGCAATTATAAAACAAATAAAGCCTTTTTTGTTTTACAGTCATATGCAAATGCTTGAATACGCCCCAAGTAAAATGTTTCGTCAATTTTCCAAGTGAAAATAAGTTAACACATCCTCTTCAGGGAAGAAACTTAAATATGTTTTATATAATTTCCATTTATTTTCTGAATTTAGGATATTGGTAAAAATGAAAATAAAAACGTTCAATTCAAAAGACATGTTTGTTCACTGGTCCTTTTTTGGATAGCAAATAAAATATTTTGAATATAATATTTGAAACATAAAAAATGTGTGACATTTTGAACCTCCTATCACCACTGTAAAGATACTAGGTATGTTTCTCTACAATTCAGCATTTCACAACAGCTATTAAACTGTAAATGATTTATGTAGAAATAAAGTACGTAGAAATTTAGAAAAATCTGTGGAATTCCCCTTCAACTACCTCAGGCATTGTAGACAGCAAACATGAGGTGTCAGAAAAGCCTTGATCCTGAAATCCATCTCAGTGTGAGAGTATAAGTGTGTGTGTGTGTGTGTGTATACTTACGCCCTCAGGTCCAGTTTAAACCATGAGATTGTTTTGCATTGACACAAAAGGTGAGTTTATCAGATAGCTCCTGTTTGGGAGGTGCAGCTCAAATTAATTGCAAAACCCAGTGGAAAGTAGGTCATCAGGTCACTCTGTTATACAGCTTGGATTATAATGAAAAAACAAGAACATAATGTCTACCCTTCTAAACAAAGAAAAATACAGATCTAGTAAACGTACATGCATGAAAGACATAGATAAAAGTTACATCCCATGAATGTTAAAAAGGAAACAATGTGCCACAGTGGTATTATTAAGGTGAGAGCTTTGCAATATCATTGTCATCAGGGAGCACAGAGTTATACCTGCAGGTAGTCTGACTGGATGGCAGCCAGCAGCTGATCCTTGGTCAGCTCATAGAGTACTTCTGAGGTCATGATCTGGCTGAACTCCTCACACAGGAAATGCATGGCCTGCCTGTGGACCCATTTGGAGCCATAAGGCTGGGAGCTCCACTTCAGAATGGAGATCAGAGACTCGAGAGAGATGCTCTCCACAATGATGTCCTCGCAGCCTGAGAGAAACAGAATTACAGTGTTTTTGACTGCTAAAAATTTACTGGTTTCAACAACTGTGGAAATTATTAGAATTATGGGTCTAAGGGTAGTTATTCAGCTGCACAGGTTTTGGAGTGTTATAATAGATTACAAATAATAATAATAATAATAATAATAATAATAATTTTCAGTAAGATTACTGGGCTGTTTTCAAATGTAAAAATCCAAAAAGCCTGTATACAGATTTTACTGTCTATATTGTACTATTGTGTAAATACTTCTAATAGCCTTATTTGTGAATTCAGTGTATTTTTAAAATGCTGAATCAAACCAAATTAAAAAGGTGAGATTTTACATTTCTTTTAAAACTACTAAGCTTTAAAAGAAGACATTTTTAATAGAAGCACTTTTAAGATGAGCATCTAACAGTAGGCTATCATGCTAAAACTACTCAAATACTACTTCACAGGAAGAAATCCACAGCTAACATCACATTGTACAGTGTGAGTGTGTGCTAATTCAAGCTGGATTTGTTGCAGGACTGGATCAGATTCAGTCATTTTTTTCCCCTCTCACAGCTAATGCAGCATTGTCTGCTGATATCTGCCTGATATCTATACTCAATATAGATGACATCTTTGGCTGATAGGTCAGAGTTGTATAAACTAGGCCTGTGTCTTCTCAGAAGGTTGTATTTTTCCATTTGGGATGTTCTGCCATTTGCCTCCTGCACATATTAACTGCACAAGGACAGAAGGGCAGAGATAAAAATCAGCCCAAGTCTGCTGCAGAGATCCAGCCCAGCACACCCACAGCTCAACACCTATGAATCACTCTATGTAGCAGCAAGCACAGAATGTGGCAAGCACCAACCAAGATAATCCAAGGCTTTTTTTTTTCTCCCAAAGGCTAAAGCTTGCAGTACCGTGGCCCCCTGCTTTTATTATCACCTGCAGGTCAGAGTCTCACCACCCAACAGTTGCCTGAGTGCAGCCAAAGCAATATAACACTGTACTACTGCCCAAGTACCACTGCACAGAAAAACACAATGCCAGTATCACTGAATCACACCTTGCAAACCTACAGTTTGCACAACTGATTTCTGAAAGAGCCCAGAAACTGCATAGCCAGGGTTGAAGGAGTGCTAGGACCAACACATTTTAGCACAAGATAATATTCCATATAATTCAAAGTAAATATATCTGACTAATAACCACATGCAACTAATTAATCTGAATAGTATTCTAGTTGCATCTGACTAAAAGAAAACCACCATTTTTGAAAGGCAGGTCTTGTGGCCTTTTTGGAAATTTTTTTCACAACTCATGGCCTTTTACATTATTTCAGCACTGAAAATAGCTGGTAAGATGGTAAATCAATGTGGATTAGAAATCATGACATTTTACTTCAGTACTACTTATGAGTAAAACACAGTATCAGGAAAGGTTGGTGGTGAAACATTTTATTGGTGAACATTATTTTACCACCTGCTGGTAGGAAATCAAAGTTTATGAGGCAGATCATCTTGATGAAAGATTTTGGGAAATCAGGAATTTGCCTTATAAATGATATGCCAAATTACAATGCATATGACCACAGGCAGGAACTACGAAGATCAAAAAAAAGGTCCATTATGATTTCAGGTATATTTTAACCATCACACTGTTGTATGCTGTTATAAGTTGGCTAAACTTTTCTCCCTTATTCTAGTCACACACTGCAACCCAGCGTACCAAAGTAGAAATTACTCACAGTTCAAGCCTTTGATGCTCATTGAGCTGAGAAACAGAACAGCACAATAATTTTCAATTCAAATATGCATTATCGATATGAAGTCATCATAGTTACCATTATTGTTTTAACACCCAGGTTTGAGAGAGAAACCACGACTATATCAAAATAAGGTCAAGCAGCATTTCACGACATGGATTTAGAGTGGAAGAAACTATCCTGCACTCTGAAGTCTCAGTCATCTTACCACCCGCCCCTCCCCCTTGTGAACCAATTTCCCAAACATTTCTCAAATCAGAGCACATACCAGAACAGCGGGTGCTGCTTGAACTCCATTAACTACCAACCCACAGCAATGCCTTTGATACCTTCACACCTTCCGGGCTTCGCTTCCTACTGCCCCCATTCCAGTCCCACATTCTCCACATTAAGTAAACATGGAGAGAAGGGAAGTTAGCTGCTCTGCATTAATCTATTCAAAGTAAGCTTCAACTAGTGACGCCTGTGGATGTGAGGCTACATAAGCTGTCAGGTGATGTAGGTTAAATTAAGAAGGAGGTAGCCACAGGGACATGAAAGATCCATTTATTGTTTTTTTTTTCTTCTATAAACAAACAAGTACTGCTTAAGGCAAACTAGCATACCGGGAAAAAAGCTTTCTGGTATTAGAAAAGCGATATGATTAGTGAGGCAAGCACACACATAACTATCTGTCGGCTGCTGGCAATAGCAGAAGATTCGTTCTTAAAATGTCAGCTCCCTGGTCCGTACCGAAAACATCTCCAGTGCTAGATGGTGAAGCAGCCCCAGTATCACCTCACTGCAGGGGAATTTTATCTTCACCACAGCACTCTCATACTTAATCATCATGCCTCTTTTCCGATTCCATTTTTAATGGCTCCTGCTTCTTCTGTGAGAGACGGGCAGTCCCATTTCAGCATCTCTCAGACTATGACAACTTGAAACAGCCTCACCTCCAAAGGCTTGAAACAGCGAAAGGAGAACACATCATAAATAGACGACATGATTTAGAATGCAGTTTGCTGCTATGATGCTGTTCGATGTGGAGGATGATGTAAAGCTGAAAAGATAAAAAGTGCGTTTCCCAACACCGCTGACTGAAAAGCAAACAAGTGGTAAATTTCCATTCAATCAGAAACTTATCTGCATCATAAAATGACCTCTCCTGCATAACTTGTCAAAAATAAGGAGAACCAATACATATCTGAAGATTTAAGTTCGTTTTTGTCTCTTGTACTAAAGCTGTGTCCTGAATGTTCAAACACAATTCAATAATAGCTAGTATGTGATAGTATGTGAAAGGCTAATAAACACAAAGCAGTGATTAATAAATTATGTTTGGCCTATATTAAATTGAAAACAGTACAAAACATTTTTCCCCATATGTTTTACCTTATGAACTTAGCCTGAAACACATTCCAAATAAGTTAAGACTTTAGCATGTTTACCCCTGGGTTACATCACTTTTCCTTCTAACAGCACTTAATCGTTTGGGGACTGAAGACACAAACTGTTCCACTTGTGAAAGTGTTTTTTTTTTTTTTTTTTGCAGTTCTTCAGTCATATAAAAGTGTTCAGATGTGCAACCACATGGGGTCTTTCTTGTCATATTTTTTGCACTTCATAATGCAGCACATTTTCAAAGGGAGACAGGCAGGGCAGTCTAGCACCTGCACCCTCTAAGCACACATATATGCTGCGGTAGCACCAGCAGAATGTTTCTTGGTTATCATGTCGAAGAAGTATAAAGCATAGACGTCCCAGAAAAAGACAGCATATGTTGCTCCAAAATGTGTATATGTCTTTCAGTGTTAATGGTGCTTTCACAGATGTGAAAGTTATCCATGCCATGAGCACCAATACACCCCCGTACCATGGCTTTTGATCTGGATGGTCCATTAATTCTTTGCCCAGAGAACATGATGCTCATTGTATATGCATGTTTCCACTGTGGATCAATCCATTTCAGATGAGCCTGAGCCAACATTGCTGGACATTGCTGACATATGACTTCTGCTGTGCATAGCAGATACAGCAACGGACAGTGTATACTGACAACAATTTGTCAAAGTATTCCTGAGCTCATGTGGTGATATCCATCACAGAAGCATGCTGATTTTTAATGCAGTGCTGTCTGGATATCAAAAGTCATAGGCATTCAGCTGTTGTCTTCAGCCTTGTACTGTAGGCACAGATTTTTCCAGATTCCCTTAATCATTTGATAATATTACGCACTGTAGAGGATGAAATATTTAAAATCCTCATTCAGTTTGTAGTGTGTGTGTGTGTTAATTTTATTTTATATTATATACAGTGCCTTGCAAAAGTATTCGACCCCCTTGAACTTTTCAACCTTTTGCTACATTTCAGGCTTCAAACAAAGATATGAAATTGTAATTTTTTGTGAAGAATCAACAACAAGTGGGACACAATCGTGAAGTGGAACAAAATTTATTGGATATTTGAAACCTTTTTTTAGAAATAAAAAAATGAAAAGTGGGGCGTGCAATATTATTCGGCCCCTTTACTTTCAGTGCAGCAAACTAACTCCAGAAGTTCAGAGAGGATCTCTGAATGATCCAATGTTGACCTAAATGACTGATCATGATAAATAGAATCCACCTTTGTGTAATCAAGTCTCCGTATAAATGCACCTGCTCTGTGATAGTCTCAGAGTTCTGTTCAAAGCGCAGAGAGCATCAAGAAGACCAAGGAACACCACCAGGCAGGTCCGAGATACTGTTGTGGAGAGGTTTAAAGCCGGATTTGGATACAAAAAGATTTCCCAAGCTTTAAACATCTCAAGGAGCACTGTGCAAAGCGATCATACTGAAATGGAAGGAGTATCAGACCACTGCAAATCTACCAAGACCCAGACATCCCTCTAAACCTTCAGCTCAAACAAGGAGAAGACTGATCAGAGATGCAGCCAAGAGGCCCATGCTCACTCTGGATGAACCGCAGAGATCTACAGCTGAGGTGGCAAGAAGAATGCCATTTCTCTAAGATATCCATAAAAAGCCTCGTTTAAAGTTTGCCACAAGCCACCTGGGAGACACACCAAACATGTGGAAGAAGGTGCTCTGGTCAGATGAAACCAAAATCGAACTTTTTGGCCACAATGCAAAACGTTATGTTTGACGCAAAAGCAATACAGCTCATCACCCTGAACACACCATCCCCTCTGTCAAATATGGTGGTGGCAGCATCATGGTTTGGGCCTGTTTTTCTTCAGCAGGGACAGGGAAAATGGTTAAAATTGATGGGAAGATGGATGGAGCCAAATACAGGACCATTCTGGAAGAAAACCTGTTGTAGTCTGCAAAAGACCTGAGAGAGAGCGAGAGTGAGAGAGACTTTGTACTGCTTTCATTTAAATACAGGTTAAAGAGGATTTATAAATCTGCTTTCTGTTTTTATTTGGATTTCACATACTGTCCCAACATCCTTGGAATTGGGTCTGTACATAAAAAGGACACTGCCATTACATTAAATGCTGTAGTGGTTACAGCTGACCAATTCTAACAAAATATAATTTCATACAATCAGATCAGTGCCTAACCAAGACTCTGGATCTCATGTGAGAGAGTGATAGCAATGGTTTTGTTGTTAATAGTGAATATTTGTGAATGGGTGAAGCTTCTTCTGGACTTGTGGTTTGTTAAAATGGAACAAATTACAAAAAAGGTCAAGCCAAGCTGCATAACTGGTCAAAAATAAGGAAACCTATGACATATCAGAAGAATTTTTCACTCCCTTCTTAGCTCTTGCACTGTGTCCTAAATGTAAGTTTCCTGTTTTCTCAAGTGACTGCTCAGATTGATAAAGGTAAATAAGGATTTGCATTTATCTCTAGTGATCAGACTACAGTGAAATAACTGGATTTTGTTGCACTCCCTCATTTCCCTACCATCTCTTTTTGGACTTTTCTTCCTCCATCTGTCCCCACTCTACATTTACTGCATCCAATCTCCTACTACTCCATCCCCCCATCCCTATAACCTCTATGTCTATATTTCCTTCATTATCTGGTTCCAACACATTCCCCAACTCCTCTGTATCTCTTCTAACAGCTGGCACACACACATGCACACGCATGCACACACACGCACGCACACACACACACTCACACACACACACACACACACACACACACACACACACACACACACACACACACACACACACACCCTTTGAAGGGTAAATCCTTGCTTTTCCTTTGGAGGTTTGCTTTGGAGGTTCTGCCAGAGAGATGAAAGAAACTGCCTCTGTTCTCTATTTCCCAACAGGGATTCACAGGACTATATAGACCTTTAAAACTTTTACATTCTCAATATAAACCTGTGTGATGTGAATCAATGTCAAATCTGGAGCAGGCCAATTCCTACTTTCCCAGGGTTGTAGTATGTGTATCAGACGTAATCGATCAAAGATTATCCAGATTTTTCAAGCATATGCAGTATTGTAGGGCCCTGCGAATAAAAAATTATCGAAAGCATACAAAAAATAAATAAATTAAAAATCAACATCAGAAACTTCAGTCAACATCAACTTCAGTAAGGTGTACTATACACCAAAACTACCTCTGACCTTGCAATGTGCTTTTCAAAGATGATGATACGATGATAGCCACCATCTCCCGATAAATTCACTCCAACATAATCTCGTGCCACCTTGCTCACCTAGAACTTGGCAATGAAAACCAGCCATTAAAAAAAAACAAAACCACAACAAAGCAACAAACTGACAATAAGTAAGAAAAGAAAAACTAAAATGAATGAAAGAGCATGCAAGTGAGCGACAATACAAACCAAAACACTCCTGATGTAATCAATGAAGCGGTCTCTACCACAAGTGGCAGAGTGCCATTTTTGACAGATGCCCCGTTTCTACTGTTGACACATCACACTGATGTTCTACTTCAACAAAAACACAGGTGTTACGTTCACCACTTTTCACCAAATATGGTTAAAACGAGCCAGAAACTAATTCATGAGGTGTAGAAAAGACAGCTGTATTGCACTTCTTCTAATTTGTGTAAAGACATTAACAGAAGTGAGAGTTCATAGGGAAGTTTGGAATTTGCTATACTGCTGGAACTTTATCTGATGTAAGCTACTGGATATTACTTTTAAATGTGCTGCCAGTGTAAAATGTGTAGCTAGCTTAAGTCTTGAGCCATTAGTTCCTGTTCCATATTAAATAAATATGTGACTTTCAAACTGTTTTCAGTGTCTAATCATGACTGCATGATTGCATCTTTTTAAGGGACGTTCATTTTTTATATTGTATGTTATATTTTTGATCAATGCAAATGAAAAATTCAATTGATGGAACAAACTGGGTCAACACAGACATGAAACTTCTAAACATGTGTGTTTCCAAACTGCCATGATTTCAAGTGCATTTATTTGGAATGAAGAACTAAATGTCATTTCTTGGTCATAAGAAAATATTGGATGAAGTTTAATGAAGTTAAATGGTTGATGTCAATATCAATACATGTGCACAATAGAGCCTGTGTGTTTATACAGTATGTGATGAAATCTGGAGTGCTTTCACAATTTACTGGGAAGCAATAAAATATTTAAAAAGTGGCATGTTAATATACCAATCGCTTAGCGATTAACTTATGAAGATTTACAATTAGACATATTTTTAAGGTTTTCAGTGTTTGTGAACAGACTCATGCTCCAGATTCCTCCATGGCAGCCTTCTGGGGAGACTGGCTATTTTAGAAAATTACTGAATGCTTCCTCAACCATCAAAATAAGTGCCTAGGTGGACTGAAAATGTGCTATTGCAACAAAGACATCCTATTTAGTGTTGCAAAATACTGCATTTAATTCTTTAACTTACTACAATTACAACTCAGCATTATACCATGATATTGCAAAGGCAAGACAGCAACCCTCCCCATTTAATCCTTTTGAGAATCTAGAATTTTCACTTCCAAGTGAACAGTGGTTCAGTTTGCTGCTGGTGGAACACATTTTACGATAACCCGCACCAAACAAGGAATTCAATATCAGAGCATTCAACATCCATCAGCACATCAGTGCTGTACTGTTTGCGTAAGTGACCTGTTTTGCCTTTTGACTCTTGGTAGACATTTATATCATTGTTGAATGACAAGCTGCTGCTAATAACAGATGAGCAATAAAATAATAGCAAAGCAATGCATAAGTATAATGCAATGAGTAAGCATGAGTGACTCGACAAGGAAAATTAGCATGAAAACAGACTAAAGGAGCATACAAGTAGGCCTATATGTTGTGTAAAAGGCCAGTGTGGACCTCAAGGTTTTCATAATGCAGAAAAGAGTTCATGTCACTTTGGGTGAAGAAAGCAGAAAAAAGTGAATGAGTCTGCTCAAATTCTCTCTCTCCCTTTCACTCTCTCCAGTCGCTTTCTTTCTCCATTGTTAAATTACAGACAGTGATGAGATTTCTAATCTGGATACAGTTAGAGTTAATATTTTCTTGTCCACTTCTAGGTAACTGCACTTGATCTATAACTGACTCAAACAACTTTTAGAGACAGTTACACTGATGTCACCATAAATCCCAAGGCCTTATTTGACAGTAAATGACCACAAAAAGACTGTAAAAGAGCTGCAATAAAAAGGTAAGGTAAATAAAAGGTAAAGGTAAATAAAAAGACAAGCAGACATAACATTAAGCTTTAGGCAATACCTCCAATAAAGTAACCTAGAAAACAAAGAACCTGTCCAACACATGAGACACCTTTTCTTCTGAAAGAGGGGAAAATGGCTGGGATAACTGTTGACCCCTACTGCTCGACAGAGGCCCTCTATAGCTCTCAGCCAATAATTGGCTATAACTGAGTAAATAAAGGAAATTATGAAGCCTTGACAGGTTTAACAGCAAGAGCTGATACTGCATGTCTCAACAATCTGTAACTAAGAGATAAGTAATCCCAGCAGCCTCTTAATATGTTACTGGATCATGTAGCAGTTGGCAATACGGAAAAACTATAATGACACATGAAGATGAAGAGTTTTTCCTGAGATAAGTTAGTGCAGACATAAATGCCAGAGCAGTATCACATTTAAAAAAAGACTATCAAAAACTGTAATTACAATTATTTTAAATTCAGTTTAACATACTGCACTATGCTACAGCCTTTTAAACAGGTTTGAATATGCTCTCTTTGTGATGATACAAGCAAATGTTCAGTTCAGTTCTGACAATATCAGCAACGATAACAAGGTATTGCATGAGAAAAGTATCACAATGACAATAAAATATAGTCATACTGTCCAGCCCTAAATACAGGCACACGCAAAAATTTATTATTAATCATGCTCAACCTACATGTTTGCTGATTCTCTAAGTGAAAATACATATACACACACACACACACACACACACACACACACACACACACACACACACACACACACACACACACACACACACATATATATATATATATATATATATATATATATATATATATATATATATATATATATATATATAAAAAAGAGAGAGAGAGAGAGAGAGAGAGAGAGCGAGAGAGAGAGAGAGTCTACATTTTTGCATATGACTGTATACATACCATACTGTGTTCAACAATGGAGCCATGTAAGATATATGCTCTTGTATTATTGCACCCTTAATCTTAGAGCATAATAATATTAGTAGTCTTCACACTGATGACACACTGGATTCAGCATATATTACAGACAGATATTTTTCATACCAACTGAAATTAAAACATTCACTGTGTATGATCATTTAAGCCAAAAATGCCTGCAAACAAATTCCAATACATTTTAATCTAGCTTCAGCACATATAATAATGACAGTAAAATTCTGACATGACATCAAAAATGTCCTTTCCTTGTCCATCAGCAAAACGCACGCTAACACCATCTTTCTCCAAGTCTCCAGAGCGAGATTTTACAGTTCAAACACTAGGAAAACCCCCTTCTAATGACACCGAATCTTAGAAAATACGTTTGACAAACTTTTAGATGTCTTTATGATATCTTATTGTGTATAACTTGAATTACTATCTTGAAATAATCATTAAAATAGAGAGAATGGATTGCTTAAATGTCAGAATTGACTTGTCAAGCTAAAAGGTAAAGTTGGTAGTGTAGCTATTTGGCAATCTAAACCCATTCCCTCGGTTTGGCTCTTCTCTGGCTGAAAGGGTTAAAAGAATTCTGGCTTACATTTTGCACTGAATGAAGGTAGAATCACTGTTTTCATTATTTTGTTCATTGGATAAGGTAAGAGTTACACTAATGCTATCTTGGTTGTATTTATTAGCTCATTGATCAGTGATGAGGGTAGCATTCAGGACTAGTTGACGGCGCATGGATTAATTAATGGATGGCTGCTTCTGTAACAAACCCGCGTATCTCCATTTTTGTGTTTCAGATTTTGGCATAATTTAAAAATGCGTGTTGCCCTTTACACTGTATGTGAATTTTATGATGAATGGACCAAATGAAATGGCCCAAAATTAACTGGAAAAATCTTTTTTCCTTCTCCTGTAAAGTAAAACTTCTGGAGAAAGTTTTGTTTCCGACAAAAGCGATTTGCATAATGCAGAGTCCACAATAACTTCCTAAGACCCGCCTAAGAAATGCTGACATTAGAAATACAAGTTTCCTGTGAAAATGTCAATTTATCTGAATCTGAATATTCTACAGCATTTTTTAGAGAAAACTTAATATAGTAATTTTTTCCTTTTCCCCTAATTTGGCCTAGTACAGCCTATGAAAGACTTCATTAGTTCATTTCTACTTGGCATACTCTTACTAAGGACTAACAGTGCTGACCAACTGGCATGAACAACAAAGCAAGCTCCCAACGCACCCTCAGATATGGAGCACATCAATATAATTTTCTTTCTCAAAATAAATGACTACACACAGAAATGGAAACCAAACAGCCCCAAAAGGGGACAAAGAAGAGCCAGAAGGTTTTTCACACTCTAAACTGCTCCTAAATGTGCACTGTAACCTACCTCTATAGGTCATGCCTGAATAAACAGTAAGCTAACAGAAAACAGAACTAGGAAATTACTGATCAGAAAGGAGAAGAAGTGAAGTGGTAAAGGGAAAGTCAGAATGATTGTGAAAGTTGCTTTACATTGGAAAAAGCAGTGTATTACATGTGAAAAAATGAGAACTAATGAACGAAGAGAGAGGATATGGAAATGAAAAGATGTGAGAGCTAAAGGAAGGTGGTTGAAGATGGCTATAAATGAGAATTTCTCTCAGCTTTAAGGCCCATAGGTTTCAAACCACGGCCTTCCAAATCCTTATTATCTGATGTGAGTCTGGAAAATTTATGCACTGCATCGAGCCAAAAGTACAAACTATCCATTAATAACCAAACAGAATAAAATCTGACAGAGAAATATTCTCCCTTCTGTGGCAAATACCTTTACAAACCAAATTATCAGTTTAAGGTGTCTATTGGTACAACTTTTGTTTCTTTCCATACAAATCTCCAGCAATCAGTAACAAATTCCTCAAGGTCACCTGCTACATAAATGAACTGATGGAATCTGAACATTTTAACATGGGACAAGGCTACTGGATGAGGAATATACACTAATATCTATATGTTTATACAATATATCTCCCTAGACTGGCACAATAATGCCAATTGAGTTGTCTCCTCACAGTGAAAGGATGGACAGAAAAAGGATTATTTTCACATTTGAAGCAACAGTGGAGCTTGATTTTGAGTACTGTTTGTGTACTTTGTCTTTCAATTATTCTTTCCAGGTGTGGAAACTGTTCTTTCCATTTATTTTCCACTGGTTTTCCTCTTCCTAATGTAAGTGCATTAACTTATCTCCTCAGAAATTCTCATTAAAAATAAATAAATAACTATTACTTAAAGGCCATTTTTTGACTAGAAACTCTAACATGAGTCTGCTCAATCAAGACTTGTTGTGTTAAAAGTGCTTTTAAATA
Organism: Pygocentrus nattereri; assembly: GCF_015220715.1. NCBI lineage: Eukaryota > Metazoa > Chordata > Actinopteri > Characiformes > Serrasalmidae > Pygocentrus > Pygocentrus nattereri. The sequence goes on along the minus strand of NC_051220.1, from coordinate 32,070,102 downwards.
AAATTTACTTACTTACAGGTAAAGTACATGAGTGTGCTTACCTTGGGCCAGCATGCTGAACTCCAGGAACAGGGCAATGTGGTAGAGCTCCATGGCTTCTTCTGTGCGTGAAGATAGAGCACCCTTGCCAGCTCCACTGCCTGTGAGCAGTGCCTGAGCCTCACTCAGACTGCCTACAGAAGGACTGCCATGGAGGACCAAGGAGAGGTCGACAGCATCCGTGTACATGCAGTGGAGGATCACGCGGGCGTACTTCTGTGGAATGATGGACTCGTCCAGTACGATCAGCGTGGGAGTCTGCAGTGTGCGCTCGGTGATCTCTTCACCTGTCCGAATGCGCCGCTGCAGCAGGTTCCGAAAGAAAGGAGACCGGGCTGAGAGGACAGCCTTGTGGGCCCTCAAGTCCTCCTCGGGCGATGGTGACTGCCCACCGCTTCCAGTGCTGCTGTTTACAGTGTTGCCTCCGGTGATACCCCCTCCACTAATACCACCCACTCCATCACAAGCTTCTGCAACTTCAGGATCAGAGCAAAAGCTAAGGACAGAGTCGTAATAGCACATGTTGTTAAACAGTGCCCTCATGTCGTCCTCCAGAGGGTTAGGCATGCCAAACTCCTCACTCAGCTGCCGAAGAACATCCATGTTCCTCAGCCGCGTTTCTGCCTCGCCCACTCCTCCAGTGCCTAGCTCACCTGTGTACAGGAAGTGTAAAAGAGCAGAGAACAGTGCAACATCCATGCCTGCTGTGCCCACGTCCAGCAGCACCTCTGTCCCTCCGTAGCCCGAAGCTGCTGCACCTGTGGATGACAGTAAAGTCTTGAAGAAAGGGCAGCGGGCAGCCAGGATGGCCCTGTGGGAAGGGAAACAGGTGTCCTGAAAGACCAGGTCCACGTCAGTGCAGTGCTTGTGCTGGAATAGGGCAGCCATGTCAGAGCGCAGAGCAGAAACCTCAGGTCTGGCCAGGCCAGCAGCCAGACTCAGCTCTTTAAGAGCAGCAGTGCCCTCATACTCTTCCACTAGAGCATTAACATCACGCACGTCCCAACCTGAGAGCAGCTCTCGCATCTGCCGTGCATGGTCTGCTGAGCGGCCAGCCCTGCGGCGCCTGATGAACCTGCGCTTCAGGGTGGCCAGGCCAGAGCTCTTCTTCTTCCGGTCATGTGGCCTCTCATGCACACTATGTTCCAGACTGTAGAGCTTTGGTTCCCAAGTGTAGCCCTGCTGCGAGTACAGTGACGTTCCTGAGAGGTGGAGACAAAGAGTTCAGTAAGGTTGACCAAGATTATCTGCATTTACAGAAAGCTGAAATCTTAGTATTTGTTTACTTAAGATAATCACTAAACCAAACAAGCAGATATGGATCATTCTAGCTGCACAAAAAAAAAAAAAAAAAAAAAAAAAAAAAAAAATGTTGAAATGTTTTTTATTTTGTAATCAGAACAATGGGCCTATAACAAATCTGCATACTCATGGATTTGCTCACAAACATAGACACTCAAATAGCAAAATAGTTTGTATGCCCATCCCTAGCCTATATTGGAAAAGCATGGTTAGTACTTCAAAGTCTTCCATATATCATGAGGTGGGCAATACTTACAGAAATGACCAAGATCTATGTGTCATGATATTTCAATACAAAGCAATAGTAGTGTCACATTTAAAAATATCCATTAGTTAATAATTCTCAACATTTCACATTTCACTGTGCTGCACTAAATTCAGTTAAACACAAATAACTATGCTGTCTTTATACATCATGCGGTTCAGCATCATCTGTGGTGTATCCACAACATAGTCAGAAGTGCATACTGTGCATCATGATAATAGAAATGATAAGGATAATGAGAAAATATGTTTCCCACCTTCATCACATATGCTTTTCTGAGCAAATCACAGGCATCACTAGTACTTAAAGAACACAACAAGGGCTAATTGGTTTTAGTTTGGTACAGTGTGTGAAACACTAAAAATCATTGTATTCATAATGTGCAATAGTATTTATTAGTACAACTGGTACTTTGTCTGTTCTAACTTACAAAATCTCAGAAAAACAAAATATTGGGATTTACATTACGTATCAAAGTCTTCAAGTATTGTGATCTTGTTTTCTATATTGCTTATCCCCAATTTAACTTATAGAACAAAACTACAAAGATTTTATATAGTTATATATCTTTCAGTGAAAAGAAAAAACACAATGGAAGATTCTACTGAAAAATGACTCAATTAGTTTTGAAAGATCATAGAGAGCTGGGAAATTACAGATGAGTGACAGCTTTGTAAATCGTCTCCAGCCAGCCATGTCTAGAAACACGTCAAGGAAGAATGATTCTTTTCCCCAAAATCAGCAGCCATTCAGACTGCAGAGACACAGTCTCCAGGACTGAACTGACCTGATAACTAGCTGCTCCCAAAAAAACCCAGCGTTCATGCAGGCTTCAGCAGCCCATTATCCCGCTCCTTCTCCCTAATGGTTCCGGTGACACCAAGTTAATCACAGTCTCCAGCCCCATTTCACTGGTAATTGAACTGCACTTTCCACAGGGGGGGATTAAAAATCATTATAGAAATGCCAGCGAATGTCACAGGCCAGGGTTAATCATCGATTAGTGCTATGGATTCTGCTGTCAAATATCTTGGTTAGGATGTTTCATCTGAGGATGGTATGAGGTAAGTAGGTCTCCAAGTTTGGAGAGGACATTTTTGAGATGAATGACATTTCTAAAAAGTGAGAGGTGCACTGATGCCAATTCCAATCAGATAAAGAAACTGTAATGATGACGTGGCAACAATCACTTATGTTAAATGCTCACTTATATTAAACGCTTATGTTAAAAACCTACTGTTAAATGCTCAAATGATGTTTGACATACAAACCTTGAATGGCATGATGAATGCTGAATAGTTGAATAAAGCCATAAAAATATTGAATTTGATCTATGCAACTTTCTTAAATGTACCAGCTCATTAATATGCCAGTTTGTGATAAAAAGCACATCCCATCCATGTCCAAGGGTTCTACATACATAACCAGGAAGAAAAAAAGAAAACACCCTCAGTGGTGGCAGATGTTTCTTGACCAGTCTGGCACTGAACCAAAACCATCTCCTTTTCTTTCAGATTTTGGCTTTTTTTCACTAATCAAAGCTGCCCTGCAATGTTACATGATGCACAGTTTAATCAGTGAGTGAAGTTATGCAACAGTTATGCGTAAACTGTTTACGGAAACAGTCTCTAAACTACGTAAAGAAATATACATTTTACAATAGACAAGCACTGATCAGTATCCATACAACAACAGATTAAAAATACTAGCACAAATACCAGTTTTTCCATTTAAGCACTTACCAATGAAGGTCTGCTGTGTCTGTGAATTTCCACCAAAGCGAGGGGAGCATGAGTGCGGGTAGCTGGAAGCATTGGCTCCCATCTTCTTCCTCCCTCTTCCTGGTCAAATCTTCACTTCCACCTGCAGGGCCGTCCTTGTCTCTTCGTCATTACGGCCCAGCAAGGAGCTCCCTTCCTCAGCTGCCTACTCTGTCCAATACTTCCTGTGTAGGACTCTGGGCACTGGAAGCCAAGGACCAAACAGCCATGCCTCCTACAGAAAGAGGGTGGAGAGAACTCAGAGTCACTGTTTTGAAATAATCATATTGCTGATAGGTTAGTAAGCTAAGGTAGGATGAGTGGAGGCCCAATCACTATGGTTACTGAATAACTACTTCACCCTGATGTCCATGTGGCTGTTCAAGAAGGAAGGTAATATGGTTCTGAATTAACAGTAGACATTTTAATCACCAGGAATCAATTGCTAACCGATTTCAATTGACATAACTGACTGACTTTGAATGTTTGGGTTTTTTAAAGTTAAGAACAATATTTGCAAACTATGTTTGGAAGGAAATTATGTCTACTAAATTGAACATATGTCTGAATATAACTTATTGACTAAGCTACATTTTACAATATATTGGAGTGCTTCATTGGTTCAGAGGTAAATTTCTGGTAATCTGCTTTAGCCCATGGAGGTAATGATGGCTTTTCTTGCACTGACTGACTTTGGACAAACTTCTGAAGACTTCACTAAAAACTATTTTGCTCATTCTGTGGAAATGAGTGTTTTGTGTGTCTGCAAACTGACTCCTTCCTGGAGTGAAACCACCTACTGAGGCAGGTAAAACCATGCTGAATCACATTGAGAGCCATGTGTGGGCTTTTGCAGTCCTAGATTGTTGGCATGACAGGGGAGAGCTATGAAATAGCAAACTTTCTATGCCAACTGGTCATGACTGAGATTTGATAACAGCTTGTAAATCTGAATAAAATAGCCCAAACCTCAACAAAAGGTGGTTTATTACAACCAGGCTTTTCATAGGACATTTCTCAAAAACAAATTTAAGAAGAAACTTAGGAAGGCAATGGTGAATAAGGCTCAATTACAGAAACTGTAGTGATGAAAACAAGTAATTGGATAAATGCAAAGACAAACAAACAAGTGATTAGAGAAATGTAGACACAATTTGATTCAAGTCATGCTCATGTTCATGGAAGTAAAGAAAAAAGACATTTATTTTAAAATTTGTTTGTGCGTGCTTTATTATGAATTCTGCCATTTTAGCACACCCCCACTCCAAGCTAACACATGCTTACTCTGTCACCTGTGTAGCCAATTACTCTGAGCTGCTGTTTACAGTGCATTAATTGTGCATCATTTGGATCACTTGTTAGATGACATGTTTATATTTTACAGCTTCATGCTTTAATTTCTGTTTTCAGCTCCTATATACCGTATTTATATGTAGCCTTATTTTTCCGACTATGCAAATTAAGCCTATATTTCCAGCAGGGATAGAACACTTCTATTATTTCATGATAAACACTATAAAACTGTTATACAGTTCTAGATGTATGAGCCTCTTGGTCTAGACTGAACTGTGTGTCTACATACAGTGTGTGCAGAATTATTAGGCAAGTTGTATTTGAGAGGATTCTGTTTATTATTGAACAACAACTATGTTCTCAATCAACCCGAAAGACTCATAAATATCAAAGCTTAATATTATTGGAAGTTGGAGTGGGTTTTTTTTTTAGATTTGGCTATCTTAGGAGGATATCTGTTTGTGCAGGTAACTATTACTGTACAGAATTATTAGGCAACTTAATAAAAACCAAATATATATCAAAAACAATCAAAAGCCTTCCATCCATAGATTCTGTCAGGTGCTTGATCTGTTTACAATCAACATTGCGTGCAGCAGCCACCACAGCCTCCCAGACACTGTTCAGAGAGGTGTACTGTTTTCCCTCCCTGTAGATCTCACATTTTATGAGGAACCACAGGTTCTCTATGGGGTTCAGTTCAGGTGAACAAGGGGGCCATGTCATTATTTTTTCTTCTTTTAGACCTTTACTGGCCAGCCACGCTGTGGAGTATTTGGATCCATGTGATGGAGCATTGTCCTGCATGAAAATCATGTTTTTCTTGAACGATACCGACTTCTTCCTGTACCATTGCTTGAAGAAGGTGTCTTTCAGAAACTGGCAGTAGGTCTGGGAGTTGAGCTTCACTCCATCCTCAACCCGAAAAGGTCCCACAAGTTCATCTTTGATGATACCAGCCTATACCAGTACCCCACCTCCACCTTGCTGGCGTCTGAGTCGGAGTGGAGCTCTCTGCCCTTTACTGATCCAGCCTCGGGCCCATCCATCTGGCCCATCAAGAGTCACTCTTAGAAAATCAGTCTTAGGATATTTCATGGCCCAGTCTTGACGTTTTATCTTATGTTTCTTGTTCAAAGGTGGTCGTTTTTCAGCCTTCCTTACCTTGGCCATGTCCCTGAGTATCGCGCACCTTGTGCTTTTTGATACTCCAGTAACGTTGCAGCTCTGAAATATGGCAAAACTGGTGGCAAATGGCATCTTGGCAGCTTCACGCTTGATTTTCCTCAATTCATGGGCAGTTATTTTGTGCCTTTTTTTTTTCAACACACTTCTTGCGACCCTGTTGGCTATTTGCCATGAAACGCTTGATTGTTCGGTAATCACGCTTCAAAAGTTTGGTAATTTCAAGACTGCTGCATCCCTCTGCAAGACATCTCACAATTTTTGACTTTTCAGAGTCCGTCAAATCTCTCTTCTGACCCATTTTGCCAAAGGAAAGGGTAATTAAGCACACCTCATATAGGGTGTTGATATCATTAGACCACACCGGCTCTCATTACGGAGATGCACATCACCTGATTTACTTAATTGGTAGTTGGCTTTCAAGCCTATACAGCTTGGAGTAGCACAACATGTATAAAAAGGATGATGTGATCAAAATACTCATTTGCCTAATAATTCTGCACACAGTGTATACAGTACTGTGCAAAAGCTATACACTCTTTCACTTTCAAGTCAGAACAGCAATTATTTAATTATTAATTTTTTCCATATTGCAGAAGAGATTTGCTATAACACCTGCTTGCACAAGGAAGGGGGAAAGTCAGAGGAAAATGAATGAAATGCCACAAGTTTTCAAAACTCAGAATTGGGACCCTTAACAACCATGCAGGACTTGGTAGACCACTAAAACTGTCACCACCAGATAAATGACACATTTATCTTTGACAGACAAGAGAAGTTCCACTTTTGTTTCAGATCTGAAAAAATCCACAGGTGTTTCTGTCCATCCTTCTACTGTGAGAAGAAAACTGAACGCTATGGGTCTGAAAGGCTGTATAGCTGTCAAGTAGCTGTTACTGAGAAAGACATTTGCAAATCAAATCAGTAAGCTACCAGTGTTCTCAGAACAATGGACTGTCTACACCCGAGACCCTGAATGTGTTTGGGATTACTCAGATGGTGAGGGGAAAAAGGATTACTCAGATAGTGAGGAAAAAAGGAACCTAAGACTGAACTTTGGAGGAGTATAAAAATACCTCTGCAGATTTCTTTGGAAAACTCAAACCAAATCTCCAAAAAAAGAATGGAAGCTGTAATAAACGCAAAGGGTGAAACAATGAAAATTGCTGTATATGTAGTTTTTGGAAGTTTCTGTCGAATTTCCTGTAAAATGTGTGTTCTGATTTTATGACACTGAAATTATTACAGTGGATGTAATAGTAAATTATAATGAGAAAAATTAGACCCTTCCAGTCTATACAGATAAGATAATGCCCAAACTTCAAATCAACAAAAACCTTCCAACGCTCTTGTTAACCAAACTCAAAGGTCTAAAACTAAAACACACCCAGCTCTGTGACACACTGTGAGGCAGGCGGTGTGTGTGGAGTGTTCTGGGAGGTCTGGTTTAGCTCAGGCTGATATTTATGTTAGTTCCTCCTTCTCATGCAATAAACACGTGTGTGTATGTGCGGGTGCAGTGATGGATCTGCTCAGTTGCACAGCCCCTCAAAGGCTTGGTGGAGAGAAACACAAGCTTTTACCCAGTGCTCAATCTCTGCTCTGCACTAATCCTCCACCTAAATCACTTCTGCTCTCAACTTAACACACACACACACCATGGCCTACATACTCCAACATATAAAAAAAATACACACACTCACACAGGATTTAAGAAAAATTTTCCTAAGAAATGATGCAATTTTACAGACTGAGGAGTGCTAATCTCTGACACTGCAGCGAGTACAGTTGCGTATATCAGGAAATTCCAAATGTCATCTTTGATTTTATTTTCTGGTACACTTCAGAATCATTTCTAAAAATACACTCAATTCACAAATGAGACTAGGGAATTGTTATTTTTCTGATACCATGCGACATAAGCCACGTGTTCACTGCCGCGCTAACAAATGACTCAAACCAAGCTTTCTTTAGTTCAATTTAATTTATTTAACTCAAATGTCTTAGCAATAAAAAGCTGGTTCTTCTCGGTGCAGTGATTTTGTTCATGGACCAAAATGGACCATTTGGTTCGTGGATGAAGAGTTTTTGTACGGTGTGAGTATATAAATCATTGACTGTACATGATTATTCAAACTATTCAAACATACAGTATGAGTTAACAAAGAACAAGATTTCTAAAATCCTACACTGTATGCTTGGATTTAGAGAACATACAACTACAGCTCAACCTGCCAAGCAAGAGACTTCAGACACAGCTAAAACTCAAGTGAGCTCCTTGAATGCATTAGCCTTGGATGTGATTCCTGCCCGTCACTGCTCTACAGAGACTCTCAAAGACAAAATAGGGGTTCAAACCAATGAAACGTACTTACAGCTGTATAGAAGCCATTTTCTGACGTAGAACAAAACCTGCTCTTCTTAACTACAGCTCTAGGATCAAAGGTAATTAATGTAACATAGCTAGCTAATTCACATCATTTAATATCAGCTAGATTTTAATAATTTAACTGTCAAGGTACACTGTACTCTTTTACTCAACTCAAACAACTACCATGTACTTCTAAGTACATTACTCAGTGTGGTACTGGAATCTGGAGGTGAGTGCTAAAAGAATGTATAGCCGTACTCTGAAAACATAGTATTGGCGCATCCCTGTAAAAATATGTTTAAAAGTTGCCTGAGAATTTACACTGGGCTAAAAATAAGCTAATAATCAATAGAATATTATTATAATTGATTCCAACATACCCACATCAATGCAGCTGAATCACGACCTTCAGAGTTAACAGTTTTATACCTCTAAACAAGAGTAATACTGTACTGTACTGTTATAAAGGTACACATCTATGTAGTGAACTCCAGAACAGAGGTGGCAAATAGGCAAAAATATAACAATACAGCGCAATATTTCAGCACATTTTGAGCAGCAGCTGAGTAAATTGGCAGTGCAGACTGATTTCACATTTTCTGTGAGGGACATTAGAGAAGCGATTTATAATCTTTGATGAGGCTTAGGATCAAGAGGGGGTGCAGCATTCAGGTTCCTCCGCTAGAGGTTTGATAACACAAACCTCTAGTGGAGGAAGAACATCCTGACATCCTGCTTCAAAAGCAGAACACAGCAAAACAACATAGAAAGAAAGGAAATTCCTCCCTAGCACACCAATGCCATCAGAAGTTGTTGAATGGACAACAAAAAATTACAGACGACAACGCCAAAGTATAAATAAAAAAAATATAATTAAATGCCTTGGATGACCAAACATTCTCTGCAATTGAGGACATCGGATTTTGTAGCACATACATAATGCAATACCTTTATTAAAACGTGCGAGAGCTTTTATTTGTCAGGTTTTACAGTTTGTTTTCTGCCCAGTGAATTGTGTACATGTAATTTTTATTCTACATTTCACATACTGTGCTAAACTAAAGGCAATTAAACAGGCCTAACTATGCTCTCTTTGTAGTTTTGCAGTTGGCACTGCTTTATGCACCAATATCCATGACATACACAAAGTATACTGTGACAAAGTGAAATAATATACCAGTATTGTAACAAGCTTTACAAACAGCAGCCAGGTCAGAGAGGAGGGCTCAGTGGGTATGGCGTGATGGCCGCCGACTCTGGATAATGTAAGAGTAATGAGAGTGGACAGAGCCAGGCCACAGTCTGAGCCTTGTCTAGGTGTGACCCCCATGGCCCCTTTACTCCCTGACAAGCCTCTCTGCAACCACATGCAACTACACCTTGAAAAATTCAATGTGTAAATGTGGCTAAACCACAAAGAAAGATAAGGCCAACAGGCAACTCAGTACACATATTCTTGGTGATAGATGAAATAACCAACCTTGTTTTCATCAGTGCAGTCAAATACCAAAACACGGGAAAGAAGACACATAACAGATACTGGCACACCAGTGAGCACAAAGCACACACATGATACACAGCTTAATCACATCATGCTGTTATTTTCACATTCCAAACATGCAAAATGTTGTCCTTATCAACACAGCAGGACACACAAGGATTTTGACTCATCACGCTGTGATTAATTCTGTATGAAGAAACACGAAAAAAAACATAAAGCTGAAAATAACAACAGTGGCTCAGATTACAACTTGTGAACTCAGTGGTGTAACTAGAGCAGTGATACATTAACCACAGCTACTCAACAGTCACAGGAAAAAATGGGCTTCATTAACTTGCGAGAATACAGTGTTACTGACTTGCGTTTAGCCTTCTGTCATTTAATTACTACCCTGAGGCTAGTCAGTCAAAGTAAAACATATGCCTGAGCTTACATACGGAAACTCCAATTACGTCACAGCTTTCACCAGGTGTTGGAAATCATAACTTTTCATAAAACATTTGATTATAAAACGTTTCACTGACTACACAGAAACCAATACCTCTGATAACCTTGGAGATTACAGTGAAAGTTTGTTGAAAAGTCCCCTTAGCTGAAATGACTTACTCAATCAGCCAAGACATGTTTGGTCTGAAGTGTGTTTCTTTAGTTTTTAGCTACAAGGCTGATGTAGCCAACAGTGGAATAATGAAAGATTATGCACACGATTTTGCAAGACAATCTTCCTACATTTGCCTCAAACTGTGTTGAATTTTTAAGTAATCTCACAAATTACAAACACCACCACCAGCATTCTGGAACCCTGAATCAAAACTAACTTGAATTGTGAGGCACATAGGGATGTCTGCTTTAACAGGCAACAATACATCATACACAGTCTCAAAATCATCAACAGAATACTGTTCATAGTCTATAACCACTGATCGCTGACGTGAGGGAGAATTATCACGAGTTAGCTCAAACTTAAAATCAGCATGTGGTGTATGGACTGCTGTAAAGAGGAACTCAGAAGGCAGGGATGAGTTAGAAGAGCTTCTCTCATTCCCTTCCTGTGACCTCTGCTGGCAGTCAGTCAGGGCTGCTGAGACGAGCCAGGCCACCGAGCTGTCAGCCAAGAACCTTAAGCAGCTACGCAAGTGCCTGAGTGTGCATACAAACAGCTGGCCCCAGACTAGTTCATGGGCAGTGCCTATGCTTGGCCTGCATGTCAGATGTGGACCACCGAATAGGGCTTTGCACTGTGACCTCTGGTCCAAGGACTGAGAGACTGACACCCCATCTGCTGACAAAAGACAGGAATTCACACCCAGAGCACCACAATACACAAAACAGTGGCACAAAGGGGAGTGAAAACGAAGCACTGCAGTGTGATGCACAGGTCTGCACTGATCTTTCTCAAGAACTGATTCCGAGTAGGGATGTGCATTCTGAGTAATTCTGATATTAGTATTTGTAAACGTTTGAGGGGAATTCCAGCCATTTTTAAAGATTTCCGTGTACAGATGCCAAGATGTGATCAAAGAGTCACTTGAAGTGAAATGGACCATTGTAGAGATGCTTACCAACTCTGAATTCTTTATGGTGCTGATAGGAATCAGGACTTGTGTCTACAGCACACTTTCAAAAAATGACCAGTGTTCTTTGAATTGTTATATGTAATATTTACTAACATACTAAACACTAATGATAATAATAATAATAATACTAACAATAATTATAATAAAAACAACAAAATAGTGGCAAAAAAATGCACTTTGTTCTGGAAACTATTTTACCTTACATGTACCTCCCTGCCATCAACAGCCTTTAAAAAGCCAATTTCAAGGCACAAAAATAAATCTAAGGCATCTTGCAGGGTAGGTAACCTGTGAGCTTTTAAAGGCATTAAACAAACGGTTCCTGGTCCCCCCTGTGAACAATTCTGACTGATTTCTCTAGACTGGAGCATTTCTTATTAAACCACTCAAATGACTATTTAACATCTTACCCACTTAATTATGCAGAGATTTGGAAATATCAGTGGAATTTGGCTTTAATTACCAGACATTTTGTAAATCGCAAGGGGGGGAAGCCCAAAAAACATAGACTGTGTCAAAATTAAAGGGCCCATGACACAAAAAACTAACTTTGCTTGTTTTTTTTTTAATTAAGGAATTTGAAGCAGTAGGTAAACACTGTTAAAAGTTTAAATGTACCGTTCACTATTCAGTCCATATATTAAGTTCCATGGAAACTAAACTGCAAAAACATGTTTTGAATGTATTGTTCCTATAATGTCATGAGAACCAACCCATTTACATATATCTGCTTAGTCAGCCCAAGACAGCTTAACCCTGCCTTTTCTTACTGAAACTCTAAGGAGTGTCATACCTCAGAGTGCTTTTTGAATGAGGCACAATATAGGGAAGACAATCACAAACAGGCTGTTCAAGAGTGGCTGAAAATTGCCATATTAAAATGCCTCATTTTGATAAATAAAACCACACAAAACGGAAACTCACAGTGGTACGTGGCCAATGACGACATGAAGCCATGCAAACATTATCATGGTGACCATGGTGCCGTTGAAAATAGGATGTTATCCAAGGATAGTTATGGTGGAAAAAGTTAGGAGGAGATCTATACTCTTATTTTGTGTTGCATTATATTGGGTTCATCTGGAATTCAACAACGAGACGTTTGGCGTCCGTGGCTCGTGACAGAACATTCCTCTCATTGCTGTGGTCTATGGAATGCTGCCACTTATGGGCCACATCATGGCTTTGTTGAAATGATGTGTGGATGGATGGGTAGGTAGGTAGGTAGGCAGAACTTTACTGATCACAAAAGGGAAACTGCAGCATTTCAGTAGCAGGACAGAAATAGAAATAAATCTAGACATAAGTTTAAGTACAAGATAAATAAAATAAAAGTATATCTGTTTGCTTATTTACATGGCATACGAGTCAGATTTGTTGTATTTACAGGACAGCAAGCACTGAGTGGTATGAGGTAAACTAAAAGCACATTACAGACATAACTAACTTGGAGTTGCATCAATATTACAGTGTACAGTGTATAGTGAAAGTGTCATTACAGTAGTGGCTATGATATGATACGATATATTAAACAGTGTGTAATGGAACATTCGGTTTGCCGTTGCATCAGCATCACTTTTAGGTGATTGCGCTGGTGTAAGCAGGTAAAAAAAAATTAGCAGCATGCAGAGAATTACATTTGAAAACAAGTTTCATTGTTGTTGTTGCTGCTGTTATTATTTACAAATAATAAAAGGATAATCTGTATGCTTTCGTATTGGATGAGGAACAGAGGCTGCCTCTTTAGATGGGCCAGTGGGTTGATGCTAGGGAAAACTGGGGCCCATCATCTCTTACGAGTCTAACATCAGCCAGAGTCGCTAGGCTAGTTAGCCATAAAGAGTCGGCCATGCTATCCTTGTCTTCTCAGTCACATACTTAACTGTCCTTGTCAATGAACAACTGTTAAGGCACACATGTTGCGTAACAGTAAATGTTATAATAAGAAGCATAAATTATTCATAAATATGAGCAAAACTATCAACATGCAGTTCTGTTAAACTGTTTCCCTGAATTGTTGGTCTTTATGTTTGCTTCATTATCCAATGATGAACTGTGACGAATACCCAAGTAGTGATTTCTGTATTCGAATACTGGCACCACAAATTTTTAGCCAAGTACTCGACTACCTGTGCACACCCCTAACAGTAATCAACTGTAATAATCTTCAGTAAAGTATGAGCTACATTTTTGGCCAAAATAATATTCACCAATAAAAATGAAAAAACTTGGCATATTGTTTTTATTGTCTATATCCCACAACTGCATAAACAGTTCCTCACTGAATAACTCCTTGCATAACTGAATATTTCCAGGGTAACACCAAATTGTTTCTTGATATATCATAATTAAAATGAGTTCAGATGTTAAGATGTCAGAGGTTTACACATCTAATTATTTACCTAAAACAAAAGAATTGCCCTGTGTTATTATGTTATGTTTTCAATTTTCCTTTATAAACACAATTTAATTGACCAGCATTTCAGTGAGCGCTTATATAAATAAGCAAAATAATTATGGCACCACACAAAGCACTACTCATCCAACTACTCGATGGAAAGCACAGAAACATATACACCATCCATTGTTGCTTATGTCAGTATTTTCTTTTCTTTTTAGCTGGGACATTGCTGACTCAACAGGTTTAAATGTTTCTGCGCCACATACTTTCTAATAGGTAACAGTCAACCATACATTTCCCTGAGGTCAAAGCAACATACAGCAACGTCAACAATTCTTTTCAGATATAACCACTGAACAATGGCAGCCTACGTATCCTGCAATTATGTTTAGCCCACACAGCGGCAGACAGTGGAAGCTACAGGAACCAGACCCTGCTAAAGCTAATAGAGAAAGAGCAGTGAAACATTATTCCTATTCAAAGGCATACCTTGTGCAGTAAATAATCAGTAAACCACAAATAAATTACAAGCTTAAACAAGGAAACAAATAATTATATGCACTGCCACACAAAACACAACCAGAATTCATTGCTAAAATAAATAATATCAAAAAGTCTGCAAAAATATCGGCAAGATACTCAGTCAGACTGTTTGCGTAGTTAATGAATACCCAGTGTTAGTCTATGTCTAATTTGCATGAGATTTTCTACAGGAAGTTTCCTGATTTAGTGTTGGCCTACAATAACTGCCCACAATCTGATCCAAAATAGATAAACGTATCGCGTGTGTGATCAGCAAATGGAACGAAGTTCACATGCTTATAATTCTAAGTGTTCTCAGTGGTGCAAGGCACACGAGATAAACAATGCACATGTCTCCAGGGAACACGCATGGCACAAGGAGTGCCTGCATATTAACTACTACTCTATTCTGTTAATGGCTGAGTAGTAACCCTCAAATAGAGTACTGTAACTTATAAAATCATGCAAGTGGAAAGTGAGAGAGAGAAGTAGACAAAAAGGCAGAATTTCAATCCTGCATATCTGTTATAACTGGTGTTGAGATACATTTCCTATTGTATATTTAGTATCAATGTCCAGTATGAGTTTATTAAATGGGAAAATGCATAACTCAATACAGTGATCTCAGTTCAATGCATTTTTCAATACAGCAATGAGGGCCTAATGAAAGTGTGCCTTATGTTAATATGCTGTTGTGGCATGCGCCCGCCCCCCGGCCCCGACAATGATAGCTGAGAGAGCAGGAATCAGCATCGTCCTCCTCCTCCCACCGTCACTCCGGCACATCGGGGGAGCTCGGTCTTTGTGCTCCACCCAGTCCACACTCGTGGCTCTCTCCCCAGTGTCCTCGCCGAGGTGTGTTCGGGCCCCGCCTTTCTGCCGGCTCGCTCGGCCGTCATCGTCGGGGCCTGGTGGGCGGATGCATGCCACAGCTGTTTTATCCATTTTCAGTTTAAGAGAGCATACAACATTGTAAAAATATAAAATTTGGGCTCCTGAGTGCTGCAACCGTCTAAGCGTTGGCCCCATCATCAGGAGATCGCGAGTTCAATCCCTGGTGATGCTACAGCCATCCGTAGCCAGGAGTCCAAGAGAGCACAATTGGCCTCGCTCTCTCTGGGTGGGTAGGATGGCTCTCCCTTCTCCTCCAATCACTCAACATGATGCTAGTCAGTGCAGGCGTCTGTTAGCTGCCATAACAGATCTGGCGGTTGGTGCTTTCCTCCATGCATGTTCGGCTGTCCTGTGATGTGGAAAAGCAGTGGTGGCAGGTTTCACATGTCTTGGAGGAAGCCTGGGCTAGCCTTCACCCTCCTTGCATTGATAGTATCGTGTGACTGGGGGAGTTCTAACTAGCGGGTGGAACTGTTGTCACTACTGTAACCAGCATGCTTTAAACAAATATATAATATACCAGGATCCTTGTGGTGTCAACCAGACTGCTTGCTAGCATAGCTAGCTAATCTGTAGGCTAATAAATACAACCAAGTTGGCATCAATTTACATTTAATTTATACAGAAAACAGCGATTCCATCTTTATTCCAATTCAAAACAGCCCACCCCAAAGTCCATCCCAAAGCATTTGCAGTTTTTCCAAAAGTCTGTTCCACCTCCAAAATACATCATCAAAATGAGATTTTGCTACTCTTTTGGGGGGGGGGGGGGCACTCTAGAAACTACTGCAGCAATGCTGTAGAATACAAACAAACATGTTTACAGCAATTGTAGTGTTGGGTACACTTTTCATTTTGGCTGGAGTGTCTCTTTAAAATCTGAGAAAACCACTTGATAACACAACTTTGATACCAACTGATTCTTAGTTCCATGCATGCATAAACTGATAAACATGGTAAATAAGCAGATGCAGAATATTCCTATATTCAAATAATAGTCTGACTGGACTTTTCAGCTACAATCCACCTACACATGGCAGAATATAGTCTCTCCTGGGACACAGAAGCACTAAAAGTAAACTAGAAACTGAACATGCCAAACATGTGACATTACATTACAATTATGTAGGCTGCAATTGATACAACCTTCTGCAAGCTCCGAAATCCAAGTAAAAAGCACCCTTAATAAAACCTGATACAGAATGTAGATATAGAACATTTCAATAACAAAAAAATCATTTCAATAAAAAAGCCCACGAAACAGGCTAATCTGAGAAAGAATGCTTACTCAAATTACTGATCTACAGAGGATGTTTACTCTGACCGCAAAGAGATCAGTGACAGTAAAAGTGTGTGTGTGCTTTATTCAAGGTCATGCGTAGCCTCCAAATTTCCTCCAAAAAGGCAACCCAGTGAGCAGAGTCAGAAGGAGAAAGGGACAGAAGGGACTCAAGTCCCCCCCAGAATAAGTGTGTCGGGCGTGTTTAAGGGTGTGAGGGGTATACAAGCTCCTTCCTCTCAATGGGGCTAGTAGTGCAAAGGCTTCTAAATGAAGACAAGAGCCACCGCTATGGATTACACACGTTTGGCTGACTCCTCTGAGGTTTTAAGGCGGCACCACATTTTGGACAGTCATTTCCATTTTTGCACAGATGACCCCTACACCGGCCACCAGTGGGATTACCTCACATTCCATGATGTGGAACAAAAACATAGTTAAGAGAGATACTATCATCCGCACAATGAGTGATCAGACTTCAGGCAGGGTCTTAAGTTAAGGCACACAAACAAAGCAAAAGCAGCTGGGTATGGCATTCCCAGCGCTCTGGGGACCAAGAAAAGCCAGTGTTACTTGCGGCAATGCCGCCTTCTTCTTTATCCCATTTCATTTCAGATCATCTTAAAGAGCAAATGCGGGGAGGGCAGCGTACGGCGCCACATAACAACAGGTCCCAGCATCCACACACAATGACTGGTTACCTGTTTGTGCAAACAGGATGCACCACGCAATCGTAAGGCTTTCACTAGAACAGAGTACTGGGACGCTACTGTCAAGAGAGTGAACAGCTCAGGATTATTAAAGGCTAAATGTACAAAAAGAGATAAACCAATATATTGCAAACATACAATGGCGACATAATGCGCGCTGGAGAAGGATTAGCAAACCCACAGCATGCAGGAGCTGGTAAGAACGGAACAGTGCACAGGATTGCTTTGTTAGCACGAGCACCGTGTTTCTACACCAGGATCGCTGCCGAACGCCCGCCAAGCCTGCGTTTCGTTTCATTCTTGCTCTTGTTCTTTCTGTCCAGCCGGTCAGCCAGAATGTCGAGAAGGCGCATGGACCTCCTCGGGCGGACAGGTTCATGAACAAATGACCAAAAACACACCTATCATGACGAGACCGAAGTTGGCTTCCTATTCGCCAGCTTCTTGTTCGAATTGTCCCGTTCCACCTTAAATATTGCAGCAGTTACATTCTGGAACCCGAAGCTAGCTGATGTTGCTGCTGCCCCACTTAAGGTGGAACGGGAAAATTCGAACAAGATGCTGGTGAACAAGAAGCTGACTTTAGCTTCGTCCTGTCATGAGGGAAGCATGGCGCTGAAACGCTGTTTTATCAATTGATCGTTCAATCTGAAAGCAATCAAACTAAACGAGCTCGGGCTGAAAGTTCACTACCTGGAGAAAGCAGCAGAACCGTGGCTTACCTTTCTTTCTAACCCGGAGTCCTGTTTGTTCCTTCCTGCTGCAGCCTCCCTCCCTGCTTGCTTGCTTGCCTGCCTGCCTGCCTGTGTGTGTGTGAAGTTTAGGGATTTCCTTTCAAGAAACACAAAGCCACCTAACATTTACAGTTCGAGTCTCCTTGTCGAGCGCGATGTCGACCACAGTATCTCACGGACACTCACATCGCGACTTTTTTGCACTTGTTAGCCGCTCCGAGGCAAAGACATTTCTGTGGAAGTTGCATGTTTGCGCTGGTCTCTCTCTCTCTCTCTCTTTCTCCCTCCCTCTCTCGGTGTTGTGGCCTGTGGTGAATGACGTTAGTAGATCTGTTTCAGGACCGACTCACTCCACCGAGCTCAGATGGGATTTAGGCTTTAATGTGTCCTCTGGCGCCAACCAGCGGTCATTGGAAGAACAGCACACTCACTTCACGCCTCATTGACAAAATTGAGGAAACACACACACACCAGACTTCCGTTTTATATATATTTTAAATCAATTCTATTTGCACAACGCCGAATTTACCTCCAGTAAACCTAACTTTAGACTGTTCATCATAGATCTAAAGTTTCTATTTGACTCCCTGCCTCATTTTCTTTATAACAAAAAGCGACACGTACTTTTGATATTGATTGATATATTTTTCCTTTATCCCGTACTGCTTTTGTATTATGTAGTGGTTTTGAGAACTATAAATAAAACATAATAAATCTGCATGTCATCTCTAAAGCCATATCCAACATTTTTCTTGAATTTGATCTGCCCCCCCCACTAAGTCCACGCATAGTATTTGTGTGATTTTATGTAATTTATTTATACCTGACCATTTTACGACGTATTTTTTATCCATTAGAAATAAACAGGCTGTCTTTGTCACTGTATACATAAGACGCATATACGTAAGTGACCTTAACGTAAGTGTTCTGACTTGTTTTGTTGCTCATTTACGGAGCCCTGCTGGTGACACCCTCTATAAATAAAAAGAATGCGTGGCCACGACTTAGTAAGGCGTGGGAATGAGATAATTAAGTCATGGCCACAACTTAGTAAAGCGTGGGAACGAGATCCTAATGCGTGGCCATGACTTAGTAAGCCATGATCTTGTTCCCACATCTTACTAAATCATGGCCACGACTTAATCATCTCCTTCCCACACCTTACTAAATCGTGGCCACACATTATGATCTTGTTCCCATGTGTTAATAAGGTGTGGCCACACATTATTTTTTATTTATACAGGATGTCACCAGCGGGTCTCATATTACATGACATCATGTATAAACAAAAAATGCAAGGCCATGCCTTATTAATGCATGGGAACGAGATTCTAATGTGTGGCCATGACTTAGTAAGCTGTCATCTCATTCCTACTCCTTACTAAGTCATGGTCACGACTTAGTCATCTCATTCCCATGCCTTACTAAGTCGTGGCTACACATTCTTTTTATTTATGGAGGACGTCACCAGTGGGGCTCTGTATTTTGGCCCTTTAATGTAAAGAGATTTTATCCCAAGTAATTTTGGATGGTTTCTGTTGGTTCATTCATCATGAAATATTCACACAATACAAAGGAAATGTTGTTCAAATGATCAAAAAATGGTTTTGATATGACATTGACAATATAAGTGTATTCCCTTACATATGTTTACATATAATATATAACTGAACAAATTATAGACTACGGATTCAATATGGTTACAAACTACATATGCGCATGCACACACACATACACACACAAAATAATCTGAATTTAGTTGCAATACTACAGTCACTCACACGGAGGCGACTGTAGGCTGCAGTATTAGTCTTTTCAAATGGGGAGCATTTGAAGTGGCAGCCCAAGACATTGTGAAAAACTTACCATTATTTACTTGATTGTTTGTTTAATCATTCTTTAATTCTCTGTTTTGCTTTGTATTTGCCACATTTTATAATGCACAACCTACAAAGTAAAAGAAGAAAATCATTTTTCATGCCCTTAGCATCTCAAAGTGCTTTACAGTGATAAAGTAACATAAAAATACAAGCAGAAACACACAAAGGAAAATAGTAACAAAAAGGCAATAAATGTAAGTAAAATTGATTTGATATAAAATAAATATTTGATAAAATAAAATAGAAGAACACTTAAAAGGTAAATTTTATGGGCTGAATGTGGGCCAGAGGTTTGTGCTGGGTTGATTTTCAGATGAAGTGGAGATCACTTCATCGGCAGAGATATGAATATTATTTTAATGTTTCCAGATCACATTTCCTAGAGGTGCGGAACACCTAGGGAAACATGTATATACAATGACTTTCAATAGAAATAAGAAACTGTCTGAATGATTTAACCTATTCCAAAATTGTTCCCGAGAGGCCTACCCAGTTTTTAAGTTGATGGATCTGGATCTTGTGATCAACTGTATTGAGTGCTGCATGATCTTGTAAAACCAGACCAAATGGTTTATGTGAAGATGTGAAACATTTCTCTAAGATACTATTTTGCAATGAGTCTAGAATACTAATAAATTAGAACATAAACAAAAAAAATCAATGTAGAGTCCTCGGTTTAGTCAGAGACCGTGGTGAAAACTGCTCTATAATGTCTAACTGTGTGCAGAATTATTAGATTTGTGTTTGCAGTATCCAGGCAGTGTGTATACTCTTTAAAAGAGGACATCTGCTGTGGTGACTCCTCTGACCTCTGGCTTCCTCTTGAGGGACACCAAACACAGCTGTTTGTCGCTACTTGCTGGATCATTTTGTGGTGGTTTTCCATGCTCTGACTAAACCTAGTGTTTGATTAAATTACACTACCAGTTAGATTTCTCAGCTGAAAAGATGAAAATTATTTCTAGCCAAGAATTAAGTTTTTAAGTTATTGTGTTTCTCATTTTTTAAGTTTTTCTCCCTAAAATGAAAAGTACACCATTAGTAAAGAGTGAACATTTCTATATATAAAGCTATGCTTTTTAAACATACAATAATTCAAATAAATTTACATTAGATTTTCATTCTTAAATTCCCAGACTTATTACATTCTAAGGCTCACAAGGCAAATCTTTTTTTTCTGTCTTTCTTTTTTTTTAAATACAGGAGTGAGGAATAGAACCCTGTACTCCTTGGCAGGTCTTGGGCATTTAAGGGGTTAAACCACATTTTATTTTCTTTAGAAACATGAACATTTGGGCCACATTGTGAGATTCCTGTTATGTCACTTCCCATGTTAAAAAAACAAAGTGAAAGACAGAATGTGAGAAAATCTAATTGTAGCTATTCTCTTGAGACTGTGAGTACAGTGGATAGTTTTGGATCATTACCATGGCCTAGGGGTCCTCCCTGTTGGTAGGATAAATTCTCAGTCATAACAGGACATACCATTTCAACTCATCTTTATGGTGCAGAGAATACTTTACTTGGATCCTACTGGATTAGAAATCATTGACAGAATTTAATTGAAAAATGCTTTTTGGCCTGAGAGGACACGTCAGGGGCCTGGTGCAAGTGAAGCTGGCCCGACAAGATCACAGATCGAATTTACACTGGAAACCAGCTAAGGATAAGATTGGACCAGGGGTAAGCATTCATATTTAGTGATGTGATTACAGTAGCGTAATGCGCAGTAGACACTTCTCGTTTCGTGAAGTTTAGGAAATCAGTATTTTCTTCAAGATTTAACACTTCTAATTATACACTGAAAAAAAGTGATGCATTCAATGTAACAAATGTGCAGCTTCATCATCTCCTCAAAATTTAAATATATTACATCAATACAATGTTGTCCTTCAGTTTGCTTACCTTTTGCAGCAATTGTGCTGATGTATTTTTTTTTCATGTTGAAATCATGTATACATTTGAGCCAAGTGAATTTAACGCATTATTTTTTTCAATGTTGTAATCTGCAATGCTTCCTGAAGTCACCAATGAACTCTCTAATTTTCCCCACATCTAGGGCTGTTGTTGTTGTTGGTGTCACCCAATAGTTTGTAGATTTGGAAAGGGACAGTATCTAGGAGAAAATGTTCCCAAGCACTTTATAACTCAAAATGTGAGGAAGCAGCACTTCCACAAAGCTAGCCATTTGGCTGTAGCATGTTTCTACTCACAGTGGTAAAATATCTGTGAAAGTAAGTAAATTAATTTGCTAAAGAAGAGAAGCCAAAAGTTTTATTTGTAGCTGATAAACTTTAAAACTCATTCTCACATAAATGGGAACAACACATTTTAAAAAAATTCTACAAAGTTCACTTGCTGAAATGTAATCAAAGGCATTCAGAGTGGGTTGATATGAAATGATTCATGCAGAAAAACTGAAAGGAACCAGGGGTCTGCAATGCAAAGAATACACTGCAAAGGTCAAAACAGCCATTTTAGTAGCTATCCAAAAGGACATGTGAGTAAACTCACCTGAGTTTTTTTTATGTGGATAGCAATAAAATAGAAAATTTGAAGAAGTAAGGTTTTTGGGCACTATTTTTCCTTACAACACCCTGCAAGTACCTCTCCACCATGCATAGATTTAAAAGGAAAAACATTTTAGGCCAAAAACGATCTTACACTTGGACACCTGGTTCCTGTCACCACCACTGTGAACAATTCTGATAA
Source organism: Pygocentrus nattereri (assembly GCF_015220715.1). Lineage (NCBI taxonomy): Eukaryota > Metazoa > Chordata > Actinopteri > Characiformes > Serrasalmidae > Pygocentrus > Pygocentrus nattereri. The sequence goes on along the minus strand of NC_051220.1, from coordinate 32,047,677 downwards.
GGCAAGTGCCTCTAGAACAGCGAATTTCATATTGAACCACTGTAAATGACTTTATAAATATCTTAATGACTTTATTATGCAAATTTTGAAAATTTGATGGAATTCTCCTTTCAGCACAAGAGCTTTATTTAGTTCAGTATTCACTGATAAAATGATATCTTGACAAGTTAAATCTTCCTAAATCTAGTCAATATATCCAATATTTCTCATTTCGAGATTGTTGGAAGAGTATTACAAGATTATTCAACCTATTTCTAGACATTTTTACTGCCAGTATTGAATTAATACCAGCTGTGTTAAATTAACACCTGGACCAGCTTTACAATAATGAACTGCATACAGTTCTCTTCAATAATGTTTAAAGTGTTTAATTTCTTTCATATCTCCATTATTTCTCCACAGCAAACAGTGTTCGCCATGTCTGTCTTTGCATTTGCTCTTCTGGTCCCAGCGGGTTGGATCATGCATCATATCCCAGTTTATCGGCAAAGACCACCTCCACAAGTCTGACCTCACAGTCAATCTGCATCTGATCAGTTCTGCAACTGTACTGCTCACTGAAATGAACAAATCTAAATGTGTTGGTAATGTGCTGTTTTGCAATCCTCTTTTCCAAAAAGAATGTGAATGTAATGTAATGAATGATTAGTTAAAATGAAATTCCAGATTTTTCAAAAAATTCCTCCAGATTTCAGTCATTGAGATTCAGAATGGATTTATGTGAAATGGTTCATTGTGAAACTTAAAACTTAAAACTCCATGGAGTAATAAGCAATTTAACTGGTTTAATCCAACTTAAATTAATGCTTTGACTGAAACAATGCAAAGCAAAATATATAAGTTAAACGAACACAAGCACTATTTTACATCAGTTCAAACCTTAAAAACACTTCAAATCACTTTTTCCATGTTCCACTTTGTAATGTGTAACATTCATGCTGTTCATCAAAATAAATGACATAACCTGAAGTCCAAATGCTGTGGCACAGTTTACTAACCTATGCAAATCTCTTTTCTTTAAAGAACCAATTTTGTGGAAAATCACACTTTCTTTACTTTTTAAATAAGAGTTTGATGCAGTATATAAAGATTGTTAGAGTTTCAAAACATATTATTCACTCCTCAGTCCATACAGTCCACATATGGGGACTAAACTGCAACAATGCACTTTCAATTCATCGTTTTTGTGACGACTAATTATTGAGGTTCAGGTTTTTCAGCCACACCCATTGCTAACAGGTGGATCAAATTAAGCACATAGCCTTGCAGTCTCAATAGGCAAACACTGGCAGTAAAATGGGTGGTAATGATGAGCTCAGAAACTTGGCACTGTTGTAGGATGTCACCTCTGCCACAAGTCGGTTTGTGAATTTTCTGTCCTGCTAGATCTATTATATACTATCTATTATTGAGAAATGGAAGCATCTAACATAGCCACAGCTTTGTCACAAGGCAGTAGACCACACAAACTCTCAGAGTGGGCTGGCAAGTGCTGAAGCAACATAAGCAAAAGAAGTGCGCAATAAGTGCCTCACTAAACGGGTTTGCTTGGCCAAGCAGCTATACTCATTTACGGCATTTGGCTGACGCTCTTATCCAGAGCGACTTACAATTGGATCATTTTACACAGGGAGGCCAAGGTGGTGTTGGGAGTCTTGCCCAAGGACTCTTATTGGTATAGTGTAGGGTGTTTACCCAGGTGGGGATTGAACCCCAGTCTACAGTGTAGAAGGCAGAGGTGTTAACCACTACACTAACCAACTCATACTCAAGCCAAAGGGGAGGGGGTAAGGGGGCTGGTATAAAGCATGCTGCCATTGGACCCTGGAGCACTGAAAACACATTCTCTGGAGTGACAAATCACACCTCTCCACCTGGCAGTCTGATGGATGAGTCTGGGTTTGGTGAAGAACATTACCTGCCTGACTGCATTGTGCCAAGTGTAAAGTTTGGTGGAGGAGGGATAATGCTATGGGTTTTTTTTTCAGGGGTTGGCCTAGACCCCTTAGTTCCAGTGAAAGGAATTTAATGCTTCAGCATATCAAGACATTTTGGACAATTGTATGCTTCTATATGGTTACAGCTTGGGGAAGGCCCTTTTTTGTTCCAGCAGGACTGAGCCCCAGTGCACAAAGCAAGCTCCATAACGACATGGCTGGGTGAGTTTGGTGTGGAAGAACTGCACTCACACAGCCCTGACCTCAACCCCATCAAACATCTTTGGGATGAACTAGAATGGAGATCGCAAACCAAGCCCACTTGTCCATCATTGTCTGATCTCACAAATGGATGAAATGGATTCTGGATGAATGGGCAAAAATTCCCACAGACACACTCCAAAATCTTGTAGAAAGCCTGATCCCGGAAGACTGGACACTGTTATAGCTGTAATTCCCAGTGGATGGAGTGTGAGGTGGTTTGTGTGGACAAGGCACGAAAAGATGTTAGAAAACGGCTGATGTGGGCCAACTCAATATTAATGCCTATGGATTTAGAATGGGATGTCACAGGGCTCTTGTGGGTGTAATGTGTAGGTGTCCTAATACTTTTGTCCAAACAGTGAATGTGTAGGAAGTGTAGGTTCTCTTATTACAATATATATCAGTCTTAAAGGCACAGTAACCAAAACAACCTGCTGATTTAAAGGCATAAAGAGGGGTTAGGAAATGAACATGCGCATTTTGACTGCTCAGTGACACAAGCAGCAATCGTGTATTCGTTTTCCTCACTGGGTTATCTGCTCTGTTTTCATGTTAGCAATCAGTAATACTGACCAAAATGCTTCTGAGGTCCACTGTGAGAATTGTCATTTTGATTTCAAAAGCTCTTAGTTATACTATATATAACCATATCAATTCACATGTCTAATATAGGACAAAACTAAATGGCTACACGTCACATTTGGACTTGTTTTCTTAATTTGCATTCAGCAGTTCAGCCTTAGAGCGTAAGAAGTACCTGAAAAGCTGTGGAGAGTCAGCATCGTTTTACTCTGAAACGGTGAAATGCTCTCTTAAAAACCAACTGTTGCACATTGAGCTCCTGCAGCGGACACTACACGATAAAAGAAACAATCAGAGCTTCCGTTCGTTATCAGGGAAAGCCTGAAGGCAGGCTCGTGTATTTCCGCTCCTAATAACATTCTGGTCGTCAGAAATTAATATCATGAATGGCAACTATTCGACACGGAACAGTCCATTTGCTGTAAAGGTAAGCAGGGGAGATTAGCCTACATTTGTTTGGGGATTTTTCCCGAAGAAGGTTTGTGAGATTAATATTTTAGGCTCGTTTGGAAAGGAGGCGGCGGGCTGCAGTGGAATATGGACGGTATGGATATGATTTGTGTGGACAAGGCACGAAAAGATGAGAGAAAACGGCTGATGTGGCGGCAGTGGTACAACCTGAACTCGAGCTGGTGGAGGTGGAGGGGGCGGGGGGGCAGGAGGGGGCTGTTCACTTTTTCTAACACTGAGGGGGGAACAGTGTAGCCACCGCAGGGTTAAAGAACACCATCGGGAGCTTTTTTTGTGGCCAGTTTTCGACATGTCTACGAAAGCAGAGCAATGTAAGTATCCTCGGCACGTCCCGTTCGCCGTCTCTCTATGTATTTCCACGACGCTGTGGTGGTCAGTGCGTTATTTTTTGAGATTGGGGCTGTGGATGTGGGTAGCTGCCCTTGGTGATGAGGAGAGAGAGAGCCGTTGCTAAGGCAAAGGAGCTGCAACACGTCCTCCTGCTGCAGAAGACGAGGCTGAGCGTTTTGAGCTTTTGCAGCTTAGGAGAGAGAACTGAACAGCAGTGGCCATACATGCTCGCTCACTCTCAGGTGACGGTGACGCGCCTTTGGCTGAAGCGTCTAGGCTTTTCGAGACAAAATAATGAACCGAGATGCGCTCTTCTCAAGGTCGAGATGATTGTGCTTTATCAGGAGGGTGATTAGTAAACCCTCACGTAGGAACCTCCTGTAGGGTTGTCAGTGAGGAGGCTTGACAGGAGGGTCTCTTATTATAATGAACAGGTGAGTCACTGCTGGGCACCAGAACAAGCACAGAGCAGCTCAGTGTTTCAGCATAAGCAGAGATACAGACTAATCAAACAGATGCTAACAAAAACATCTCTCTCTCTCTCTCTCTCTCTCTCTCTCTCTCTCTCTCTCTCTCTCTCTCTCTTTTCTCTTTCTTCTTCTCTCCGTTCTATCTTCTGTCCCTTCTATCCCTTCTCTTTATTCTCTCTCTTTTCTCGTTCCTCTTAATCTGTCTCTTTCTTCCTTTTCCTTTCCCCTTCCTCCTGTTTTCTGTCTCTTCTTTTCTCCTCTCTTCTCTCTGTTATTCTCTCCTCTTCCCCATCTTTTCTCTATTTCTCTTCTATCTCTTTCTTCTTTCTATTTCTTTCCCTCTCTCACCCTCTCTTCTCTCTTTTACTACTGTCTTCCCCCCTCTTCTCACTATGTCTCTGTATGTAATATTGTAAAATTGTAAAATCAAATGTATGCAGCTGACAATAACATCTCTCTCCCTCTCTCTCTCTCTGTAATCTAATGGAGCCCTACTGGTGACATCACATATAAATAAAATATAATGTGTGGTCAAAGCAAGGGAACAAGATTAAGTCATGGCCACTGTTTCCTAAGGCGTGGGAATGAGATCATGCCTCATTAAGCTGTGGCCATGACTTAATTATCTCATTCTCACACCTTACTAAGTTGTGGCTACGCACTATTATTTACACAGGATGCCATCAGCAGAGCTCCAGACTTTCTCTTTCTGTACCTTCTGTTTCTTCTTCTTCTCTCCCCTCTATTTTCTCTCTCTCCTGCCCCCTTTCTGTCTTTCCTCTCTCTTCATTCCTCCTCTTCTCTTTCCTCTCCCTTTGTCTTTCTCTTTCTGCTTCCTCATCCTCTCTGTCTGTCTCTTCTTTTTCCTTTCCCCTTCTTCCTATTTTGTATATCTTTCTCTGCTCTTTTATCTCCCACCCTACTCTCTCCCTCTCCCTCTCCCTCTCTCTCTCTCTCTCTCTCTCTCTCTCTCTTCTCTTCTCTCTCTCTCTCTCTCTCTCTCTCTCTTTCTCTTCTCTTCTCTTCTCTTCTCTTCTCTTCTCTTCTCTTCTCTTTCTGGTGGTTAGTCTGTTTTGGTCTATGAGTTATGAACAGTGAAAGGTAGGGCAGATTGGAGTTAATACCTCTAACAATATGAGTCATCAGAAGAATGGCATAACAATGGGTGTCTGCAGGGCCTTTACTGACCTGACCACCCAAATACTTAAAGGTCATTTACTGCAGGTTAAACACTCAGGACAAATGATATTCCTATTGTCGGCTGAACACTTCAGCACAGACCAACACAGCCCCATAAGGCAGAGTGTGTGATGCTGGTAGACATGCTATAATTCTCTCATTGAGCCATTTGTTTTGTTTGTTTGTGTTTTCTTTTTAAAATGATCAAAGAACGCATAAAACAAAGTTCTTACTCTAAAATTCTAAATGGTTCTTTGCTTAGATCTATGGTGCTAAGAAAAACCTTTATGTGGCAAAGCACCCTTATATGATGTGGAGTCTTCACATTGTGTATTTTCTTTATTAAAATGGCACTTTGCTTTAAAGAACCATCAGTTGAAACCTTTAAAGATTTGTTCTGTGGCATCACTTCACATTACTATGTGCAAATCTCACCTGTATGTCCTTTCTGATGATACTGCTGCTGCACAGACTCAAACTATTTAATTATAACCATTGCTTCTCCCATTTTTCCCCGTTTCTGTATTTTATTATTTTATACTAATGTTAAAACCTTATCTTAACCTTACCTCTGTTCATCTCACTCTGGTGGTACTCTTTGCTATCTGGTATCAACCAGAGGAGGATGGGTTCCCCTTTTGAGTCTTGATTTCTTCTTCTTGCTTTTAGGGAGTTTTAGTAGCCATTGGGAGCTGTAAAGCTCATGGGGGCCGTAAAGCCGTTTTGCAACAACAACAATGCCTGTCATAAAAAGCACTATATAAATAAATTTTTAATTGAATTGATTATTTTTGTCACCTTTATTTTTAAGAGTGTGCCAAAAAGCATTCTTTGGAGTGATGCTGTCAAAGAAATACTCTTTATTCCCTAAATAACTTTCCAAATGATGGTTCTTAACAAAAAAGTAACTGAGATGTACAAATTTGAAAAAGCTTTAAATAACCTTCATATAGCATAAATATATTATAACAGCATTTTTTTCTGGATTTTTTTTTCCATATGTCCAAGCCAAGAACTATTTAGGAGCCATTATTTTGCACGTGTGCCTATTTTCCTGTAAATAGAAAATGCTGTCAAAGTGTCGCCTGTGTTTCATTGTCAACATCACATTTTGTAAGGCTGCAGTGTTTATAGCTTTTCTAATTTGTTGGTGGCTTTGGATGTGCTCTATGAAAACAAATGAGCTGCAGTGCTACAGAATCTGGCTTACTTAATGCTCTTTCCTGCACTTCACTGTGTCCAGCTGTGGGCAGTGTACTACAGTGTAGTAAGAACTAGCAGAGCAGTCTGATCTGTAGGCTCAAGCATGTTTTTTGATCCTCTGTGAATGAGGCATCACTTGCTGTTGATTATATATTACTTTGCTCTTTGTTTAGTTGCCTCTAAGATTCGATACTTGCAAGAGTATCACAACCGTGTGCTACACAATATTTACCCTGTGCCATCTGGAACAGACATTGCAAACACACTGAAATACTTTTCTCAAACCCTGCTCAGGTAAGTGTGCTACACTGGGACCCACAGGTGAAGTACAGTAGACCGCAGATGTCTGTGTTTAGTGTTTCTGCAGATAGCATGAGATTACACAGGGACAGTTTAGTATTCTACTATTATATTTGTAGAGAAAAAGTGACCTTGTTATTGTTTATGATAAAATTGTTAGCATGGTAAGAAACCTGCTTAGATTTCTGTGCATCAAGTTTACAAATCACTTTTATTAAAGCATTTGATCTGCTCCAGCCTCTCTCTGGCATACCACGGTACTATTTTATGGGGAATTACACTTATTTTAGAAAATTTCTGCATAAAGATGTAAACAAAGTCATTCATTAGTGGTTTAATGTGACTTGCCATTCTAGGGAAACTTCACAAGTCAAAATTGTTCGCAGTGATGATAGGAACCAGATGTCCAAAGTGTTGTTTAATGCATAAGCTATAGTACTGTGCAGAGGTTAGAGACCACCCTTCATTTATATAGTTTCCAGTTGTCACTATTGGCCCCTCCCAATCTCTTCATGTGCTTTTGTTTACCTTTTAGTCCTGTCATGTGTTTTTGTTTTGATTTCTTCCCAGTCTGGCCCCCTTGTTTTGTGACTCTGCCCCTGATTGTTCCCACCTGTTTTCCACCTGCGTCTGGTTATCCCTTGTTATCCCTGTTTGTATTTAAGCCCTGTGTTTTCCCGAGTTTCTTGTTGGTCTTTGTGTGTTTGTATGTTTGATTGTGCTGTTTGGTGTTTGATATGTTTGATGTTTGTTTGGTTTGAAGTATATGGATTTCTGTATTCTGTGTTTATCTCATTATGTCTTTCCCTCCATTTCTCCATGTTGGCTTGTTAAACCTGGACTGTCTTGACCCTGATTTTGGATTTGCCCATAATAAAAGTCCACAACCTCGCTCCACGTTACACCAGTAAAAATATACATTTCCAGAAATCAGGAAATGTATATTTAACAGATAATTACACCTAAGCTTCAAGAGCTAAATATAATATCTAATTTTCAGTATTTATTATGCTCTCCCTTTGCCCCTCTATTTTTCTTTCAATTTATCTGCAAGGATATTTTGCCTCCAAAGTTCAGTTGTAGAAGTTGGTTACATTTTCTTCTTATTACAGTCTCAAACACATTCAGTGATTTTCAAAGACTGACTTCATCTTTCCTCATTACCTTATATCCAAACTCCTGAAAAATGGCCTAAAATACATTTTTATAATACATGCAAGTCAAAGAGTACATGCAGGGCATTGGAAGGCCCAATCAAATAGTAGTGTTTAGATTTAACACTGTTTTACTCAGAAGATGTTAAGGTTCACTGATCATTGTGTATAAATAAGTCACTGTGGTTTGGTACATCTCACATCAAACCACTATGAATTAATTGTTTGCATCTTAATGATTAAATTATGCAGACATTTTAAAAATATAAATTTTTTTGTTGAAGGGTCTGTATCCTACATTGTTCTTATATTTTAACATATAACATATATTTATTAACAGTAACATAATTAACATTTATTAACATTAACATAATTAGTTATTAACATATTACATAATTTATATACAACCCTAATTCCAATGAAGTTGGGACATTGTGTAAAACATAAATAAAAACAGAATATGATTATTTGAAAATCCTTTTCAATGTATATTCAATTGAATACACTACAAAGACAAGATATTTAATGTTTAAACGGATAAACTTTGTTGTTTTTTACAAATATTCACTCATTTTGAATTTGATGCCTGCAACACATTCCAAAGAAGTTGGGACAGGGGCAACAAAAGACTGGGAAAGTTGAGGAATGCTCAAAAAAACACCTGTTTGGAACATTCCACAGGTGAGTGTCATGATTGGGTATAAAGGGAGCATCCCTGAAAGGCTCCGTCGTTCACAAGCAAGGATGGGGCGAGTTTCACCACATTGTGAACAATTTCATGAGCAAATAGTCCAACAGTTTAAGAACAACGTTTCTCAACGTGCAATTGCAAGGAATTTAGGGATTATCATCATCTACAGTCCATAATATCATCAAAAGATTCAGAGAATCTGGAGAAATCTCTGCAAGTAAACGGCAAGGCAGAAAACCAACACTAAATGCCCGTGACCTTCGATCCCTCAGGCGATTCTGCATTAAAAACTGACATCATTCTGTAACGGATATTACCACATGGGCTCAGGAACACTTCAGAAAACCATTGTCAGTGAACACAGTTCGTCGCTCCATCTACAACTGCAAGGTAAAACTCATGCATGCAAAGTGAAAGCCATATATCAACAACACCCAGAAATGCTGCCGGCTTCTCTGGGCCCAAGCTCATCTGAGATGGACTGAAGCAAATTGGAAAAGTGTCCTTTCGTCTGATGAATCCACATTTCAAATTGGTTTTGGAAATCATGGACGTCATGTCCTCCAGACCAAAGAGGAAAAGGACTGTCCAGATTGTTATCAGTGCAAATTTCAATAGCCAGCGTCTCTGATGGAATGCACATCTTGCACATCTGTGAAGGCCCCATTAATGCTGAAAGGTACATACAGGTTTTGGAGCAACATATGCTGCCATCCAAGCAACATCTTTTTTAGGGACGTCCTGCTTATTTCAACAAAGCAAAGCCAACCCACATTCTGCACATGTTACAACAGCGTGGCTTCGTAGTAAAAGAGTGCAGGTAATAGACTGGCCTGCCTGCAGTCCAGACCTGTCTCCCATTGAAAACCTGTGGCGCATTATAAAGTGCAAAATACGACAACTGAGTCCCCCGACTGTTGAGCAACTGAAGTTGTACATCAAGCAAGAATGGGAAAGAATTCCACCTACAAAACTTCAACAATTAGTGTCTTCAGATCCCAAACGCTTATTGAGTGTTGTTAAAAGGAGAGATGATGTAACATAGTGGTAAACATGCCCCTGTCCCAACTTCTTTGGAATGTGTTGCAGGCATCAAATTGAAAATGAGTGAATATTTGCAAAAAACAATAAAGTTTATCAGTTTGAACATTAAATATCTTGTCTTTGTAGTGTATTCAATTGAATTTAGGTTGGAAAGGATTTGCAAATCATTGTATTCTGTTTGTATTTCTGTTTTACACAACGTCCCAACTTAATTGGAATTGGGGTTGTAGTTTTGTCATTTTAATAAAAAAATAACAGGCTGTTTCTGTTCATTTACCTTTAACAATGGTACATAAAATTCCTCTGATTAGCTGCCCTTTTTTGTGCCTCATTTAAAAAGGTATCTGAGTGAAAACACTCTTTATAACTTCAACCTGGATGTGTGTAATGTGTTGTAGGCTGAAAAGTCATATATAAATACACTGAAATGCATTGAATGAATGAAAACATGGATCATGTGGACTGGGTACGTTTTTGGTACATTTTGAAACTTGAGCACATCAAACTCTCTTGTTTAATAAAGTGAGGAAATTACAGCTTTTAATGATATGAGCCCTTTAAAAATGAATTATACTAGACAATAAATCAGAAAAACATGCTAGATAAGCTAGTGAATGCAAATTTGATCCTGGTTAGTGAGACTCCAGTGGAGCAGTTGGCCCATAGGACATGCCTCTTCAGATTTCAGTTACTTTGTACTTTAATTCATTCAGTAGCACTGTCTTTTAGCCCCTGGCCATTAAAAAGCAGTATGCATTTGTTTACTGCTTTACAGTTCTTTCAAGTCTGCATTCAGTGTTATGCCGATAGAACTTCCAAAACAGACACGCTTGTCTTCCTTAATCTTATTTAACTGCAATATTAAATATTTATTGATTTGACAGCAAATGCATTAGGGTGATAATTTCTGATATTAATTATTCTCTAGATATTTCAAATGGCTTTCATTTCCCCCTGATAGTACAAAGCAGCCATTACAGTGATGTTCAGTTCAGATATGATAATGGAAGCAGTGATGAAAACAAAAGTTCTGCATGTAAACAGGGATGGTAGACTTATATGACCCTATGCAGTCAGTCTAATAACAGAGAGCTCCAAATATTATTTAAAACAGATTCTGTAAATGAATTAACATAAGTCACACTGAAAAAAAGTGATACATTCAGTTTACTTGATTTAAATGTATGCATAATTTCCACATAAAATATATTCAGTGCAACACAATTTTGTCTTTCATTTTATATTAATTTTGTTAATTGTGTTATATGTCATTCATGCGGAAATGAACGAATGTTCATATTTGAGTCAAGCACTTTATTGCTTTACATTTCTCAGTGTGCTCTTCAGAAAGAGGAAAGTAACCAGTTTGAAATGCTTCCTGCTCTTCTTTTTGCTTGTTTTTTCAGACACCTGTTTTACAGAGTGCCTGGGGTAAAGAGTGAGAGCAGCAGAGCTTGAAAGCAGGACGGCAGGGACACAGCATATGTCAGGTTCATAGAGGGAATATCAGACAGAGGATGGAGCAGCCAAATGGATATTTGATACATGGACACAGTTCTCTATTGCTTCAGCAGGGACTGCTACAGGGCAATAATGACATGTAGTATGGAAGGGCAAGAAAAGTATATAACTGTGAAGAATTGTGGGAAAGTTTATGTACTCTTAGCTAGATAGATGTTTAACTTAACTCATTTAATCATAAATAAATAAATCAAACTCTCTGCATGAGTGAGCCAAAAACATAATTACTTTAACTCTAATTCTGTATATATTAAATTCCTTTCATTTATTATGTATGTTACAGACTGAAACCTTGGGTTATTTTGAAATTGTAATATTTTGCTGCACCATTGATTGCAAGGCATGTTTCATCACTTCATCTTCAGAATTTGGGAAATGTTTGATAATATAATATATGATAATATAAAATACAGTACTGTGCAGAAGTCCAAGACCAACCTTTATTTATTTAAAGTTCAATCAAAATGGCATTATGTTGAAGTAAATTTTTTGCATGATAAAAGCAGAAAATTACACCAAAGCCTCACCGACTAAATATACGTTCAGTCCACCGTTTGCCTTTATTATACCCTCTAATGTTTTCTGGAGACTCACTTTAAATTTTTCAAAGAAATCTGCAGTAATATATTTTCCACACCTCCAAGTTCAGTCTTAGAAGTCGGTTGCATCTTCTGCTTCTCATAATCCAAGTAATTCCAAACATGTTCAGTTATGTTGAGGTCTTGACTCCATGCATTATTTTAAGAACACCAACAGCTTCTTTATTTGATTTGGAAAAATTATTTTTTGTCTGTTTATTTTTCTTAGTAATCCTTTCTTGACAGCTACATCTTGTCATGCCCACAGCATTGGGTTGCCATCTCAGCTAATTGCTTCAGATCTGAAGCAAGAGTGGAGTTTGATTTTCTTCTTATCTATCAGAGAATGAATACTTGTAAGTTATATTTATCTGATAGTGACAATGTTGGTGGTTTGCTAGATCTTGTGTGGTTATTAGGAGTACAATTTCTCTACATCTCTCTTTTAATAATGTTTTTTAACTTACTTTTAGGAAACTTCTGTTTTTCTTTACTTAATTTCCTTTTACTTTCCTCTTTCTTATGCAAGTGATTTTCCTCAGAAATCTATCCTGAAAAAGAATCACTTGTACTTAATGCTTGTTTTGACATTGAACATTTAATAAATGAGAGGTGGTCTCCAACTTTTGCACGGTATTGTATATCATGTCTACAATGGCTGGTTTATTATTTATATCAAACATGCACATTTAGTCAGTTACTCACTCATCCATGGAGTCTTGAATTATAAATATTTACACATGTATGATAGCATCAGCTCGTTGAGGAAAGGATATGTGGTTGTTTGTGTGTCTGTGGATCAGTTTGTGTCTTTATGTTTTAGTGTTTGTGTAGTAAATATAATTATTATGACTGATGATGAAAATAAGTGCTCAGCTCAGTTAGGACAGTGACTTAAAATTATACTCTGTAAGATTTAGCATTGTTTACTATAGTTTACATTCCTCCTGTCCATTCAGAATGGGTTTATTTAAAAACATAGCAGGGCTACAATCTTAAAGAGTATAATTTTATGCAGTTCAGCACCACTGTTTACTTACTGAGTAGTAGAAATGTCATTGTCTAATACTGCCAATGCTGTGCATACATGTTTATAGATAGCTTATAGCTTGAACAATGAAACATCATATTGTTTTTTTTTATGTAACGTACATCCAAAGACCAAGTGTTTCTCTTCCAAATGCTCTCAAGCCCATCATAGCCCAATGAAATACTGCTGCCGTTTTTCTTCAGAGAATTAGGGAAAAAAGTACTCCCAGGAGACAGCAAACACAAATGTCCATCCCCCATTAGTTCACAAGCATAATGCTGCCAGCCATCCCGTTTGAAGCAACCTTATTCCTTTTCCATTACAGTTTCTTCCCCAACCGTAGATTAGTTACATTTATTTTAGAACTGAAATCCATATGCCTGTTGGATCTCATTATTTCTCTTCCCCAATGATACTGAGACAGTATCATAATGTATTTACATACTGACATTATTTTTTATGATGCAATAAACATGTGTTGTGACCAAGGAGCTTTTAGTCTAACCTCACACACATGTTTATTACTGGCTAAAGCATGTTTCAGAAGTGTCATCTCTGTATTGTGCCCAAACCAATTAAAAATTGCTCTCATCTTTGACAGCCCCTGCCATTCCTTCTTTTGTTTTTCTTGATCAAAGCATGGTTATTTGGCCTCCTATCTGATTTGACTTGCATAGCTGCCCCGCAGTTGATTTAATGAGAGGGTGCAGTGTTTATAAGAGCTTTTCCTCTGGAGAAGTACGGGGCTGCCACTGAAAACATGCCATTTTTTTTGTATTTTTGCTCCTTGTCACCAGATACGCATGAGATGCAGTGATCATTGCAGTTCTTTGCAAGCTTCTGTTTATACCTTTTTGCTTTCGAATAAACTCATTCAAACAAAAAGAATAAAAAAGGTAATATTATAACAAAAAGAAAGTGCACATTCTTACTAAGACGAGAGTAGAGACACTGCATCCTATGTGGGTTTTATCTGGGTTTGGTTCTTTTCTACTTACACTGTCTCTGTAGAACCATTTCAATGTAATGTGCTGTTTCTTTGTGTCTTTGTTGTCTCTTTTTTTCCCCTGTTCCCCTCTCCCCCGGAGCAGCATCCTGTCCCGTACAGGCAGGAAGGAGAGCCAGGAAGCTTCCAATTTGGCCGTGCCCATGACCATGTGTCTTTTTCCTGTGCCATTCCCACTCACCCCATCTCTAAGACCACAAGTCAGTTCCATCAACCCTACAGTTACTCGCTCCCTCCTTTACAGCGTTCTGCGGGACGCCCCGGCCGACCGTGGGGGGGCCACCCAGCAGAGTCGGGACGCTCAGCTCTCAGAGTACCCCTCTCTGGACTATCAGGGGCTTTATGCCACCCTCGTCACCTTGCTTGACCTGGTGCCCCTGCTGCAGCATGGTCAGCACGGTGAGTGATGATGCCATCAGATTTCTTGTGACCGTTTGTTCCATCCCACCTAATGAGGTGAAAGGGCCAAAAGGCTGATCAGAGTATTGGAATACAGTAAATTAACCCCTTAAAATCTCAGGCAGTTACATCGTAGCACTTTTTATTCCCTGACCACATAGAAAACATTGCAAAGTAGCATAATTATTTATAAGTTTTAGGAGTAAAGAGTGGAAGCCTGGACCTGCTGTCAGGTCTTTGGCATTTGTGGGGTTGAATTTCAGTTCTACAATGTAGTAAAATACAGTGACAAATATTCACGGTTATGTTCCATAAGTTTAATAGTGACAAAAATGAATTTGATAGCAATAAATCATTCATGAACTTACCTTACATAGTCATTCTGCAAAGTTAGCCATTTCAAAAGCTCCTTTGACCTCCTGAAGTGTTGCTGAATGTGTCTGTCCACCTGTTGGCCCTCTGTTTTTTTCATTCATAAATATTTCATCAGTTGAAAAAGACGCTAAAACTTTAAAGCCACTCTGTGTAATCTGCTGAAGGCTGTGATCCTAACAAGTTGTCCTTTAAGTAACCTCTAGTAACCCCTAGATTTTCTTTTTCATTTCTTATGCTTGTTATTCATGAGACACACAGGTTATCTAGGCTGACAGCTACATATACAGTGGAGTCACCCTGGTGCTGTTTGATACAAACAATATAAATCATTTTGGACAGCTTTTAACAATGTATTGCATAAAAAAATTTAGAAGCCTGTGATTTTTTTTTTTGCTTCAGAAATTTCCATGTGTGAGGTAGGAAATGTTACATTAGTTTCTTTCTTTGTGTCTTTGCTTTTCCTCTTTTTCCTTACAGATCTGGGACAGGCCATATTTTACACGACAACTTGCCTGCTACCGTTTCTCAGCGATGATATTCTCAGCACTTTGCCCTATACTATGATCTCCACTTTAGCCACCTTTCCTCCCTTCCTACACAAAGACATCATAGAATACCTGAGCACCTCCTTCCTCCCAATGGCTATATGTGAGTATGTTGATATTATTTACAAGAGATGTATCACTGTGATCATGCAATATTATACACACTTATTATAGCAGTTGTACATGAAATATTGCTTTGAATGTATTTGATTCCAATGTGTACATCGGTTCCACATGAATAAAATTTTGCCTTTTAGATAACTTTCCTTTGGCAATAATTATTGTGCTGATATAATATTTTCAACTGATGTATGCATTTGAATTAAATACATTCAAAGCAATTTTTTTTCATGTGTAACTGCAATAATAGTTAGAATTAGTAATAGTAGTGCATAAATAATGGTGATGAAAAAAATATTGTTTTGAATGTATTTAATTCAAATGTGCTGCTGGTTCCATGTGAATAATATAAAACACAATTTGCCTTTTAGTTTACCTTCTTTTGGCAGTAATTGTTTTGATATAATATATTCAACTGATGTGGGGCTCTTGTAAATATTCTCAATCAAGCCCATTTGGAATGCTATTTCATTCACTGTAGTGGCAATGTAGAGTAAAGCTTTAATGACCACAACTTTTCCATCAGTGTATACGGCAGCGGTGTCATATTCTGGTTCTGGAGGGCCACATGGTTTTCCCTCCTTAACCACTCTGAATTCATCTCAATTAGTGTTGCTAGTTCACTGTTGAGTTGAATCAGGACTGTTAAAAGAAGTGGAATGCTAAACTTTGCAGTGCTGTTGCCCTCCAGGACATGAGTCTGACACCCCTTGTGCATTGTATACAATGTTTGGTCTTCATTACTTTAAAATAGAACAAGGCTTTCTGACAGACTGGGGAATTTCAAAGATCTGAGATCGTCTTCAGTAGCCAAGACTACTTTTTCACATCAGAATTAGTGGAAAAGCCAAATAGAACAGAACACCAGGAACATAATGTCCTCACAGCTCTAACTTCGAATATGCTGTTGACAGTTATAAACATTACACTTTCAATTGAATCATTTGGAAGTGTAATCATTTCAATTCAAAGAAAAGCGTCATCAAGCTATAAGACAAGACAAAATCCTGTTACATGCATGTGCACTGGATCAATGTTATATACCCATATTACACTATATTTTTAAAAATCCAAATGTTACATATTATACATTTGATATATTTACACTGCTGTTCAAAGGTTCAGTGGAATCCGTGTTTTCAATAATATAAAGCCAGTTTTGTTGCAGATATATTTATAAAATGAATGTGTTAGTATTCTATTTCTTTCAATTTTCAAACAGTATGTAGGAATGGAGCTGTAGATGATTTCATTATAATAGCTTTATAGCAACGAGAATATATGTACAATAAAATGAATATCCTAAATGCCTCATATTTGAAAAGCAGTGACCAAATGTTGTTGATAAAATTGCTGTTAGTAGTAATTTTGTGATAAGAAATTACTTTAAATAGATAATTACATTTTATTATTTGGTAAAATTATGATTTGGTAGCATGTTCTAACTTACTTTAGGCTGTGAATAAACCAGTGATATATGTTTTGGTTTCAGTTTAATAATACAGTATTTCAATCTACACTGTATATGTTATTAGATGAATAACAATTACTAATATGACAAATTATTCAAATTTTTTAATAGTAGTATATATACATATTGGTTTTTGAAATACAGTAGTGCCTTCTGCTTTTTGTTTCTTTTCTTTCTTTTTTTAAGTGGGTTCAACTCGTAGAGAAGGAGGAGTTCCAGCATATGTCAATCTCTCCGCTTCCTCTATGCTGATGATTGCTATGCAGTATACCTCCAACCCAGGTAAACATGTTCTCCCATTTGTAAGAAAAGACCATTGTCTCCCTTCTTTCTGGAGAGAATATTAATTAGACATAACTCACATGAGCATCAATATAACTTTCACTTTAAATTATAATGACCAAAAAACATAGATGTACCACTTACAGTATGCAAGAACTGTCATTTTTTATTCTGTTTTTAGTGTACCACTGTCAGCTTTTGGAGTGCCTGATGAAGTATAAGCAAGAGGTGTGGAAGGTAAGGATTTAGCATCTTATTATCTTTTAGGAGCTGCTTTGGGAAAGTCCTTTTATGAATGATTCTTTTGTTGTTCAGGACCTTCTTTATGTGATATCATATGGGCCGTCCCAAGTAAAGCCACCTGCAGTTCAAATGCTCTTCCATTACTGGCCTAACCTGAAGCCTCCAGGTGCGATTAGTGAATACAGGGGGCTACAGTACACAGGTGAGTCAATCTCCTTAAATACAAGAGCTGTAAAAAAGCAAAGGTCTATTTTATTTTCTCTCTTTGTCTTTTCTAATTTCAAATTTTCTAATCTTAATTGACATTATTTGATTTTGCCACATTTGTCATTAATCTCTTCATTCAAATATTTTATTTTTTCTGTTCACTTTTAATAGCCTGGAATCCCATCCACTGCCAACATATTGAATGTCAGAATTCTATTAATAAACCTGCAGTAAAGGTAAAGTATAAAGCTTTTTACTGAATATGGGTTAATGTGATTTGACTGTCTTATGTTTGCATACTAAACTTTGAAATGAGCCTTCCATTTCCCACTATGATAAGGCCTAAGACACATACACTCACACATACAAACTGTCTGGCATACACACACACACACACACACACACACACACACACACACACACACACACACACACACACACACACACACACACTACCCGATAATGTCTGTGGCCATTTGTGCTGCTCTGTCAGTATTGGCTCAGCTTGCACTCAGAGCTGAGAAGCAGAACAGGAACAGACAGGTGCCGCATTTCAATTACTACAGGCCTGGTAGGGGACGGTGCTTTATGGGTTGGAGGTGGAGGAGCTTAATGGGGAGAGATGACCCTGTGCTGCCGGAGGATGGAGTGGATGCATGTGTGGAAGAGCACTGTAAATTACTGGACTTTGTTTTAGAAGCTATAGCCTAACCACTGACTCTTAACTTCTCATTAAACAGTGCAGGCATTTTAGGGCTGACATATTTCTTGAATGGAATATATGCTGGCAATGTATTGATCTGTTTTGACCAGTCGCAAATAATTCACACTTACAAAAAGGTAATGTATTTAAAACATATTACAATAAAGGCATTACAGTTGTTTCTTGTAAGGTGTTGAAAATATATATTACATTATGTTCTTAACAACATATAACAATATATTTTGTATTTATACGGGCAAATATGTCAGTTAATCTTGCCTTATGTGCAAATGCAAAACATGCCCCAGAATCTGAAAAGCAGATGGTAACTACACAGGAGAATTCAAAGTCAAACAAAAGCATTATTAATGTTAATATACATCAATGTAATATTTCATTCACAATACAAATATGTAAGGGACATCTGGTGTTTACTAAAGGTGGAAAAAAATCTAAACAATAAAGCAGAAAAAGCATAAGATTTTTATATGACAGTGATGATATGCATAGCAGATAGGATCCAAAGTGCATGTTGCTGACGGTCACTTCCTCTCATTAATATTGTCTAATTTGGCTGACAGTTATTGTAATAATGTGGCTCTGGTGTCCTTCAACATGCCTACTGTCTTCTCCTCAGATGTGCATCGACCCTACTCTCTCGGTTGCCCTGGGAGACAAGCCCCCTCCTCTCTATATCTGTGAGGAATGTAGTCAGAGGATTGCTGGGTAGGTCTTACTGCATCAACACACATAGGCACAAGTGTCTGACTGTTCTGTTTGTTCATGTGAGTAGTTGCCATGGTTATATTATCCCCTTTTCCCCAAGAGTCTGTAATGTTATTATCGTTGTGAAACAGAGCTGTGAGTTCCTCTCTGTTGCTTAATCTTGCCTTTCATATGATTTGATCTCCTATATGACTTGTAGCTCTGTTGAACGAGCTGTCTGTAATTCTCAGAGTGAGATGCAGTAGGGAGTTGGTAAAGCTTCTGCCAGTTTGTATTTGTCAATATTGGCCTTTGGGTCAAGACTGTGAGAGGGATAGATCTTGTCTCTATGAATATTGTCACTGTCGCAACAAAATCTCATGTATTCAAAATGGTAACGTTACAGGGGAGCTAAAAAAGATGTTGTTAAAAAATGAAGTGCTGTGCAAACATCAAATGTTTTGTTTCTTTAATTTTCAGACAAAAAGGCCATTAAGTACAAGTTATTCATTTTCATGTTTAGGAAAAAGTAGAAAATTATATATGCAACAGAAAATTGCTCAGAAGCCTCAGCAACTAAATATATGTGTTTTTTTCAGTATTTTCTGCCTCCACCTTCTGCTTTTTTCAGTTTTTCAAAGGAATTTGCAGGGGTATTTTTCCTCTCCTCCAAAGTTGAAGTCTAAGAAGTTGGTTGCGTGTTCTGCTTCTCACATTCCCAATAACAAATTTAGATTCCTCAGTCCATAAAACTACACATCTTGACTTTTTTTGTTCTTCTCTCTGTAATAGCTTTTTGACAGCTACCTTTCAGACTCATAGTGTCAAGTTGTCTTCTCACAGTGGAAGGATGGACACGGGTTTTTTCAGATCTTAAGCAAGAGTGGAGCTTCATTTTCTCCTCTCTCTCAAAGATTAAAGTTTTAAGTACTGTTTATCTGATGAGGACATTTTTGGTGGTCTACCAGGCCTTGCATAGTTGTCAAGAGTCCCATTTTGTCTGTATTCAACCCCAGTTTGGGTACCCACTTTTTAATTATTATTACATATTTTTCTTGTAGTTTTTCCTTACTCATTCTCCACCTATGCAAGTGGATTATTTATCTCTAATCTCTGCAGAAATGTCTCTTTTAGCTATTTTAAAAAGAAATGTGCAAGGCAGTTAAGGTGAGATTGGGTAGTTGCTTGTGTGAATGTTAGTGTCATTTTGAAGGAGGGGCAGCTGGAAGAATCAGATGTAACGTTGGTCTAAAGACTGGAGAGATGGAAGAGTTAAAGTCACAGTAGAACGCATAAAAGTAAAGAGTGAACAAATTAAATACTGATAGATTTGATATTATACTTAGTGTTGAAGGTGTTAGTGTAATTTTCTGTTGAATATGTGCTTTCAGATTTTTTTTCTGACACTGAAAAATGAGTAATTTATAAGTAATTAACTGAGTACTTAATGGCCATTTGGACAGGTAATAAAATAAATGAAAGAGTAGTCTCTCAGTTTTGTGCATTACTGTAGGTATTCTTTCTTTCTTAAGTGATGTTTTCTTATGTTGTGCCTCTGCAGAGACCATGCTGAGTGGCTTGTTGATGTGCTCTTACCTCAAGGTCAGCAGTACTAGTCAACATGTACTGCATACACGTGCTTAGTCACACTCACGAGGACGCACACCCACCACCTACCCGCACATATGAAGATCTGGTTAGATATAAATAATTGGATGTTTGCAAGTGGGATGATGGACAGTAAAGCTATATTTATTTATGAACCTCCTGCTCACTTTTCCTTATAAATAATATAAATATAGTGTGTTTACCGTTGGGGATGTTTCAAATCTGAGGTAGCATGAGGTAGCAACATGTTCCTACTTAGATAAAAATGGGTCATTTGCTTATTGGGTGATTTGCTTGCCTTGCTTGAGTGTTCATGTTTCTTGATTGTGCGATTTTGTGGTTTCACCCTAACAGCTGAAATATCGGCTATATGTCAGAAGAAGGTAAGATCTTGTTAGTACGTGTTTGATGTCTGGTAATGTGTGTGTTTTGGAGTATATGCTCATGTAGTCGGTGGGACATCACATCTTTGAGCATGGGGGATCTAATCTGTTCTTTTAGTCATACTTCATCTTTTCACTTATGTACTTTTACTGGACTTGTGATTGTTCCCTTGCAATTGTTTTCAACTTACACACCCTGGATTTACACTGGCCATTGTTGTACTTGTGATTCTGTGTGTGCTTGCATGGTGGTTGCCATGGCAGTCTGTATCTCATCTGAAACGGGCATAATCAGCTCACCTTTTCACACCTGCATCCATATTTAGGTCTAGTGAAGCTTATTCTGGTGCATTACCATGTAGACTGATAGGGACTGTTGAAACCCAGTACAGTTGTAAATGCATATTCTGTTGAATGAATTAAATTGATCTGACATTTCAGTGGGAGTGACACTTTTTCTATGCAGGTATCAAACACATCACTTTTATGAATCATTATTAGTACAAAACCTTGTATCTCAATTTTTTTATTTTCTTAATTGGAAAATGACAGATACCTTTTACACTGTGAAAATGTCAATGATTGGACTAAACCTCCAGAATTAATTGGAAAAGGTTTTATTATATTAACCCCTTAAAATCCCAGGCTTATTGCATACTGTCTTATTATCCAGTAACTACAGGGACAAGGTGCAAACTGTCTCAGCTGTTCTTAAGTTATAGAAGTGGGTAATAAAACTTTGGGGCCCTGGACATTAAAGGGTTAGCTTACATTTAAAACTAATCCTCTTCAAAGTTACCACTTTATAGGCACAGGAACCTTTTTGTTCCAAAAATAAATCCTCAAATTTCCTTAGTGTAAAATTTAAGTCATAAGTTCCTCTAAAAGCTAATGACCCAAAGGAAAAAAAGCCTTGAAAAAAATCCATTCAGAGCTTTCAGAATCTTTGAAAAACTGCCCTTGCTTTTTAAGATTGCATTTTGATCTTGATCTTGCATACATCATCCTTCATCATAATGGAAATAGAAGGGAATAATAAAGTTTGTCCTGGAATGCCCCCTATGACTAGAGGGTCGTCCCCACATTTCCACAGTGAATCAGTGAGCGAGGGGTGGTAATCTCAGGTACTCTGCCTGGCTGAATAGCCACATAGCGTTTTTACACGAGACAGCTGTCCTGAAGCTTAGTGTTTTGCCCCTTTTTAATCCACAATCGTTTAAATAGGCTTTGTCATTGTGCAGAACGCTCTTTTGACTTTCACATGGACTCATGCCAGTTTTCTCATCTAAAAAAGTGTGTGGCTTTGATTCTACTTTAGTTTGCGTTTGCATACAAACTCTATGAGCACCAGAAGCAGAACGAATTGAATTGCTTTGTGGAAAGCAATATTTCTGAAGTAGTTTAAATCACATTATGGTCATGTAAATGTACAGTTGATGGTACTTTATTCTTACATGCTGCACATTGAACATAACTTTATCTATGTCTTCTGTATGATCATTCTGTCCTTAATTTCTTTCAATCTGGGACCTAAATTTGTAGTATAGCATCAGCCTCACACCATAGACCAGTGACAAAACACATACTGTATTTGCGTTCAGTTACATTAAAGCCTTATTATGAGAAACTCATTAGGTAAGACAGGTGCTTAAAGCTGCAGATCATTTGCTCTTACAGCTTTTTCTGCCAGTAATGTGCTGTTGTGACAGATGGAACTAGTAAAGGAGCATATCAGATAATTTGATAGATTGCGCTGCATCTCAGGAGCCTGCTTTTAGGGACTGATCAGATTAAGCATGGACTGCTATCCCCATGCTTTTTATTTTTAGAAAAGTGAAACACTCTAGGGATACAGTTCCCTGTCAGAGAACAATACTGCTGTATACACATCACACATAAATCACTGTGTTGCTGTGGCTTGATGTGATTGATTCCCCTCCTCTTCCTGCCTCTTTAATTTACTCATTCTCTCTGTGTCCCCCAATCATACCCCTCCTTTCTTTCTCAACAACAGAACTGCAGCTCTCATGTGAGGCGGGCAGTCGTCACCTGCTTCTCGGCTGGCTGCTGCGGTCGGCATGGCAACCGACCTGTGCGCTACTGCAAGCGTTGCCATGTCAACCATCACAGTAGTGAGGTGGGGGCCTCAGCAGAGACTCATCTGTACCAGACGTCTCCTCCGCCTATCAACACACGCGAGTGTGGAGCTGAGGAGCTAGTCTGCACTGTGGAGTCCGTCATCAGGTACACACACTGCACTGACCAGCACTGGCTCTGAAAACCCCTACAGAACATAATACAGTCTCATGATATTGTTGATATCTGAAATAGCTTTTTATTTGCTGCTTTTTAAAAACAAAAACATTTAGAATTGTAACCCCTTAACTCTAGGGACCTGTCAGCAGGCCCATATTTACTTATTCACTGCCATAATTACATATGTTACATAATGGTATCATAGCAGTTACTGAATTATTCATAGGTACTAAGTAATAAACCCTAAGATTAATAAATTAATAATAGGCCAAATGGGATATTGATTTAAATGTTGGATCTTTTACATTATTATGAGACAGTTGATCACAGATTCTTCAATGTTGTTCTTCAGAGTACCAAATAATAATAAAAATAACAACAATATTGTGTATATATATATATATATATATATATATATATATTTATGCATAAATACCACTGTGAAATCACTGTTTATTTTTGATTTCCAATAAAAAAAATCTAACTCCTCTCTTGCTTCAGATCTGAACAAATCCACAGGTGTTTCTGTCCATCCTTCCACTGTAAGAAGAATACAGCACTATGAGTCTAAAAAGATGTGTAGCTGTAGCTATCAAAAAGCTGTTACTGAGAAAAGGAAATATACAAAAAAGAATAAACTTTGCACTAGAACACCAAAACTGGACATGTAGAGATATTTATTATAGGTATTATGTCAATAATTGAATTTTATGTAATTGAATTTATTTGGATTGTGAGAAGCTGAAAAGGAGACCAGCTCCTAAGATTGAACTTTGGAGGTATGAAAAAATATCCCTGCAGATCTTTTTGACAAACTGAAAGCAAGTCTCCCAAAAAGAATGGAGACTGTAATAAAGCAGTCTCCTGTGTGTCCTGTCTTCCACCTAATGACTGCTGGGATAGGCCCCAGCCCCCCCCCAACCCAGAAGGATAAGCGGCTTAGAAGATCTGTGTGTGTGTGTGTGTGTGTGTGTGTGTGTGTGTGTGTGTGTGTATATATACTGTTGGAAGCCTCTTCTGTTAAATGTGTACATTTTCTGCTTTTTAATTATTTTGAACCTGAAGAATGACTCATTTGCTGTTTAGATTGTAAATTAAATAAACAACAAAGTGATCTCTCACTTTTGCACAGTACTATATATGCCAGTTATTGAAGCTGAGCATTTTTACTGAAAGTCAGGTAGTCAGCCAGTAAGGTTCAGTCAATGTGTAATAACTGAAGTGTCAATGACACTGTACTGTACCTGGGTTTTTAATGTGTTATTAGATCATGTCTGTTTTTTCTCCCTTCGTGGCAGCCTGCTGAAAGAGGCAGAGATCCATGCAGAGCAGCGGGAGTTCGAGATGAACCGGCGGCGTCAGATGGGCCTCTCTACCTCCCACCACTCGCTGGATAACTTGGAATTTGACAACAAAGAAGATGACCAGCATGATCAGAGACTACTCAGTCAGTTTGGCATCTGGCTCTTGGTAGGAGGCTATCTATCTATCTATCTATCTATCTATCTATCTATCTATCTATCTATCTATCTATCTATCTATCTATCTATCTATCTATCTATCTATCTATCTATCTATCTATATATGTGTGTGTGTGTGTGTGTGTGTGTTTGATGCATTACCTTTGTCAGTGTATGTATGTGAATATAGTATATAATACATTTTAATAAGTTTACATTGTGAACATTTTCTTTGTATAATAATACCACCACTGCCATTACTACTTTACTAAAGCTACAGATACCGTTTAATGAGGACAGCTAATTTACCAGAGCATCTCAATCAAATCACAACAACTGTCCCTTTTGCCCCACAACCAAGATTATGAAACCCCACCATGTACCGTACTGACACAGCTAATACACTCCCCCAGCTACACTAACCATCAAGCTAATCCCATTAATTTCCATTTCCAAAACACCCTGCACCCTTCCATTTCCCTTCCGCTGCCCTAGGTGAGCCTGTGTACCCCCAGTGAAAACACACCTACAGAAAGCCTGGCCCGGCTGGTCAGCATGGTCTTCCAGTGGTTCCACTCCACTGCCTACATGATGGACGATGAGGTGGGCAGTCTGGTGGAGAAGCTCAAGCCACAGTTTGTGACAAAGTGGCTGAAAACAGTGTGTGATGTGCGCTTTGATGTCATGGTCATGTGCCTGCTGCCCAAGCCAGTGGAGTTTGCCAGGGTGAGAAGAGTTTATAATGTTATTAGACCAAAAAGCTGCTATAGAATCAGGCTTCACTGAGTCTTTGTGTGTGTACCTGTGTGTGCATAGGTGGGTGGCTATTGGGATAAATCCTGCAGTACAGTTTCACAGCTGAAGGAGGGACTGAACCGCATCCTGTGTTTGATCCCTTATAACGTCATCAGCCAGCCGCTGTGGGAGTGCTTTATGCCAGAATGGCTTGAGGCAATCCGCACTGAAGTGCCAGACAACCAGCTGAAAGAGTTCCGGGAAGTGCTTAGGTATAGAGGGTTCTGCTGAAAATGTTTCATTTGGATTATTTATTTATGTCAGAAATGGGATGTAATGAAATATAACAATACTTTTTGCGATACACCAGATGTACTGTACAAAGTCAGATTGTGCCTGTATTCAATTTCCAGTCAAAGCTGACATTAAGTAAATGTTATTAATTTTCCAGAGTCAGAAAAAAGCAGAAAACATATTTAACAGAAAATGACTCAAAGACCTTAACAACTAAAAATAATATCCACATTTTCAGTATTTAGTATGTTTACTCTTTATTACAGTTTCCTTTCAGGAGACTTGCTTTCAATTTAAAAAAGGATATATTTCCACACCTCCAAAGTTCAGTCTAAGAAGTTAGTTGCATTTTCTGCTTCTCACAATCCAAGTAATCACTGATTTTTAATTACTGTTTTTTGTTAATAGTGGCACATTTGCTTCATAGTTAACACTGAGGTTTCATTGCAGTGGTCGGAGGAGTTTTTTTTGCCACTCCTTGCCTATCATATCACAATGAGGACAATTATTTTCAACCATGATTAAGACTCAGGTGTTTAAAAGCATGGCTTAAAGTAGCCCCAGTGGTCCTCAGGTACAGTGTGTTCAAGCACCTTCGAGCCCAGCCTCATTTATCTCTGTAACCATAGCAACACACGCACCAGCTAGGTGCCATGACCCTCAGTACAAACAAGGTCAAATGTTGAATTCCCTCTGGCACCACTGAATTTATTTCTGCTCTGAGCAGCCTTATAGAGGTCAGTCTTAATGAGAAGACAGCAGTTAGCATCCAAGGGCCCTTTAGCTACGTCTCCTGCCCTTGTTCCCCTCTTCTGTTATGTTGTCCAGCTTTGCTATGCATCCCTTTTGCTTTAATTATGTCTGTTGGTTTGACCTAATAAGAACAAAGTGCTTCGTTTCCTTCTTTTACTTTTGAATATGAAGCAGGTGTGCCTGCCATGTTCACACTAACCTTTCTTTCTTCTTCTCCCTGCAGTAAGATGTTTGATATAGAGTTGTGTCCACTACCATTCTCCATGGAGGAGATGTTTGGTTTCATAAGCTGTAGATTCACAGGATACCCTGCATCTGTACAGGAGCAAGCCTTGCTGTGGCTACACGTGAGTATAGCACACTCACATGTGCACATACAGGTTTTTGCACACCAGCTCACTTTGGGATTCTCCGATCATGTCATGGAATTCTATGGAAAAATTCGATCTCAAATTCACTTTAAATTTGTCTTGTGTCACAGAAAACTTAATCTTCTTCACTTTCTTGAAACAAAACGGTTTAATGTACAATGTATACATTTTTAAAATTCAAAATGATGTCACGCATTCAGCAAAGGAGACGGACTTCATCTCCCAGAGTGCTAGGGGAGACCACGTGACCGATCACGTGCTCTCTGACTCCATCATAGGAGAAGACTTCAACCCCCAGGATTCTCAGACTGATCACGTGGTTTCCCCTCGCACCTATCAGCGATCTCAGTCACCTGATTATTGAACCCTTACACCTGAGTCTCATCTACTACTGGGATATTTAAGCAGGGACTCAGAACTTTACGAGGTATTGTTTAGGCAATAACTGAGCATTCACTTCTACCTATTGTTCTGTGTATTCTGTGTTTCGACCATTGGTTTAGTATACCCGTTTCTGATTTGTGTTTTGCCCCTTTGGTACTGTTGCCTTCTTGGATTGCTTTGTGTTTTGGATTTCTGGACTGGACTTTCACTGTGAACTGTGTTTTCCCCTTTGACTGTGTGGATTATTAAACCACCTCACCTTACCCACGAGCATCTGCAATTCTGTCTACAAATGCATCATTTACTTCTAGTTCATACAGTCCGTATGTGGAAACTAACCAAAAAACAGGCCATTATGAATACTTTTTTTACATCAAAATATTTGCATATTGTCAAATAAAACAAAACATATACTGACCGAACACTTCCTTAAGTACATCTCATTGTCCATTTTATCAGGTCCACTTACTCTGTAGGTGCGCTTTACAGTCCTACAATTACAGACTATAGTTTTTTTTGCATAATTTATTAGACCCCTTTCACCCTGTACCTCAAAGGTCAGGCTCAGGACCCCACAGGACCACAGAGCAGTTATTATTTGGATGGTGGATCATTCTCAGCACTGTAGTGACACTGATGTGGTGATGTGTTTTCTGTTGTACTGGTACAAGTAGGTCAGACACAGCAGCACTGGCAGAGTTTCAAACACTGTGTCCACTCATTGTCCACTCTATTAGACACTCCTACCTTGTTGGTCCACATTATAGATGTAAAGTCAGAGACAGCAGCTCAGCTGTTACTGCACAGTTTGTATTAGTCATCCTTTAGTCCTTTATCAGTGGTCACAGGGCACTGCCAACAGGACGATGTTGGCTTGATATTTTTGGTTGGTGGACTATTCTCAGCCCAGCAGTGACACAGAGGCTGCAGTGCTAAGAATGATCAACCACCCAAGTAATACCTGCTGTGTGGTGTTGCTGTGGGGGGCCTGACTATTTAAGAACAGCCTAGAAGGGGACTAATGAAGCATGCTGAAAAACAGACGGACTATAGTCTGTAATTGTAGAAATTCGAAATCCCAGAAGGTTTAATTTTAGGGCCCTTGCTCTTCTCTTTGTATGTTATCTCTAGTTCATGTCAATAGAAAACTTAATGAGAACCTCTGTTCTTTAGCTCTGTTTACTAAACCTGAAGTACGACTCCAGGGTGTAATCTTAGATTTTGACCTCTGTTTTAACCTGCATATAAATTCAGTCACAAAAATAGCTTTTTGTTATTTGATAAATGTTGCTGACGTTTGGCCAGTTCTAACTCAGAAAAACTTGTTAATGCATTTGTTACAAGCAGAGTTGATTACTGTAATGCTCTTCTTATAGCCAGGTATGAAAAGTGCTCTAGAAATTAAGATATTACTATTGTAATGTAAAGGGCATCTACTATGTTTTTTTGGACAATGACAGTACATTTATCTATTCAGCCTACAGCATTTTAACCCTACCCATTGTTGTCGACTGCTTTTTTAATGAGGCCCAGCATATGGGCATATGAGCACATGAGATATGGGACCTTTAAATAAATATAAACCTTTGGTGACCTGAGGTGACCTGTGGAATAACCCACACAGAGATATGAGAAAACATGCACATCCATGAAATAATTTCTACTTTTTCCAGTTGGGCAAATACAGAAGTCCAGAATCATGCAGCAAGATAGCTACAGCTACAGTCTAAATCTAAAATTGTGCATTAACACCAGCACACAGCATTGATTTCACTTTTGACAATTCACACACTCAGTTAGTGCATGGCAAAATGTTGCATGTGTCTATTTTGGGAGGATTATGGAGAGAAAATATAAAGGCATGGGCCATGCTGAGTATGGATCTGGGTCAGTGGTATCGTGAGACAAACACAGTGAGCTCCCAGATAGCAGTTGAGTCTCAGTTGATGTCAAATGTTCAGCCACCAACTGCTCCCACCACATGATTTTACACTGTTACTACAGTTCACAGTGAGATTTATCTAGTGGTTCATGCTTAATAATGCCATTTTGGATTAGTTATGACCAATGGCCAAAAAGCACATGTATATGATTGAAAAGGAAAACTATTACATGTGCACAGATGTGTAGATGTTTAATAGCAGGATATCACATATTTAAAATGGAGTGATGCATTACGTTGGTTCAGTTTTGTAACCAGCCATTTGTGCATACTATATTGTTTGCCCTGTACCCGCAGGTAAAATGTAATTATGGTAAATAAGTTTGACCATCTGTGTGCAGGTACTATCAGAGCTGGACATTGTAGTGCCACTGCAGTTGCTGATCGGGATGTTCTCAGATGGTGTAAACTCTTTAAAAGAGCTGGCCAATCAGAGGAAGGCTCAAGCTGCAGACCTGACGAGAAATGCAGGGGCCAGAAGGGTATGATTGACGTTTGATTGGGTTCGTTATAATGCAAATAATACACTGTGGTGTGCTTAGACACGGCTGTATAAAGAGCAAGACAGAAGTGAGTATCCTCAATTACTGGGTGCAATACTAAAGGGAGGCTGGTTGTCATGACAACAAGCTGAAGACTAAATATAGTCTTGTTAAGGGGCTTGATTATTGGCAAGCAAGATAAAGTAATCTATCTAAACGCAGCTGGATAAGTGAATGGAAAAAAGAACATTGTGTTCTCAGAGCAAAAAGTCTCACTTTGCTATGACACTAAATAGTGTGGAAACATATTTTAAAGACGTTTAACAAAAGCACTACTCAAAAACCTGAAACTAACTGTTCAATATGGAACCTTTCAGTATAAATCAACATGTAACCTATGATCATCAGCAGTGATTATACAGAAATTATGTATATGTTTTGTACAAGTGTGTACACTTGTCCCTCTGTGTAGGTCAGTGTAGTGTCAGACCCTGGCAGAAGGGGGCAGCACAACACTCTGAGTCCGTTTCCCAGTCCATTCCGGAGCCCCTTCCGTAGCCCCCTGCGCTGTAGCCCCTTCAAAAACCTAGGCCATGCCACAGGCAACTGTGCTCTGGACCTGGACTGTGATGATGACGACATGAACCTGGGCTGCTTCATCCTCATGTTTGACCTCATCCTTAAACAGGTGACTTACAATGTGGGGATGTGTTTTATCACTGAATATCGTTACTGTTTTATAAAAGCTGTATGACACTCATGGCCATACATTTCAGTTATTCCCTGTGGTCATATTGAGATCCCAGAACACTGAGTGATGATGGATCTGACAGGTTGATTAGGCAGGGTGAGGCCACAGAAAGAAAAAAAGGTTCAAACTCTCAGCTGGTGTGACGAGTGTGTTATTGAGGTTCTTAATATTCTGTCATACATGAGTTTCCCAAAATAAAATAATCTGTCTGATGCATGAGTAATTACTAAATCATTGTCACAAGCCAGTGGTTATTTTCATCTTTACAAAGCATCTTTTTTTTTTGAGAACTGATTAGTATCAGCAGGAGTGGTGCATTTGGTGCAATATATTGAGTTGTTTGTAGAAAGTACTATTTTAAACATCTTTTACATCTCCACAGATTATCACGTGAATGTACTTAATATGTGAATGAGGCACTGAATCCAGTAAAACACATGTTGGATTCAATCTGGGAGATGCTGGAACTAGATTTTTGTGTTCCAGCACAAATGAAGCTCTACATGAGAGATATTCTTAGTCATGGTGTGAAGCAGTACAATCCAATTCAGGTAGTTTATGTAGGTGATACTGTTGTGAGACTCCAACATGTAGATATCTAATGTCATCATGCTTATTTCTATGCAGATGGAGCTGCAGGATGATGGAGTGATGCTGGGTTTGGAGGGCAATCTGGGCAGGGACATTGTGGGCATCATTAACAGCGTGTTCCAGGCTCCCTGGGGTGGCTCACACACTTGCCAGAAGGATGAGAAGGCTCTGGAGTGCAACCTGTGCCAGTCCAGCATCCTCTGCTACCAGCTGGGCTGTGAGCTCCTCCAGAGACTTACCCCTCCTGATGAGATAGCCCTGGTGGTGAGATACAAACACATTTTCTTTCAGTTTTGAATACTGAAACCTGCAGCACTTCACTAAGTCAAGACTCTTTTGTTGTTCCTGACATTGTAGGTTAGCCCAGTTTTTCTCTGGCCTTCAAACAACGTCATTTGACGGAATCTGGTAATTTTATGTTGTTTGAAACAGGAGCCTGCAGACAGTCTTGAGGAGAGTCTCATCTTCCCCAGGGTAGAGCACTGTCTGCAAACAGAGAACGTTACAGAGGAGGGGGACAACACATCTGGAGCTAACCCAGACAACCCTGGCAACCAGAGTCATTCCCCTGACAACCCACGTATGTATCTATGACAACTATCAGCAAACGTAGATAACACAGTGTGTTAAGGTAATTTCTGCTATTCATAGTACCTAACTCTGAAAAATATACTATACTGTTAGGTACATTATAGGCCAAAAGTTTGAAAGCTGCACGAACTTATTAAAAAAAAATACAGATTAAAAAAAAAAACTTATCAAGGAATAACAAACAGTAATACGTGTAGTAACATAGAACATAAGGCTCTTAATACATGTATGCCGCATTAGTTTTTTAATTTTCATAATCAGATATTCCTGAAGGCTTGATGAATCAGATGTGTTTAAACTAAGTGTTTATAAATAATTAAAAACTGCTCAGTGCAGGGAGTTTTGTCATTAAGCTTTTGCCAATATGTTCGCTGTTGGAACAAAACCTCGTCTTCTGTCTCCAGAATGATAACCTTATAAAAGAAGGAAAGACACATTACTGCTGCTGCCACACGAATGGCTGTATATATTGTATTTGATTGTCTTATAATAATTTCTCTCCCCCAGCTTTAAAGAATAATGCTGACAGGAAATTCTCCTACCAGCAGCTTCCTGTTTCTCTCAGGCTTATTTACACCATACTTCAGGTAAATATTGCATTCTCCAATATGCTACATTGTACGTGACACTGACTATCTGTTTGGTTTAGTGTCTGAATTCAGGTAAATGTTGCTTCCCTGCTGTAGGAGATGGCCAAGTTTGAGGAGCCAGACATCCTCTTCAATATGTTGAACTGTCTGAAGATTTTGTGTCTACATGGGGAGTGTCTCTGTCATGCTCGCAAAGACCACCCTCAATTCCTGGCTTACATCCAGGAGAAGATGCTTATTCCCTGGTATGAATGACATGATGGATAAATTGTATTTTTCTGGGGTTTTTACTGCTTAGCTTTATAGTATTGCAATAATTAAGATACTATATTACTGTCATTTAATGTAACAGATTGTAGACAAATATTTACAGGAAAAAAATGAGAAAAAGGATATTTAACCTATTTCATGCAAAATAGCCTTGAATAGAGAGTGAAAATGAACTCCAGTGACAGTATATGTGTGAATGTGTGATGTAATGTCTGCTCTGGTGCCCAGCCTGTGGTCCATGCTGAAGTCTGAGTTCTGCCAGCTGGCCTCTCTGGCAGTGCCTCAGCTGCTCCATGCTCTCTCACTGTCCCATGGCGCGGACATTTTTTGGATGCTGGTGGACAGCAGTTTCAACAACAAAGACTGGAAGATTCGCTTTGAAGCAGGTTAGATACATTTGATTCAAGAGTCCATTTTTGAAAGCCATTTGTATTGTGTTACATGACTCAAGCATGAATGAATACTATAATAGTGATATTAAAATAAATAGCCTTTCTTGCTGTAGAAGTGCGCTCTGCACTTTTTCCGCACTCCCCTTCAGACCCCTGTCATGCTAATCTTGATGAGGTGTGTGTGTGCATACGTATGCTCATTTTCTCTTTTGGTTGCCATGGTTACCAGCCTGGCTCCTACAGCATTGAGGAATTGTGGGATTAAAGGAGCCTCTTATGGTGATTGGCAGAATGAAGCTGTGACCTTGTATGGGAAGCAAGAGGACATCCCACTAATAGAGAAAACCACTGTAGAAGAGCAATATACTTTACATTGGTGGCAATGCATTAGTGATATTGAGCGAATGTTCAACAGAAGTTGTTCATACAGTGCCATCTACTGATGCATTATAGAACAGTCTCTCATTTGCTGACTTCAGTACTGGGTTTTTCCTTATAACTTAAGCTCCATTATTCCTCTGTATTTACAGTGTAATTATGGTGCTATTTTAGATTTGTTACTCATGATATTAACCTTGAAAAGACCTTTTACTGATTTAGAAACTGAAGTAAGAGTGAATATCTCTACAGTGGAGCGGGTCGCAGTGCTGTGCCGCTTTCTGGACATCGGCTCAGTCACTAAGAGTCATCTGTTGAAGTACTCGCTGGCCCATGCCTTCTGCTGCTTTCTGGCCAGCATTGAGGACGTCAACCCTGCTGTGGCCACCAGAGCCAGGCTACTACTAGACACCATTAAACGCCCCGCACTGCAGGTGTGTACACATAAAAACTTTGACCATTAACATAATAGAAATAGTGAATTTGTGTGTTATTTAAAGGAATACTTCTGCGTTTTCAGCTTATTTTTTTATTTGCCATATGTATATCACACCATATTTATCACTGACCAAACCCAATTTCAAAGCCAAAACCTGTTGGCTCAAAGCAGTAGGGTAGGATGGCCCTGCCTCTCCTACGATCACTAAGCATGATACTACTGTCTGTTTTCTGGCATAACAGAATAGTTTTTTTTGTGTGTTAGCAGTAATTTGAAAAGTTGTGGTGACTGGCTTTGCATATCTCAGTTAACACTCACTTCTTGGTAGCATGATGCACTGTTAGAAATAAAGGTACCATGCAGGTGCATGATTTGTTCATCAAGGTACAAACAGTGTAAATGGTCCCTTAAAGGTACAACAGTGGTTTTAAGGTCCAACTGTGTACCTTAAATAAGTTTTTCCCAGTGGAAAAGTAAATATTTGTACCTTTTTATGGACTAATTTTTCATAACAGAACCATTTAATAAAAAGCCTGGAGACCAGACAGGGTGTGTGGCATCAGTACAACTTAGAAAATATCATTTCAGTGGATTATGGTACAATTATGTTCCATGACTAAAGGTACTGAGATGTACCCCTGAGGGTACCGTCCCAGCGATAGTGTCGTACCTTTTTTTCTGAGAGTGTGCTAGCAGATAGGAACTGACCATGACAAAACTAAAAAAAAATAGAGATATTGAGTGAAATAAGAGCTTCTAATACAAATGCCTAGTAGTAAGCATTTAATAAAGTTTTCTTCTTTTCTTTGTTTAGTCATTTTTCTTTTTTGCATAATTTGAAAATGCCAGCTGCTGATTACACTGTGCCAAAGTGTTATGACCAAACAACCAATATAAATGGTCCAAAATGGCTTTGAATAATATCTTACATTTAAAGTTAACTTTAATTTTTTAACTTTTTTCTTCCCTTTTGTCCTTACAACAGTGACAATATGCTGTCATGAAATTTATTTTATTGCACTTTTACAATTGTTTTATGTGTATGAGGGAGAGTGTGTATATTTGTGTTTTCCATCAGGGCCTGTGTCTGTGCATGGACTTCCAGTTTGACACAGTGGTGAGGGATCGCCCCATCATCCTTAGCAAACTGCTGTTGCTGCACTCTCTGAAGCAGGATATCCCAGCACTGAGCTGGGAATTCTTTGTGAACCGCTTTGAGACACTGTCCCTAGAGGCTCAACTACACCTAGACTGCAATAAGGAATTCCCATTCCCTACTAGTAAGCATGTGTGTCTCTGTGAGTACCCATGTGTTTGATGATAACAGCATAAGCCTCTAAACTCAGGAGCCTTTGGCAAGTTCATATTTCCATTCAACACTGTTTTAACAATGTAAAGTGCATTTTAGTTTTGCAGCTGTTACTAAGTAATATACAGTAAGATTAGTAGCTGAATAATAAGCCCAGAGCTTTAGGGTTAACCACATTTTTCTGATGGCACAAATACATCTTCTTTCTGATAAATAATGTACAGTGAAGTAAATTTCCAGTGCAGTTACTATGTACTTCCACTGTAACTCTTTTTCCTCCTTTATGACCTAAGCCATCACTGCAGTGAGGACTAACACAGCTAATCTGAGTGATGCAGCTATGTGGAAGATCAGAAGGGCTCGTTTTGCCAGAAATCGCCAAAAGAGTGTCCGCTCACTTCGAGACACTATAAAGGGCCCATCGGAGTCCAAACGTGCCTTCTCCCTTCCCGAGACCCTCTGCAACAAACTGCGTAAGTCATCTCACTTCTGTGTATTTTTCTGTTTCTGTTTATTCTGTCCTTTCGTACCTCACCTTCCTACTGTCTCTTTCCCCTCACTCACCAGTGTGTTAGTGTATGTCAGTGATTTATTAACATCTTGTCACTTTGTGTGCTCGTACACCTCAATTACTGCACAAAACGCTCTGAGTTCCAAATGAGTAACTCCAGAAAATTGATCCAAAGGCTTTAAGTAGTTCATGTTTTTGGACCAATACAGAGAAATTGCCCCAAAGGTCTCTGTGCGTTTAATTTGGGTGATGCAATTTCCTCCTAATAATTTCCTCAGAATTTCTTTAACTTTTTAGAACTTTTGTAGGAAAGAGGGGGGCACAACCTGACACATTTTGGTTTATGCTAAGTAATTTTAAAAATAAATGTGAAAGTATATTTTTAATACAACCTAGACACCTCTGCTATAAATGAAAACTTTGTTTGTAGGACCTACCATTAGTATACAATTCAGCCAAAATCAGAATAAGCGTAAATGTTGCTTAACTTACCCCACAGGTAAGGATGTATCAGACATATGAGCTATTTGTAACAGCCACTAAAAAGTCTGGTAAATTGATGCAAACACAGTTACAATACAATTCTGTGTTGTTTGAACCAGAGAAAGATTTGCAACATAAATACATTTAATATATGAACATGATTAGTGAAAATAAGCTGTGTTAAACATATATTTTGATGATGAGGAAATACATTTAAAGTATATACTGTTTACATGATGTTTGTGGTACTTTTCTGATTGATTTATGCATAAAAAACTTCCAAAAATCAACTGTTTTGAATTTATATGGCTGGATGTAGACTGTCATTGCTTATTCAGGAAGACTTGAATAAGTTATAACACTGTGCAGAAACTCAACCCGCCGCATTGAGGCCGTACTTTAACATGGTTAGTTCTCACTGTGACTTTTTTACATGCTACAAAATAGTGCTATATTACATCCACCAAGGTAATTAAATTAATTCTGATGTGAATACAGTATACTTATGACTCAAAAACACTTTTCTGGGTTAATCTTGAGAAACATGTTGAAATTCACAGATGATGTTGCTATATGGGACAAAACCATGACAAAAAGCACATTTTACTTGGACCATAAAAGTACTGTTACGTTTTACTTTGCATTACGTTGTGCCCTGTTTTTCCCTATTGTTCTTTACAACTGCAGCCTACTTGCAAAATGCTAATACAGAAAAGTAGGTGATGATGCTAATTTCTTTTTAATAATTCTCTTGGAATAACATATTTTAGCAACTTTGTACTTTTCTTTGTGACTGCAGTCAAGGTAAAATGTTCAAGTGATTGTTTTAATAGTTTGTGGAACAGTGTGGAAACTCAGATGTGTATCTGTGCCCACCCCTAGATTCCCTAATTGTGTTTCCATGTGTGATTTCATAGCACTAAGGCTCACAAGACAAGAGCAGTCTGCACCCACACTTGGCGATATGCTAGAGAAAGTCCTGCCAGGTAAATAAGACCAGTTTGGAACAAAATAATGTTTTTGTTATATTACATTCCTTTTTTGCAGCTTTAAAGGGATGTTACAGATAAATCATATTTACACAGTTTCCCCTTCATCCGAGTATAATAGATCAGGGAAGACATGTTTGGTGCCCAAAGTTTACATGTTTAGTTTTGCAGTGGAGCTGCATTATTAATGTTGGAAACACATACTTAATCATCATCCACTTTCATAGGTAAAAGTGTTGCATACAGTATAAGAAAGCACATAAGCAAGATTGCTTAACAACTCAGTTTTAGTCAGTTGTGCATGATGCACTATAATAAATGGAGGGTATTAACTTCTATTACTTTTAGTTACTTTATCCTTGTAGTGCCACCGGTAAATTAAAGTAGGAGTTTCAACAAACTTGTCTTGGCTCACTGACTATGTTTGGGGCAAAAATTGTGTAAATTTGATGTTCTTGCGTAACTATTCCTTTAAAATTCATTCTGTTCTCCTTTGAAATGAAGAGAAGCATACTTTTCAAGCACCCAACACATAAATATTCATATCCACACTATTAATGTAGGTTTGTTTTTAATTTATTTAATTTTGTTTAACACCTTACCATCTGTTATGTTGGCGGTTTGAAGATTTGCCATGTTGATGGCACGTCCCACAGTTCAGAGCGGAGCTTCTTTCAGACATTTGCAGCAACAGTGTTAACCACTGAAGTGAACCATTTCTTCACCATAAAACAACTGCAACCTGCAGATGAAACGTCTTATGACTCAGCTCACATTCTGAAGCACTCCACTCTTTTTCAATAAGCTAGTGAATATGTTAACTTCCACTTTCTGCAGCCCACCTGCCTGGCCAGAGCTCTCCCCCAGAGGATGACTCCATCATCAAGGATCTTCTCCCAGAGGATGTAGGCATAGACCACCAGACTGTTCACCAGCTCATCATGGTGCTGATGAAGTTCATGGCGAAGGACAAGAGCAGTGCAGAGGCTGACATTGGCAGTGCCAAAGCCTTCAACACTGTGAAAAGGCACCTTTATGTGCTTTTAGGCTATGACCAGCAGATGGGATGTTTTATGATCGCCCCACAGAAGATGCGCTCATCCACATGCTTTAATGCATTCATTGCTGGCATTGCACAGGTGAGAGTCTTAAATGCTTAAATGAGACAGATGGTTCTACTTAACAAATCATGATGGTTGCACAACAACTCTGCAAATCAGCTAAATACATCCCTCAAATGAATAAAAATGCTCAACAGTTGCAGTAAAAGTATGTGTTTATGCATCTGTCAGGTAATGGACTACAACATCAGTTTGGGGAAGCAGATGTTGCCCCTTGTGGTGCAGGTGCTGAAGTACTGCACATGCCCTCAACTCAGACCAAACTTCCAGGAGGCTCCACGCTGCTCACTCTGGGCTCTGAGGCCACACATCCGTCAGATGTGGCTCAAAGCATTGTTGGTTATCCTCTATAAGGTACTCATTGCATAATTTTGGGAGTACGACATTGATTTAGTTTCCTTTTGTGATAATCAGTCTTGTTTCCTGCTAATATATTATTGATTATGTAGCTCTATTTCTTGACTAATCTGGAGTACCTTGACAGATGCTTTGTTTCCAAATGAGGTGCAATGAATAAGTGAATGACTGAAAATGAGTAGTTGAGCTCCCCCAAGTGGTAGAACTAAGTCTAGCTGAACAAGCATATAATTATATATGTATATATATGTGTGTGGACGAGAAGGCTGCAAATGAATTGCCCTCTGGGAACTAATAAAGTACTGTGAACTGTGAACTGTGAACTGTATATGTATATACATATATATATTCCCTTGTTTTTTTAAGCATATGTGACTTTTATTATCTTTCTACACCACTTTAAGCAAAAAAGCTCATTCCATATCTTGTTTCTCACATCATGAGCGGAAGTAAATTGTAGGTGAACAGTTACCAGGAGCACGTGTACAAATAACTGAAAAACATGCCTCATTGCAGTATCCGTACAGAGACATGGACATGATTAAAGAAGTTGTTCTGCATCTGATCCACATCACCATCAACACCTTGAATGCGCAGTACCACAGCTGCAGACCGCATGCCTCTGCTGGCCCACTCTACAGTGACAATTCAAACGTCAGCCGCTACAGTGAGAAAGAGAAAGGTACATTATAATTAACCATTAGAGTGAAGTATACAGCGGCAGTCATCGCAGCCAGTTTTGACATGTGTTTGTCTGTTGGCACGAATTGATTTGCAGAGGAGGATAGTGTGTTTGATGAATCAGACATCCATGACACTCCAACGGGAGCAGGCAGTAAAGAATCTCAGACGTTTTTTGCACGGCTAAAAAGGATTGGAGGCAGCAAATCCGTCAAGTATCAGCCTGTGGAGCTCAATGCTCAGAAAAGTAAGTATCTGCTCAGTTTCTTATTGTTATAT
Organism: Pygocentrus nattereri; assembly: GCF_015220715.1. NCBI lineage: Eukaryota > Metazoa > Chordata > Actinopteri > Characiformes > Serrasalmidae > Pygocentrus > Pygocentrus nattereri. Next base: position 32,008,467 of record NC_051220.1, on the reverse strand, counting down.
AATTTCCTTTAACATGATTCAGTTGTTCTTGAAGAGTGCTTACCTGGTCCTGGAATACCCCTGTTCTTGGTGTTTTGCTAAATCAGATAATCTGGATTAGAAATCTGGAGTTAAGATCTTTGAAAAATGCATTTAGTTTGTTTGATTAATATATATATAATTATATATAATTATAAGTGTTATATAATTTATTCATGTTGAAATTATATTTATATCTATCTATATATATATATATATATATATATATATATATATATATATATATATATATATATATATAATTTCAACATGAATAAATTATATAACGCTGTAGTCGGAACAAAAGCTTGTATATCCATTTTTGTCATTTTTCATATAATTTGAAAATGCTTGTTGGTTTTTACTTTGTGTGGAAAATTCATGATGAATGGACCAAAAGAAATGGCCTAATATGAATTGTAAAAAAAATTGGTTCCATTTCCTTACAGTAAAACTATAGTAGGTATATACCTTCTACTGGTATTTTGGATGCAAGATTTTCTTCCAGCAGCAGCGATAAGATTAACATGCTTTTTTTTCATTTGTGTACTTTTGACAATAATTGATGATACTATTTGACCATTTGGAAAGAATACTCTATGTTTGGGTGATAAGGTGATATAATTGGATATTAGTGATGATTTCTGAAGTTTCTGTTTTATCTAAAAAAATGTACATGTAATGTTTTATTGCCATTCACTGTTAAAACAGTGGATCATTACAGATGATAAATAAGCTGTTATGCTACAGTAAAGCAAATTATCCATTGTCTTTGCTGCGGACTTTCCAGAGTAAAACACATCATCTGAGGAAAATTCTCAGCATTTTTTTTTGTGCAGCTTGATGGAAAACGCCTTGTTATTTCGGATATGAAGCACATATAAAACACAGTCTGAAGTTCACTCACTCATGCACAGTCTGAAGTTTCTCCACAAGGAGGAGCTATTTAAAAAGATGAAACAACTATGAACACACACTAGCAGGACTTAATGAATGCATGTTTGCTGTCACAACTTTCAAAAGAAGTGTAACAGTTCATGACCCAATGGTCAACAAGAGAATCTCATTTTTTAGATATCTCCCAGTCCTAGACTCAAGCAAATTCAATGTATTATTTTTGTTAGTGCACTGTAAAATTAACCTTTACATTCCTGTTTCAGGTGAGATTGAGCTGGCGGAGTACAGAGAGCCAGGCACGCTGCAGGACAGCATGCTGCACCCTGCAAGAGATGACAGCAGCAGCAAGAAGAAGCGACTGCAGGCCATGCACAAACAGAAGTCTCTGGATATCGCCAACACGGACTCCATCCTCTTCAACCTTGATGAACACCGTCGCAAGTCTTGCATTGACCGCTGTGACCTGCAGGGGCCCCCACCTCCACCCCCCTCGTCCTCTTGCTCTACGGCGAGGCAGTCACGTCGGGGAGACCGGTACGGCAAAGACTCATCTGACGGCTCCTCGGGCGCTGATCGCCGGGGGTCAAACCTGCATGCTGACAACATCAGGCCAGTTATTCCTGAGGTCCGTCTAAGCTGCATGGAGACGTTTGAGGATAAATCCACAGGGATTGACTTACCACTGGTTGTTTCTAGTGGACCTGGCAAAGAAGACGCTGACCTGATTGATTTGTCTTCAGATTGTGCATCTATACCAGAAAAGCGCTCCATTCTGTCTCTGTCTGACAGTGACTCCTTGGTGTTTGAGCCACTCCCACCACTACGCATTGTTGAAAGTGATGAAGACTTGTTTGAAGCACTTTCAAAGCCTCCAAGTGGCATGCAATATAAATCTGAGCATCCATCACCCTCATCTGCAAGCACTATTCTACGGTTATCTCCAGTTGTCCAAGTCAGTGTGGAAGATTGCTCCAAGGAGAAAAAGAATGTCTCAAGCAGCCCTGCCAAAGGAAGCCCTGTTCAGGCAGCTGAAAGCAGGCCACCTCCTCATATAACCCCTACTGCCTCCCTGGAGCTTCCAGACTCCACAAGCCACCCTGGACTGGAGAGCCCAATGACCTTGAAGCAGAAACGAGACCTCTTTAGAAAAACACCCCATGTGCCTGACACTTCAGTAGACGACGCAACTGAGGATAAAGTTGTAGGAGGAAGCCCCTCTGGAAGATCGGTGTTCCTTAACATCCCTGAAGACACACTGGACAGCCTGGACCCACTGAAACCCAAGAAAAGTGAAGGAAGCATTCAGGGTGAGGATGAAGATGATGCTGAAGATGATGATGACACAGGCGATGAGAGAGACAGTGATCCAAAGCCAGACGACGAGAGTGATGAAGCTGAATTTAAGATCCAGATTGTTCCGCGCCAGCGCAAACAGCGGAAGATAGCAGTCAGTGCCATCCAGAGGGAATACCTGGACATCTCCTTCAATACACTGGACAAGATGGGAGAACAGAGCACAGACTCAGGTATATTTATCGTCATATAGATGGCTAAGATTAGAAGTGTGTGTTTAACTTTTATATATGTTTCCATTTTTATGTAGTGTGGAATACTGTCCATTTTTATGTAGAAGTATATTACATAATGTAGTATATATCTGGTAATCAGAAGAAAGAAGAGAATTCATTTCAGTTGAGTTCTCTATGTTGAATATCTCTACATTATATTACACAAAATACTTCCCTTAATTTTTAAAAATGTCTGCATATTTTTATAGATTTAAATAAAATAATTTAGAATGGTTTGAGAATGTGAAGTGGTGCATTCTAGAGAAACTAGAATTAGAATATGCATGAAATGATATGCATTTTTTTACCACAGTTTTAAGATAACCTTTTAGCCTAAAATGTGTTTAATGCATTTATGATGGAAAGGTACATGAAGAGTTGTAAGGCACCCAAAAAAAACTTTTTTTTTCATGTTTGCCACTTTTTAACCATTACCAACATCACATATAAAAACTTGCAAGGGGTACAGTGGTCATTTTATATGTTGTGGGCATCACAAAATCTGGTTCCTATCATCACAATGGAAAAGATGTCCAAGTCAGTAGGTTTCTCTACAATGAACCATTCTATATCTAAACACTCAAATGACTTTTACATCTTGACATTTGAATTATGCAGATTTTCTCTTAACAAATTATGTAAAACTAGCACTTCTAAATGCATAAATATTAAAGAACTTTACAATAAAGATGGTCAATAAGCATCTGTAAGATATTTGAGTCATTTGTCCTTCAGAGTGACCTATAAAAGTTAGTGATCGCACATAACTAGCTGATCAAATTACCTTTCTGTGTAAATAGAAAGGTTACTAAAACAATACTTGACCACAGGCCAGAATATGAGGTCTACAAGTAGTGATGCACTAAATCTCTCCCATCACCCCCCTGCATTGCCTTGCAGATCACAAAGCCCTATCCAAACTGGAAAAGCCACGAGAATCGGCCTCAGCCCCTGCCCTCGAAGCCACAATCCCAGAAACAAGCAACCGCTCCTCAGTAACAAGTAGGAGCCAAAGACCTTCTTACTAATCATATCCATCACATGGTACTTCTAGCTCATAAAGCTGTCTTTAATCCATTAAGCAGACCATAAATCTGTAACCAGATCCACTCATCCTCACCCATAAACCTAAGCACATTTCCCCCTTCTTCAGTGTTCATAAATGAGTTTGCTCAATTTGAACTCACCAGAGTGAGGTAGAATTTTATATTGTTAGGCATAATTTATTTTACAGGTATCCAATACAATGTAACAGGAACTGGATTGTAACAACAGTGATCACAGGCTGAGAGATGCAATAAATATTCATGAAAACAGTGTTGTTCTAACATACTTATCAGTATTACTTTACAATACATGCATAAAAAGCGCCAGAAGGAACCATGAAATGTTAATCATACCTAAATATAAAAAATGTAAAGGTTTTCACACCATTTAATATTTTTTCATTCATTAGACTGAACAATATTAAATGGTTCTTTTAACAAAAAGCAGGACATACACTCACCGGCCACTTTATTAGGTACAACTCAACTGCTTGTTAACACAAATAGCTAATGAGCCAATCACATGGCCGCAACTCAATGCGTTTAGGCATGTAGAGGTGGTCAAGACAACTTGCTGAAGTGCAAACCGAGCATCAGAACGGGGAAGAAAGGTGATTTAAGTAACTTTGAACGTGGCATGGTTGTTGGTGCCAGACGGGCTGGTCTGAGTATTTCAGAAACTGCTGGTCTACTGGGATTTTCACGCACAACCATCTCTAGGGTTTACAGACAATGGTCCAAAAAAGAGAAAATATCCAGTGAGCGGCAGTTGTGTGTAAGAAAATGCCTTGTTGATGTGAGAGGTCAGAGGAGAATGGACAGACTGGTTCGAGATGATAGAAAGGCAACAGTAACTCAAATAACCAACCAAAATCTCTGAGGAATGTTTCCAACACTTTGTTGAAAGTATGCCACGAAAAATTAAGGCATTTCTGAAGGCAAAAGGGGGTCCAACCTTTTACCAGCAAGCACCTAATAAAGTGGCAGTTGAGTGTACATCTTATAAACATATAATACACTCTGTTTTTGTTTCAGAAAAATATTGCTGCAAATCAACGCTCGTTCAGAATTCTGTCGTGTCAGTGATTTCATCTTGTTGATCTCATGATCAAAGCCTGAATCAGTCAAAAGGCTTTAGGCCTCTGTTTAAATTCTCATGTTGTTTCATACTTCTCTGCTTCTATGTTCATGTCCCACAGCTCAGTACCGGCAGGTGAAGCGAGGCTCTCTGGGTGCTGTGACGATGAGTCAGCTGATGAAGCGACAGCTGGAGCATCAGTCCAGCGCTCCGCACAACATCAGCACATGGGATACAGGTCAGTCATTTAGCTTTCCTCATTAACACTGTTCAGAGTAAGAAGCTGAGATATTGCTAGGTAGTTGCTGTGGCATCCCAGGTGTTTGCAAGTGTGTTGCTAGGTGGTTGCTAAGGTATCCCAAATGGTTGCTAGGTTGTTGCTAGGCTGTTGCTCTGGTATCCCAAATAATTGCTAGGGTGTTTGCTTTGTGGTTGATTTGGTTTTGCTAGACAGTTGGTATGGTTTTCTTGATGGTTACTAAAGTGTTGCTACCTTGGTTACCTTGGTAATCCCAACTGGTTGCTATGGTGTTGCTAGGCCATTGCTCTGGTATCCTAGATGGTTGCTAGGGTGTTGCAAGGGCATTGTTATGTTATCCCACATATTTAATAGGGTGTTGCTAATGGCCTGTTATCAATGTGATATAAGCGAGGTGTACAAACTTTTACCCTTCATTTTTTGCAATAGGAAAAAAAATGTAATTTAATTATAATTGTACATAGGCCTTGCATCAAATTCAAGCTGAATACAAGCACTCCATTCCTGGTGTCAGTATCTTGAAAAATGCAGGACAAGTTCGCGGACAATTGTCAAAATCACGAATAAGGTTTCCCCTTTCATCAAATGTACACAACAATAATGAACACAAACCAGATGGGAAGTGCTTTAGGGAGTGTTCTTACTTACCTTTAAAGTTTTATTTTCCTCCAGGTCCAACAAAGACCAGCCTGCTGTCAGCTCCTAGCACAGTCAGCATGTATGTACCTGCACCAGAAGACTTCAGTGATGAGCAGCCTACCAATATGGCTGACAGGTAAAGTCATTTTATGCATTTGTGAGTTTGTATTTTGACTAAAATGAAAGAAAAAAAACAGACCACAAGATAAACATTTGTTGCTCCTCTGTTTAAGAACCATTTCATTTTAGTTACTGAGATTGAGGTTAGTGTTAGGTTTAGGATTAGGCAATTCTTATATAAAGAATTCACACAAATATATAATACATATGAAAATACTATTATATAGTAAGTACATATGTAGGTAGGACATAAGTATACATAATTAATAGCAATACTTTTTGTTAATTATATGATGCACATATTACAATGTAATACTTATGGGATATAATATTATGGGGTATATCATTATTGCAGGGGTAGTTGCATATATAATACATATTTACTTTATATATGGCCCTGTATGTGTATGTATGCTTGTATATGTGTAGGTGTCGTGATTGCGGGGCTGTATTAGAGGAGTATGATGAGGAGACCCTGGCTTTGGCTGTAGTCGTTCTCTCTATGTTTATCCACTTGAGTCCGGACCTGGCTGCTCCACTGCTGCTGGACATTATGCAGTCAGTCGGAAGGTAGAGTACAGCAGCAATGCTCTTCTCTGCACACTGCAGGCAGGATGTTGGTTTTTGGTATCACTTTCAGTGCTTACCAACACAGGAAAGGACACAAAGCCACAAAGCATAGAATTCAAAACATCAGCTGATAAGTGCATGCTGGCTCTTAATGTCATGTTATTCATGTCCAAAGGAAATCAGTGACTGAAATATGTTTAAAATGTGTTGTGTCATGCAGGTTGGCATCCAGTGCTAATTTCTCAGGCCAGGCTGAAAGGTATGTTATAATTGTCAGGTTATTATATGTATATGTATTATATGATTGTGGGGGCTGGTTACCATTAATGTTTAAATGTTGATTATTTATTTTTGTATGATTCAGATTTGTAATTTTTTTTATTGCTTTTTTGAAAAAAAATTGGTATAGTATGTAAACACTGCCAAACTTTCTGAATTGTTGAAGTTTATGAACAGTCAGAACAGACATCATTTATACATTTCCACAGTCTATGTAATTCTTTATATATATATATATATATATATATATATATATATATATAAAGAATTGCATAGAATGTGGAAATGTATAAATGATGTCTGTTCTGACTGTTCAAAAGCATATATATGTATATATATATATATATATATATATATATATATATATATATATATATATATATATAAATGTGTGTATATGTGTATGTCTTTGTTATTAAAACCCTGTACTTTTTACTCTGTGTGTATGTGTGTAGCATGCTGATCCCTGGCAATGCTGCAGGTGTAGCTAAGCAGTTCCTGCGCTGTGTGCTCCACCAGCTCGCACCCAACGGCATCCTCCCACAGTTATTTCAGAGCAACATCAAAGGTATCCAAAACCTGCTCAACCATACTCACTCAACACACACACACACACACACACACACAAATGTGGAACACCAGTTAATAATGCTTTTCCCTTTCAGATGGAAGTTTCCTTCGCACACTGGCCACATCTCTCATTGATTTCAATGAGCTGAGCTCTGTAGCAGCATTAAGTCAGCTTCTTGAGGTAGGACTTAAATGAGCTTATTGATGCTTTTTGTAGGTGCATTTTGTATTGGGTACAAAAAAATACACTGCACTCATTACAGTGAAGATGTTCTCCAGCAGATGGCACTCTTGTCAAAGAATTGAAAGCTTTAGTGTTTCCAAGGACTGCAAGACATTCTGCAAGAATGTCAACATTTCTAGTTATAGTAATAATTTACTCAAAAATTATTATATTTCATTTGTGTTTGATTTCTGAAACGTTATTGTCAAATTCTTATAACAAAACCTTGTACCTCAGAAATGGTATCTGGAAAACAAACGTAACTTTAAATCACATTAATCTAGCAATAATTTTATTATGTAAATTTGAACCACTTGTATTGGCCCATTGTTAATAATTCACATAATGTAATGAACAACTAAGATTTTCAGTAACAAAAAATAAAAACAGAAAAAAATATATGCTAAAGACACGCAGAGTGTATAAGCAGACCACTGGGATGTAAACACTGGCTGTAAACAAAGTCATTCAGAACAGAACAAAATGTGGCATTCCAGAGAAGTGGACTGAGTCAGAGTAGTTCACGGTGATGACAGGAGCCAGACATCCGAAGTGTTTAATGCTTCTAAAACAGAAAGCCATTCCACCAAATTGTTGTGAATACATTGTCTGATGCCTGATAGATTGTTTATGATGGCTTTGTGATAATGTTTCAGCCTTAAACAATTTTTAAAGCCATTTTAGCAGAGGGGTACAGTGTATAGCAAAGCAAAATAGTACCCAAAGGAAACCCTCAGATATCAATAAAAACTGTTCACTGGGAGTTTGGATAGACTGTAAAATGGCTACATCTACAAGAGAGACATCACAGCCCCTAGTTCCTAATACCACCACTGGGAAAAAATCAGAGTTAACAAATTTCCCTACAATAAACTGTTTGGCCCCTTTTGAATTTAATTATTAAATTCTAGTAAAATTCCCCTGTAATCTCAAACACAATGTGTGCTGTTCTATTAGGGTTTAAACAATAAGAAGAATTTGCCTGCTGGGGGCACAATGCTCCACTGCTTGGACAATATTGCCTCCTTTATGGAGGCTCTTCCCATGGACTCCCCTAGTAACCTTTGGACAACCATCTGTAACCAGTTCCAAACCTTTCTGACCAAGCTTCCTGCTGTATTGCCTCTGAAGGTATTAAAGTTACTTTCCTGTTTGTTTTTGACTGCTATACCAGTTAAATATTATTCCCGATGTGGTTGTTACCCCATGTGCACTGTTCAAACTCTCAATTTAATTCTTCTGTTAAGTATCCACTGGACTCCAGCTTGAGAATCATCATCTGTTTGCTGAAGATTCCAACCGCTAATGCAACTAGAGTAAGTTCATTTAAGTTGATGGAGCTGAAGAACTGAAAACTATGTTAAAGGTGAATTTTGGAGACTGAAACATTTCTGTGACTATCCTTGCTAGAGTTTACTGGAACCTTCTTCTAAGCTGCTGAGTTTTGTTATCCAGTATGGAGTTTTCAGCCTCTCTTATCTTGTGGAACTGTGCGGCCTGTGCTACAAGACCTTCAGTAAGGTGAGTATGATGAATGTTGTTGATGATTGATTTTAAAGTGTGTAGAACACACAAGAATAATCAATACTGATATTGTGCCTGGTTTTCTTGTGGTACTGTATAAGTGGGTATGTTGATTTATTTATGAAGTATACTGTAATGGATAATAATATCCCATGAGGGTATAACTTTGACATCCATCTGTGTTGGGCTGAATGTTTAACTACTCTGCATGCTGAATATACCAAAAAATAGTTTCCCTTTACTCCATAAGTAGTCAGTCAGAAAAAAATGCCTTTTTTGCATTTGAGGTACAAGTATATCGTAACTAATAAACAATGGATGCTCACACCCATCAAACTGCACTGTAAAAACTGCATCGTCACACGCTTGCCTCAAACTGTGTGAAGTTGTAATGTCACATAGACTTACTTTGTGATTTCTGGAGGAGAATGGAATTGGTTGACACAGTATCAGTTTTGGGGAACTCTCACAAAATTTAACATGAAAATGATTGCCCTCTTGACCAACATCCATCTTTTTTATCAGGAGCTTTGAGCATTATGGTCTGTTAAGGTGGATGTATTAGAAACGCTTTAAAGAGATTGTTTATTAGTAGAAATGGCAGTCTATATGCTGATATATAATATGAAAGCCAACGATAATTAATGCTAGCTAGCTAACAAGAACTAAATACAGAGTTGCGTCCTGATGTGGGTGAGGTTGGTTGGTAGATTAATTTTGGGAGTGGTTGGCACATGTTTCAGCATGCCCAAGTGTAGGACTATTGTCATAAATTAATGTTATTTTGTATTATACACTGAACACATATTAAATATCCTAACTGACACACTAGAATGCAAAACTACATTACATTTGTAACAAATTATTCTTACCTTTAAGCTTTAGGCCGTTTCATAAGTGAGCAAATCTCAAGATGAAAAAGACAAAACTTTGAACCCAACCCATTTATATATTACACATTGATGTCTTATTTGAAATGATAAAACATTGTATTGTTGTTTTTCAACATGTTTTTCAATACAAGCAAATGATGATGGAATGAAAATTCATAGCAGATAATGTTATTCTTTTGTCACTGACTGTTTTTACATAGCACAGATTATTCCAATTTGTTGCTTTATTCTCTAAAACTATAGCTTTTTAACATTGTGCCAACTACGTTGGGGCTGTATGGCACAAAGGCACAATTTGAATTTCGTCAGACGTAAGATGTTCAGCTTTCATTTGCTACTAGTATGGTAATGCTAATGTATGGTATGTCTGGAATATAGGTCAAGAGTGAAAACCCTGCTTTTGCCTTCTGTTATCTACAAAACTGGACAAATGTGTATAAAAGAATAGTAGCAGCCAAGAGCAGCAATTGAAGACTGAATTTTGTGCATATACTTGCATGTACAAACTTTAAATGTTTAATATGTCTTGACTCCATTTGAGAAAAGTATCTTTTTTTTTACCAACCGTACGTTAAAAGGTTTCTCAAACCAGAGGAAGTGGTCAACTGATGAGCCTTCCATTCGCACAGCTTATCTTGAGGCAAATACACCACAGAGCTGCACCACTCCATTCACTGAATATAAATCCTCTCTTCCTCTCCTCTTTGTGAAATATGGCCTTCCTCTCGCTTTCTTGCTGCCTACCACTTCAAGAAGAATTCAATCGGGCTGTATTGATTTTCATATTTTAGAATGCTGGTTTAGAGGCACAGGAGACACATCTGCCCCAGAGAGCTGCTGATGATATGATAAGTGAGGCCCTGCAGTAATTTCTAGTGGGTGTGAAGAGTTGTCCTTCAGATGGATCTCTGTAGCTTCCCACCTGTCAGCACTATGAGTTTATGCTCTCAGTATATCGATTTGTCTTGGACATGTTCTCTCTCGATTGCACAGCATTCATTTTTCATACGATGGGGGAATAGACTTCATTCTGAATGATTCAGCATCATAAATGTGTCAGGTTCGGTTGGCTACTCCAGTGTCACCTTGTATGTGAAGCTCTGGGACAGTGATAGACTGTGTGAGGGTTGTTTTAATAGTAAGTACTATGAGATAGAGGCCAGTTAATGTGAAGAAGTTACCATCTGTTCCATAGATGAAGACAGAAATCAGGCTATGTAAATTGGCTAATAGAAACTAGTTGTCTAGCCAAATAATACTAACCCTTTGACACTGAAGCAAACACAGCTATTTCTGTCTTTAAATGTTTCTCCTTCAATAATCTGATTTCAAAGTGTTGTTGTTGCATCCATTATATGTAAAAAACAGGGCCTAACAAAGCTGAAACTTGTGTTTGTGTCCCAAACTGCCACTCAAAGGTTTAGAGGACATTGTTTCTTATAAACTATTTGAGCAAACTCAGACATCCAGTTTTGCAGTGTGGCATCCCAAATTGACCTCGGTAAGCATAACAGAAATAGTGATTACAGTTGGGTTCTCCTCCGTCCCTGCCTTTGACCCGATGGGACTAAAACTGCTGACACAAAGACACAGATCTTGTTGCTGTGAGAAAAAGAGAGGGAGAGAGAGCAGTTGAGATGGTTTTTATCTGAGCTGGGACTGTGGCAGAAGAGCTGGGCTGCCAGCCATTCTAATCCTTTGGTCTTCAGCCTGGAATATGGATAGACGACATTACACTGAGCCGGACAGTGAGGGGAAGAGATAATTAGGGCGAAACAGACAGACAGTCATGGAGAATAGACTGACAGGGATAGGAGGACACAGTTAATAATCCTTAAAACAAATTTAAAAAGGCAAACACTCAAAAGACATCGAGCTAACAGAGGCAAAGATTTAAAAAGTCTCTTCTTTTCTCCTGCAGGAAAGGGACAAGTTCTATATGTCCCGCATTGTCGTTCTGGAGTTACTACAAGCTTTGAAGTTCAAGTCTCCAATTCCTGACACTAATCTACTACTACTGGTCCAGGTAATTTGTGTGGTGATCTAGTTTAGAGGTGAGATATAGAGACAGATGTACAATAATGCTGCCTCTCTATTTTCTGCTTTCAATAAGTTTGTATGTGCCGACATCGGAACCCGGCTATCTGAGTCCACCATTCTGCAAAAGCACATGATCTCATCTTTACCTGGGGTGAGTGCTTTGTACATTACTTTAAATGGAAATAGATACATAAATATACACATTTCTCCCAAATGTGGTAAAACAGCCAAGACATATTTTGTGTCTGACATTGACGTCTTTAGTTTTACACTAGAGCTAAGAAGCTAATGTACAGTTGTATGCAATGGTTTGGGCACCCCTGATAAAATTACATTTTGTTGATTTTCTAGATAAGTTACACATTTCTGCACATTTAAATGCACAATTATTGTTTTTAATTTGGCCTGTGCAAATGGCACATTTTATAGGGATGTGTTAACTTATTGTCACTTCGAAAATCAAAAAACATGTAACTTGACAAGGGGTGTTAAAACTTTTGCTTACAACTGTATCTAACTGTAGAGTAAGCTGTAGTCCAATATAATGCAATATAGTGCCTATATCACAAGTATATATCAACCATACACATTTTTTTCTTTTTTTTTCTTTTATCATTTGATTATATTACAGCAACTGAGTGCTGTTTTTTTACATAGCTCATCCTTTTCTGTTCTCTCTCAGTGCACAACAGCGGCCATGGAGTGTTTGAGGCAGTACCTCAGTGAGCTGCTGGACTTCATTGCGGACATGCATACACTGACCAAATTAAAGGTTCAGTATACAACAATCAGTGTGTTATGTGGGACCAGAGTTCAGACGAGTGCAGATCTTGAAAAAGGTCAGATTTAATCTTAACCAGAGGGAAAGCCAGAATCGTAGTCAAAACACAGTTCAGGAAGTCAAAACACTGATCAATCAATATAGGTGACAGTACCAAAAGGACAAGGGAAAAACTCAAAAAAATGTCAAGGCAATGCAATGGTCAAAAAACACAAGAAGGCAAACATAAAAAAAACACTCAGTAGATCACAGGGATACAATACTTCTCAACAATATTATTCTAAGCCTATCTATGCATGACACAGTGTTGTACCACAAAAATAAATGCATTTTTAAAAAGTTATTTGTATGTTCATGTTAGGAGTTGTAAGTGGAAATTCTTGCTAGAAAAACTAAAGCATAAACTAGCATAGCTGGTCACTGGCAAAACCAGCATATGTTGTGTTTGAGTGCTGGCATGCTAGTCAACCAGTATGACCATGCTGGGTGACCAGCTAAATCAGCACCAGACCAGCATAAACCAGCACAAACCGGCTTAGAGCAGAATGGAATTTGTACTGGTTTGGTTTTTACAGCAGGGATATGCTTTCTTTCCCTCCTGTAGAGTCATATGAAGGCCTGCTGTCAGCCCCTCCATGAGGATACTTTTGGCGGAAATCTGAAAGTGGGATTGGCCCAGGTTGCTGCCATGGAGATCAGTAAAAGCAATCACCGTGACAACAAGGCAGTGATTCGCTACCTACCATGGCTCTACCACCCTCCCTCTGCTATGCAACAGGGGTAAGAGCATACATATGAAAATTAATTATTTGGAAATATGACAGAAAACCGTTACAACAGCTACAATCTATTTTGAAGCATTTTCAAAATGTTGCTGATTTGACCTAATTTCCCGAACTTCCCATATACCTTCCTGATTAAAAGAGCATCCTCCCCACAAATAGAGAAGAAAAAGACCTCAGTTCATACCAAGGTCATGCTATTTGTGCTTTAAAGTCATACTTTATAGCCATATAACTAAAAGCTACCTAGTCAGTAAATTTTTTATATAGTAAATAATGCCACTCATTTTATGTATGTTAATTGTTTTTCTCTTTGTTCCTCAGGCCCAAAGAGTTCATTGAATGTGTGTCCCACATCCGCCAGCTCTCCTGGCTTCTGCTGGGCTCTCTTACCCACTGTGCTTTGTATCAGGGCTCTACGTCTTGTATGCCCATTCCACTGGACGCTGGCTCTCATATAGCAGATCACCTCATTGTAATTCTCATTGGCTTCCCAGAGCAATCCAAGGTATGGCGCTCCTTCAGTCTACTGTTTAAAAGTGCATATGCAACAGCATACGAACAAATACACAAATTAACTAAAGTGAAAATCAATATTGTCCATCAAGTTTCATTTGCTATTTACTGATTAAGACAATTTGTAGCCATAATTTGTGGTATAAACGACTTTCTAAAAACTTTGGGTTTAGCTAGTGGAACTCTATAGCAACAGGCTGATGGCACCAACTGAAAGGAACACTAAAGGGAATGTCTTGGATCCTGTATTATGGCATTGCTAATCTTCTTTGTCTTCTTCTTTTTTTTTTTTTTTTACTGAAAAAGGATATAATTGGTAACTGAAATCATTTTAGGTCCGGTCAGCACCTAATATTCCATAATAATTTCCATAGCAGGTTTTTTTTCAGTGTTTGTGCTGCTGAAGTTTATCAATTAGAGACTGGAACATTGACATTCCTGTTCTCTTCTTTAGACGTCAGTGCTCCACATGTGCTCCCTGTTCCACGCCTTCATGTTTGCTCAGCTGTGGACCATCTACTGTGAGCAGGCTGCTGCAGCCCCAGCCGGACAGAACCAGAACCAGAATGAGTTCTCATCTGGAGCCATCCTTACAGGCCTGGAGTTCTGGAGTCGCGTCACGCCCAGCATCCTCCAGCTCATGGCACACAACAAAGTAGTAAGACCCTGTTCACTAAGATGTTTTTTTAAGTTCACCATGTATGTTCAGCTTGTTCTTTGCATTGTGGCTTTTTACAAGCATGTTTTTGTGTTGTTTGAATCTATGCTGCAATTTGGATTGCACTGCATGTCTTTAACATCATTTGAGGCTGAGTCATGAGGGGAGACATCTGCTACTATGTGGTGTATGTGGCATCGAAGTACAGCTGACAAATGATTCAGGCTTTGTAATTTGATCAATATTTGATCTGAAGACACTTTCACACTATTTGTCTCTAGCTGTGTTGTGCAAATAATTAAATGATCAGTAGCATGATGTTATTTTATGAATCACGAATGACAACTGTTCAGAGAGGCTGTGTTTTTCTTCCCTTTAGATGGTGGAGATGGTGTGTTTGCATGTCATCAGTCTGATGGAAGCATTACAAGAATGTAATTCAACCATTTTTGTAAAAGTAAGTTTGAGATTTGTTAGCTGCTAGTCTGGTCAGAAATGCCTTTGGAACTGAAAATGAATCAAAATAATGCATTGAATTTACTTGATATAAATGTGTACATCATTTCTTTTGTTTATTTAAATTTGGCAATAATCATGTTCATGCACTTAATTTACTTTAACACATTACCTTAATGCACTGTATTTACTGTAATCATGTGGAAATTATCAGATTGTTGATATGTGCTGTGGTAACCGATTTAGTTACAGTATTAGCTCCTTTGGGGCTCAGGGCTTTTGGCACAGTGGAATAAAAATACAGCATGTGCTTAAACAGTGCATGATTACTGCAGATTGTAAAAATATAAAAATAAAATATAAATCTCTTTAATATATTTAATATAAATCTCTTTAAAATCATTAAAAAGTTCAAAATGTTTCATTATTTTGGGGTGCTGCAGGAGATAGCCCCACTTTCTGCATCCCTGCATGGCTTTAGCATGTACAGGATGATGTATCAATCTGCATATGGTTAGAAGAAATAAAATGGAACAGCAGGCAGTTCATTTTTTATTGCATGCAGAATATATAGTATGTATTATATGTGAAAGTAAGGTCTCCATCAAGCTATTTGTTAATGATTACACTTCATTTTCTTAACCTTTGACGAAAGACAAATGTAACACTAATGCTGCTTATTCAGTGAAACTCAGTTGAACAACTTTTAGTCAACTTTGTGAAAATATAACTAATGAATAATTATGGGGCAATATGATAAAGGGAGCTTGTCTTGGGGATTTCTTAACCCAAAGCTCTCAGTTTCACTTATCTCAAAAAACAAATATACTGTTCTATGTAGAAAATGATAGAGGGCCACTGTTGTTCTGTTTATGTCGTAGCTGGCAGCTCACTGTCTTTTTGCCTTTAGCCTTTAATGGGTAGTTCACTGGTGTTGAGCAGAGTGTTAGACAAAATGGCACTTTTCAGCGCTCACTTTTCTTCCTTTTCCATTTTCCTTTCATTATTCTTTATAAATTAGTTTAACAAATTATTTAAATTAAGCACAGTTTTAGCAACAACATTTCAACAAAGTCATTTTATATTGGGCCTAGTCATTAATTTATTTTTCTCGTAGTTGTTGGTAATATTTGTCTGGGTTCATTGTCCAAAATAAAATACTATGTGAATTTCAAATCTGTTACATGAGATTAAAAGCTAATTAGACTTTGTATTCAGAACCTGTGTTTGTTTTAATGCATAGATCCCTTTTATCCAATGATCAACTCACCCCAAACATTTTACAGGGCAATAAGTCCCAGGAATACAGTGATCCAGGTGAAATTTCAGAATATAGATTAGACCATAGACATTCAGTAAATGTGTCAATTAGATTTGATAATTAGGATGAGGGGAAAATATTACCCTGGGTCGCTCCCCGAAGTTACCCTATACCATGGATAATAGTATAATATAAATAATAAAGTAAATTCAGTGCATTACATCTTTCAGTGTGTATGGTCAGTTTTGTCTGTTAAATTCTTCTTATCTCTGAGATGCCTGAAACTATAATTAAACTGTCATCAACTTTACCTTTTTTCAGTTAATTCCTATGTGGCTGCCAATGATTCAGTCCAACTTAAATGTAAGTATTCTGTCTGTCACACAATGCAATATAAATGGATCTGTCCAGACTCACGATAACAACAATTTCCAAGTGAGCTGATTGACTCTTGTGTTGATTCGTAGCACCTATCTGCGGGTCTCCAGCTGCGACTGCAGGCGATCCAAAACCGAGTGAATTACCAGTGCCTCCAGGGGTCTGGTTCTGGCTCCTTTCCCTTTGCCCTGCGCAAGTGGCTGCAGTGTACTCAGTTTAAAATGGCTCAAGTGGAGATCCAGTCGTCTGAGGCCGCCTCCCAGTTTTACCCCATGTGATGTGCAGCGCAGTCCTATAGGAGCTTCTGCAAGACCCGTACATATCCATCCTCTGCTCCAGCCAGCATACTGACTCCAAATGTAGTTGTTTTTAGCAGCTCTGCTTTTGTATCTATGGACTGAATTGTACTACACTCTGTGGGTTTTGGCAACAGCAAACATACACTTACTAATACAGGCTAACTGTGTATACCTTAATAGAGGTCTTATGTTCGCATGCAACTATCATGATCATGCATAAAGGAAGTGAGGTAGTCATTATGAAACACTGACACTGAATAATAAGGTGTCAAAACAGCAGAACGTGGTACAAACAGATGCAGGAGTCTTCCTACTGCGTGAGTGCGTGTGTGCATGTATGTGTGTGTGTATGTTTCTCAGCCACAGTACAGCAAGGTGTGAAAATCACTCGATATAATGTGTACACCTGCCATATGTATTAACAGAAGATGCAAGAAAAGTGTTAAATCTAGAGGGCTTATAAAGATGAGTAATATATTTGTATGTGTATATTATGTTTACTCATTTCAAGAAAAAAATAAACAGAATAAGTTTTCTTTAATGTACAGTGTGACCATTTTATGATGGCTCATCAAACTATTTGCTTAAAACTTTGCCTTAAAGAGGTATTTAAATAAATATTGATACAGAAACTACTGTAACCTTTACAGAGGAAAATATGTGGCTGCCAAAATAACATAAACCAAAGCTAATAGCCTACCTCAAATCTAATTGGCCTTTGGATTTCCAGTATCCTCCTCCTCCTTCACTTTCGGGCTCCAAGATCAGATATATTGCCTCTATGCATCCACCCTAGCACAAATCAATCAGACCACAAACCAGGTCCAGGCAGCCGTGTAACTCAATAAAGCCTGACCAATAGACAATGGAGGTAAACAAGCCTGGTGAAATGGGAGAATAGTGGCCATTTTCACTCATTAATCAGTTCTCCCTTCTCAGAAATGCAGCAAACTCAATTACGGATGCACTCAACCAAGTTTAAAGTGATGAAGTGTTCTGGCCAGGTCTCATTAGGTTATAGATACACATTGACCTTTTCAAGCCTACTTTCTTTCTGCCATACATTTTCAAGTGTTATTTCCCCCCCCTGTGATGTTTGTGAGGTTTTTATGTACCAAAATCTTAATTTTTACATTACCATTTTACAACCTCTCTTTATCCCTTAAAACAAAATTTTTACAACTGATGTATGTAAATTAGATCTTTACTAAAAGGCTGTCCTATATTGTGTCCACAGTTTCAACTGAAACACTCCTTATAACTTGAAAGTGAACAGGCAGGGCTATTCTGCTGTAGGCATAATATGGCGCTTATACTGCTGAATGAGGTGAGAGAAGACTTTTCTTAAAATAAGATAATCCTTTATTAGTCCCACAATGTGGAAATTCTCAGTGTCTATTAGCTGGTCTATTGTTCCACTTTCTAAATAACATATTAATTATATATTAAGTTAGATTTTGTTGAACTATAAAATAAAATTCTAGGGAAAAGTGCCATTATTGTACTACAAGAGTTATGTTGCCTACACATTTAACCCTCATATCAGCATATACTGCAACCCTGGCAACACACCCTGCCCTCAAGCAAATCAGAGGATGAGGCACCCTTCCCATCGACCTCTAAGCCCAGCTCATCAAAGAGACCCTATCCTGCAGCGTGTGTGTGTGTGTGTGTGTGTGCATGCAATCAACTCCCCATGCTCAGATGCAGCATCTGCCAGACGCCTGCCATGGTCGTTTGAACTCAGAGCCCTTTCAAATATCTCACTCATTAAAAGCTGCTTATATAATCAGTCTCAGGAACACTGGCTCTCCTCTTGCCTGATCCTGCCTTACACCACTGCCTGCCTCTCTACATTCCAAGCAGCGTGTGGAGAGATGACCTGATGAGTGGGCAGCTAGAAGTCTGTAATTAAAGCTGACCAGAGGATTCTACGAATCCTCAAGTAAGGTGTGGATGGAAAGGTCAAAGTGTTTTAGGCTGATGAAGGTCACTACCATCTGGCTACTGACAAGCTGCTCCTTATTCTGTTTCTCAAATGAACATTGTTGGTTGAGTACACATACCATTGTGCAGTGCTGGAGTTAACACTACACACTGGGACTGTTAGGGTTTATAACATGATTAAATACTTACCATATTTTATATAATTTGCACGTAGTTATGTTTGCCATTGGCGACAAAGATCAGCATGTTTTAGATGCTGGTATGTTGATCAACAGCAGTGGAAGTTATAATATTTATCACTAGCTAACTCAACATATGTTGTGTTTTGGATGCTGGCATGCTGGTCAGCCAACATGACCGCACTGGGTGAGCAGCAACAGATTAGAATCGGAGCAGCATAAACCATCTTAGACCAGCATAAATGGAAGCTGTTATGTTTTTTCCAGCAGGGCCTACAAAATTGGTTCATCTGGTGTCATAGATGCTGTTGCATTGGCTGACATCACTCACATGGTTACCAACGTTGTCACAAATGAAAAAAGTAAATTATAATGTAAATTAATTGCAATAAACATCACTATGTGATGAAATGTGTGACTAGCACATGACTGTATCTGTAAACAAAAAAATCTGTAAATGACTGGAATATTACAGACCAAAATTCACAAGGTGGCCTACAACAATGGAGGTATGCTGTCCAGTCAAGATTGTTGATGCTGTATTGATACTATGGTAGAAGTCTTGGCATCCACCCATACATAATTCAGTTGTCAGTTCTTGACAAAAATCTTGACAAAATAATTGTTATCACAATTATTATTTCAAAAGAAAAACAGCATATTTTGTCATGTTACATATTTTAGGTGATTTTATAAAAGCTCCACTTTGTATTGTGCCTAAATACATCTCATGCCAGTGGTAAAAACACAGTAATGCACAGCGTGTTTCTAGTCTGGCTTATTGCTTTAAACCTGTATGGCAGCACAAACCCATGTCTGATATACAGGACTATTTGTAAAGCCAAGACAATCTTAAAATAAGACTGAATCAATTATTAACTTCCCCTGATTCAAAAGCCAAATCTTCACCTTTGGATGATGAATTTTGAGCACATACATTAGCTACAACACATAGGCTTGGCCATAGATATAATAAGACATTAATTTTAATTAATTAATCAGGCTTTGCATAGACTCAGGTTCAGAAAAAATATATGTTTCTGTTACTTTCCAAAGTATGAAAACTATTTTATAGTTAAGAATGGAAATCTGCCATGTGATGCAGTTAATTGTCTTAAATCATGGACATATCCTTTACAAAGCTATGCCTTTTCTCCCCACAGCAGTCAAGATGCCACAGCAGAAAATTTGCCACTGCAAGGAGCTTTCCTGACTTACATACAGCCCAGCCCCTTCCAACCCATACAAGCTTGTCAGATCAGTTTTTTTCCTTAGCCATTTAGAGTGCTGCAGGCCAGACAATGCATGAATGTTTAAATTGCTCAGAGTGCCACATGATATTATCCTCAAGTGGCACATTTACAGCAGAGAGGGAGGTTTCTTAGACATATTACTCTCATCCACACTACCATTCATTCATGTTTCTTTAATTCTTGTTCTGGATGCTTATAGGAGACAAATGATGCTTTTTTACCTTATTATTTGTAAACTTCTATTTGTACATTATGGGATAGTTTCCTTGTCACATATTAAGCCTAGTCTCAAATGAAATTCTTACAGTTACACACCAGACTTAATCTGTGGCAGAGAAACTAGCCTAAACCATAATTACCACTCCTCAGACAATCTCTGTTCAGTTCAACACTAAGACTGGGGTGCTTGGTGCAACAAAGCATATTCACAAAACATACATTAGCTTTCACAATGTATCACTGAACTAGAACCACATTCACATCAGATTGCATTGTTTTATTTCTACTATGTATAAACATATTAAGCCACTCTGTATGAGTGAGTAACAGTCCAGAAGGCAAATATGCTGAAATCAATATTTACATTCATGCATCATTCCCTCTCTTTTGTAAATATAATACTTGTTCAGTTATTTTAAATATAGCTTTCTGAAATTTTCTAGGATACTCTTGTTACAACGTAGGTGAAACGACCTTTCACGGTTCGGGCAAGTAGACGTCAGATATAGACAGACAGCACTTTGACACAAAACATGATGTTTGAACTACTGAGACAGAACTGCGTCTATTGTAATGCATATCCCAAAGCTCATGTTTTTTTTTTCACTTTAGCAGGATATTCACAATACTCTTGTTAAAGCATCAGCAATGTTATAGACATTCATTATTCATCTGGTGACAGCCACACAGTACATGAAACACAGCTGCACTTCTCACAATCATTCATATTATATTGCGGTGTTCATCAGACAGCTTAAACTTAGTAGTCATACTATTGCAGAAGGGCCCTTATCTGGTGGCTTGTGAAGAGAACAATTAGCATGTAATCACATCTGAACATGACCAAGTGCCTCCTGCGCAACTGTCCACTGTCCTTGTAATCACTAGAATTTGGCACAGACAAGGGGGTTGTTTAGCATTCTAGCCTTGGAGAGGATATGGTCTCAAAAAAATGGAATGTTAGTATCACTGCACATATGAAACCACACTACACCACAGAAATAATGCAAGGAAACACTGGAAAGACACTCCAGTGTTCATCACAGAATGATGATGTAACATACTTTGCGTAAGTGTAAGTGCATAGGCATATCTCAATGATGCAGAACATGACTTTTATATACATACCACAGTCCAGTCTTGGTTGTGTATGTGAACCAATCTACACATGATTGTTTGAATACAAAACGTTTTAGAGAGGATCTCTGGTAGGTGTCCAGGATATACCATGCAAAAAAGTTTTTGAGGTGTTTTCCAAGATCTAGCTGTAAAATGTAACTGAAAAACATGCAGTGCCCCACCGTTCACTGCATGGTTAAAAAGTAAATAAATAAATAAATAAACAAATAAATAAATGTATAGAAAAAAGCTACAATTATAAATGACATTTTTCACACCAGTGCATTAAATGTAAAATGAAGCATTTAGCTTAGTATACTATCAAAAAAATGAATAAATAAAATAATAAAAAACATGCAAATATTTTTCAGTGTCTCTAAGCCACAGATTGCCAGTCAATCTCCTTGAGAGTACATTGCAGTACTGTTACAGTGCAGCCTGTTCTGTTCAAACACATCAATCTTGTTCATTTCCTCTTTTCTTTGATGTTGGCTGTTCATTTGCTTTGCATTCAGTCAGAGGATGCAGATGACGCTCCAAAAGTGGACATTGTTTGCACTTAGTCTGTGTGCATTTTACACTACAACATTATTAGTGGCAACATTTTTGGTCTTTTTCTTGTGGGAGCTCATTGCGTATTCTCCACGACTGGTCCCGTTCTCCTCTTTTCTTAGAGGTTTCCTGCAAAAAGTAACAGAAAGATTGTTACTTGACCCACAGTGTTCAGAAGACATATACACGTGTCAAAAAAAAGGGACAGAAACAATTTGTATCGAGTCAGTGTTATATTTCCAGCACAACAACAAAAAGATCAATTTTCCACTTTCCCTCTTGTAGTCCTCCTACGGTCTCCCTACCTCTCTAACAAGAGAACAAGGAACAGAGTTAACTACGCCCACATGATGCTGAAAATCTCTTGGTCTGTATAAGACAGTATTACTCAACATGGCCTATTCATGCACCCCTCTGTCTCCCTTTCATTACCTCACTGGTTATTATATTTCTCCACTGCACTGTGTCTTATATGTGCCAGCAAGTAGTCTTTTTAGGCTTATGTAACACAGAAAGGAGCTGAATACAGTCAGTGCAGGCATTGTTCCTCAGACTACTGTATACTTGCTCTATTGGTGCTTAGGTCCCTAAAGGTACATCAGGACCCCTGTCTTTGTTCCTCTTGTGACAATCTTACCGCCATATCACATGAGAGCAAGTCAGTCATGCAAGGCCACAACTTTGAGCTAAATTTCAAAATCTCCCTGGGTTTTAGGGCAAAACGGAGTCCAGTGGGAAGGCATTTAAATCCCAAGATAGTTCTATAATTGTGTATAGAGGGAAGCATCTCTAGGACAGCTGTCTCAAACATGTGCTTTGGTCCCTGATGGGGGATGGAAGTGGGCATCATCAAGCCATTAGAGGCTCTTATTAGCTTTCGTATGCGCCTGCGTGGCTGCTAGCAAGTTGTCATCATTCCCTACCCAAAAACTTGTTCATTTTGGCAGTTCAAGGATATTTTTTGCTTAAATTAAGTAAAAAAGTTTGCAAGTTTCTGCTTTCATTTACATTGTTACTCATTAAGAGTGAAATGCTGAAGCTTAGTATAAATGTGAGAATATAGATGAAATTTAATATGTTAACACTTATTATATTTTAGAGCCAGCAGACTATGCTATACAATGCTAGCTTACATGTACTGTAACCTATCAGCCCTAATACATGATTCACTGTTTAAGTGTAAATCCACCCAATAGCTGTGAACAAGTTACATGTAATGAAAAAGGCTTGTATGGAGATGTTCTAAAGTGCAAACCAATGGGTCATCCATTAGAAGAGATCAACTAGTAACTGGCTATTTAGTCCAAGAGGTCAGTTTCAGAAGGTTATCCAAAATGTCATGAGGAAACAAGCTTTAGAAGATGTATTCACAATATTACACTTATCCAACTAATTTCTCCTCAGTTTGGATATTAAGTGCATCATAGAATCTGTAAATATGCTACAGAAGCTGTTTGTACAATGTCCATGAGTATACCAAGAACAAAACTTTGAATCTCAGACTGTATACAAGAGAAACTGAGCCTTGATTAACTAAATATGTAGCGTGGCCTAGGGTCCATGGGCAGCCCATTTGGGTGTCCCATGTTCCTGGTACCACTGTGGCTCCTCAATAATAGATGGCAGCAGTTGACACATGGCAGGTGGTGACACAACACTTCACAGAATTGATAAATATTTTATACCAAAGCTGTTCAAGTGCAGTGCATATTCCCGTTTGAAGTTTTGAGGAGAACACTGAGACCAGTACAAGTGTTGTACAGTTTAAAACATGCTGTAATGGTGTAGACTAAGTGGCTGGAAGATTCTGCTGTAAAACATGACAAGACAGTGAGCATACTCAAAGACAAACGTACAAATTAAAATTCCAGTAGTCTTTATTGGCCACATAATTGTGTTGGTATGGCTATCATTGTCATAGTCTTTGTTTTTAATAATTAAAGTATGAGCTCTTCATGCCAGGCTATTTATGCTGTGTACATTCTGTCTATTTTCCTCTGTTTTCCTATGTTGTTCTGTGTACAAGAAATTCTCCAACTGCTTCCCTAAAGCTGCTGTGCCCTTCATTTGTTTGTGAAATGAAAGCACTGAGTAAACATCCATTCAGCTTTTCCAGGATTTCCTCCATGGTGACGTGAGCAGAATTTATTTCAACTTAAGCCCTCTTTGCCAGTGATGGATGACTGGCACAAATACAGATAAGGCTTGCAGTCTAAGTCATCAGAGGCTGCTGCAGCAGGGCCTCCTTTGGCAATGGTGTATGGCAGCCCTGGCCCTTGGCCAGTCTGTTTCTTTGGGGAAGCCCAGTACTGAGGGGCTGAGGAGACGATAATACTGTCTCCTGGTTGTTACTGACTCAGACATCTCACAGCCAACGTTCAATTACAGTTTTCCAGTTTTTTCTTCTCATTATTGGCTATACTCTTTCATTCAGAACTCTAGCCTTTCTCACCATCCCAGAGCCTAATATTTCAAAATGTGAAAGTGAATCTTTAACAAGTCAAAAGCTACAAATTTTTTTGAGGGATATTTGAGTGCACATCCATGGCTTATCTCTCAGGAACAGAGCTGATTTTACTGACTGCAAGTCATCTCCAGTTTTTTTTCCATTCTTGTTTGTGACAATAAGTGACAATCTATAAGTCACTATGCTTCAATTGAAAAGTAAACACTACATCACTACAGCATGGCCTGATCAATTTCTCCAATTCAAGTTCACCTTCTAACGCAGGTTTCCACCTTCATATTGTGTCTCAAATGAAATGCTTAGGTTTCTTACCCATTGTACCTGTCATATTCCGTACCTGACAGAACTCAAGTTTTATATTGGATGTGAAATGTGTTTTCCTTTATTGGAAATAGGATTGCTGTCAGATTGGACTGAGTGCATCTATCCTCTGCAGCTTGTTTACTTCTTCAAGAGAACCAGATGGGAAAGTTGAAACGCAGCTGAAATTGTGAAATGGCCTTCCACTGAAGCAAGTGATGCTAGAGATTCATTCAGGTTTCCTAAGAAAGCCACTACTCTTGGGCTCTCACTGGTGAGCTCTTACTGGTTTAAACTTTAGGACACAACCTGCTTGCATGTTTAAAAGATGTTGCCTGCAACTGAATGACTGGGAAGATTAATTCATAAATAATAACTTGAGTTTGGGGCTGCAGCATCCATCTCACTGCAATAACACATTCTTGCTAGTGTAGCATTAAAACGAGGATGCCCCCTGGCTACAGAAGACTGGAGAATTGCCATAATGAATTCCAAGGCCAGCCACTCATTACTTCCGCTGCCTGCGTTTGCCCCTGCCTCTTTGCAAACACAGGGAACATGTCCCTGCTGAGAAATGCCACATTAAACCTTAGATGTTGCACAACCAATATGGACTCACAGTCTTTCTTGTAGCGTGTTGTTTACTAAAGGTCACTATTCAGTTTGTCATCTGTAAGTAACATAGCAAGTAAGATAGCTTAACAATTGCAGTCAACAAAGTGATCTCAGTTGTGCCATTTTGAATATGGACGGATTAAGATGAAGTATAGCTTTCAGTTCATATTTCTAGGCAAGTCTATAGACGTCAAAATGGTAGAATTATCTGCTTAGGAAGCTGGTAGTCATTTGAAACAGCTACTAATAGTACAGCTATTAATAAGCTAAAGCTTAAAGAATTATCTGGGACATAGCCTTTATTTCTATGTAATACAATACCATTTACATACATAGAACCACAGTACTTTTTTGAGAGACGCCAGACACCAGCAAAAAACAAAAAAAAAAAAAACAGGTAATGAAACTGGGATCCATGTGTGTTTGGCAAAGTGCTCAACAGTGCCTGTGCCTGACTTCCTGGCCATAACAGAACCACAGCAGGCCTCTTTTGCTCTTTTGTGTTCTTTCCGTGTTATGCCAAATTAGTTTCCAGAGTTCAGATGAACCTGATATTCCTCAGTAGAGAAAGACTCAAAGTTATTTTTCTTATTCACTGCCATAAAAAAAGTTCATTGTTACTGCTAAACACTTAGCTTGCTACCTATACCTCTTATGAACAGACTTATGTAGGCATGTTGCAAAGGTTAGGCAGGACCTTTTATTAGGGATGCATAATGATATCAGATCCATATCGGTAGACATTTGCTTTAAAAACAATATCACCATCCGACAGAAGCTTAGATCTGACTAATATTTCAAACCAATATCTGATGGTGCATTTATTATACTCTGGAAAAGAAGGAAATTTAGGTGATGCTAGACTATTTTGTTATATTGCTACAATGTCTGCACTATATTAATGTCACTCCATTTCAACCCTATACAACTGTTACATTTTTCTGTAATGCTATTCCAGGTGGATTTACTCCCAATTTCTACATTTAAAAATTTTTTATGTATGAGTATGTACATGAAAAATGTTGGATATCAGCATTAGCTGACATTTCTGAACTAATCTTTAAGTGTTATGGATGTAATGAATCAATAGGTTAAAATATTAATTCCTCCATCTTTGCATACAGTCACATCACCGATGCGGCCTGTTCATAAAGCTCTGTAAAATGCACATATCACGGTATGTTCGTGCTGATAACCAGCCTATCCTTGAGATGCGAAAGCACCCAAATCACCTTCAACTGGTCATCTCAATAGAGAGACTCAGAGACTTTGTTGGTGATTGGCATTAACTACAAAATGTGACAGGCTCTTAAAGACTCAAACCAACCACTTGCCAGAAGCAATTTTGTTATCAGTACAATATCAGTACATTTCATCTGTTGCTGATGATTCAAAAGACTCAAAATGTCCTTTACTGACAATAAAAAACAGCCATCATGTGGATTGACAGAATCATTAATAAGATGATATGTTACTATTATCAAATCCTTCTATTGTACTGAATGACACACATCAATTCTCTAACAAGAATATGCTTTTTCACCACTAATTAGCCAGCTAAACTGGTTCATAAAAGGGCTTAATTGAGGGATAAATGATCTAAGTGGTGGATAAAGTTGGGTGGGGCTTTCTGTTGAGAGATAAGTGATGGGATCCATGGCAATCAATCATCTTCTGCTATAATCATTTGCAAAGTAAACATTTTCAAGGCATCTGATACAAAGACTATCATATAGCCGTAACGTGGGTGTGTTAAAGCAGGAAAAGCACTAAAATGTGCAGGGCAGTGGGACTCCAGATCCTTGGGGTGAGAAACTCTGAACTTAACCATGCATGTCCATGTGTCTAATAACATTTAGTAGCAGTTTGTTACCATATATGTTTGAACTGGTGTGAAGGATGCTAATCAAATATGTAAAATAAATCAGTGAATTCTGCATACCTTTTAATAGCCTTGTAGCAGATGATGAGAGTTAAGAGTAGAAAGAAAGCTGAAGAACATCCTACTGTCGCAACCACAATGAAGTCCTTCCACCAGGGCCTCAGCAGAGGAACCGGAGGCTCAGCCACTGAAAAAAAAAACAAAGCATTAGTCTGTGTAAATGGCATGGGTTTGTGAAGGGCTGGTCAATTTTATATATATTTCCATTAACCTTCCAAGACTTTCAAGCAATTTATCATAACACTGTGCTCTCTATCTCCATTTCTCTGTCTCCCTCTCTCTCTCTTTCTCTCACACACACACACTCACACAAACCAGCCCTCTGATTCCATACACTCAGTATATCGCATGAAGTCATGAATCTTTAAAAAGAGGCTGGGATCATTACAACCACTCACTACAGAATAACTAATGTATGTAAACATTGTATCTATGCAGCGACTAATGCTATTTTTATTTGCTGTCATTACAAGTCAGTTACTATTATTAAACTAAATAACACGATGACAATCATGACTCATTGTCAAATGTACAGTGCAAAAAGGCAGAGATCACCCTTCATTTCTTTTTCAATTTCCAATCAAAACAGTCATTAAGTACATGCTTCTCATCTTCCAGCAGTTATTAATTTACATTTACATTCACAGCATTTAGCTGACACTCGTATCCAGAGCGACTAACAGAAAGCACCTTGTTTACGTAGAGAAATTTTCTTTCCTAGTTACAAATTAGAGAGAAAGATAGTCCTGAGCTCAGATATGGCTAGAAACAAAAGCCCATGTTGATACTTAGAGAAAAATAACAGAATTAAACACAGTGCAGTACAATACATTAGAATAAATACTTAAATAAATGCTCACTTAAGTGCTGTAAAATGAGACATGTCTTACTCATATTTAACAGAAAATTATAGCCTAAATATATAATATTACACAACTAAATATAATATCATTTTTTTCTGTATTTAGTGTACCCACTCTTTGACTTTATTACAGCTTCCATTCTTTTTGGGAAACCTGCTTTCAGTTTTTCAAAGGAATATGTGGGAATAATTTTACACACCTCCAAAATTCAGTCTTAGAAGTTACACTTTCTGCTTTGCATGATCCAAGTAGTCATAAACACATTCAATAATGTTAAGGTCTGGGCTTTGGGGTGGCCAATCCATTGTTTTCATAACATCGGAAACTTCTTGTTTGGTAAGTACGTCTTCATCTCAGCAGTTCACTTGGATTCATTATCTTGTGGTAGAATTATTTTCTACAGGAATTTTCCTAATTAAACCTAATAAATAAAAAGCAAATCACTAGCTACATATGTTACACATCCTCAAACCTGCACTGATTATCTGCCTTGTTGTAGACACGATTCGAAGAGTCTTTCATGGCTTTGCCATGTACATTGTGTTCTGGTACTTCCAAAGATTTTCAATTTGGGCTCATCAGTTCATAGAACCTTACTCCATATCTATAGTTTTGGTGTTGTAGTAGGAACTGTTTTCTTCATTTTTTAGTAGTTTCTCTTCTTAGTAACAGCTCCTTGACAGCTACACATCCTTTCAGACCCATAGCGTTGAGTTGTCTTCTCACAGAGGAAAGATGGACAGAAACATCTCATTTCATTTCAAAAATGAAAGTTTTAAGAGTTGTTTTCTAAGGATGAAAGTTTTGGAGGGCCACCAGCTCTTGCATGGTTGTTAGGAGTCCCATTTTCTCTGTAGCTTTTAATCATTTTTCTTAAAGCTTTGAAAGCTTCTATATTTTTCTACTTATTTTTCATTTGATCCCCTGTCATATGACAGTCATTTTTAAATAATTAAATAAATGAAGGGTGGTCTCTAACATTTGCAGAGTACTGCTAAACAACTGACAACAACTGCAATATTCATGAGAAATTAGCACTGAACACAGTTTAAGACTGTAGGTGTTAATTTCATGCCAATACTGCAAAAAATACAGGGAAAATCTGTTAGGCAACAGGAGTAGAAGATATATATGAACAGGTCAAATAGATGCAGGAAGGGAAGATGAGGAGAAGGTAATTGCTTAGAGTCAAGGAAGCTCCCAGGATTTATTAACATAATTGGTTGAAACAAAGATGAATGTCCCATTGGCTAAGGACATATCCCTTATACTCAGATTCAACATCCTATCATTCTTTTGAATTATAGGATTTGCATACATAATTCACAGGAAAACAGTAAATAGTTGCCAAATGAGCATAAAATAAAATATTATTTATTTAAAATGTAAAGGTATAAAGTGGTAACAATGGCTATTTTATTCTCTTTGTTCAATCCATAACAGTTTTACATTATAATTAAAATGTTTGGTTTTACACATAGTTCTTGACAGTAAAGCTCCAGAGGGAAGATATTTGGTTGTATGTTGCAATGAAAATGGAAATCTTAACTTTTGTACGGTGTTCATGTTGTTTTTACTCAGTGGTCTGGTGGACCCACTGCATTATTGTTTTTTTTTCATCAATACAGCCATAACAATTTATGTAAAAATACCAGATGTTTAAAATATCACAAGTGGCCAGTGTAGTGTTCTCCTTTAGCAGCTGTAGCCAGTCAGCAGCCTGTCCATGTTTTCCACTGTCACACACACATATACAAACACATACGCAGACACACACACTCTAACAGCAGGTGATGCAGGACACTTTTATTCCCTGTAGGTTCAGCCCACATGTGCAATATAAATGTGTAGAGGTTGTACAGTGTGAAGTGTGAATTGTAAATGTGTTATTTTATATGTTCTTCACAGAAAATGAGCAAAGGCCAAGGAATCTCGGGTTGAAATAATAAATTGTATCTTTTTTTCTGTTGGTGAACACTGAAAATGGGTCCCACAGACACAAATACCACACAAGGGTTAAATCATACAGAACTTGTAGGTTACACGTTAATATACTTAGCTTGCTAGCCAGACTGCGCAACATAACTTTATGGTTCATGCGGCTAGCTGAAGCACTTTAAGAAATTATTAAAGCATAAAAAATAAGTCTACATTAAAACAACATTATGTAACATTTTACCTAAAAATAACAGCTTCAGAATCATTTTAATGGTACGCTGACAGAAAATGGCATTGCTGGCATTGCCACTCTGGCCCTCAACACTATAGGCTATAGCCTATGTGACTTTGGAGGAACGAGCTTTAGACCTCTTGTGAAAACTGCACCATGTTACGCATCAACAACTGTCTCATCAGCTAGCTATAAAAAACAGCTTGGTATTCCCAGCATGGACATCATGACAGAGCCTGCCAAAATGCAGAAGAAAATGTTGCTGGAGGAAGCGAAGAATTGAAAAATTACTCATTGGCAAGAGCTAAAAGAGATTAAAAAAGGATGAAATCCCACTGTTAACAGGAAAACAACAAACAACAACAGCAGATTTTACATTCCTGCTATTTTTTTATGCAAGACTGAAACATAGGATAGCGTGTGAGTGATTGTGTCTGTCTGTCTGTCTGCCCTGCGATGGACTGGCGGACTGGCGACCTGTCTGGGGTGACCTGTCTGAATTACTCTCCTCAATGGTAGGAGGAGCCCAAGAGAAAAAGACACCAATTCTTGCATAATGATGCTTTAAGTCTACAAATCAACAAACAGAAACAACATAGAAATGCCCCCCAGCAGCAAGCAGAGCGATCAGGCACAACGGCAACAAAAGCCCAAGTGGACATGTCCCTCAAAGTGTAAATGTCTCCTTCCCTACACTTTCCTAACGCTTTGTTTGACAACCTACACAAATATACACCACAGAGTTCTTAAGTGTTTTCTAAATGTGTATAATATACAAAACTTACACACAATCATACTTCTTACATATTCACTTTTAAAATACCTCTAGCTGTCTGTAAAAGCTCAACTTCAAAAAACTAGACTGCAGTGTTGGCCCAGTTCATTAGCCCCCTATCTGTATCAAACCCCTAATTTAATTAACTCATCTGAGTTTTAATCAGAGGCTCCTCCAGGGGAAGCTGACTACAGCGCCTGGCAGAGCAGCAGGCAAACATCTCACAAGCTGCTCCAGGCATATGGGGAACTCCCCAAGGTCAACTGGTGCATGATTAGCCCACTGTTTGTGCACTCTCCCACAAGAAAATACTTTTAATTTTGCAAATCATGCCTCAGCACAGCTGAAGTTCTTAACGAATCAAACTTTTTAACACCTCAGCAAAGCTCTCTATTAGCCTTCTAACACATCATTAACCTTTCCAAATGCCGCTTTCAGACTCCATATGCATAATATTGATTCTTTTTTCTGCAGGCATATATCAAAAGTATTTATAGTCATAAAACATATGACCTTTTTTTAACGAAAGTGTGAATAGTCTGAGACTGGGACTGAATTGCAGCACAGTTCATGTGAAACATCTCTCCTAATTTTGCAATCTTGCTGACAGGGCCAGTTC
Organism: Pygocentrus nattereri; assembly: GCF_015220715.1. NCBI lineage: Eukaryota > Metazoa > Chordata > Actinopteri > Characiformes > Serrasalmidae > Pygocentrus > Pygocentrus nattereri. The sequence goes on along the minus strand of NC_051220.1, from coordinate 31,976,592 downwards.
TGAATATTTTAAAACCCTAAGCTACAAATGACTTGGGAGTCCCATGCCCATCCCACTCATAGTATTTTGTATGCAAGAATGAAAAAGAATTGATAATAAACTTAAAATCAGAAGAAAGTTTAATACAAGATGAAGGAAACCCAATAAAGCAAGTACTGACTCAATACAGGGGAAATTAAATATTTCAACAAGTAAATTATAAAATAAGTAAATAATAATTGCAATAAAAATACATAGCCTACAAATGAATTATTATGCTTATGAGTGTCATTGCAGTTTCTGCAATCTTGATTTTTTTATTTTTGCTAATATCACCCCTGCTGAAAATTCCAGCTGTTCGTGGCTGGTTTCACCTAATCTGGTCGCTGATGTCTCTCACCAATTCTCACCAATATGAGAATTGTGGGCCAGTGCTGATACTTTTAATATACATACATGCCGATGCTGATAACCTATACATAAATGTTTATATGATGTAGAAATTAGGGCTAGTTCCACCTGGATTAGTATTTACATAGAAATCTAATTTATTTCTGCATGGTTACAAATGTAAAAGAACACAGACATTTTAACACATCAGTCGAGCATCAACTAAACAATCTGTTCTTAAACATTCTGCTGATACTGATATGAATATGATACAACTGTTCATCCCTAATTATTGCTGGTATAAGATGTTCAAGGTGGTTGACAAGACATCCAGCTGGACTGGGTGAAAACATGCACTAGTCAAGTGGTTAAGCTGTGAAAAATGTGATGTGAAAAATGACATACAGGCCCATTTCAACTAGGGTGACCTAAGCAACTGCTTACAGTGAGTCCAAGAAGTATTTGATCCCTTGCTGATTTTCTTCGTTGGCCCACTAATAAAGACATGATCATTCTATACTTTTAATGGTAGATGTATTCTTACATGGAGAGACAGAATATTAAAAAGAAAATCCAGAAAATAAATCTAAGGAATATATATTAATTGATTTGTATTTCATGGAGTGAAATAAGTATTTGATCCCTTAGTATTCATTAGCAGTTCTGGCTTTTACAGACCAGTTAGACACTCCCAATCAACTTGTTACCTGACCTGAAGCCACCTGTTCTCACTAATCACTTGTGTGAAAAACACCTGTCCACAGAATCAGACAGATCACACAGATTTCAAGTCTCCAACATGGGTAAAACCAAAGAGCTGTCACAGGACCTCAGAGTCAGAATTGTTGACCTTCACAAAGCTGGAATGGGCTACAAAAAGATTAGTAAGGTGTTGGATGTGAAAGTAACAACTATTGGTGCAATTATCAGAAAGTTTAAAGAGTATAACATGACAATCAACAGACCTCGGCCCGGTGCTCCAAAGAAGATTTCGCCTCGTGGGGTGGCAATGATGCTGAGAACGGTCAGAAATCGTCCTGCAACCACTCGGCAGGAGTTAGCAAATGACCTGAAGGCAGCTGGGACCACAGTTTGCAAGGAAACAATTGGCAACACTTTGCGCAACAATGGATTCACATCCTGCAGTGCCCGAAAGGTACCCCTGCTGAAGGGAGCACATGTGGAGGCGCGCCTCAAGTATGCCAATGATCATTTGAAAGATGAACCAAGTTATTGGGAGAAGGTTTTGTGGTCAGACGAGACCAAAATTGAACTTTTTGGCCTCAACTCCACCCGCCATGTGTGGAGGAAGAAAAATGCTGCCTATGACCCCAAGAACACTGTGCCCACCGTCAAGCATGGAGGTGGAAGCATAATGTTTTGGGGGTGTTTCTCTGCCAAGGGTACAGGGCTACTTCACCGCATCACTGGGAAGATGGATGGAGCCATGTACCGCACAATCCTGAGGGACAACCTCCTCCCCTCTGCCAGGGATCTGAAAATGGGCCGTGGTTGGGTCTTCCAACATGATAACGACCCTAAACATACAGCAAAGGCAACAAAGGATTGGCTCAAGAAAAATCACATTAAGGTCATGGAGTGGCCCAGCCAGTCGCCAGACCTCAATCTGATCGAAAATCTATGGAGGGAGCTGAAGGTCAGAGTTGCCAAGCGACAGCCCACCAACCTTCGTGATTTAGAGAGGATCTGCAAAGAAGAGTGGGCCAAAATTCCCCCTGGTGTGTGTGCTAAACTTGTGGTTAACTACAACAAACGTCTCACCGCTGTGCTTGTAAACAAAGGCTTTGCCACTAAGTATTGAGTGTGTTTGGCAAGAGGGATCAAATACTTATTTTCCTCATTGAAATACAAATTAATTAAAATATATTCTTTAAAATTATATTCTGGATTTTTGTCTTGATATTCTGTCTCTCCATGTTAGAATATATCTACCATTAAAAGTGCAGAAGGATAGTGTCTTTATTAGTGGGCAAACAAAGAAAATCAGCAAGGGATCAAATACTTCTTGGACTCACTGTATATCTCTTACAGCAAAAAAAGCCAGGCATGCTGATTCCTATTTTAGCCCTACATTTGTGAAGCTGTTGTTTGCAAGGTTGTTTGGGTTGTAGAAATCTATCCCAGGTATTACAGCAGCCCCTACCTGTGGGGATCAGTAGCCGAGGAGGAGGTGGGGGAGGAGGTGGGGGTGGTAGAGGTGGATAGGTCCTGCAGTGGCAGAGCGACTGGCACCGCTCACCTCCTCTCTGAGTGCCAAGCTGTGAGCATGACCTCTGAAGCTCAGCCTGAGCGAGAGAGAGAGAGAGGGAGAAACAAGTAGAGAGACAGAGCTTGAGTAGGTGGGAGTAGGAGAATATGCATGAGTGAAAGATGAAGAGCAATAGATGCAACAACAGACCATGCACGTACAGTGTGACATATTGCGTGGGCTGTGATGCACTGAGAGGAGATTTACTATGATTGCCCACATGACGGAGGTGTGACCACACAATCCAACTGCTGATAAAATCTCACAAAACAAAAAAGCATACATATGCTCGCATTGATGAATGTGATAATTTGGCTCTGCACAATTCCCCTGCATTCACCAGAGTCAAAATGAAAGTACACTGAAAGAGCTTTGCCTGCAGCCACAGTCAAACCCAACACACCATACGTTTAGGACAGCGAATAATCCCGCTTTCTGCAAAAATCGCCCACCCACAGAGTGGGCTTTTCTATGCCTTTAGGACTGGTAGTGGGTGGGCTTTGAGACATGGGGAGAATACATTACTCTTGATCCTTAACCCCATTACTCGCCTGCAGGTTCTTATTAGTATTTGTGTGGGCATTGGTGTAGAGTCTGGAAATATGTAAGTTGAGCTGAGATGACCCAAATGATAGGCCTTTTGTAATTATATTTCTTATGTTTTAGCACCATTTATCTGGTCAGGCTGTCTTCACAAAATAGTGAAAACAGTGTGCGATTTTCACACCAGTCTTGCAGTTATGCTTTTAAGCCTAAGAAGAGAAATATTCTAGTCATGGCATGATGTGCCTTCATCAGTAGTTCTAATTCTGGTCCTGAAGTACCCTCTGCTCTGCACATTTTGATGTTTTCTCCTTGTCTGACTCACCTGATCCAACTAGCTGGCAAACTCACAAGGCCTTCCTGAGCTGTGTATGTTGGAGGAAAAACACTCAAACCTGGGGATATTTCAGGAAACCCTGGCCTGTATGAATATTATGAAGTAGAGGTGGATGATATGACAAAAATGCAGACTCACAATAGCCTACTTCAAGAAATTTTCCTAATACATGTAATGCATCAGATTACTACGTTTTTTTCCCTGAGCTATGATAAATATGAACAGGCAAAAAAGAACCAATTGTGCCAAATGTATCACTTATACAATGTTTAGTGTATTTTAATTACAGACTATATATGATATGCCTAGGCAACCACATTGTAATGTGACAGTTTATCACAATAATGATTAATATCGCCATATTGTCCACCCCAACTATAAGGACCTGCCATTAAGCTTTTACTGTAATCTGCTTGTTTGTTGTGGAAACCCTTGACATCTTTCAAGACGAGCAATTCTAGATCAACCCAACTTTGCACATCGTCCCAGAATATTCTCCATCTTCCGGCAGCTTCGATAAAGTTCGCCTTTTAAAAAGTGAGGTTCTTCTGGCAACGCCGCTGCTTCACGTATGCGACCATGCAAACTACAGAGACCACGTTGCCTCCTCTCAGCTCTGCAGGTCCGAATCCCAATGCGTGCACGACGGACACGGTGCGCAAAAAACTTCACGTGACAGTGGAGAAGAAGCCGAGCTTACCTGGCACACCAGCAGAAGCGACGAGAGAAAGCAGTGCCCGAAGACAAACGGGCACAGGCGGAGTGTGAGGGGTGCTGTGTGTGGAAGCAGCAGCATTGATCCTCCTCGGCTCTTCTCGCGCACAGATCAACGTGGAAGCAAACGGAGGACGCATAGGACTGGACTGGACAGCTGGCAGGGACCTCGACCGTTCTGGCTAGTCCAGCAAAGGGCTCCCCTGGCTCCTTTCCGTCCAAGTCTTCATGCCAGCGGTCTACAGCATGAAAGACTGACTGAAAGCAAAGACTTTGTACGTATTTTGGACAGTGTCTTCTGTGGAAACTTTCCTGAGTTCAACGCCGATCACCACGTCCATGTAGTCCCATATTCAGCCCCGTTTTATTTCATACGCATGTGCTCCGTCCTCTCCACAGCATCTTCGTCCCTAGTGCTGGCCAGATACGCACGAGGCAGTCAAGTGGTCAGCTGCATTAGGTGCATGCATTCCACCCTCTGCGTGCTGCTCCACAACTACGCACCCGCTAGTCCAGCCCCTTCTGCATCCCAGAGCCAGACACAGTCATTCGTTCTCTTCATACTTGGCCAGGCGGAGAGAAGTAAACAAAACCAAACGCCAATCAGCGCGAGATGCTAGGGGAAAGTTCTTGAAGCGTGGTTGGATGCTCCTCTGGATGTTCCTCTCTGCGCAGGGCTGCTGTGCTGGAGCTCCAGGGGAGGGTGATAGGGAGGGTGCAGAGAGAGAGAGAGAGAGAGAGAGAGAGAGAGTATTAGTACTTTTTAGCTGGGTACCTATGATGTAATATTCATACAGGCTTTAATAGAAAGCAATAGAGTAGATGCAGGTACGTCAAATAATAGGGGACACGTTGTTATTCCGGTTGCAGTTAATGTTTAACAGTGCATTCTTACTACTGAGCAAAAGGCAATATCGTAAATAGGCTCAATTAAAGGTGAATTCCCAATTCCTTTCAATTTTTTTGCAATTCAGCCGTTTATGATTAAAACAGGCATTTAGTTGTTTGACGTGAAGTAGTTTCTTGTAGAGAAATGTACAGACTCAGTAGGGATAAGAACCAGTGGTCACAATGTCTACGACAGATATATAGTCATTTTATTTACCATCAGTAATGATCAACAAGCCTACACATGTGTTCTGAGTTTTACCATAAGAATAAAGTTTCCATTGGGTACTACTTTGCTTTGCAATGCCCTGTATGTCTCAGGCATCAGGCAATGTATATGTAACATTTCATGCAACATCTTTCTGTGAAATAGCATTTAGAGGCATTAAAATTTACTTACTTAAAAAGTAATTTAGTGATTTGTTCAAGACAGAACCTGCAAAGTCAGTGTCACAAGTGACCCCTCCCAGCCCGCCATGTGCTTTTGTTTTATTTTGGTCTTGTCAATATACTTTCTTTGTTTTGATTCTTCCCTGTCCTGCCCCCTTGTTTCTTGAATCCACCCTTAATTGTTCTCACCTGTGTTGTCCACCTGTGTATTGTTAACTCTCAACCTTTCCCTGCATTTAAGCCCTGTGTTTTCCCCTGTGAGTTTGCTGGTCTTTGTATTGTTTGGATTGTGTTGTTTGGTCTTTGTAGTGTATTGTTTGTATTGTATTCTGACCTACATGATATTTCCTGTTCTCTCTTGTTGTGTTTATCCTGTGTTTCTTTTGTAATGTCTGTCCCTCAATCTCTCCATGTTGGCTCTTTGACCCTGGACTGTCTTGACCCTGAATCTGGATTCGCCCCTAATAAATCTCGCTTCTCTTCACATATGCGTCCGCCTCGTTATCGCTCCCACATGTTACAGCCATATACATAGCCACATTACATTACATATAATGATATAGCATGCATGTTATATAAAAAAAGTGATTTTAGATGTACTGAGTGGATTCAGATGCTGATATGTTCTTTCCAAATTAGTAGAAGGAACTGCTGTAAATGAGCAAAGCAAATAGCTTATTATAGTAATGGGAAATTGAATGTAAGAATGACTGCCATTGAGGGCTTGTTAATTATGCATAACATGTTGCCTAATTGCTCATAATATCTGAGGCTACACTGTTTTATCTCTCCCATTGTAGTGATATCACACTTATTAGTGTATGTATAACAGCAGTGGTTTTAGACTGAATAGAGGGGTAAGGCTAAGCTGCCCTGAGTGATATGTGGGGCACACAGAGTCTCAAGAAGCAAGATCAGTCTTAGAAAGTTGCATAAGTGCTCTCGTCCTGAGCTGATATTAGCAGGAGACCTGCTCTCTGTCAGCACCAGTATGTCATCTAGTCACCATACTTAACCTCTCTATAAGCTGGAGAAGAGGCTTAAATGTGCAGACATTGTGTTACAATGTTATCAAAAAAAGAACGTGTGTATTAGTCAGGCAGATGCATTTGCATACATCTCTGTGAATACCGAATGCCCATAGATAAGAAACAGCTATGGAACAGATGCTTCCTCTATATCAGGTGTATCACCATGTATAGATAGATCACCATGAAAGAAACCTTGTAGAAACCTTCTAGTACTCTTTCTCTATAAGTACTATTAAAGAGTGGTTCCTCCTGATGCTAAAACATTGCCTAAAGGATATCCAAAAAACCTAATCATTCATGCCATGTCACATTTTCATCAGAACTTGGGAACATGAGTTATTCAGCAGTGCAGTGATGCTCTGTAATGGCGAGGATATTAGACACACCACCACTGTGTCACTGTTGTAACTTGAGTTAAAGCGGCAACAATTAATGCTCTCTCTCTCTCTCTCTCTCTCTCTCTCTATATATATATATATATATATATATATATATATATATATATATATATCTGTGTGTGTGTGTGTGTGTTATCATTGATCATTGCAATCAATTATGGACATATCTTACTTTTTTCATATGTTTAAAGGTTTTTAGACACCTGTTCACCTGTCATTTCTTTCCGAAATCAAGGGTGTTAATTGGGGAGCTTGTCTGTCTTTGCTGCAGTAATAGCCCCTACTCTTCTGGGAAGGCTTCACACTAAATGCTGGAACATTGCTGTGAGAATTGGAAGGCATTCAGCCACAAGAGCATAATTAAAGTTAGGTACTGATATTAGATGATTAGTTCTGGAACTCTGATCCACTGCTGCATGGCCCAAAGCTATGGGGAGCTTGATACACCTCTGGCCCAGTGGCTCTCAAAGTCTTCTCAGTCCTCAAGGGCCATAGTCCATATTTTTGCTCTATCCCTATGTGTTACAAGTTGGTTTGGGGCAAAAATGTGGGTAGTCTGAGGGTCCCTCTAGTCAATGCTTGACAATGGGCATGGTGACCTTAGGCTTATGTGCAGCTGCTCCAGAGTATGTACTATGTACAATGCTTGCCTACTGAGAACATACAAGAGTTTATTTGTGTGCAAATTGAACGCCTGTGGTAGCAATGGGTGCAGTTAGCAGCTGAATTAGCTAATTAAAGGGATTATCTACAAACCTTTGGACATATATTTGGTTGATTCTATGCTTAGTCTTTTATACTATTTTCATAAAATAAAATCTTTATTCATTTTACACATCAGTGTAATATGCTAACCGCTAACTGTGCTAGCTGTGTAATATGCTGAGAATGTTACACAGATGTACAAATCTCCAAGTATGCATCTAACTAAAGTAACTGGCTGCAGTTCAGAGCTGAGATGAAAAGAGAAGCTGTGCTTCAGCTCACAGTCATAATGCTGCCAGGGATACTCAGCATCCATAACCAGCTTGCATGTTAAGAGGCATGCTGGCTTCTGTTCAGCATGGGGGTTCATGCTGCTTCTCACCAGATGTCATTCTGCTCTCCTCCCCTTCACCTTCTAGAAAGATGGAGCTTAGGGCACAAGCTAAAACTCAGAAAACTCAAACCAACACTCCAGCTCACTAAACTGGGTCTCATTAGTCGAAAAGCCTAGAGAGTATTGTAAATTATTCCTGCAAAATATTCCAACTGCAGTGCATATTCAGGGAAACAATAAGCACGACATAAACAGCAGAACATTGCTCAGCCTTTAATGATTTTCTTACAAGAACTCAGATCATGTGAAGCCATCTTTTAATGTCAAGTATATTACAGATAATGAATGATTTTAAATAGATAGTGTGCCATAGCTACCATGTTCTTCACAGTTTCAATATCATATCTGAATTGAAAAGTCTTCGATTTTTATACACACATACTCATGAAAGGTTCACAAACTAGTAGTGCGAGTGATTAAGCCTGAATGTGGTGGCACGTAGACATGTTCGCTGCACAATGCTAGCCCAAGGGTACAAGTGCCATTTGAGGGAGAATAACAGAGCTGCCAGTCCTTTATGTTATGAGAGATAAACTGAGGCAGACCTGACATTTAAAACTCCTGGTCTTGCATCAGCCTGATCTTATTTCACCCCAGAGGACGTACCTGGTAAAAGCAGTGCTTAGCAATACTGAGGTCTGCCATGTACCATCTGTAGCTCAGCGTCCAAGAGAATGCCATTAGCCTTTAACTACATATACTGGAGGAGATATGTGCTGATGTTTGCTCTCTGAGGCCGTTCTTGTACTATAGGTTAGGATCTTTTGAAATAAATGAAAACTAAATTAGAAATTGTTCAGAACATATACATTTCCATGTGTGTTATATCCAAGGCTTTGAAACATACAACTTTATTGATGTAACATTACACTGCAAAACACTGCATGAGTGTAGCTTTGCTGAATTTACTGATATGGGATAACACAATTATACCGGCATTCTTTGTGTTGTAGTGCACTGGAGGAAAGGATTACTTTAGTAAATCACTGCTGCCCTCTAAAGGAAATCACTTATAATGCAGGCCATTTAGGGTGGATAGACAATTGCCCACCATAAAAACAGCAGCATAAATACAATGGTTTACTCACAAAACATCACTAAAAAACACTATACATTTATAGGCGCTTGGTGTAGACTTCCACACTTTTTAGCAATTTATTGCTATGCATGTTTTAGTACTATGAATATTTTTGCACTGGCACCTACTTCTTTTTAAGTTTGTACCAGCACAAAGATCTGGAATATTTTCAGCCATTAGTAGGTCTGGTTTAATTCCCTAGATCTAAATTATAAAGTGCTAGTGTTCAGGGATTATATTTATATCAGTTGTTTTGAATAATCGTCACTGAGTATATAGAGAGAAATATTACACATAATGACACTTTCCCAAACCCAGATTAAGCCTGAGTCTAAAGAATGTCCAATGGTATGCTGAAATTTAGTCAAGCATGAGGCTTAATCCAAATGATTTTAAATCATTTTTCAGTGTACTACAATGTAAATATCCATACCTACTCCTATGCACCCATTACCTAAAATGTTGATCATGCATGGGCATGTAAAGCATAATTATAATACTTATTTTAGTCCCATCCAGGTTTACATACCATGTCTTTCAAATGCAGATAAATCAATCATCTGTCCAACAATCCAACCATCCATCTTCTTCAGGCTGTCAGAGACAGAAGCCGACACCGGGGTTTTATTAGCCCATCGTATTTTTGTCTTTCCTCCCTCTTTTTCTGTCACTTCAAAAGAGCAGGAGTGAGGCAGGCAGCCAGGGGAGGGGTATGCTATTGTTTAATTGGCCTTTCGAGATGGACAGAGGAGTGGTGAGAATTGAAAAAGAGAATGACAATGGAGTCCTGCAGCCATTAAAGAGTCTGAGCTGTAGGGCCAGTGGAAATAAAAACCTCAGGCCAACTGCAGCAGTTGGCTGTAAATACCATGTCCTCGTCGCATCTACAGTTTAGGTATTAGGACGTGCTTTGAAACACAACAGAAAGGGTGTACACCCTTTATAGGGTATACTTCATTATGCACTCTGTTCATTCTCAATAAGTAGTCTCAGTATGGGTTATTGAGGCCTGAAGACAGAGTTTTTGTTGTCATATTACAATTATGCAACTAAGAAAACAGCAATGGAACGAACTTATCCTTGCTTCTTGTCCCAACAGAAGAAAAGCCAAGTGTAATAGTCAGGTTGTTAAATAAAGCTTTGTATTTTTCTATAATGGTAATAATCCATGATGACTTACAATACACTATATACACAAATTTCCATTATACGTGCTAAAAACATTTAAATGTCTACTAATGTTTTTTGCGTGTGCTTAGGCCCCAACATGTGAATCTAAGGTGCTAGGGTATGCTTTGCAGTGTGCTGTTCAGACAACTGCTCCTCTCAACTAATACCCCTCTGCTAGGAGGAGGTGGCTCAACGGGACGATAGGTAGCCTCCTCTCCCCCCCAATGTGGGACGGAGCTCAATTAGCATTTCACAAGTCCCTTTTTCCTTTTCTATTGCGACCTTCCCCGCGGAGCCCGTGCTTTCTGCAGGGATTGTCCTGTTTCTGGCTCTTGTCGGCGTTGGCAGGGTGACAGTATTCGAGTGTGCAAACTTGTGCTATTGTCCCCAGGCCAGAAGGAGTCATGGAGACCCCACTAATATGACACAGGAAAATGTTTGCTGATGGCAATTCTATGGGCTTTGTCTAACTCTTTCTCCTTCATGACGACTCGATTTAAGTCTCTAAATGTTTGACTACAAATGCAGGAGTGCTATCCAGCTCCTTCCCTTTTGTCCCGCAAGGTTTGAATGAGTAATTCAGCTTTTGTGGTGCTCGATTGAGGGGGCAAACAGAAAGACAAGATTCTTGAGCGTTCAAGCCCCCTTTCCATGGTTATGCGCACATCTCTTTAGACACCCCCCCAAATCCTACTTTTCCTTACATCACTCTTAGGTAGAGAACTTTAGATCAGAACAGTTAAAAGTAGCCTGAACGAAACCCTAAAAGCTTGTTATTGTCCTGTTGCGGTGAAGCATGCCAGCTCCCCAGCTAGTGGACACAGACTTAAGCTAGCTACAGCCTACCAAGCGTTTGATGTTTAAGCTATGTAGCTAACTAGCTAACTGTTTGTGAGCAACTTATATATATATATATATATATATATAAAATTTATTTATTTATTTATTTTTTAAGTGTGGCAAGAAGACAAAAAGAGCAAAGTTTGTCTTGAAGGGATCCAATATGTGTGGGGGGAAATGAGACAACGGTCGCTACAAAGAAATATAGCATCTATTAGCCTCTTTTCTTAGGGATTGCCATGACAACAATTTGCGCGGGTAAAGAATTCGATAGCAGGGAATTCTGCAGCTCATTGGGTGACTGCGGGGGGAACTGGGGTCGCTGATTGGCTCAAAGAAAAGCACCATAACTACACGAAGTTTATATTCATTCAGCTCGTTCAAGTGGTTAAACCGTTCCAGAGAGAGAGAAAGAGGGGCAAAGTTTGACGCTTCAACAAAAATAGTGAGTTTTATTGGTGTTTTATTTTGGTGTATTATTGAAGGCTTTTTAATTGCATGCTGGTGTTGCTTTATCACTGACTGGTTGAAGGATATTGCGTGTCAACGAATAATTTCAATAATGATATTCATAGAGCATTCATTATATGGACTGTACTTTTGTCGTATGCTGTGATAAATCAAATCCTACGACCTAGGCATCATCAGCATCAATTTTGTCAATTTACTTTTTTTCTTGATAAATTACAGGATGTTTTTCTTACTTCATGCAGAGTGAAGTTGTAGCGGATCAGCGGGATGGATTAAAAAGACACCACTTTGTTTTTTTTTTTGTTTTTAAAGAAAAAGAATAATCATTCATAAAAGATGGCAAGTTCAGACAGCGAGGTGAAAACATTACTGAACTTCGTGAACTTGGCTTCCAGCGACATCAAGGCAGCCTTGGACAAATCAGCCCCGTGTAGGCGCTCCGTGGACCACAGAAAATACCTCCAGAAACAGCTGAAGCGCTTCTCGCAGAAGTGCTCCAGGATGCCCCGGTGCCATACGCACAGAGTTACCGACTCTGCCCCCAAAGTGACCGAGGACAAGCCTGCTACGCTCACACAGGAGAGCGCTGCATCCCTTTCCCACGCGAATGGGAAGCGAGAGCCGCGCACAGAACGTCTGGATTTGGACCCGGACCCGGAGGACCCTCAGCAGACGGGCCAGGTGCCCATGCGCAAGCGGCAGCTCCCGGCCTCTTTCTGGGAAGAGCCTCGCTCCTCTCGCGGCGAGCGGCCGTGCTTTCACCACGCTTGGAAGAGGAACTCGCACGTGGGATCTCACGCGTACGAGTCTGACGGCGAGAAAAGCGCCAGGATTTACGACGAACGAAAAGCTAACTTGCTGCCGTCTGCTCGGCGTTGCTCCCCAGACCTGGAGCCGCTAAGGGTTGCTCTCACATGCGGCTGCACTCCCTTCCAGTACCGCGGGAGCCAGGCTCTCCACACACACGCGCACACACACCTCCTGCTGCCCCAGGTCCCTCTCACCCACGTGGGGCTCAGGGCGAAAGTAAACGGAACTGACTTGGACATGCAAAAAATGCCGGACGGTCTTAAAAACAATACAGCACACGTGGTGGTCAAGCCGATTCCTACCAAACCGGTTTCAGCCTCCATTTTCAGTGTGTTCGGCTTCATTTAGGTCTCAGCGCGACTGTTTGAGTGTAAACTGAACTGCTCTTAGCTGAGATGATCGGTAAATATTCTATCCAGAGAATTAAAGGAGGATTTCACAGATGTAAAAAAAATCTGCTCAGTTCAGTTGTTGAGATGGAAAAAAGGTCATTTGGGGTGGTTTGATGTGAAATAGTACACTGTAGAGAAACGTACCAATTTGTCATCCAAAATGACTAGTAAATATGTTATATTGATATTTGTAATGGAATAACAGAGGGGAATTTTAAAAAATGTTTTCTTTGGACACTGTTTTGCTTTTTAAATTTTAGGCCAAATCCTTATATAAGCACTCATAAACCAGTGTCTCAGACATCAGGTCACATAATAATGTTTAATAGCTTTCCACTGTGATGTACCCTATAAAGGCACTGAATACTTAAGATGTCTGCTACCTTTCAGCACTACTATAATTATGTAAGTTTCTCCAAAATTTCACATCAAACCATTTCAACAGACTTTCTATACGTCTTCATAATTTAATTATGCATAATTTTATAAAAATGTGTACAATTTCCCTTTTTTTTTGAAGTTTGTATTTCCACATTAGGTTAAATGTGTAATTCTTCACAAATAGGCCTTAGGCCTACCCATTTCTGATGAAGCACTTAAATGACAAATAATGACAAATAAATAAATGTAGCAAACTCAAATGAAGCTTGTAGCTTATGTTACTAAGGGAAATGTGTTCATGTCATTGCTTTACCCTGAGACTCTTTTAGAAGCTGTTTTGTAAATCATGCATTTGTATCATATTCAGGGAATGTATGTGTTACATTTCTTAATACAGGTCAGATCTTGTTAAGAGTTTGGGTCAGGTTTTGATCATTTTAAAGATTCTGAAGACCTCTGTTCATCATGTTTGAGAATATATGTAAGTATTGAATTATTCACAATGATGTGAATATGCTACCTCAAATGATTTAGATTCAGAGAAAACTTTACACAGTTTAATTCCACACCCTTGTTCTCTGTAGCATCCATTGTACTGATACATGATACTGTGCACATTTAAACCACTACAGTAAGCCTTTGTCTATCACTCTCATGCATTGTGTGCTAAATTTAAAGCATAAAGCCAGATTCAATCAATGCAGTAATATTCATCTTTTCTGTAAACAAAAAAGCCAAGCAAACAAACAACAATGGTCACATTTAACAAACACCTTTCTGCACATTTTCCTGCACACATTGCTCATGTTTTGTATAACTGATTTTAACATTCATTTTGGCCACATTTTATGTTACATTGAACACAAACACACTTAATAAAACAACACTATATCATCTACAATGAAGAGACCTTCAAGTAATAAAATTTCATCTTCAATTTTCAGTCAAAACACATTTGAAGTCCACTCAGTAGCTGTATTCCCAAGTGTAGTTAGTGCATTTCTTATAGACAGCGTTTGGCAATTTTACTTGCTATTTATACTTTTGTATGCATGTTTACTGTTCACCTATTACTACTGTTTAATAGAAATTAGAAGCACCCAGAGTTTGGACTTACTGATTGTTTGACCGCCAAATCACTTTCTACATTAATGCCTAGAATCCCTACCTCAAATAATAATGCAAATGTGTACAAATCTACCAGAAAGCACCACTGGAATATAACTTGTAGTATCACAAGCAGCATTTACAGACATTCCCTAATGCATGCCTGTTTCAACATTTCTAACCCTTCCCATTACCTCATTTTTACCAAAGTCTTACTGGTTTAGTTTCTGCCATCAGCTGAGGCAGGAAAGGCATCATAGGTATCTTTGTGGTCCTGCATGTTGTGTTTGAGCTGTGCCAAGCATGAGGTCTGGGTATTCTCTAGTGCTGGTCTGTGAACAGCGCAGATAGTGGAGTAGTCTGCCTGGTAGTGGAAGAGTATTTAGGGACTTCAGTCTGTGGGCACCAACCTGCTCACGAATCTTCAACCTGCAAAGGTGCATCAGTGGACGGGGAGACACTGTGGAGATCAAAGCACAGTGGTCAATGGTTAAAGCACAATGACTGTAAGTCAATGATAAGATGAGCCTCGCAGAGAGGTAGAGGCATCATTTCTTTATGGGATTAAAAGGTATGTCCTTGGGAGTATGCACAAATAAGAATTTTAGACATCAGACACCAATTACTTACATGCTTTTTCCTTAATACCAATCCACTCTTCTTTTCTGTTTAACTGTTCAGTCACTCTGCAGCACAGATGGACATTTCCTACATAGTCCAGAAGCAGGCTGATAAGAGGTGCTGCCATATGACACACAGAGGCAGAGGAGATCCATTCACAAAACTGACGTTGGGACAAGAGAGGCACAAGTATTTAGAGCTATGACAGAAACATTAAAATGATAAAACTTCATTGAAATGTGCTGATATATTGCTTTCATTCACCAATACATGCAATTAATGTTTGGTTATACTGCTAAATTAAATCATGTTTTTGACTAGTTGATTTTGTATGTCATGCTTATTTCAATCTAGGAAATGGTTTAGGTTAATTCAACAAATTCAAGGAATACCACTAACCATTTGAGTAATAAAAGAATGAATACAATAAGTTACATGTTATAGTATATATTGTAAGTAAACTAAAGCTCAGATTGTTTGCAACAAAATGCAATTTTAGACTCTAAGATTGTCATTAATTTATTTATCATTAGGCTTACTATCTGGCAATTACTATGAATTATTAGAAATTACTATGAAACTAATATGTAGCATATACATGTTACATATTGTATATGTACATAGCTATAAATGTGAAGAACCTGCTAACAGGTCCTTAGTGTTTAACGCAGTGGTGCGCAAATTTTTTGTTTTGGGGGCCAAAGAGCAATGGTCCTCATTTACCAACTGTTCTTAAGAAGAAATATCTTCCTAAAACCCACTTATGTTTTCATGAAGATTCTGACATTCACCAGTGTTTTCTTTTTTGGGATTTGTTCTTGTGTAAGAATTTAAGAGAAAACGTAGGAAGATATTGGTGAATGAGGCCCATCATTTGTGGCAGCCCAAAAGCCAAAAGGTCAAAACAATATACAATAAAGAAGGCAAATATGTTTCCAGTCAAGTTTTTTTAAATGCATTTTATAACAGGTCACTATATGTGCTTACTGAAAACTTAAAATGCAATTAAAAAGGGGAAATAAGAATATAATTACTTATATACAGTATACAAATCTGTTCTTTTTTGGATAAAGGGGTAGGGTCAGGACAATTTTCTGGCAGGCCAAATCAAATGTCCTCAGAAACCAGTTTTGACTGACAGGCCACGCTTTAGATTGGCCTGGTTGAAGGGGTTAAATGTCTTACAAAATCTACAAGAAAGTATGCAATACCAAACACATACTAAAGCACTGGCTTTGACAACATTTTAACATATGAATCATTATAGAGAAGAGTAAAATGTTTGTCATCTAAATGTAAAACTATAAAACGTTATTAACAAATTACATTACATAACATTATTAATTATTACTATTATTATAAAAATTCATTAAAAAATTTGTTTCATACTCAATCTATATCTATTTTGTGCAGGTTATTTGAGTTTACATCCTTTTTAGTTGGATGCTGTGACTGAAATGGCCTGAATTCTCTTTATAGGTATAAATAAAACTACAATCTTAACAGCATTAGTGAATAATTCCTTAATCTAATTGGTTCATACCTGTAGATTTCTGGTGGCTGATTCTGTGCAGGTTGTTCGTGATGGAATCGATGTGTTTTCCATCATTGTGTGAATCCTCTGCCCTGCATCTCCCCTTCTGCTCTGACTGGTGATGTAAGGCTGCCTGGTTTCTTTATGGTAACACCTGAAACAATTATGTGCCTGACAGCCATTGTCCAATAGATACTGTAAAATTCCCAAATGATGTGTACACAACAGCACTCCTGGGAAATCTGTTGGATGGGCTGGTATGCGAGCATTAACATCTGCCCCATATTCCACCAGGGTGGAAATAGTCCTGAAACAACCCTGGCGCACTGCAACCATCAGTGGGCTGAGAGGGTCCAGGTTGGGGTTTGCACCAGCCTTGAGCAAAGTGTCCACGACACCTGCATTACCAGCTGCCACTGCACAGTAAAGAGCTGTAGTACGATGGTCATGGAATAAGGATGATCGTTGGTTGGACAATCTGCTGTTTACATCAGAGCCAGAACTGATCAAGAAAGACACAACATTTTCATGGTTGAACTCAGCTGCCAGATGGAGAGGTGTGATCCCACTTTGCCGTATCTTAGCTCGACCTGTGACAGGCAGCAACAAGGAGACAATCCTGTAAATAACAAGATAACAAAGTTAGGATTAGCTCAATCTGATTTCCTCCATGGGATAAATCTCCATGTGTTGATGAAGAGATTCAGTTAAAGGCCAGATTTTAGCCCTTAGAACCCTTTCAGTTACTGGCAGTGATAAAAGCATGGAAGCATGGTATAACAAGATATTAATATTTTTCCTTGTGTCTCCTGTATTGTGTTTACTGTGTTTGTATCTATCAATATAACTTTATATATATATATATATATATATATATATATATATATATATATATATATGTGTGTATATATATATTGGTGTGTCATATGTAATTTGTAATTTAATTTTATTATTTTGTGGAAAGAAACAATATTTTTGCTTTGATTTTGCCTGAAAAATGTCAGAAATGTAGATTCAAACCTGTCAATACACAATGTAAATTTAATGTAAGTGTTATTCATTCTATTCAATCTACTTGCTGTGTAATTAAATATATAATTGTTTAATTACATTTGAATAGCATGGCAAAATGAAAGCAATAACTTGAAGGAGCTAAAGAGACTTAGTACATATATATTTACATTTACTGTCAGAAAAAAAGGAAAAGCAAGCTCAGTGCAGTTCACAAAAGGATGGCTATTGGCAGTTGCCATAGGCAAATGCTTTATTTGCATCATCTGTCACACAGCAGGCACTGTCAATATAATGTACTTTGTTGACCCATTGGCCCTCTTACCCTCAACCCTCATGTCTCCCCTGACTGCTACTGTTGATTTATGTCACATTGTCGACATACAGCTGTCAGAGACAATAATGGTGTCTACTATAGCTGTCCAGCAGCCTGAGGGGTACTTCTCTGAGAAAGCCCTATGATTACTATTATTACTAAAATTGCATTATATCTGCAGCTTCTGTAATGATTCCTGGGCAGTACACAAATATACTTACTCTTTATGTCCATGCTGGGCAGCAATGTGCAGAGGTAGAAGTCCAGTATTGGAAGCTTTGTTGGCATCTGCATGGTGTCTGAGCAGAAGCTCTACTGTAGCTAGATGGCCTTGCTTACTTGCTTCACTCAGAGCAGTTGTTCCCTCACATGATTGTAGGTTCACTTTCGCACCTATACAGATAAAAAAGAGTTGGTGTTGTGTGGGTGTTAACATTCATCTCTATTTAGGGGAACACTTATCAAAGGCAAAGAGGCATTTGCATGTTGCTACGGTGTTTGTGACACAAATGGAAATGGCTTTATATGTCCCGCTGACTCTCTCACTTATTATTAGCTACACTATGTCAGTTAAGGCATGCTATCATGACCCTTCTTCCATTAGTTATGTCTTATCAGACTACAACAGCTAACACACCCATTGCCAGAGGGTATGTTCTTACACACAGCCAAAGAGAAGATAGGCAGGGCAAACGCACCAATTTAAGTAGTTGAAAATGACTTTTGAATGATGTTGGTGGATATACACTTTGCAGATTGGCTGCTTACAGTTATCAACCCTACACAACTGCTGTCGAATATAACAGTTTGCCTCCTCCCTCACTCAGATGCCCGACAGCCAGCCATGATCATGAAATGGCATGAATATCTTCAGTGTACCTTTTTGGATGAGGTAGTCCACAACCTTTGTCCTCCCATGCTGCGCAGCCTCTATGAGTGGAGTGATGCCGTAGGTGCTAGGGGGATCAATGGCAGCTCCGGCTTGAAGGAGGGTCTCACACAGCTCTGTGTTTCCACGCCTCACTGCTTCATGGAGAGCTGTCCACCCCCGATGACAACGCTGGTTCACTGCACCTCCAAATGCTAGGATCACTCTGACTATGTCAATGCTCTCCTGTTCACAAGCTGGAGATACAGGGTGCAGAGTATTAAACATGCACACCCTAAATACTCCTTTTTTTAGTAATAATGCTTACTTATATTTTCACCCTCTCATGCATATACAGCACAAGAGATAAGATAAATGTGGATATGGTACCTTTATATAGTGGTGTCTCTTTGTTTTTATTGCTGATATCTGGGTCTGCTCCTGCCTCCAAAAGACACTTTACACAGTCCAGGTGTTTTCCATCAGTCGCAATTAGAAGAGCGGTCTGCTCCTGGAGCGTGCGCTTATCTACTGAAGTGGGTTTAGCTGGGTGAAGGAAAAAACCTTGCATGACACGTGCCAAATCATAGCTGGGCCAAATCATAACAGTGGCTAAACTGGTACAGCAAGTTTATCCTCCCATCTAGAATTCCGTAGAAACGATTAGAGCAAAACATCCTGTGGCTCCGAGTCCCCAACTTCCCTAAGTTAACTGCGTCTAACACTCAAGGAAGAGAAAGATTAGGCTTCTATACATGCTCACCTTTAAGTAGAGCTTTAACACAGCCGGCTTGCCCCCAGTATGCTGCTTCATGTAGAGCTGTCCAGCCCTCCATCTGTGTTTGGATGCATGATGTAGATGCGGCTAGTTCAGACACGGTCTGCACGTCACCTTTTCTAATAGCCTGTATCATGGGCTCTACATCCCTGCGAAATAGACAACGTGTAGGCCTAATTGCATTGTTGTGGACATCCTGAAAATGACACATGACTTAATTTATTGCAAATGCCAAATGTAGGTTTGAGGTTGACCAACATGGCTCAAGGAGAATATAACCTTGTTGATAGTGGATGTTTAGCTTTTGGCATCTTACTTACTCCTCTGTTACCCTCTAAGACAGGGTGGTTTCAATGAAATAAATGCTTTCAGACTAACTGAAATTGTTTGCATAATGCAAATATAAGAATTAAGCAGAGGTGGACAGTAATAAAAACTAATTAGAACTGCACATACATTTCAACTCCTGTGCTGACTTACATAACTTTAATATCTTATATATGCTTGTAGATTTTACAGGCATTTTTCTTCAACCAGAGATATTATTTGGCTGCAGGAAGAATCGTCTTAATAGACTGTGGTTTTATGCCGTTCTACCCACTTCTGCTCTGAAACAACAGCATAACAAAGGCACACTCACTCTGGGGAGATTGAGGTGACGTCGCCGAGGTTCCCTCGTCGCCCTCCACTGTCAAAACACTGGCTGAGCACAGCCAGCGCCGAGCTGCTCTTCATTCCACTTGAATGAAACAACGAAAAATACTCCGTGTAACTAAAACGTGTCATTGTGAAAAGAGGCTGTTACTATAACGCAAGCGACAGAGCACGCGTGAGAAATAGAGAGGGAGAGAGAGAGAGCGCGAGAGAGGGGGAGAGCGAGCAGTCATCAAGGGCTCAGCTGTTCTCTGTGGTAATTTTAGGCAGTGGGCAAGGCCGTTGAGGATTACCATGTATGACCAACCACTCGACAGGTTTGACGCTTTTGTGTTGTAGCGGCTGCTTTTAATGTTCAGCTATCGAAATGACATCATGCAGTGGGCGTGCTGTTTGTATTTTGTCTCTGTTAGCCCAGGCTACACGGGAATTTAATCGTCTCTGCTAGAATGCTAAAGGCTTCAGATAGACTGAATGGCATAAGTGTTTCCTACATGGAGACTTCCAGAGAAAGAAAAAAGAAAAGAAAAAAAAAACAAACAATGTACTAAACCTGAAGTACATTTGACCCACACAAGCACTTGGTATCCTCCCAAAGAAACGAAAATGAAATTAATCTATTTGCCTCAGCAGCTAACTCATAGGTCAAATGGTTTTTCATATTCTTTCCTCCTCCTCCTCCTTTTTTCTTTCATTCTATTTTTTTTTTTATGTCATTTTTGGAAGTAGGCCGGGCAGACTCAGATTGGACTGATAAAAGATTCCCAGCTATCCTTAGCCTCCCATAATTAGACTACTCTCCTGAAGCTAGAGTAAACGGCATGAAGCAGCATGGCCTCTGTGTATACAGACATCCGAAGTTGAATAAGTTTTTAAAACGTGTACACAGTACATGATAAAACATATTATTTTTACTGTGTGTATAGACATGTTGATTGGCAGTGCTGAACGAACTGGGTTGTAACTTTAGAATTAAAGGGCTCATATCCCACCTTTTTCTTGTATTTTATCTTCTTCCCCTGAGGTCCACTTATGACGTTTGTGTGGGTTTATGTACTAAAACAGTCATAATTCATGTTTATGTGGCCTATTTCTAACCTATCTTTATCACCTAGAATTAAATAGGGCTGTGCTTCTCAGAAGCCTCTTAGCACAAAGATCAAATGGTACAGCAGGATTATATTAAACACTGTCTGTAGCAGTTAAGATGATCTTAATACTACGAAGCGTTTACGAAACTAGGTTGTTTTTTTTCTGTGCCTTTAAGTCCGATATACAAGTGACGCCTGTCCTGATTGGCTGTCCTGCTTTGCGCCTATAACATCATAGTGAATGGGCGGGGCTAAACTACTGTGTGCTGAATAGATCCCTACACGAATAGATGGCTGTATGTTTTCGTGATATCACATAAACAGTTTTTGCAGCTTGGTCCGCATGGACTGATGAGTGAATGCCTTTTAAAGCGTCAAGTTTATTTACATACAACATTAAGCAGGCACATTTTCATGATATCAGCCCTTTAAGGGAAAAAAATCTTACCTTGCCATAAGCAGCAACTCTGAGCTGATATAGCGGGGAAGCTTCTGCTGTTGAGAAATTCTGCGGTTGTGGTCCTTATGTATGTGTGGCAGTCCAAAGACCTTTGATTTGAATGAATATAATCACGGATTTCTTTATCAAACTCTTTATCAAACTCAAGCTAATCATGAGTGACCATGATCCTATTTCAGCAGCCTCAAGCAAATGTCGTAGCTGTTATAGCATTTATAAAGTCCAGTACAGCTTGTTCATATGCACGAAAAAAGCAATGCACTGAATTTACATCAGGAAATGCATACATCATTTCCACATGAATAAAGTACATCAACTTAATTGCTGCATACAACACAAGGTTTGATGAGAATATGTATTTTACACAAGTAAATTCAATGCATCACCTTTTCTTAGTGTATAATAGTGCGAGGATGTGGTAAAGGTAAACAGTACATATGATACAGGAGCCTTAAAAGGCCTTGTTTTACTTCTTTTTTTTAAGTTTTAAAAGACAGAGCACAGTCAGCCCAGGGGTTGGTAGATATGAGGATGCAACTGTACACATTTACACTGTTAGCATTTAAAGCCAGAAGTCTAATACTTTGCATAAGAAAGAAGAGTTCTGTACTCACCCTGCATATGTGGATCTGAAACCCGTTTCACTGCCTGACTGAGCTGACAAGTCCAAGCTGCCCTGACTGCGCTACACATGCCTTTTAAGGACATGCTTAACGTTGTTTAGCTTCATTTGCCTCTGAACCACCAGCCATGCACATTACTGTGTAACTGTGTTGGGGGAGGCCAAACTGAACTGCTTACTATTATATATGATCATTAGAGGTGTTGTGGTTTATGAAATGCCTTTTTTCATGATTGTTGATTATTAACCTGGCCATGCATAACATCTCATTTATTTCATAACTGTTGTGTTAGGCATGTTAGTACAGGAAAACACCAAACTGTGAGAGCAGGTGGACCACTCCTTATGAAAAAGATCCATAATTCTACAGAAATTTCAGGATTCCTGTAAGATAAATTCAGGTAATTGTTGTAGTATACAGCAGGATACACAAGTATTATAGATCATCATAAGACAAGATAAGGCAAACCAGGAATATTATATCAATAATATAACATTATTGATTGTCGTAGAAGTATTATAACCTACAGCACCGGTTAACAGTGGCCCTGTAAGTAACTAAAGGGCAGTACCGAGTAAAGGTGCTGGTTAATAGTGGCCCTGTGAGAAGCTATAAGGGACAGGAGTGGTTCTGGTTAATGATGGTCCTGTAAGAAATTATAAGGGACCTGTGCTGGTTACCGGTGGTCCTGTGTGTAGATCAACCCACCGTCTCCCCTCAGAGGCCACTTAGTGAAAATTCACGTTAACCTGAAGAGAACGCCTGCCGGACAGTTGCCATGACAGCATAGAGCGCGTGGCTGCGTGTGTGTCTCGGTGTCCCGGTAACGGGCAACACACAACCCGGAAAGAGCTGACTGGAGAGCTCTTGTTCGAGTGCAGGGGACAAATGTAACATATCTACAAGAGGACTTCAACAGCGCGGACTTCTCTCTCCTCTGATTTAACATTTGGACTGAACACAGGCTGGCGGCCTCCCTAGAAATGGCTACAGCATCTCTCCCTTTTTTGAATAAGGATGACTCCCGTTTGCAGTTGAAAGTGGAAAATAGGTTGAAAAATATCTTTGTAACGCAGTCAGCGGATATCAGGTACGATTTCATATGCATAAACTCTTGACACATATGATGCATAAAATAAACATATGCATGAAAAGGACGGGTGTAGCGATTCACAAAACGCGTAATTCGATTCCATACAGTGGTGTCTCGATTAAAATAAGTAGTGCCTGAAAATGTGTCTTCTGTTTATGTGTTAATGTTCCATTTTGAATTTATTGGAGCATTTAACATTATAAAAGTTTAACAACCTTTTTAACACACCTGCTAACAAAATATTGTATGCTGGTCTAGTGCACTACAATACAATACATTACAAAACAATACAATACGATACGCTGTATTGTTGCACCCTTAAAAATGCATGAGTTCAAACAGTACGCCCAGTACCACATAGCATTGCTAGCAGCAGGCCAGACCTGCCTTTTAACAGCCACAGGAATGCGTGTGGCTGATTTGCATAAATGCTTCTATGTTTTTAACCCTTGTAGTTTTCAGAACACAGAACAAGCTGAGAATGTCAATCACATTCCTGTCATTACAGAGGTATGTAAGTTTGCATTAAACAAAGCTGCTGCATAATCATACATAATCTGACTATGATAACTTTGTTGACCTTTGTTACACATTTTGCTTCTCACTTGAAAGTTCTAATATCTGGATGACAGTTTCAACTTAACAATGATTTCTTTACACAGCACATTTATAATCTGTATGTTAAAGGTGCAGTGTGTAAGATTCAGGGGGCACTATTAGCAGAAATGCAATATGGTGTACAAAGCCATGTCCATGTTTCATTAGTGTATAATTAAAGATTAAGATTCCCTTATTAGTCCACCTATGGGGGAAATTTCACCTCCGCATTTAACACATCCATGAAGCAAAACACCACATACACTCTAGTGAGCACACACACACTAGATGGCAATGAGCACACTTGCCTGGAGCAGTGGGCAGCCCAATCTGCAGCGCCCGGGGAGCAGTTGGGGGGTTAGGTGTCTTGCTCAAAGACACCTCAGTCATGTGCTATCGGCTCTGGGGATCGAACCGGCGACCAGAATTGATTCAGAATGTTGAAGCAGCAGCTTGAATTTGGTGATGCTATAGCACTGGTTGGAAGACATATAAAGAAGAATCAGTGGTTGCTGCCAGTGCTGGCTAACCATTTTGTGTTGTGATAAGTTCAAGAAAAATCAAGGTTAGGTGAATCCTCATCAACAAAGAAGTGAAAACATGAAGAAGCAAAACAAAACTGGGACAGGCGATGGCAGAAAACTTGACGGCCACCATAGGTTGTACTACACGTTTAGAAAGGGAGGGTTATTCAGTTGGTTGCAATCTGCAACCTTACCACTTGATGCCACTAAATCTGACATGCTGCACCTTTAATGAAAGAGTTTCCATGCGCACTAACTTTGTGTGCTGCTGTAAATCCAGTCCTCTAGCAGAATACTGGACACAGGAGTCAACACATTACAGAGAACTCTAGTACTGAAGAAGCAGGTGCAGGTGGATGAAGTGAACAGACAGTTAATGCAGAAACGACTGGAGTTTAAAGGACGCATGCAGGCCCTGGAGCAGAAAAGGGCAGAACTTTTGCACAAACAGGAAGAAGTAGGTGGACTTTAAAATGTAGAGAGCATGTTTTCCTCCTCAAATTTCAATGTTCCTAACTGATTGGTTCATCTGATGACATTTTAGAGTCACATGACATTAATAACTCTGAACCAGTGAATAGTTCAGTGAATTTTGCCTGATGCCTATCAATGTTCTATCTCAATAAATATCTTGAAACAATATTAATAAGTCACTCAATAGAAATCAACACTTAGATTGTACAGAAAATATGAATTGCTATTTTATGTGTTGTATAACCTCAATTTTCCCTCAGACAAAAGAGAGGGCAGAAAAATTTGAGAAGTTTGTGGAGGAAAATGAGGTGAAGCGACGCCGCTCTTTGAAGAAATACCAGGTAGAGAGAAAACAGAATGAGTTGAAGGAGAAAGAGAAATCAGAGCTATCTGCGCAACTTGAGCATCTTCAGAAAAGGCAAGAGATTTGTGACAAGACTGAAATTGATAATGTCCATACCTCATAGGTTTCAAGTAGAACCTAAATTTTTTTTATTTCTTTTGTTTATTTATCTACAGGCATCAACGTCTCAAAGAAAGGGTTGATAAATATAAGATTTATGAAGTCTATCTGATGAAGATTCTGGATTTACTTCCAGAGAGTGAGAGATAACTTTATTCTATCTTTCAAATTTGACTAAGTAATTCATATATGTAAGTCTGTGTTCACATTAGAAACTCATAAAATACTAATCTTGATGTGATTTGTATATCACATTAACATTAATTAATGTAGCTTTGCTTATCTTGGTGATGGGGTTTCCACTGGTTGTTCTTTTGTGCAGATTATCTAGAATATGGAGCTGACACTTTGGCAATGCCCATCATCAGACGCCACGAGACTCTGTCCATCACCCAGCAGGACCTGCTGCAGCGACTGGCCAGCCTAGCAGAGGAACTGGACCAGAGCCAACACAGCCTTGACTCACTTAAACAGGAGCACACCACAAACAAACTGGTATGTGGAAACACACATCACGGTTGCACTCTGAAATAGTTGGAAAAACAAGGCATTGGTATTTAATTATGCTTTAGAGTCTGTTATACGTGGAGAAGACACAGGCTCTACAAACAGAGTGCTAATATATCATCAGCTAGCATGCTTTGCCTGTTGCTTCCTTTAGTGTAGCATACCACATAAAAATTAACGTCTCAGCCAAGATCAAACTGTCTGTACTTGCTTGCTGAGACAGATGACAAATAAGGAGCTTTCAGAACTGCAGACCCAGTGGGATCAAATCAAAGAGAAGAATAAACAACTGGAGATGACCCTGCATGTACACCAGGGCCAGTCCCGTGACCAGGTCTGACTTCTGACCTTCAATCGCACAAACTCAGAATCCTTCTGCACTATAACAGTATTGATGTCTATGTATTTTTGTGTGGTCAGGTCGAGGAGATTGGGAGTCTTTTGATAGCTGTGAAAAACCTTGGGCAGCAATGCCACTTGCAACACTATGGGCCATTAGAAGATATGAGCCTCCTGACTATGATGGCTATGATGAAGGTAATATTATTTTCTAATTACTTGTGTCCCAAAGAATAGAATGAATTTTTTTTTATGGCAGAACTAATGTTAGAAGTTAGACCTGCTTGTTACAATATCTGCAGGAGTTCATCCTGGACAAGGCAGACATGGAGCGGAGAGCACTGCGACTGACAGACTCTGGCTCAGAGCTAACGAAGGGGAGTGTGGAGAGAGGAAGGAAAGGATCGGCCCTGAGCAGAAATACCTCCAGTAAAGTCCACCTGAAGAGTACCAGCAAAGCCAGCGGAAGGGGTGAACTGTTCAGTTCAACCAAGACAATGAGACATATTTATGATTGCTGATGAAACTAAAATCCAATTTTGTACATTGTGTGTGTTACTGATGAAAGCAGCTTGAAAGTGCTGGCAAATGGAACTGTGTGCATTTGAGCATGCAGTATTACCTTAAATGGAAGGGTAATAAGATTATAAACAGCAATATGATTTTTTGGCCTTTTGCTAATAGGATCCCTTATATTTACTTTGTACTGATGAGACTGAAAACCAATTTTGTGAATTGTGTATGTTGCAGATGTTTATTAAAAGCAGATTGAAAGTGCTGGCAAATAGAACTGTGTGCATCTAAACATACAATAAAATCTTAAATGGTTAGGCGATAAGATTTAAAATTTATAAACAACAATCTGATTTTGAGGCCTTTTGTTAGTAGGATCCCTAGTATAGAACTTTCCATTGAATTAAAGAATGAATTATAGCGCCCCCTGCTGTTGCATACCGTGGATAAGCCATGTTCACATTACAAATATGTATTATCATCATCATCATCATCATCATCATCATCAACTCGTTTAATTTAAGAAAGCTCATGAATTTGTGTAGTGCTTGTGCTACTTTCGCTTTTGTTATCCTCTGCCCCTTTAAAAGGAAGGCACGTGGTTGTTCCATACGTCCGGTTACTGTGACAACAATTATTAACCATATGTGAAATGTTCCAGAATGCCGCTTCAAAAGACATTTGAATTTAAGCAGCTGTTTCGGAAGGGCGCGTGCTGTAAGACTGGAAGCGTCGACTGGTTTGCATGGAACACACAGCAGACAGACCTCAGCCTGCGCTTTGTCGACTGAGCGCTAGCTCACCACAGCTTCGAGGCTTTTAAATACGGTAATTCAGAATATAAGCATTCGCAAGTGTTCATCACGACAAATTATCTTATGGTCGTTTCGATTAACATGAATAAACTAGGCATAATCAGATGTTTCTTATGAAACGTTCGAGATTTGATAAATTTGCAAAGTTGCACCCCTCTGTTTTAGATGGATGAGTCCGGTTTAGTCTCACTCAAAGAAGCAACTTCAGCTCAGGTACTGGAAGAGCCGGAGGCCACAAAATGTCAGGTTTGTGTACGATGCATTTCTGTATACGATGCTGTAATTAACCCATTAATGTCCGTACTTGAAAATGTAATATTTTCTGTGGCCCCAATGATCTCTGAGCTTTGCTGAACACAAATCTGTTTTTTTTTTTTTTTTGCTTAAACGATATGTCTAAAAAGTGTGTTTTTAATTCCTCCTGTAGTGCTTTGGTGACATGAGTGATTTTGTTTGACAGTAGAAAACAAATTTAATTGTGAATAAAAATGTGAAAATTTCAGACAAATACATTAATAAAAGAAATTCATAAAATGTTAGATGTTCATCCAAAGCAAAACTATTTGACACTCAATGGGACTTGCGTTGTGTTCACTGCTGGAAATCTAGCAGGCAGGCATGCGTTTTATGGTCGTGGTGGTTTAGCTGGTCACCCCAGTGTGGTCATACTGGTTGACCAGCATACCAGTTTCTGAAACACAACAAATGCTGATTTTGCTGGTGACCAGCAATGCTGGTCTATACTGTTTTTTTCAAGCAGGGTATTTGGACATGAGCATGTTAAAATCACATATAGCATGCCTGTCTGATGTGTAGAGTGGATTTGGAGAGCACAAAGTCGGAAGGGAAACAATAGTTAAAGGGGAACAAACTGAACAGTTTTTGGTAAAAGCACATTTTTAAGCAAGTCCTTTATAGCCATTGATAGTGATAAAACACCTCTACTGGTAGGTTGCCATTGTTGCACTGTGATGTCACATGGTTGCATTGGACTAAGTCAGATATAACACAGGTTTTTCTGTTGGGTAGTAATATTAGTATTTCACTTTGTTTATACAGGATATTTTGACAGTATCTGACATTTGCATGTCTTAACATTTAAGCATTCCCTTTAAGAGGATGGTACTTGCTCTCTCTCAACTTCTGTGTTCTTTCTCATAGGACATTTGCCATCAGTTTGGGTTTATTCGCAGAGTAAAAGGAGATGGAAACTGTTTTTACAGAGCCTTTTGCTTCCGACTTGTAGAAACACTGGTGCACAATGAAAGTGCCATGAAAAGGTACATTGAGTGAGCTGATGCTTCAACAGCTTATGTCTTCCCTGCAATATTCTCTGGCACCTTGTTTATACAATGCTCTTACATTATGTTGTGTTGTCTCTACATTCTTCAGAATTAAGGACAAACTGTTGAGAAGTCATGAAGAACTTCTAAAAGCAGGATTTGATGAAAATGAGTTTAAAGATCTCCTCAGCACTGTAAGTACTTAGAGCCACATCATTTCCATTACAGCTAAAAGTTTAAACCATAAACTACAGCATTAGCCTAAAAGTGTGGCATTGTTCAAGTTTCTCAGGGTACTGGATCAGCTAGAAGCAGATGATCGTGAGGAGACCCTTTTGGGGTTTTTCAATGATCAGGCTACCTCAGACAGCATGGTGAAGTACTTGAGGCTCCTCACATCAGCACATTTGCAGAATCATGCGGATTTCTTCCAGCACTTTGTGGAGGCCCCCAGCCTGAAAGCTTACTGTACTCAGGTCAGCTCTGTTACTGTGTTTCATCTTCTAGAGTCATTAGAGAAGCTTCACCACTGACATGGGCCTCTTTGATTTCTCAGGAAGTGGAAGCCATGGCAATGGAGTGCGACCATGTGGAGATCCTGGCTTTGTCTGAAACGCTGGATATTAGTGTGTGTATTATATCTATGGACGGCAGCAACAGCCACCCCGTATACCACACCATTCCAGAAGGATCTCAACCTTCTTTATATCTTCTCTACAAGACATCACACTATGACATTCTCTACAAGTGTAGAGAACATTAAAAAGGATCTTGGATCAGATTTCCACATTTGGAAGACCACTGACTGCTTTATATAAGAAAAGTTTATACACCCTTTCCACAAACTATAAGAAAAACTGTTACCAGAAAGTTGCTTTTTTTTTTTTTTTTTAATATACACAAACTGAAGTTTAATTGACAAAATTAAGCAAAACGCTTTAGACAGATCACTTATATATAAACAGCAGTTTTTTTTTGTAAAAGCACATTTTAAGCAAGTCCTTTATAGCCATTTATCCTCAACAAAATAATTACAGCTATTAATGTTTCCCTTTACGCTTCTGCTGGTTTTGTTTACGCCGTTGATTGGTCACACTAATTAAAGCCGTTTCGTTAGCCAAGGGTAGCTCTGGCAGCTGCAGCTTGCCCATCTGAGTAGGATATTTTGTCTTCATATGGGGTTTGAAGACTGGCTGAGTGATTAAGTGCTTCAGGTGTTTCTTCAAGCCTTTCACTAACTTCTGCTGCTCACGTTCTTCATTCTCATCCCTGCCAGCTCCTGAAAAACCATAAATCAATTTATTTCTAAATAACAAAACGTTTATACGTATGTCAATGTAACACCAGCATTGTAGAATACATTTTACTTACCCAAAAGCAAGTCATCATCAAGATCTATATCCATTTCCTCTGCTGCTTGTCTGAACCAAGAATTGTGCTGCTTCTCTCGGCTGTTGTGGTATTCAATTTTTTCTATTTTTCTGGCCACGTCAACACGTTCCTGTAGAAATGATCAAGGATCAGACCAAGTAGGTTATGAGAATACCTTTTCACTGTATGGCTTTTAAATGAATTCTTACTTCATGTTTAGTTTCAGAAATGTACATTATAACAAACAAAATGAAGTCTCCAAACGTAATGTAAAATGTAATTGCTTTCCCCCAATACCTTAATGGCTGTCATGCATTTGTTCTGAACAGGAAACAAGGGAAGATCCTCATCCTTTCCCAGAGTCCTATAGATCTTCTTAAAATTCATCATATCATCTGGACCAATCAGGAGCAGACTAAGACCTTCTTTAGCTGCACGAGCTGTACGTCCACTACGATGGACATATGTCTCAGATGTCCGGGGAACCTATTCCAAAGCAAAATGAAAGATTTTAAAACATTTATCATAAATGATTCATTTATATAATGAAAGGATATAAAACATCTACTTGAAATATTACCTGATAGTGGATGACATGCTGAACGTCTGGAATGTCAAGCCCCCGAGCAGCAACATCCGTGGTAAGGAGGACACAACTGTTTAGAATAGAAAAAGAAAAAAAAAATTATATACATATATCAGAAGTCACTGGTCAAAAATGCTTAACAGTGTAGTAGATAGAACTGCTTGTTCTTCCCTTACCTCTCCCTTTCTGCAAATCTCTCCAGATTTTTCAGTCTCTGTTTCTGGTGCATATTGGCATGCAGTGGCAGTGGGGTACAGTCCAAAATAGTTAATAGTGACGTAAGTCTCTTTATGCAGTCAATGCTGTTGGCGAATACCATTGTGCGCCCAGGGTACTGCATCAGAAAGTAGTAAAGATAAAAATCTTTCTCCTCCTTCTCACAGTGGATTCTAGTCTCAGTGAGTGTCTCCACTGTGGCCTCTTTACGGGTAAGATCGATGACTTTGGGTTTGCCTTTGATTCCTACTTTCTCAATGAGGAGCTCCAGCTTGCTGCGCTCCTCCAGCTTTTTTCCTTTCTTCTGCAGCAGACGGGTGGGCAAGCTGTGGACCATGGTCAGAGTTGCAGAGAACACAAAGGTCTGTCTTTTTGGGTTGAACTGGGAGGTGTTGAGTATCTCCAGAAGTTTCTCGAGCTCCGCAAAATGGCCTTTCTCCACCATGCGGTCAGCTTCATCAATGACCAGGCACCTGAGGAGGTTATTTTATACTTTAACAGCTGCTAACTTCTATTGCATCTTACATTTGGTGAAGGTGAAAAAGTCAATATGTTCAATAAAATAAAACTTAATTCTGTGCACTATGGGAGGAAAGCAATGACAACATTACAGCCACACAACCTTACCTGAGCTGCCGTAGATTGCGCAAATGGGGGTGCTTGTCCTGAACCATCTCCCACAGTCGCCCTGGTGTCGCTATCACTATCTCTGGCTTGCGCTTCAACATCCTGTCTTGCTTCTGTGGTGCCATCCCACCCACCAGAAGAGCAGTCCTTATACCTGTTTACAGAGATCACTATGAGTGCTGATATACCAATCAAACCACTCTGAAAAGTATCTGCACTTAAAGATACCAACCTGTGAACTGTGCCACAGCATCAATGTGATGCTTGACCTGAACAGCAAGTTCTCTGGTAGGGGTGAGAACAAGTCCAAGCAAAGGCTTTTTCTCACCATCTCCTTTCACGTCTCCCATTGTTTTAATGTCTAAACCTATGCTTTCATCATCATTTGTCAAGCCATCTTCATCTTGACTTTGATCAACAGAACCACAGTCATCATCATCACCACTATCATCATCATCTTCCTCTACAGTCTGACCACCCACATCTCCATCTTCTGCTGACTCCAATATGATCCCCTCATCTTCATCATTCAAACTGCCCTCTTCCTGTGCACTGGAGTTTTCCTGACTGTTGTCTGCGTTCATTGCTATGCCAGCTGCTTTGTTGAATCCTGGCTCAGTGTCCTCCTCTGTGTTAGACTTCCCATCTGCCCCTGCATTCTTACAGTTGATGGTTTTCTTCCACTCTAATATTGTGTGGATCATCGGAATCCCAAAAGACAAAGTCTTCCCACTTCCTGCAGAACAATAACAAAGATGTTTATAATGACAGACAAACCAAAGTGTATATTTTGCCCATATCAATACAAGGAAAATTTTAATATCAAGTTATTCTGAAATTACCAGTTTATAATAAAGACCGAATTTTTTCACCATGTCTTTTGATTGCTTAATTCTCATCTTTCAGCCGCATGATGTCCTGTTTAATAGCTGTTAACACTTATTTAAGTCATGGTGGTGAACAGCAGTTAACAGCAATACAAATACAGATACAAATGCTGCATGCAAAATATACTCTGGACTATTTGTTAGCTCTCTTGTGTACAAATAATGATTCAGCAACATTACGGTTAGGCTGGGTTGTTACAAACTTTATCAACACCAATATCTTGGTTGCAGTATTTTGCTACTTTTTAAATTACAAGCCAAAAGTCAGTGTAGCTCAAACCAGAAATTAGTGTAAAGTGCTGGAAGTGAGTATTGACCAGATTACAACCAGATAGTAACTGTTCGCAAGCTAGTCAAGAAGTGCTGATATTAACAAGCTGGCAGAGCGTAATTTATACAGCTAGTCAGCAATCTGGATTTTAGAACAAATATGCTTATTGGCTCATGGATGCTAACAATGATACTAAAATTTGGTACTAAATGACACTGAATTTTTCAGTAAGTAGAACTAAAGTTATTTGGTCTGCACCACAAAGGTATTGAGTTTTGATACCCAGCTCGTTGAAAAACAACTGACCAGCGAACAACTGAATGAAGAGCACAGAGTACGGACCCAAAAGATAAAAAAAAAAAAAGGTCACTGCCCAATTACTTATGGATGGCACTATATGCATGATATAGCTTTCCGCTAAAACAACAGACAGTATGACTTTTTTTACCTGTCTCTGCTGCACCCAGGATATCCATGTGATCTCGAATGGCAGGAGGGAGAGCGAGAGCTTGAATTGGTGTAGGTGCAGAAAATCCAAGTTTGCTTAGTGCCTTCAAAACAGGCGCAGGTACAAACAGGTCTTTCCAAGCAGATACATCTGTATCCTGACCTGCTGAGTGTGAGAGGGCTGCATCTGCCCAGTTCTTGGTTTTTCTTTTAGTCTTGTTAACGGGTCCTATTTGGCCATCAGTCTCTTTTACCTGTGAAGAAGGCCTTGTTTGTTCTGCATCTGATTTGTCTTGCTTCTTCTTCTTTTTCTTATTTTTAGACTTTAGTGTTGTTTGCGCTGTAATCTGTTCTTCTCCCTTGTCAGCCAAATTGGACAAACCTTCTGAAGAGCTCTCCATATTCTTATTGTTGTCCTGGTGTTTCATTTCAAAGTCTGCAGCATCACTTTTAGATTTCTTCTTTTTCTTTTTCCGCTTTTTATCTGGTTTCTCCACAATATCCACTTGCTCAATGTTGTCATCAGATGACAGCTCTGCAAATTCTTCCTGTGCTTCTTCAAAGGTTTCTTCTTCATCATAATTTTCTATTTCACAGGCTTTTCTCTTCCTCTTCTTTTTTCCAACAGGCTCCTGCAGCAACTGGGACACAGTCGCTGTCTTTTCAGATTCAATCAGAGAATAATCTGTCAGTTCTTCAAAGCAAACTATTTCACTCATGCCCTCATCAGCAAAAACGCTGGGATCTATCTTGACAGTCTGCCATTTGCCTTTTACCAGGATCCCTCTTTTTTTAGCAGATCTGAAGCGCTTCTTTGACTGTGAATTTTTAGTCTTCATCTTTTTTTTCCTGCAAGAGAGAAATGACTTTAAGTTATATGAAATAAGTGAATGAAACTGAATAAGATACAAAATGTAAACTGGATACCTGAAAAAAGGCTTAAACAAAGTACGCAAAGTTTGATTTTAGTATTTACTTCATAAATGCTAAGCTTTCTGAATTTGGAATACATTCCAATAATACAGAATAATTAAACAGCAGTTATTCTTAAACCTGGTTCTGGATAGACCACTGTCGTAGGATTCTCCCGCTTTAATGCATTGTTTTTAATCTGGTCAAGGACCACCAGACGGTCCACATTTTAGCTTGAGCCCTGCTCACAACAGACAAGGATAAAGAAAAATATAGACTTATCTGTGGGGTCTCCAAGTTTCAGTTTACCTCGGGCAGGGCTTGCTGATTAGTTCATTAGTTGTTTCGGGTGTACTGACAGAGTGGGAAATTCTAAAACGTGCAGGAAAGCGGTCCAGGACCAGGCTTTAAGAACCACTGCTGTCGTGTGTGTGTGTGTCTGCTGCTGCTTAAGATCTCGAATAGTTCTCAAAAATGTGTCCCCAACAAAAACATATAAAAGTTGTCATACAATAAGCAGGGTGGTCTACTAGCACCTAACTTGTAGTTTTATCTTAATATATATGTATATAATTTTTTATTATTTTGACACAAATAGGCATATATTATAATGCTAGAAAACTAGCATTAGCCGTTATGCTAATCCATTAAAAACATCATCGCCATCCACTTTAACTAGTTAATAACACGCTGTTTTTCATTCTTTCTGACCAGGTCAAAACAAATGTGATCAGTACTCACAGCTGGCTCGGCTCTCCAATAAAAGCTGGAACGTTACGCGGTTGATAAAACTCTCCCTTCTTCACATGCCCAACACGAGGGCGCAGCCATTACGGTAGTGACGACGAACTGGGTTGCCAAATACCTCCGACGAACTCCACCTGCTGCGTATTAAAATTCCCCATTTCCATTTTCTAGCCAAGTCGTTTCAGAGAGTAATTCACAGAAATTCAGTTTTAAAAAGGCGACGTTGGACAAATCCGACTATTTCTTGCCTGGGAAAACAGATTCTGTTCATGTACGATTTTAATATATCTTTTTAACTTTCTAGCAAGTAATCACTTTGAATATAGAATTTCATTATGTCTAACAACTTTTTACTTGAAAAAGTAACCGCATTTAAAATTTTAACTTATACTAGCAAAAAGTGTTCCTTCCATTAAAACAAACTGGCGAAGGTTAACTGAAAACTTCCATGCTCAAATATATTTCCTACTAATGAAAACTAAACCTGGAATTGACATGTTGAATTTCTGATATAAAAAAATTATAACTTACAAGCTAAAACAGCTTTCGATCATTTTAATCACCCACTGTTTAAGATGATATTGCGAAATTTATTAGATCATGAAATATTTTAAACCACAAAGTTCAGTTTTAAGAAGTTTAATATCTTCACACTGTAAATTGCTAGTTAACACATACATTTTCAATGCCTGAAAGGACTCAAATTTTAATGTAACAGTCTGTATAATTCAAAGTATAAAACTTATCCTTTTCACAGCCTAATATAGAACCTTTAACAGACAGGCCTGCTATGACCCTTACAATGATCTAAATGTTGTAGTCTGAATCTAAATCTAACCATGGTCTCATAATGCAAAAAGTAATGTAGCTTCAAAAATTACAGAAATTCTTTAGCCTAAGTACATGACAAAACCAGTTTAGGAATAGATTTACCTATTGCACTTATATGCAAATATTTTCCTATAGTTTGTACACACTTTGTCCATTAAAACAAAAAATATTTATTAATAACATATAAGCAATTATTAATAATATATTAAGCAATATGATCTAGAAAAACAGTGCTTTAATGCAGGGCACAGTAGGAATAATGTTTCTAATCCAGGGCACTAATTTGTTGATGACAGCACATGCTGATTCACTGCTTAGTGGGATCAATCACTCGGCCCATAAACAGCAGACTGTTGGTTGCTTCGTGGTAGATAAAAAAGAAGAAAGGCCTGTTTACGACAAAGGAGGTTGGCATGGAGTAAGCTGTGATTCCCACACTTGTTGCTGCAGCAGCTACAGTGCCTTTCTCATCCACTTCAATCACAGCTTTGTGCAAAACCTGCACACAAATAAAGGGTAAATAAGTGAATCATATTTTCCCTTAAGATCTCCACCGTACAAATTTCATATTCTGGTTTCACATTACTTCAAACTGACCTCAAACATGTGAAATATTAGCATACAATGTAGCAATATCTAGTCCTTAAAACCATCACAAGTATTTTGTAATATTAAAGTTAAGTGATACTTTTTTGATCCCACAACCAGGGAAATTCCACCTCCGCATTTAACCCATCCGTGAAGTGAAACACCATATACACACTAGTGAACACACACACTAGGGGGCAGTGAGCACACTTGCCCGGAGCGGTGGGCAGCCCTATCCACGGTGCACGGGGAGCAGTTGGGGGTTAGGTGTCTTGCTCAAGGACACCTCAGTCATGGACTGTCGGCCCTGGGGATCAAACCGGCAACCTTCCGGTCACAGGTCCAGCTCCCTAACCTCCAGCCCACGACTGCCCAAACATATGCACCTTATATTACAGGCAAAAATGCACACTAACTTGTGAGACTTTTAGACCAGGCTCCTGGCTCATGCCTTTGAGGTTAGCTGTGTTCTTGAAGATGTTCTGAATACCCATAGCTGGCAGAATTTTGTGCAGGGGGTAAGACTGTTCCATCTTAAATTTGGGCAGGTAGACCTCCAGTTTTCTAAAAATATGAATGAGAGTGAGACATTAAAATCCAGCAACTGCACTGTAATCTGAAACATAGATATTTTTGTGATTTTACATTATATATTTTATGGAAATGCTAATGCAAATTTAGAGTTCATGGTGACAAAAGCATAAAACAAACTGACAATTGCATAACATTAACTTTCAGACTTACGTTTTTTTCATATTCTTGATCCAGTTAAGAAATCTATCAGCATTTATTTCATCATCTATGATGGTGTAATCAACATTGTTGTCAGGTAGGACAATGAGCATAGCTGCGCCACCCAAATAAGGCAGACGCAACACTTTTACTTTAAGCTCATCATCACTGGCAATGTAGAACTTATCCAAATTCATCATCATGGGAACCTGGACAATGTTGTATTTGTCTACATAAAAACGACCGTTTTCAGTGTTGTTTGGGTTAAATGGTCTCTCCCAGGCACCTGGATGATGAAAAAGAACAATCTCATTTAGATCTCATATATATATATATATATATATATATATATATATATATATATATATATATATATACACACACACACACACACACACACACACACATATACATAGATCATATCTTACTCAAGACTAAATTCACTTCTTCAAAGTCAAGCCAGTTCTAGCCAGCAAGCCATTTGAAATGTCATGACTGTGTTAGTTTAAGTATGCATATAACTCACCCTGAAAGAAAATGGTATTGATCAGCATCATCTGAGTCAGTGGTTCAATGTTAGTCACTATCTCCTTCACTTTATTGCCAGTTTTCTTCCTTACATGCTTGTTAATTGTCTCCTTACTGAGGTCAGCTTTTTCAAACTCCACATTCTCAATATCAGCATCAAAGAACTTTTTGATCTGATCACTGAAAGCCCTCTCTACTTGGAAATTAAGGTCCACAAAGAGTGCTGTTCCCTGTTCTAGTTTCAGTGCTCCATCATGGGTGATGTTCCCCTGGAG
Source organism: Pygocentrus nattereri (assembly GCF_015220715.1). NCBI lineage: Eukaryota > Metazoa > Chordata > Actinopteri > Characiformes > Serrasalmidae > Pygocentrus > Pygocentrus nattereri. The sequence continues at coordinate 31,938,723 of NC_051220.1, read as the reverse complement.
GTGCTGGAAGAGCTGTGGAATGACCTCAGGCTGGCCATTTTGTTCCAGCGTGTCCAGATTCAGCCCTGACAGGATCTGGCTGCGAGTAGAGTCCCTGGCTGCCAACGACAGTGTGGCGAATGCTGTGGAAACGCTCAGGGGCGAGAAGAAAATGTTATTATCATGATGGCTGGAAATCTTGCGATAAAGGTTCATGGCAAAGTCAATATTTTTAAAGGTGAGATCAGTGATGTTAGGAGCCTGGGCTTCCTGAGCTTGGAGAGAAAGCTGGAAGCAGGAAGCACAGATCAGAAAGAATACGCTATTCTTCATCATCACCTTCCTCAATGTATGATCTAAAGAGAAGAAATAACAAGCAATCTTTTACAATAATCATAAAATCCTCAGCTAAATTAGCTATTACTTAGAAAAGTAACTACCCAAATCAGGGCATTGATTAAACTGACCTGAGCAACAAGTACAGACACTGATCACTAGTTTGAAAACTACATAAACACATTAGAATATGCTGTCTAAAATAAAGCCTCAGTCAAGTGTAGAAAAACAGACATACATAGAAGCAATTTATTTACTGATCAAAACATAAATGTGACTATAGATAAGCTTTGTTGTCCTTCAACTTACCAACAAACACCAGCTAAAGGCTACGTTTCAGGCTGCTCTGTTCCCATTTGTTTGGAGAAACAAAGTGCAAGTGTGCACCAAAGATTATCTATTAACAATTGGGCGTTCAAACGTGTACAGTCCACAAAGCAAGTTTAATCCAAAGCAAATCTAATGGAATGATTGAGCAGTTTCTCAAAATAATACTTAATAGAATACTATGCATTTTCAAGTGTAGGAGAAGTTTACATTTTCCTTTGCAATCTTACTACAACATTTTACCATACAGTCTCACCGTCTGTCGAGGTCATATGGCTTAAATCAGAATGTTTAAAAGTGTTCTTTCAAAAGTAGGCAAAGAAACAAACTTGAGGAGAGGGATACGATTCAAAGGGAAAACCCATCATTTAATTTTAAGAAGTAAAAAAAAAAAATCAAAAGCTACAAAGGTAATTGTCGGTGCATGAGCATAAAGATCACTCAGTCTACTGCAAAGGGTTGGGAGTAAGATTATGTACTAAAACAAAAAGCTTTCAACATCCACAACCTGTTTTAATGAATTAAAAACTGAATACTAAGTGTATGAGTACAGTCTATTAGGAAGAAAATTAATTAATTAAAATATGGGTGAAAAACTAGATGGTTTAATCTCCATAGTAGCATATTTGTTTACTACTAGTATACATGACATTTCTTTGCTTGAAAAACCACCCCTTGATTGCTGCATACGTCAAACTCACTCAAGATATTCGCGGCACTGGTAAATCCAGTGAGAGGTACCTGTAAACACTCTCAGTAAAGCTTCATTACTTTACTGCATTGGAAGTACAGCGATTAAGCAGGATCGGAGAGTAACTGCCCTGGCAATGCATTATATGCTTTTATGTTCCAGCGACCAATGTAGAGTATCCATTAACACGCGTTATCTATGCGGGCTTGGTGCGTACACACACACACACACACACACACACACACACACACACACAAGCGCACAGAGACGAACAACAGTTGTTAAAGAACAAACAGCAGTAACTGTTCGATTATACTGAGAGCTATGAATCCATGCAGTTTAATACTGCCCACTGCTGTAGTCCCTTTCTTAGAGTCACAACAAATTCTGATCTTGGGAGGACAGAGTGTAGAATAAGACTTGACAATACCTTTTCATTCAGCTTCATTCTTTTTTTTCCCTCAAAATGAGATTCTGAGGTCACAGTGGACCCTTATATGACTGAACCCACACCAAAAAAATGGTAGCTTTGAGCTTTTTCAAGCAATCTTTTAAAACCACCCCAGAGCACTACCCAAAAAGACAGGTACTGCAACAGAATTCACTAAGAAATCGGTCCCTCTTAAAATTATAGCTGGCAAAGAAAGATAAGACAGGGTGTGGTGTGCCCATTAAGTGGTCCTTAGCCCCTGCACCCTAAAGAAGGAATTCAGTTTTCTTTCCACTCTCCTCTAGCTGACATGTTTGTGACAACACCCACTGCCCATCTATAACATCATCAATGCAGGCACACTCGCTCAATTCACAAACCTCCTGTTCCACCATGAGTCCCAAATATTACAAACAGATCAGTATTATGAAAATTATATTAGCATATTTAAAGGCGCTGTGGTAAAAAGGCCGTAACAGATGTAAGCAAGAAAACTGTACCAGGCTACTGAGCCCTCCCTTTTCCCTCTGACTTTAAAAGGTAAAGCAGCAGTGCACACAACACCACTTTAAACAGTAGATCATCATCATACTATTTTTCATATGAATGTCTGTTTTAACAGTTCTGTCCATATAAGAGCCTTATGAGTGGATCCACAGAGTGGTGCATTGGTGGTGAATGGCCCTTCCTGGAATCTGGTCCTTCCTGTCATTCAAGCACCGAGACGGTTTAAAGAGGTGGACGGGGCAGGTAGTACTTGGTTGATATAGGGCTCTGGCTATAGATCCCCATTGCCACCATGTCCTTACTGGCTGTGTTTACTTCCAGTGTCTTGCTCTTCACCTGGTAAAAAGGAAAGTAATAGCAAAAACTTGAAAATACACTTAATACAAAATAAAAAAAGGTACCGAAAAGGGCTGTTTGTGCAGTGGCAGAGAAAAACCACCTTTAGTACCCTGAGGAGCCTTTTTTCCCCAATTTTCTCCCCAATTTAATGCATGCCAATTCCATTCCATAACTAGATCATGTCGATCTACCAAGATAAGAGGGTGACGACTAGTGCCAGCACATCTTTTGAAACAGCTACTAATGCAACCTCACTGGACAGCTCAACACGCTTGGAGGAGTTGGCTAACTGCCGATTTCATTACGTTAATTAACAGACGCCTACATTGGCTGGCTTTGCACTGAGTGATGGGGAGGGAGGGTCATCCTACCCACCCAGTCAGAACACGAAGAGTCATGTTGTTTTGGACTCCCACCAACAGATGGCTGGGAGCCTATGGAAAACAACCTCCTTAAAATGGAAGTGGTCTAAAAATTTTTTTTAAAGCTATGTTAGTATAGAACCTTTAAATTATGTTTCATTATTCAATATACATCGCTCAAAGAACCCTTTGGGGCACTTTTTAGGAATATACATGGAACAAAATTCTATTTGTGTTTTAGCTACTCACTATAAATAAACAACATCATTAGGAATACTTTTATAGATTTCTCAAATACATCTACCTCCATGTCATAACACAATTTAAAAGAATACCTTCTGAATTAGCCCTTACCAGCAACTTTTGTGTCCTGTGAAGATGTGGGCTGAGCCTGTTGTTGGGACTGCCTATAAGGTAATGTAATAAAAAGGAGAGCAAATGGCTAAAGCATTATGACATGCGTGTGAGCTGCTAAATTAAATAGAAAACAATTACATGTTCGGTAGCACTGGCTGAAATTTACAACCCTTATAGATTTCAAAAAGCAAAAATGTACAAGTGAAAATGTGTTCAATGATCAGATGAGAAGCTATAAAATGCTTCATGCCTGTCAAAGTAGGCCTGTCTTCTCCTGCGGAGCTCCTCTGCTGTGAGGCTTTCGCTTGGAGTGCTTTGTGCCACACCACCTGTAGTGCTTCCTGAGGAACCCGGAGTCATTGTAGCTCCAACCTCTTTAGTACCTATAAGGCTACTGCTCCCTGAAGCTCCTAGAGTAAGAGGAGAAGATCTGTGTAGGTATTGTCAACAAAACCATAAATATTATAATACAGCTTCAATATATGTCTCAGCATATTTTACCTATAGGGGATAATACAGCAGAATTTGTAAATGCACACATGCCATTTCCTGAGTAGGATGTCCTGACCAAATGACAATATGATTATCTATTGCATCCATCAACAGGGCGTGTGTGGACTTTCAAGCAACACGTAATTTCGCTGTATGACTTTAAGTCAAACTGTGTAGTACATCTGAAAGCAGATTCACTTCATATATTGCTACCTATGGTACATCCTAATCGAGTCTGATGAGGAATCAGTAAAGCATTCATGATCTCCATCTGTTTTGGAGATCACAGTTTCTATACTGTGTTTGGAAGGCCAATTAGATTTTAGGTTACAATGATACTTTTGAATGGACTCCAAGAGGGAGAACAATTTTCATCATGACTATAACACACTTCCATGTTAGAGAACAACTTAAGCATCGCCACATGTTCTAATTTATCCATGTCTTACCCTGCATACTGAGCTGTATGGCTCTGCGAAGGTCAGCTTCCTCATCTTCCACTTCCATATCCTGCCTGCTCAGAGCCAAAGCCTTTCTCAGCTCCTCCTCATCCTCATCCATCACACTCTCTTCCAGACCATGCCTAGTCTCTAATGCATGCTGCCCTGAGGTTCTGGACAAAAGGATAGGCCATATTTAAACTTTCTTGCTGTCCTTGCTGGTGTAAGGTCTAAAAATACAGGATCTGTACTGTCTGCAGTTCCTACAATCATGCGTCTTACTACTGGCTCGTTATGACATTACAGTGTAAATAATGTTAATGTTACTATGAATGAGGGGAAAAAAAGAGAATTCCAAAAAGAAAAATTGGTCCTTGATGATGTAACTTCATGCATACAGGCGTACATTTTTTTAAGCGAAAACATATATGATGTGCAGTGTGTTCTGGCAAGAACACAATGTAGTTACTGCTTGTGACTCCATACCTTTGACCACTACTTGTCTGAGCCTCATCCTCTCCAATGAGTTTTGGTCTGTGTTGCTGCTCCACCCTCATGATTTCCAAAATCTGGTCTGCTTCACATTCAGGCAAGTTCCCACGAATGACAAAAATGGAATACCCTAAAGACAAGACAGGAATGCATCCATAGTCAGGGTCATCTTTTACATGCAAGGTAAACTAAAGAATATTTAAGCAAATAAAATGCTACTTAAAATTAGTTTACCTTCTTGCTGTAATTGTGCAAGGAAAAGTGCCAGGTATGTATCTGATATCAGCTCTGGTCCCGTTAAAAGTGAGTTCAAATTAAACCACTAGAAAGAATGACAGTACAGGGAGTTTAGATAAAATTTTTATTACACACTGTTTTGTAATCCTTAGTTATTTTCAGTCAGATAACCAGCAGAGATCTTCAGATGCCACAAATATAAAAGCAGCTTATACATGCACTTTAACAATTCATTAAATTGTCTTTTGTGATCAGAATTGTACAAGACATAAGAACATGAAAGGTGCTTAAGAAATAAAATGTATTATTCAGACATCATACCTGCTGCCCCAGTTTTCGTACTGTAAACCAGTGCTCTTTGTAGTTACATATAAAGGCTCTTTCATTTCTGAAACCACAAATAACATTCTATTAAATATAAATTAAAGAAACCACAGAAAATATATTAATAAGACAACACTGACTCATGAAAGCACATATAGGTACTTACACTGGGTCTATCATTAGTCGCTGGTACTCGCGGCTGTTGAAGAGAATCAGCTCCAAACCCCAAACTCCTAGGGCATTACTTATTACCTACCAAGATGGTACAATATCAAAGCAGTCATTTTTTGGCAGTTCAAATGCAAATAGTAAAGTAAAAGCTTGCTTTAACATCTCATTCAAAAATTTGTTGTATGAACATGTTTTGAATAAAGGTCATTCCATGTCAAATCACCTGAAGAAAGGCAGTTCTGACATCATCCACCAAGGATTTTAAAGCCATTAAAATGTTTGTAAAAATGTTCATGGGACACAAAGAAAGGCTCAAATTTATTTTATGTTTTTAATCATCACTAATTTTATGAGTCACATATGTGGAGCTCTATCACTGTTGAAAGACCAGAGTGATCCAAAACAACACACAGCAGGTCAAGCTCCAAAGTACCACTGTTGTAATGTAAACACATGTAAATGTTTAATAAGCATGATCATTTGAGATTAATATTTACACACTTGACAGACAGATCATGGAGAAAACCAAGATGGCTTTAGAATATTATCAGGTCTTCAGCTTTATATTTTTTATTAAATTTCATCTATTATTGTGATAGCGAATCAGTCCAGGTGAGGGCACTGTTGGGCCAGAGTAACTAGAAAAGACTTCACTTGAGATGTTAATATCCTGATAGGGAAAATATCATTTAATTTAACATAAACCTAACATAACATATATACAAAGATAAATGACAACATGACAACTGAAGAACTATAGCTGAAATATATCTGAATGCTGTTTGCTGAATGTTCACATTCTGGTTTTACTTATTCTTCATTTGTGCACTCTCTTTTTTATCATTAGAAAGTATTAAGTGACATTTCTAAAACCAAATAGCCAACTTTGGCTCTTTACCAATTTGTGTTTGTAAACTTTGTATCTGAAGGTTCTTATGACAATACTGGTAACGTAGCAGCGAGCTCTAGTAGTGTGACACGGAACGACATCTATAAATTATTCTATTTCTTCTTATCGTTGTTATTATTATTAACAAACCTACTGACAAAAATGATATAAAATATCTCACTTGAATGGAAAAGAATCCGCTGTCATCCATGTTTCCAGATGGTTGCTGAGATAAAGAAGGAACAGCAAAAACACTGATAAGCCACTGAACAGCTTCCCACAACACTGACCCTTGCATTTACCCCAACATTACTGCTTACCTGTAAAAATGTCCTGTACTCTTCACTCAGTACACCACCCTCAGCCATTCTTATCCTTTCTTCCTCATCCAGCTGCTGTGCGATGGATGACAAGTCCACTGGAGTGAAATATTCCCCCTGAAGTAGGTTATTCAGGCAGTGCTGGGCACATAAAGAGCCCTCTTGCTACAAGGCAGTAATATGACATTTAATATATTTACAACTGACATACACGCATTGCTGATAAAGACAAATCAAATATGCACACATAGGCCGTTTTATCTCCACAGAAAAGCATTGCCAGTATAAAGAGCCTAAGCGCACCATGATCAATGCCATGTGTCGGTTAGATGATTATCAAGCCCCCCAGGACTGGGCTGTGGAACTGCATTCTCTGGAGTGATGGAGCATCACTGAATACATTTGGGATAAGTTGGAGAGGCATTTGTGATCCAGAACAAAACATCTAACATAAGTATCTTCCTTGACCTCACTAATGCTCTTATGGCCAAATGCAGTCAAATAATCACAGCAATGTTCCAATAATTGCAGGAACAATGATTCCTGCATTCTCAGAAGTGTAGAGACTGATACTGCAGCAAAAGGGGAACAAACTCTTTATTAATAACTTTAATTTATGAAGAAATGTTAGACAAAGAGGTGTCATTAAAGTTTTGTACATTGTATTTTTTCAGACATCATCCCAAACCAAATGAACCATAACTGAAAGCAACTTTTGACGTAGCTGTGGCCACCTTACAGAGAAAGCTATAAAACTGGTACCGTTAATGTAACTTTAATATAAGCACAGATGAATGTGTATCTAGCAAAACTGTAAATTACATCATGTAACGTAATAACATCACGTTACCTAAACTTAAAATTACTTCCAAAGTAACTTCCTTGCTAGCTAGTTAGCTAGCTGGGTAACTAATCTTAACGTTAGCTAGTTCATAAAAGCTTCGGACCAACATATTTATAATATTTTGGTTAGCTAGTTATTTAGCACACAGGAACTACTGCAGCTTCGCTACATGGCTTACAATGACATCGATATAGCCTCTAAAATGAGCTCAACCAACACACATAAACCTGCGCAATAAACATCACCTACACACTTTGTCGTAACTCGTCAAAACACCGTCTAGCTTCAGTGTTGTTGTCAGTTAGCGAGCTAGCTTAGCAAGTTAGCTAAACAACCTAGCAAAGCGCTAGATAAAGGCACAATCACAGGAGACACGCGTTTTACAGACGACCTTTTCAATCGACTTAAGTGCAGCTCGCTGTTAGTTAAAAATCAGTCGGCAACTAGATAAGGAAAGAAAAGAAACAACACCAGAGCTCACTTTTTCGTGGAAGATAGACTCCATGTTTGAATTGTCTATGAAGCATCATAGCTACAAGCCAACTTTGACCCTGTGTGTGACATCACATATATGAGAGAGAGAGAGAGAGAGAGAGAGAGAGAGAGAGAGAGTGAGTGAGTGAGTGTGAGTGAGTGAGTGAGTGAGTGAGTGACTTGACTTTAGATACGTTTTCAGTGGCACAATAATCAGATGCACGGTTCAGTGGTTGAGATGTAAACAGAATATTTCAGGCTAGTCTGGTGTGAATGATTCATTTCTAGAGAAACTTACAGACTCGGATTTCTTTACAGTGGTGGAACTAGGGGTCTCATCTACACCCATTTTCTTTGGGGACTATGTTGCCTTATTGTCCTTCCCACCATGAATAGATTAAAATAAACTGATTCCATATGTTTTATGATTTTATCCAAAAATGATATTAAAACAATGTATCAGACATCAGGCAGCATATATCCAACAATTTCATCTAAAAATTTCTGTCGACGTCGGGTTCGTATCCGCCACTGTGAACAATTCAGATTCAGTAAGTTTCTCTAAAACGGAGCATTTCACACCAAACCACAATGACTTCGTTTATTAACCATTTAATTCCCTTTTAACTCTTAGCTCTTTTAATGTAGTCTATGCTCTGTGTGCCTCAAATACGCCTTTCTCGGCTTTTTTCCGCTGTATTTCTGTATTTCAAGAGCACTCTGGTGAGTATTCTGTGCTTGTAGATCATTTTGGGCTCCTGCGGTGTACAGCAGCATTGCCACGACTTGAAACGGTTCTGAAAGCAGTGGGTGCCACTGTTCCATGTGAGATGCTTGATATTAATGTACTGTTAGGTATTTTATTGAGATCTGTGGTTTCTGTCCTCCTAAGTAGTGAGCAAACAATAAGGCAAGAAAACAAAATAGACAGATGTTGCTGTTGTCCAGCAGATTGTGCCATTGACATCTAGTCCACCAGATGGCGCTATTGACATCCACATCAATGTACATAGACGAGTAGATTGCAGGAGCTGGTACGTAATTAAAATTTAGCCTTCAGATCCACCATTCAGCTGAAATGTCATTACTATACCAAGTACTGAACCTGAACTAAGCTGCCTTTTGTATAGTACCCATATGCTATTATCGTAAAGAGTGATGAAACTGGCAATAAATTGATCTTTTGTCCATAAAGCCTCAACACAGCCTCACCCCCCCAGTAAATGTGTTGCTTGCTTTAACTGCAGATTTTAGTTACTGTGCCACTGCTAACACTGGGGAGCACTGTCGCCTCACAGCAAGAATGGCCTGGGTTCGATTCCCAGATCAGGGTCCTTTCTGTGTGGAGTTTGCATGTTCTTCCCATGTTTGCGTGGGTTTCCTCCGGGTACTCCGGTTACCTCCCACAGTCCAAGGCTACAGTTCTCCCTGGGACCCTGAGGAAGAAGCAGCTTAGAAGATGTGTGTGTGTGTGTGTGTGTGTGTTTGGGACTGATGTTATGCCAGTTTGCATACTTGTCAAGGGTAAGGGCTGTAGCCAGGACCACCTGTTGACTATAAGCCTAATGCCAAGATCATGACTAGCCGAGACAAAGCGAAGACTGAGTCTAAATGAAAGTGATCAAGACCAAGAAACCCCCAATAAATAAATAAATGAGTCTTCTTTAAGACCAAGCCTTAACTAGTTTTCAACTGTTTTTAATACAATGAAATATAACACAAGACACATTTTTTCAGTCAGTGCATGTTGGTGACAGAGCCTACATCCTAAATTTTTCTTGTATTTTATTTATTTATTTATTCCAGGTCTATTTCCAATGTTTGTGTGCTTTTATCTACCAAAACAGTCATAATTAATTTTTGTGTAACCATTTCCAATCTCTCTCTTATAATTAAAGTGTTTTTAGATAATTAGAGTGTTTTTGTTATTGTCCCTGTAAGACTGGTACATGTAGATGACCTGTGCTGTCCAAGTGGAAGGAATGGGTGGGGCCAAACTGCTGTAGGCTGAATAGATAGATAAACGTTGGTTTTAGTGACATCGCAATATTTACATTCTATAATTCTTATTTTAAAAAAGTGAGGAGCATAAAACATTCCATGAAATGGGTCCTTTAAAAACGAAACATTCACTATATTTCCAAAAGTATTCGCTCGTCTGCCTTCACATGCATATGAACTTGAGTGATACACCATTCTTAACCCATAGGGTTTAATATGATGTCGGCCCACCCTTTGCAGCCTTAACAGCTTCAACTATTCTGGGACAACATTCCACAAGGTTTAGGAATGTGCTGGGAATTGTGTGTTGTGTGTTGTGTGGGAATGTTGGACCATTCTTCCAGAAGCCCATTTGTGAGGTCAGACACTGATATTGGATGAGAAGGCCTGGCTTGCAGTCTCCGCTTTAATTCATCCCAAAGGTGTTCTGTCAGGTTGAGGTCCGGACTCAGGACTCAGGCCAGTCAAGATCTTCCAAACTAAACTTGCTCATCCATGTCTTTATGGACCTTACTTTGTGCACTGGAGCGCAGTCATGTTGGAACAGGAAAGGGCTGTCCCTAAACTGTTCCCACAAAGTTGGGAACACCAAATTGTCCAAAATCTCTTGGTCTGCTGAAGCATTAAGACTTCCTTTCACTGGAACTAAGGGGCCGAGCGCAACTCCTGAAAAACAATCCCACACCATAATCCCCCCTCCACCAACCTTTACACCATGCAGTCATACACGTCCATTGGATTGCCAGATGGAGAAGCGTGATTCATCACTCCAAAGAACACATCTCCACTGCTCTAGAGTCCAGTGGCAGCACTTTATGCCACTGCATTTGACGCTTTACATTGCGATTGGTGATGTAAGGCTTGGATGTAGCTGCTTGGCCATGGAAACCCATTGCATGAAGCTCTCTTGTTGTTGTTGAGCTAAACTGAAGGCCACATGAAGTTTGGAGGTCTGTAGCAATTGACTCTGCAGAAAATTGGCGACCTCTGCGCATTATGCGCATCAGCATCCGATGACCCCACTCTGTCATTTTACGTGGTCGACCACTGGCTGAATTGCTGTTGTTCCCAATCACTTCCACTTTGTTATAATACCACTGACAGTTGATTGTGGAATATGTAGTAGCAAGGAAACTTCATGACTGCACACGTGGCATCCTATCATGGTGCTCTGCTGGAATTCACTGAGCTCCTGAGAGCAACCCATTCTTTCATAAATGTTTGTAGAAGCAGTCTGCATGCCTAGGTGCTTGGTTTTATACACCTGTGGCAATGGAAGTGACTGGAACACTTGAAATCAATTATTTGGATGGGTGAGTCCTCTCCTTGGATCACCACCTTATCGTGGTGGAGGGGTTTGCGTGCTTGAATGATCTTAGGAGCTATGTTGTCTGGAGCAAAAGCTCCTGGTAGGGTCTCCCATGGCAAACTGGTCCTAGGTGACAGGTCAGACAAAGTGTGATCCATAATAACCCCAATGAAGACACAAAAACAGGACTTGTGTACCCTGCCCGGAACAGGGTTACCGGGGCCCCACCCTGGAGCCAGGCCTGGGGGAGGGGCTCACCAGCGAGCGTCTGGTGGCCGGGCATTTACTCATGGTGCCCGGCTGGGCCCAGCCCGAAGGAGCTACATGAGTCCCCCCTCCCATCGACCCACCACCAATGGGAGGGGCAGTAGTAGGGGTTCGGTGCGTTGTGGATCGGGCAGTGTCCGAAGGCGTGGGCCTTGGCGTTCTGATCCTCGGTTGCTGAAACTGGCTTTTGGAACTTGGAACGTTACCTCACTGGCGGGGAAGGAGCCTGAGTTGGTGCACGAGGTTGAGAGATACCGGCTAGATATAGTCGGGCTCACCTCAACACACAGCTTGGGCTCTGGGTCCAATCTCCTTGGGAGGGGCTGGACTTTATTCTTTTCTGGAGTTGCCCATGGTGAGAGGCGGCGGGCAGGTGTGGGCTTTCTCATAGCCCCTCGACTCGGTGCCTGTATGTTGGGGTTTTCTCCGGTGGACGAGAGGGTAGCTTCCCTACGCCTTCGGGTTGGGGAACGGGTCCTGACTGTTGTCTGTGCTTATGCACCGAACAGCAGTTCAGAGTACCCAGCCTTCTTAGAGTCCTTGGGAAGGGTGCTTGAAAGTGCTCCTCCTGGAGACTCTATTGTCCTACTGGGGGACTTCAACGCTCACGTGGGCAATGACAGTGAGACCTGGAGGGGTGTGATTGGGAGGAATGGCCTCTCTGATCTGAACCCGAGTGGTGTTCAGTTTTTGGACTTCTGCGCAAACCACAGTTTGTCCATCACGAACACCATGTTCGAAAACAAGGATGTCCATAAGTGCACATGGCACCAGGACACCCTAGGCCGCAGTTCAATGATTGACTTTGTAGTCGTGTCATCGGACTTGCGGCCATGTGTTTTGGACACTCGGGTAAAGAGAGGAGCTGAGCTGTCAACTGATCACCACCTGGTGGTGAGTTGGATCAGGTGGTGGGGGAAGATGCCGGTCAGACCAGGCAAGCCCAAATGCATAGTGAGGGTTTGCTGGGAACGTCTAGCAGAAGAACCTGTCAGATTGATCTTCAACTCACACCTCCGTCAGAACTTTGACCAGATATCGGGGGAGGTGGGGGACATTGACTCAGAATGGGCCATGTTCCGTTCCTCCATTGCTGAAGCGGCTGACTGTAGCTGTGGCCGTAAGGTGGTTGGTGCCTGTCGGAACCCAGTGGTGGACACCCCAGGTGATAGATGCCATCAAGCTGAAGAAGGAGTCCTACCGGGCATGGTTGGCCTGTGGGACACCAGAGGCAGCTGGCAGGTATCGACAGGCCAAGCGATCTGCGGCTTCAGTTGTTGCCAAGGCAAAAACCCGTGTATGGGAGGAGTTTGGTGAGGCCTTGGAAACTGACTTTAAGTCAGCTCCGAAATGATTCTGGCAAACCGTCAGGCGACTCAGAAGGGGAAAGCAGTGTGTCACTAGCACTGTATATAGTGGAGATGGTGTGCTGCTGACTTCGACTGAAGACGTCATTGGGCGGTGGAAGGAATACTTTGAGGACCTTCTCAATCCCACCGACACGTTCTCCAGTGAGGAGGCTGAATCTGGGGACATGGGAATAGGCTTGTCCATTACTGAGGCTGGAGTTTGGTTCGCATAGCCGGCAGTAAGTCAGACTCGTTCCCAGTGAGAGTTGGACTCCGTCAGGGCTGCCCTTTGCTGATTCTATTCATAATTTTTATGGATAGAATTTCTAGGCGCAGTCAAGGGATGGAGGGTGTCCGGTTTGGTGACCTCAGGGTCACATCACTGCTGTTTGCAGATGATGTGGTCCTATTGGGGACATCAGGCCGCGAACTTCAGCTTTCGCTGGATCGGTTTGCAGCCGAGTGTGAAGCGGCTGGGATGAGAATCAGTACCTCTAAATCCGAGACCATGGTTCTCAGGCGGAAAAGGGTGGAGAGCCCTCTCTGGGTCGGGGATAGGCTCTTGCCTCAAGTGGAGGAGTTCAAGTATCTCGGGGTCTTGTTCACGAGTGATGGTACAAGGGAGCGGGAGATTGACAGGCGGATTGGTGCTGGGTCAGCAGTGATGCGGGCTCTTTACCAGTCTGTTGTGGTAAAGAAAGAGCTGAGCCACAAGGCAAGGCTCTCGATTTACCGGTCGATCTACGTTCCCACCCTCACCTATGGTCATGAGCTTTGGGTAATGACCGAAAGAATAAGATCGCGAATACAAGCGGCCGAAATGAGTTTCCTCCGCAGGGTGTCTGGACTCCCTTAGAGATAGGGTGAGAAGTTCAGTCATCCGGGAGGGACTCGGAGTAGAGCCGCTGCTTCTTCACGTCGAGAGGAGCCAGCTGAGGTGGTTCGGGCATCTGGTTAGGATGCCTCCTGGACGCCTCCCTCGGGAGGTGTCACAGGCGAGTCCACCTGGGAGGAGACCCCGGGGAAGACCCAGGACACGCTGGCGTGACTATATCGCCCAGCTGGCCTGGGAGCGCCTCGGAATCCCCCTTGGAGAGCTGGTGGAAGTGGCTGGGGAAAGGGAGGTCTGGGCTTCATTGCTTAGGATGCTGCCCCCGCGACCCGAACCCCGGACAAGCGGAAGATAATGGATGGATGGATGGATGGATGGATGGATGGATGGATGGATGGATGGGTGAGTAAAAACTTTTGGAAATATACTGTATACAAAATACATTTTCTTAACAGTAAATGGACTGAGACAGAATGAGACAGAATCTGGTGAAACCAGAGACATGTTTGAGATCATGTTTGAGACTTGAGTATAACAGCAAGGTGTTAAGGCACTAAGGGCTTCTGTACAAACCTCTCTGTGAGAAGCGGTAGCAAATTAAAGTTCTGGTGTCTGACTGAGACATGTAAATATTACTATTTAATAATACTTAGAATGCATTGAGCGCAGAATAGGTTTTAGGTTAGAAAACACTAAATAACACACCTTCAATATGTGTTTGACCAAATTTGTAACACATCTGTTGTTTTGCTTTTCCTGTCCTTAATTTTGCATGTTTTCAGTTGCTATATACGATAGAAGATTTTTCAGTGGCAGGCCTACACTAGAAATGCTTCATCATATACAGCAACACTGGCTCTAAGTTTGAGACTAACAGACTCCTAATGTATCCAAATGGCACTTTCCTGGCCTAATTTGCCCGAGATATTGTAATCAGAGGACATATGGTTTGTATGTGTTCTTTCAGTGCAGCGCAAAGGCTAAAACCACTAGCTGCAAACATTTGATTCAGCTTCTTGGACGAGCCTTTCAAATTAGATGACACTGTTTGGTGTTATTGGGATTTCCCACAGCTACTCCACAGCTTCTCTTGACGCAGATGTAGAGAAACATGAGCATCCCAGGTAAAGGCATAAAGGCAAATCACTTTGTATTATTAGTTAACAGCAGTAGTGTTGCATCTACATCACTGGCCAAAATGAAAATCCAAACCACCTTTTCATTGATCAATAAAGTATAACCATATACAACTGCAGAGGTCTGTTTTTCTATTCAGAATGTCACTACTGTCATTCCCACTTACCAGAATTAGGTTACTAAGATCACCAATCTCAGCATCAAACGTATCAAACACACACACTGCTTTTTTAATACTAGATTTAAAAAAGGGTCTCATAAAACTAACCCTAAGTCATGATCATGGTTACAGTACCATCACACTATTGCTTAGAATTTGAAAGTTCAGTCAGAGACTGAAAGTTGTGTGTTGTGTACTAATAATTGTTTAGTTCCTTAATATTAAGTGCTAGGTTTGCTTGTATTATGATATACTGTGCAGTCATGAGCAAAATGCAAATGTCACAGAGTATTTAAGTGTCTATCTAAGCACAATTGTAAAATACTGTATTTTTAGAGCCAGTGCTCACAAATGCATCCAGATTGGACGATCTGAGCAGACTAAAAGGGGGGGGGGGGGCGTCTCGCAGCTAGTGCGTCTGTCTGTCTGTGCGGCATCCTCCATCCTCGTGACTGACCTCACAGTGAAATGCAGAGCAGTGGATCATTAGGAGAATTGGTTCGGGGCTGTGCAGAGTGAGCACGGCACATCCGCCACTGGAGGGATCAAATCTGTGCCATCTGACGCTCAAGGATTTATGGGTTTAGTCAAAATTGCTTTTCCCAGTGGGGAGATTAAGCACTGAGTGATGTTTACAGTGAGGGCAGAGTTGTACATTCTTCCTAGGCTCCAATGCTAAAAAACTATGTCCTCGGCTGTGTTTTCAGGAGCTTCTCCTGCCTGTGAGGCGTGTAGAATCTGACTAGAGGTGGTGTGCAGGGGTATGTGCACCATGCAGATAGATGCTGTAGTTCTGCTGCTCTGTGTCTGGCTAATAGGTGCAGCCGGGAGGTCAGCTCCTCAGAGGGGTCACAAACTGGAGACCTACAAACAAAGCAGGTAAAGAGGCCATTTGGTCAGTGGAATTCCAACAGCATGTAATGGCTTTTGTGTTTTTTGCTGTATTATAGAAACTGATAAATTGTGCTTCAGTCTAGTTCTTCAACTTGTTAAGAGACGGAGCAGGACAAAAGGCCAACACATTCAGATTTAACTTTAGCCTCATAGTGTAGAATCCATGCAAGCTTTTTTTCTTGTTTTGTTGGACTGTATGCATCATATGCTTGAGATTTTGTGCATGTATTTAATGTTATAGTAAAATGACTGAAGAGGAAACATTTGGAGCACAGTTTTAGTGACCTGACAAAAAGTTTTCTGATTTCATTAATTAGATTAGATTTTAACAATGATTCATTTATTTTAGCCTCTTCATGCTCACTATCAGGTTAAAACTGAAGGTCTACTCCTGTTGTTTACTTCATGCAGAATACACAATGACACGAATTGACTAATCTCTATTGTAACCAGTGAAAGTACAAGGGTGAAGGTATTAAGGCACTAAGAGCACTAAGGGCTTCTGCACAAACGTCTCTGTGAGAAGAGGTAGAAAATTTAGGTTCTGGTGTCTGACTAAGACATGTAAATATTACTATTTAATTATACTGAGAATGCATTGAGCACAGAATAGGTGAAGTTTTAGGTTAGAAAATGCTAAATAACACACCTTCAATATGTGTTTGACCAAATTTGTAACACATCTGTTGTTTTGCTTTTCCTGTCCTTGATTTTGCATGTTTTCAGTTGCTATATACAATAGAAGATTTTTCAGTGGCAGGCCTACACTAGAAATCCTTCATCATATACAGCAACACTGGCTCTTTGAGTTTGAGACTAACAGACTCCTAATGTATCCAAATGGCACTTTCCTGGCCTAATCTGCCTGAGATATTGTAATCAGATGTATGTGTTCTTTCAGTGCAGCGCAAAGGCTAAAACCACTAGCTGCAAACATTTGACTCAGCTTCTTGGACGTGCAGTTAGCCTTTCAAGTTAGATGACACTGTTTGGTGTTATTGGGATTTCCCACAGCTACTCTACAGCTTCTCTTGAAGCAGATCTAGGGAAACATGAGCATCCCAGGTAAAGGCATAAAGGCAAATCACTTTGTATAATTAATTAATAGATTTCTTTATTCAGGTATGGAGAGTACTGTGCAGAAACCAGATACCACCCTCCATTTAATTTCCAGTCAAAATGGCCCTTACATACAAGTTTTTCCTATCAGGGAAAAAAGCAGGAAGCATATAATAAACAGAAAGTTACATGGATACCTCAACAACTGAATATACATTTTTCAGCCTTTAGTGTGTCCACCTTTTACCTTCATTTCATTACAGCTTCCATCCTTTTCTGCAGGGATATTTTCCTACACCTCCACAGTTCAGTTTCAGAAGTTGGATGCATTTTCTGCTTCTCATGATCCAAGTATTCCCAAACACATTCAGTGTTGTTGAGATGTGGACTCTGAGGTGGACAGTCCATTGTTCAGAGAACACAAAGCAGCTTATTTCTTTGATTTTGTTGTAAATTGTCTTCTTTTATGTGTATAGCCTTTTCAAAGTAGTGTCTTCTTGACAGTTTAGCTTGATTTACTTCTCTTTGTCAAAGATGGAAGCTTTAAGTTCTGTTTATCTGATGGTGACAGTTTTAGTAGTCTACCTGGTATTGCATAGTTGTTAGGAGTCCCATTCTCTCTATATCTTTTAATCATTTTATGCACTCCAGGTTTGTAAACTCACTTAATTCTCTTTGACTTTCTCCTTCCTTGTGCAAGTGGATTATCTTCTATCTAATCTTCTCAGAAATATCTCCTGAAAACTTAATAACTTGTACTTAAGGTCATTTTGAATCGAAATTAAATAGATAAAGGGTGTTCTTTCGCACAGTACTGTATACGCAAGAAAGAGAGCTCACAGAGAGTGGAAGAAAAACACTGCAGCGTGTAGACTGTGCACGCTCTGGGGTAGGGAGGAGGGGAGTGTACTGGAGGGACCTCTTTGCCAAGAGGATTAGCAACCAGCTGCTGAGTGAGTGGGACAGAGGGGAGCAGCAGCCATTACCACAGCACTCTCCCCCTGCCCCAAAGAGCAACACCCTGCCATTGTCACAGGAGATATTATTAAAACACCACTTTACGCCTTGCCATCCCACTTCAACAGCCTCTGAGGCAGCATGCACTTCTCTTCCTTTGTTCCTACATTAATCCATTTTGGGCATTCAAATTCATCTACTGTGACCTACTTAATATTACGCAGGCAAGGCTTACTGCACAGAGATGCACAAATTCTGTTAGGAATGAGCTGTAATTTTCAAATAATGATGCTATAACTGACCTCTTGGCCACAAGGCCACCAGTCTTAAGCTATTGTCAGCATCAGTGCAGAAAACAAGACAAAAACAGCCCCAAAACTGGGAAATCCCTAAATATACCATGTTGTGATTTATTTGTATGCATGACAGTTTGTGTTATAGCTGAAGTGGAGTCTATACCCTCTTTTGTACAGAATTCGGAGGGAAACGAATATGGTGCAAGGAGGAACGCATAAGTCTGGCAGGTCTGACTTTTTGCTTCATGCTGTTTGAACATTTTTCTATTGTTTTCAGTATATTAAACCAATGTTCTCTGTGAAATATGTAAGACTTCAGAATCTGTATTACAGTCTTCAGGAGTTTGATCAGTCTCATAGTGAATCATCACATTTTGTTTCAGGCATAAATATCTACAGGACAGTTTCACATCTGCCACACTTTCTGCATATCTCCAGAAGGGGAGATATGTTAAATCAAGTGTTTTAATGAGGCTGTTTGACATTACTGAAAGACATGTAGTTTAAGTGAGCAGCATTTTATATTCTTACAAATATAAACTATACTTTATTACATGTGCATTGTTTAAACAGTCCAATCTTCAGAAGAAGTCCAGATATGACAAAATCTCCCATGACAAAGTCAGAACAACTATTAAGGATAGATGACCATGACTTTACAATGAGGCCAGCATTTGGAGGTAAGTTTTTAATTTAGGCTTATGGGCAAAAAATAAGCCAAATGCAACATTAATTTTCTAATACTTGGTTACACATCCCCTTAATTAGAGTAGCAATTTTATCAGTGGCAAGGATTACATCAGCCACTTCAGTTTCTGTACCATTTCAACCCTCTTTTGCACAAACTGGTTACACATTTCATGTGTGCTGATTTCAGCATTATATCTCCTGTCCCAAATTGAGAATTGGGATTGAGGTTTGCCAAGATTGCTAGTCAGTCACAGTGTCCCAGTGTTCCAGTGTGTCTGGAACTGTGTTACATACAGACACCCTACAGTTGTCATCCTGGAATGTGGAAATGTCAACGAAGTGTTCTGCTTAGACATGAAGCACAAAGTTAGAAGAAGAGTGGGCTATAATGAACAGGAACGCAACAGACTTTTGTAATCTTTGCCTGACAGAATCGCTGATGTCATTAAGGCTTGGGGATGTTTACCCATGTATCAGAGAAGAAATTATGCATGTGACAATTTTTTGTCCAGGGAGCTTTTTATATATTTATTTTTTTACCAATTAAACCATATGTTTGTCAATTTTGTGTTAAAAAAAATAAAGCAGTAAAATAAAGTCTACTGAGGCAACTGGAATTCAAAGCAGTGATGGCCTGATACCACTTTTTCTGAAATTGATGTTGAAGGCTTGAGTAACAGCTCATACTGATTGGACATTTCTACTTGGACAAAACTACTAAGCTTTTAAATGAGCTATTTTAAATTGAAGCACTTCACTTAAGATGAGCATGATTATCATACTTAAACTACTTGAAAGTTATACTTGTCTATAGAAAGATACATACTGTAGGTAACAACTTTACATTACTCAGTCTATGTGCGTGCTATTTCAGGCCAGATTTGTTGCAGGACTGGTCTGAATAGGTTCTTTTTTCTCTTCTCAATTTTCCGCTGATATTGTCCCAATACTGTTACTCATCAATACTGATATGCCATCACTTGTTCTCAAGGTGCTATTTCTGCTAAATGATGTGCCATATCTGCAAATGTATCATCACTGTCTCTTAACCTACAATGGATATTAATGTAAAATGATTTATTTTTCAGTAAGGTTTGAACATTTCTATCAGTCCATTCATCATTAAATTTTGACCCAATGTAAAGGTCAGCTGGTGTATTAAATTCTAGACAAAAAAAAAGACTTTTCTTATGACAGTGACAATGTGCATTCAGTTTGATAGATGTCAGCAATGGAAAACTCATAAATGCTTTTATGGGCAAGTATAAAATGCCATATTAACCTGCTTAATCCTCAAGGAGTATCAATGTGGTGCCTCATACAGATTCATACTGACCCTGACAGATTCAAAGCTACAGCCTACACTGATAATATTTGAATATGCTCCGGGTGAACGGGATTTTGTGATTTGTTTGTGGTCTCATGGTCAGTGTACAGGGATTTGGTGTGGGTTTCACAGTGTACAGGATTAGAAAACAGCATGACCTTTGTATTAATAGTGACTCTAAGTATTCTGACTTAACATCCCAGCGAGAGTGGCAACAGGGAGGCATTTTCAAGCTCTGAGAGAAGCCATACCACACAACTTTGATAGCTATTAGAAAAGGACAATTACAAGACAAATTACAATTACATGACAATGTAATTAAAAATACACTATCATATAGAACAAGGTGCCCTAATCTGTTACGTTGGTCTGGCCAATCTTGTACGGTTTTAACTAGTGTCTTTTGCTGATTTAAACTGCTCGCTTTTCAGATGTCAATGCTGACAGCTTTAAAATCACCTACTAAAGGCAATACAAAGACCTGGACACAGTCCAGATGTGAGAGCTACAACTTTGATCCATTGTGACCTAATTGTATTTTTGTACTATGGGGGATAATGGAGAGTCTGAGGCTAAAATAGGGCAAAAATCCTGTGCACCATAAACACCATCAAATCCTGTTCATTGCTGAAACCCTTTTCCTGAGCCCTGAATTACAATAGTGTGTACATTTTAGAGGTCACGATTAATCAAAAAAATTTGCTAGCCTTTATTGAATGAAAATAAATGACCTGATTAAATGCTTTTTCCATTTAATTGTGCAATCACAGGACCTCCCATACCTGTGGGAGTAGATGTTCAGGTGGAAAGCCTTGACACTATCTCTGAAGTTGATATGGTGAGTTCTCATTGTCTGTAAATTGATTAGGTGGAGCATATCGTTGCTGTCCAAAGAAAAAAAAGTATCTCCAAAATAGTAACTTTACAGGTGAAGGCAAAAACATTCTTACCTCTTAAAGTATTTCAGTGTAAAGAGATTTTATTAAAGGTGATTATAGAGCATTTCTACTAGTCCATTTATCATGACATTTTCACACAACGTACAGGACAGTTTTCAGTATGGTTTTCTTTGGACAGCCTTGATATTTTAAATTTAACAAGCAAGGTAAACGTCTATATGTCTTTGGAACATTATTTGAGGAAATTTGAATACCTGAGTTTTTGAACAAGTGATTTGAAACTGTGACTAAACATTAAAGGGCCCATATCCTGTATTTTCTTTGTATTTATTTTTTTCATGAGGTCCACTTATAATGTTTGTTTAGTTTTACTGAACCAAAAAAAGTTATAATTAATTTTTAAATGATGACATTTCAACCTCTTTGAGATATGTAAAAGGCCTCTCTTCTGACTGGCTGCCCTCGATTGTGCTACTCAAAAAAAGCAGGCTGGGCTATAACATTCCTCATAACAGCATGAATAGTTGTGGCTAAACTGCTGTAGACTGAGTAGGTAGAGATATGTAAATATGTTGGTTTTCATAACATCATAGTGAGAGAGGTGTTCACAAGCCTGATGGCCTGTGAATAGAAGCTGTTTGTCAGTCTTGTAGCGTCCTGTAGTGTCTGCCTGAAGGTAGGAGTGTGAAGAGTCTGTGCTGGGGGTGTATATTGTCCCTGATGATGTTGTGGGCCCTCCTGATGATCCTGGGGTGATAAGTGTCCTGTGGTGAGGGGAAGGCTGCTCCTAAGATGGACTGTGCAGTTTTAATCACTTTGAGTAGGGAGAGAATGGTACATTTTGAAAGTTTAACATGGTTTAAATACTACATTAAACATTTTTTTTTTATTATTGTATTCAGAGCTGATTAGAAAGCAATCCCAAGAACAGCAAAAGCATAAAAAGCAAGTAAATATGATCCAAGAACTAAGTTTTGTTAGGCTTTCTTTTCACTTTTTGTTGAGGGTGTAGTAGGCAATGGAATAGAAAGTGAATCAGAAAAAAGGAACTTATAAAAGCAACCAATATGTAACTGATTTGAAATAATCTGATGTTCTAGTGACAATGTAAACATATTCAAAGCAATATTGGCCAAAACCTTGAGAAAAGCCTGAATTGCTCTAAATTCTAGCCAAATGTGATACATTTCATCACTAATTGCATACATTGTGTTTTCAAAACTTCTAAGCTCAAACCGGTGGTAGAGAAGCTTTTAACATCACCTTTGACCTTCTCACATCTCAGGACTTCACCATGACTCTGTATCTGAGGCATTACTGGAAGGATGAGCGCCTGTCCTTTCCCAGCACCAACAACCAGAGCATGACCTTTGACAGCAGACTGGTGAAGAAGATCTGGGTGCCTGACATATTCTTTGTTCATTCCAAAAGATCTTTCATCCACGACACCACCACAGACAATGTGATGTTGCGTGTTTATCCTGATGGAAATGTGCTCTACAGTTTGAGGTACATTTTCTCAAATAAAACATCTAAGACAAGGACACATCCACAGTCTCTGTAGAAGCTTAGGGTTTTGTGCTTTGCTCAAGGCAAAGCAGCAGGAAGAAGGCATCAGCTGGGGATCAAACCCACAACTGTGTCCAAACATTCCTGCCTCCAGGCTACTGCTGTCCATAGTACACCACTTTTAGTTAAATTTAGAACATTCTACCGCACACTGAACTCATGAACTGTGGATCAATGCCGCAAGCTGCAGAAACACTTGAGGAATTGCCTCCTCTCTTTGCTCAGTTCAGAAAACAGAGGTTTCCAAGATTTATACAGTTCATGAATCTATAGTTATGTGAAGATTTAGGATTTTAATCAGTTTCCAAAGCCTGCCATGATGACAGCAAAGGGACAGTTGGCCTTCATTTTGTTGTAAACAATAAAAAAAGGAGCAACTCTATACCCTCATCTGTTGCTTATGCTAATAAACCTACTAACAACGCTCATCACAATGATGGGCATCGATGAGAGCATTTCACTCTACATGAAATACATAAACACAAATAAGCTCAATCTAATAAATATAACGTTAATATGTGGCACATGGACACAATCTTAGAAAATGGCAAAAATCAACAACTTTCCATTCTATCCTTAAACAGTCAAACATGCTGTGTAGATTTTCATTAAGGATCCACTGAGTAGATCCAGTGGATCCTAAAGTTCATTAGATGGTAGAACAAGTATCATTTTCAACACTCTCTTTGTTGTCTCTGTAAAAGTTGAGCTTTACTCTACAATGCTGTCATACTGAGGCCCTTTTACATTTTAAATTCTACATAATTTAATCACTGAGATGTTAACATTGAGTGGTTTGATGTGAAATAGTGTAATGTAGAGAAACCTACCAACTCAGATTTCTTGCTAGGGTTTGGCTACAATGCAAATATGTCCATTTTATTCAGTATCCACAATGACCAGGGAACCAACACACCTTCACTGTAACGATTTTAATATGAAATGTTGCTAAAATATGCATATGTGTAATATAAAATATGCAATGTTTGTGTATGTATTGTTGATGGTAAAATAAATTGGTAAATTCCAAAAGAAAAAAGGGGTGCTTTTCACCATAAATGAATAATAAGGATAGAAAATACCTTAAAAGCTTTTCTCAAAACAGTTCTAAAACAATGCTTTAGATATCAGTATTTGGAACGATTTAATAGAACATTTTTCTGTGATGTAGCATTAAATGCTTCAGACGTCTGGTTCCTATCACTACTGTAAACGATTATTCAGTAAATTTCTCTAGAATGGTGAATTTCACATCACACTCTGTTCACATCTTAAAAGTTCTATTATGCAGAAATTGTAATTCCCATTTGATGTGATGAAAATAAATAAGCGTACACGATGATGTATTTTGTGTCTTTCAGGGTAACAGTCACTGCCATGTGCAATATGGATCTGAGTCGTTTTCCCCTGGACACCCAGACCTGCTCACTTGAGATAGAGAGCTGTATGTAGATAATGCAAAATATATTCCTTTATTTGTAATCACTTTGCATAGAAGCATTGATTTCCAAAAGTATCACAGTATAACAGTCAGCATTATAGTAAGCATGTAATGATGAATAGTTATGATCGTGACATGATGCTAAATTTCCTTCAGGATCAATAAAGTATCTGTCTATCTCTCTATCTAGGTACACAGCCTTTACAAAACTATCCAGAACATTATTCACCTACTAAGATGTATATAAGCAATACTTATTACTGATAAATAAAACCATATTACACTAATTAAGTTCTACTTTAGTAGGACTGTGCTCTGTTTACGTAAGTGGTGTCCAAGAGAACTTGCTGTCATTTCAGATGCCTATACGGATGATGACCTCATGTTGTACTGGAAAAAAGGCAATGAATCACTGAACACAGACGACAGGATTTCACTTTCGCAATTTCTCATCCAAAAGTTTCACACAACTACAAAGCTTGCTTTCTACAGCAGCACAGGTAATCCATTATTTTATTATCGAAAATTAAAACGGACATGCACTATATGTGAGGGGCTGTCTGTTCAAGTGCTGAAGGGCCTTAATCCAGCACAGCTTGCTGATTTCCCTGCTCAAACACACCTGATTCAACTAGTCAGTTAATTACTAGGATTAGTTGGTGTGTTAGATCAGGAAAGTCACTAAACCATGCTGGACTCAAGCCCTATGGCTGGAGTGACCCCAGAAGTGATCCCTGCTGTATGCTGTCAAGCTTATTAAACAGTATTTCTCATTTCACAGGCTGGTACAACAGGCTGTACATCCATTTCACCCTCCGGCGACACATTTTCTTCTTCTTGCTGCAGACGTACTTCCCTGCCACGCTGATGGTCATGCTGTCCTGGGTGTCCTTCTGGATTGATCGCAGAGCTGTGCCTGCTAGAGTACCTTTAGGTAGGCCTATCTCCACTATGATTTTGTAGGCATCGTTCAACTCCACAGTACAAACTTACACAAAATTGTACACATTATTAATGATCAGATTAAAGAACTCAATTTCACATTTCATTCAGGTTATTAAGAAATCTGTGATAGCAGCTGTGATACCACATGACTTGCAAAAAGAAAAGTAGAAGAAGAGAGAAGAAGAGAAAAGAAGAAGCTTCATACAATTCTTTGCTTTTGTTCAGGTATCACTACGGTTCTTACAATGTCCACCATCATCACTGGGGTCAATGCCTCCATGCCGCGTGTGTCCTATATCAAAGCAGTGGACATCTACTTGTGGGTCAGCTTTGTGTTCGTCTTCCTCTCTGTAATAGAGTATGCAGCAGTCAACTACCTGACCACAGTGCAGGAGCGCAGAGAGAGGAAACTTAGAGAGAGAGTAAGTGTGCACGCACATTTTCACATGTGATCTATGGCGGGGGCAGTCATCTCTGGACCTTGAGGGCCAGTGTCCAGAACAGTTTGGGGATTTCCAAAAAATAATGATACAAATAGACTAACAATCAAAGCATCAAAGCCTGTCTAGCTGCAACTCACTATCAAAGTCATTTTAAAATATTTACCCTTAAAACCTTTAAAATATACTTGATGACAACATCCCTTTCTCCTGTAACTTGGAAAGTTTAAACCAACACATTATTACAGCAGTTTATCCTATTGATGCTATTACTCCCTAGTTACCCTGCACATGTGGTATAGCAAACCCAGACGAGGACATCATGATGACTACTGGCTACAGTGACATGGACCAGAACACCACAGGGAACTATGGGATGCCAGAGAACGGAGGGAGGCAGGAGAGGATGCTGGCCCAGTTCACAATAGCAGACAGCCAGACCCCGAGGCAGGTGAAAAGCTCAAGAGGCTATGTTAACATCTGGATAGACACACATGCCATAGACAAGTACTCAAGGGTGATCTTTCCAGGAGCTTACACCCTCTTCAACATCATCTACTGGTCCATCTACTCCTAACAATACAAAGCCAGAGGATGGCACCTGCCTCTATTTAAACAGCAACGTGATTTGAACAATCAAAGGCAGGGAATCCTTTGTGACATATACTGACTAGAGGAATGAGGCACTGACAAATGGAAATAAAAAGGTACATTCTGCCTTCTTCATGCTTCATGTCTTGAACTGTTTGTACTTTTTAAAAATGGATCTTGTTTCTTGCATTTTGATGACAGTTTTGGAATCTTTCACTGAAATAGTTTCATAACCTAATGTTTTAAAATAAAACAATAACATAAAAAGCCTAGAAACAAGATGGGGTATGTGGAGTCGAATACAATTTAGAAAATATAATTTCAATGGATTATTGCGACTGGAAGGTCACCGGTTCAGTCACCTGAGCTGACAATGCGTAACGAAAGTGCCCTTGAGTAAGGCACCTAACCCTCAACTGCTCCCTGGGCACCGTGGATAGGGCTGCCCACCGCTCTGAGTAAATGTGCTCACTGCTCCCTAGTGTGTGTCTTCACTAGTGTGTATGTGGCATTTCACTGCACGGAGGGGTTAAAATGCGGAAGTGAAATTTCCCCCATTGTCAGACTAATAAGGGTCACTTAACTAATTATGTTCCCTGACTAAAGGTACCGAGATGTACCCTTGAGGCTACCACCCTACTGACAAGAGGGGTATTTTTTTTCCAGTACCTACAGGCCCTGTTCATGAATGAGCACTCAAACTGTCCTAAATAACTTGAACAACCACAATCTTTCTTAATAAAATATGTTCTACAGGAGAAAATAACCCCTTTTTGCTTTGATACAAAGAATTGCCCATTCATTATTTACAGATAAGGACCCAGCTTTGTTTTGCGAAATACATGCATTTGTCCTATGTACCCTTCTAAAGCCAATAGCAACCTACTATGAAAAGTACAAAACCAAAACAGTCCATGAGCATGCCAGGTAGATAAAAAAAAGAAGAAAAAAAGAGAAAGATACTGGAAGCACTGCTGTTTGGGAAGTTGTATATGAGAATCAGACATACATTTTTATCTGGCATGTAGTTATGCATTTGTATGTTATTTTAACTGCATTGGCATTGTGTAATAGCAAGTACAATGCAAAGCCATTTCAAGTTGGTTACTATTACATCACAAAACTAAATAGTTTAAGATGTAATTATGATATTTTTCAGGATAAATCGAGACGCATGATGCTATTTAATTAATGCCAGTAACAATAGTCTTCAGTGGGGAAAAAGATTTGTCGGAACAGCAAACAAATAAAGAACATTCCTTTTGTATTTAGGAACTTGACAAATCCAAAAAGAATGTATTTATTCATTAAGAAGGTTATTTTTTTTTTCAGATTTGTCTTTCAAGTAGGTAAAACATATCTGAACATGTTTGAGAAGTGTAATAAACAATCCATTTTGAAAAAAGTTTCAATGATGCAATCAAACACTTTTTCCTGGGACCTGTTCACACAGTCTTAGTCATCTCACTAACATCACACTAAAAGCTAGAAATGTGTTTAACACCTAACAGGATTTAATGACTCTTACATGCTATGTTATGATGCAGTCTGTTACTGGAACTTCAGGGTACTCTGATATGGTGCACAATAGGAGAAGAAATGAACATGATAGATCAAAATGTCCATTTAAGGCAATGCTTCAATGTGTTAAGTCATACCTGTTTATGGAGTAAATGCCTTATTTGCTTTTTTGCTCTTGTGAGCATTTGGCCACTGTGAACTCCTCTTTGACCTGCTTGAGTAAGGTTGGGTTCAAAAGCACATCAGCAGCAGTCATGGCTAGAGCTTTGGCTGTCTGCAGTGTGTACATCTGTGCTTTCTCTGAGCCTGTAACAGAGAGTGAATATGCAAGTTTACTCACCAAGGCCAGAAGGCCAGAATTTTTTTATATATGAATAAAAAATTAATAACTAAATAAATATGTTTAAAAATATATAATATATTTGTATTGACTGAAATTTAAGGATAATTATTTTATGAAGATTCAGAGCTGGTGTTATGGTTTAAAAAAAAAAAAAAAAACATGAACTGAGTAGCTTGGCATGATTTTGTTTGCTGCTTATCAATGTGAAAAAGTAGTGCTTCTTGTTATTTGTGTATCTCATAAAATGTCAGATGAAGTAGCCAGTGAAGGTGAGGTGGTACAACACACGATTTTAACAATTTAGACCAAGACACCTTTGAAAAATTACAACGGGCGTGTTTCTACGTGTGATGTCTTCAAAATCAATGTGTTGCCCTTCTACAAGAAATAAATAATTGATGGAAAATAACTGTTTTATAATTAGCATTCAACACAAATCCAATTTGAAGATAAGACAAGGTTAAAGGCACTTTGCAGTGTAATATTTATATATCTTAATCTGTAAAATACACAAGAATATTAAACGTAGTGAAAAGGTTGTGCTGCCATCATCTGCGTGTTTTGAGTTGGTCAGTCTTCCACACCATACATAATACAAGCAGCTTTCAGGAGATCACCAGTAACTTTTGAACCCTGGGCTTATTATTCAATTATTAGTCTTAAGACTTGTTATTCAGTAACAACTACAAGGTATTCAGTAACTACTATAATACTGATCCATAAATTATAAAGTTAGTGGAAAAAAAATGAACTTTGGACCACAAATGGGCTCTTAGTTAAAAGAGATAAGGGAGCTACAGATGCTACTACAGCTCTGAATGGTCACGCTCACAAAAACAAACTGAGTAATCCATAAATCTGGCTTGTTACTCAATACACTGAAATGTTTTAAGTCTTGAGACCTGTTATTCAGCTACAAGGTATTCAGTAACTACTATAATACTGATCCATAAATTATAAAGTTAGTGGAAAGTGGAAAAAAAAAAAGAACTTTGGACCACAAATGGGCTCTTAGTTAAAAGAGATAAAGGAGCTACAGATGCTACTACAGCTCTGAATGGTCACGCTCACAAAAACTGAGTAATCCATAAATCCGGCTTGTTACTCAACACACTGAAATGTTTTAAGTATATACACACGTAGCAAAATGCTGTTTGGCCAAAACAGAGCGACAGATAGACAAACAACACAATGCAAGATTCAAAAATCCCATCTCTAGTGAACTGCATGGTGGCGGCAGCATGTGGTATGGGTAAATTATTCCTATAAACTTTTCCAGTAGTAGAAGCTCACCTGCAGCTGTTGCATACTCAGGTGTGTGGTTCAGTGCCTCAGTCCCAATGTAAAAGAAAGGGTGAATCCCAGGGACAACAAAGGATACATTGCCGAAGTCTGTGGAGCCTGTAAAAAAGTCAATCTTAATAAAAATGAGAACAAAAGAAAAAAAAAATTGCACTTTTCAGTAATACTTTGTTTTGATTTGCTGTCCTTTATTGTGCCTCACTAAAAAAGCAGTCCAGGGCTTTTGAATGTGTTGGACTAAACTGTTGCATGCTGAAAGGCAGATATATGTAAATGCACTGATTTTGTAAATACACAGGCAGCATAGTTTTGCAGCATAGTTTCCATAAATGGAATGTGCGGAATGTGTGACTTTACCACTGTTTACATCCTACATCAAACTCTTATTTAGAATGAGTGAGGCATTTGTTTTTCCATGATACAGGTCCATTAAAGCTGAGGTGGTTTCAATATTATTTGTTAAAACTAATATGATTTGCACATAAAACAAAACAACAAAAAATTGAAATATTTGTTTACCAGTAAAACTTCTGCACTCTTCTTTGAACTCCATGCCTAGAGCTCTGCCATTCTCTTCATAGTGTTTTTCCAAGGAAGGATTTGGCAGGATGTTGGAATACACTGGGTTAGGAAATGTTATTTCCACCTACAATAACAGTGACTTAGTGACTATTTAAATAACAAAAAAGACAAAAGAAAGTACCTTAAGCTAAACATTAATAGTCACAATAATATGACCATCTTTCTTTCCTCCCACTTACCTGACAGCCAGTTGCTATGGCAGCTGATCTGAAGCATGTCTCTACTTTATCTTTGAGGTAAGAAAGGTCTTTGAGCAGCGGTGTACGCATATAATACTCCAACTCGGTGTAGTCTGGAATAATGTTAGGCTTTGTTCCACCATGCTTAATAATGCCTGTCAAAGGTAATGTGGCAACAATGCTCATAGACCATGGATCAAAAGTAGGCCAACATGAACAACTGCATCAGGCTAATCAGGATTAATGTTTTGAGGATATTGCAAAGGAAGAACAAAATTCCATAGCAGATGTGTCTGCATGACTGTCTCTTACCATGTAGCCTCCAATCTGGCCTCAGCTGCTGCCTCAACACGGACAAGCTGCTGTAAGCAAGCACAGCAGCATCCAGCGCATTCACACCCTCCCATGGGTAAGCAGCAGCATGAGAGGCTTTCCCATAATACTTTACAGTGCAACTGAAAAACATATTTGACAGAGTATAAACATGCTATGCTGGTTTAGAAATTCTTTGAAAATTTTCACATCTTCACTCTCCTTTATTAGCAGAAGATATCCAGAACGTAATGAAATATGACACCTAATACTTTAAAAAATCCTTACTCTCTTATGCAAATGCAGGGATGGAAGGCTTTATTTTCCTGGGAGGGATGAGCCATGAACACAACATCCATGTCTGCAAACGCTCCAGCCTGGATCAGTTTTATTTTACCTCCTCCTTCCTCTTCAGCAGGGGTTCCCAGAACTGTTATCTGACATGCACATTATTGTACACTTAGCCAAACCTTGGTCCATCTATTCTCTCTTATATGCATTTATATTCTTATGATGTAAAATTCCTATGATTCGTGTTCTGCTTTGCAGGGCTTATGAATGCATGTTTATTTGTATAGCACCTTTCGGACACTGTTCATTCAACATGCTTTACACATTTCGAATTAAAATTTAACGACATGTATGAGAATAGAAATTACGATGATTAGAACATGACAAAAAACAATAATTTAAAAGAGACACAATCAGACATTAAACTAAATATCTAATTAAGCATTAAATTAAGATAAAAATGTTGTTACAGGATAGAAGTCCAGTAAAGCTAACAGTGAGCTGAAAACATGACATGACTAAAACAGAAATCAGAGTCCATTAGTACACCAAGGTTACATGCTAGCAAGTCTCTTAAATCCACACTCAATTGACTGGAACTTTTTGTTGAAATTCTTGCAGATTATTTTTAGAGTATAGGCATTGCAGGAATTATTTTAATTAATGTGATCCTACTGCAGGACAATAAGATGATACTTATTGATATTGTGAAAGATTATGTCACAATATATCAGATTATGCTTTTCTAAGCATTTCATGGATATCATCAGTACTTAAAGAGTCCTGACCAACTGCATGCTTCACTGCAAAGAGCGCATAATTAGTTCTGTTTAGTGTGATTTAGTGCATTTCAGTATGTGGAACAATAAATAAAAATCATTGTAATCATGGTTTCTGATGGTATTTTATGAATGTGGCACCACTAGTTCTTTTTGTCCTTTCCAAGTCATCAGATGTCAGAAGAAATAAGCACTGTGAATGATAAAGTTTCTTTAAATTTTGTGTTATTATATTGTTGTAGTATCACTCACCTCTAAGCTTACCCAATCTATGCACTTATGATAGCTCTTTAGAACATGTAAAAACACATAAAACATAGAAAATCAAATCTCAGAATCAAAATTGTATTGAGCCTGAAAATATGCGTATAGGTACACCCCCAACCCCAACCCCAAATGCTGAGACATGTTAAGCAAGAATAACTAAATATTTGTGTAACCTTGTTTGATGAATATGCCAAAAGGTGCATTAATTATTCATGAATAAAGAAATAAAAATAAAATGGGATGTAATTTTTAAATGTGAGATAAAAATCTGCATACATACATTCAATACATACACTGCTTCATTCTAAAATATTCCACTTGAGAAATTCACTTTACATGTATTTATTTTCTGTATCAGATGGGGCCTTACTTACACTTCTATTATTGATTATTGGTTTATTGATTTATTGAATCAGGTGTGCTGGAAGCAGGGAAAACAGTCAAAGATCTAAGGTTGTAGTAAGTCCATATTACGTTTGCACTAGTAATTTATCTGTAACCTTATTCAACAAATTTCACATACACAGATCCAGAGTCATGGCTCTGGTCCCTAATCGACCTGATTTTTTATGGTTCCTAAATACAACAGCACAGAAAGCTAAAAAGACAACGAATTTACTCAAGCACTGTATTGAGCAACATTATACACCGGTCAGTTTATTTATTTAAAATGTTTTATTCATCTAACTTTTAATTTGAATATACTTTGTTTTTCATGTGTGGATGTGAGTACTGTGCTTTCCTTCGAATAGGTTCAATATAAAACCTGTTTGTTTAATTCTTCCCAGACGGATCTGGAGCTGTTAATTTACTCCTGTTCGGTTAAAAAACATTTGAAATAAAAAGTATTCTGTGTTTCAGCTTCTTTGTTGACTCTACCTTCACAGGGACGTCTGCCTGACTCTCCAGAGCCCCTTTCAGGCCGAATGCTGCAGCTACACCAACCTCTGCGATGAGATTATGACCACACGCGTGACCGAGACTAGGAAGAGCGTCGTATTCACACAAGAAACCAACATTTACGACCTTGAGGTTCTTCTGAGTGCCGAGACACCAAGTAGCCCGGAAAGCGGTCTCTAAAATGTAGCTGGGTTCAACGGTCCAGCCGCCTGCCTCCGAAAAGAAGCGAACAAGCAAGTCATGGCTCTGCTTTTCTTTAAAGGCCAGCTCCGGTGTGCTCCAGATGTCCTGACTTAAACCGTACAGCTTCTCTCTGCACTCCTCAATGCAAACACAGATGTTGTGTTTCAGTCTCTCTCCATCAGCCCCGCGCACTGACGCCATGAGGAGGACGTTTCAGGTGTTCAGTGCTAAGACCAGGTAGCAAAACTTGCATCGCTTTTTCTTTTTTATACCGGGCGAAATACCTCCCCCTAGTGTAGCGTTACTGTAGTGGAACCGTTAAAGGGCTATTCCACCGAAAAACGAAACATGAATCCTGCTGCATACTATAATTGTTAAAGTATTTAAAAAACGTAAGAGTGATTTGTTGTGAATTATTCAAAGGCAGCCAGACTTCCAAATGTTTAATGCATGTACAAGCTATCTCACCAGAAATCATTCCACAAAACGGTTACCAAATGTCTGAGACAACACGTTTTTTGTTTTTTCGGTTTCACCACCATATCTTACCTTTGTCAGCATTACATATTAAACCTGAGAAGCAGAGGTGTAGCCAAGTGGGAAGATAGTTTGAAGTTGCCTTTGATATCACCTAATTTCAGATCAATCTTCTTTCGGCTGCTCCCTTTAGGGGTCGCCACAGCGGATCATCTGCCTCCATCTTGCCCTGTCCCCTGCCTCCTCTACTTTTACACCAAATTCCAGATCAATACATTATTATAATTATTGTTTCACTTATATATGTATATGTATATGTATATATATATATATATATATATATATATATATATGTGTGTGTGTGTGTGTGTGTGTGTGTGTGTGTGTGTGTGTGTGTGTATGCATGTATATGCACACAGACACACAAGTAATTAACTTAATAAATAAACTTAAATCGTTTTTTTCTTTACTGAAGTATTCCTATTTTGGGAGATTTTTTTACTTTACCCCCACTACGTTTAAAAGTCACATATCTTATTTTTTACTCTACTACATTGTGTGAAATCTGTCGTTCCGTTTGGTTTGTGTGCATGTTTACATGCCTATATATACACGCTTAGGCCTCTTTGGCAGGTAAAGCAGGTCATGCAGAGTTCATGCAAACACTGACTGGCACTCGCTAATGGTGTTCTGGGTTGATATCACAGTGGAAGGGATTCAGATCATTTAATCAGGTGTTCTGGGACTGATACCATATACAGTTGTTCGTTTCCTAATGGTCTCTAACGGCAACCAGTGCAGGTCAGGCAGAGAGTGCAGGTCTGCAGACTGACCCTCAGATTGACTAATGCAGAAAATGACGGACAGCTCGTTCTAACCTGCGGTTGGCCAATGCCAAATGTGACTGACAGCCAAGAGTAATTATTTAAATGGTTGATGCAAAAAATGATTGACAGATTCCCGCCCCCAGATCCCTCCCCTTTAGGGCTCCGGTCTGCAGCACTCCCCTTCCAATTCCTTCTCGAAGACGGTACATTTTCGCGCTTGCGTACTCGATATCGATACCTTATGAAAGGGGAAAAATCCATAAATAATAAAATACATCAACAGTTCAGTGTTGTAGCTTACCTTCGGCAATACTTGTATTCATGTGATGTTTTATTTATATGGAAATGATGGACAGATATTATGTACAGAGAAAATTCAATACACCAGTTTGTCATTTTAATACAGTAACACTATTTTATTCATATTTTTTCTTAGAATGGGGTGACCCACTGCTAAGAGTTCAAGCTATATCCATGCTCAGAAGCAACGAGGCGGTTCACTGGTCATTTAGGACAGCAAATGAAATGTCTGTATTTTCACTGTAATTATTACATCCCAGAGCTCCAATCACAACCGCTGTAAAGAAAGCAGAGTTGGTAAGTTTCTTTTCAATGCACCATTTCAGATTTAACCACTTTGAATGACTTTGTTTACAGGTTGTATTATTTAGAAATTTGGGGGGAAAAAAATCTGGAATTCTTCTTTAAACACTTCTTTTGTGAAGGCCTTTGACAAAAGATAAAATTATGAATGTGAATAGACTGTTTGACCACACAATTCATTCCCAAAATCACATAACCTATTGAAGAAGTTCACAACACAACAGTTCAAAACTGAATGCAACATTTACAGTATTTTTAAATCATTACACAAGATCCAACCAGAACAAAACAACATAAATGAAACAAAACAAAAACGTGTTTTTTTATTTAATGTAAACATTCTTTACTGGCAGCCATGACCACTGGACAGCTCTTTTTAAACTGCAAAGGCGAATTAGCACTTCATATCGCAAACTATTGTCAGATTCTCCAAAAAATTACAAAAACATGATTTAACAGTAATAATAACAATAGTAAAAACACCCCTCTCAGTTTAAAAATGTTGCTTGCAGGAGTGTCAAGATTACTTTGCAGCTTGTTTGCGGACCCGTCCAGTCTTCTTCATCACATAGACCGATTAAATAAGACCTGTTATTTTCAGTGTTTTCAATGTCTGATTAAGTCTCTGCACACGTTTCGAATGAGGACGAAAATAACAGAAAAAAACTACTGTTAAACAAATGAATTCATCATAATACTTTATAATGTGTGCACATCCTTTTCAATTTTTTTTGTCACCTATAATAACCTCCCTTTCCACCCTTTCCCCAGTGATCTCGTTCTCCACCTCCTCGGCCCCAGCCACCTTTGGATCCACCTCCATATCCTCCTTGTCCATATCCTCCCCCTCCTCCTCCTCCATATCCTCCCCCTCCATGACCTCCACCCCTGTATCCGCCGCCACCATACCCTCCCCCTCCTCCTCTGTATCCACCTCCATCCTGTCTCTTTTGCCAAGGTGGCATCTCAGGGGGAGGAGCTTCAATCTCTGATGGTCTTCCACCCCGATCAGGAACCCTTCCCATAAGCACCTAAACACAGAAAACAAGTACCTCATTTAAACACAGAAAGAAAAGACCTTAGGTGAAATATGGTTCAATTTGGCCCTCAAATAGTAAAAAGTGTGGCTAACATTCAACAAAAGAGGAGTGCATAACTTACCAATACAGTTTCTAAGAAAAAAAAAAAAATAGATGAACATATCTAAAGGGAATAAACTTAAATATGCAGTTTTTCTGCACATTGTAGTGCACAACTTCTATTCACTTGCTTCTATTTATATGACTTTAACATATTGAAAAAAAAAAAAAAAACAAAAACATACACTATAAAATGTACCATAATTTTGCACAGGCCACATTAAGGCTGTGTGATAAACATATTTTATCATAAGTGTTATATGCATTACTGTGATAAACACATCATTAGAGCAGCAATGACAGGACAGATCTAATTACCAGAGAGACGTCATTTCATTACAGGCACAAACAGTTACAAGCCTGCTTCCCTGTGCTTGCATTGAACCTGCTCTCCCCTGTGGGAGAGGAGTACCTTAGCCATTTGGTCAAATGGTCAACTGCAAATCACACACTCGCAGACCTTAAACTGTCAGTACATAACTCAGCTTTAATGGAAATTCAACTCAAAACAGCATGCAGCAAAGGAAAAACTCTGAGCACACAGACTAGCTCAGGCTCTACTGTTTTGCTGCTAGCCAACTGACCCCCCCTCCACCATCGCTTCTCATATCATTTTTACATCCACCATGCATTTTATGTCAATATTATTCAGCCCTAGGTCACATTTTTTTTCTTACTATGTCAGGTTCTGCAACTCACAATAACTGTGCATTAAAATGGACCAGAGTCATATGCAATTTTTTGGGCACCCTGGTCAAATGACATGTTTTGTTGATTTTCTAAGTGAATATAAGTTAACACATCCTCAACAGAGAACACACTGTAGAGGATTAGCATGAAACATAAATAAAGCATATAAGTTGATTAGGGTGTCCAAACCTTTGCACATGGCTGTATAAAGCTCATACTCAATCAGAATCATATTTCAATAAAGTGACTTAATTCAATACAACTAAAGAGAATAGGAACGATTGCAAGCCAGAGAATTCAGCATAATACACAGTGAATGCCATTGCATGTAACTATTATTCAGACAAATGTACCACCATTGTAACACAGGAGCTGAAATGTGCCAGTGTTGTAAAGTTGTAAAGCAAGCCCTACTCACTTTGTTCACAGCACAGACAGTCTTCTCTCTGCTGGCACCACTGCTTGTCTTCACCATGTTGCAGATATCTTCTCGTGTTGCCAGTAGATGAGCAAGGCTTACTGATGACTTCAACGTCAGTGAGTGTCTCTTTGGCTGATATGCTTTGGCCATAGTGTCAATTTTTGCCTGATTTAAAAAAAAAAAAAAAGAAGAAGAAAAAAAAAAAAACACATTTGCATTCATGGCAAAATGATTCAATGACACCTTTGAAAACAGGAACATACTGAAACTGCAGATCAAATTCACTGCATAGAGGCTTGAAGCAGAATAGTCATGGATATATGTAGCTGAACCTGCCTTGGCTCTGTCAGACCAGCTGAAAGACTGCACAGTGACATCCAGGCGTTTGATCAGCATGCGCCGACGACACTCGTAGTCTGCGGAAAGAACGCAATTAATCTTGTCCAGCTGGCTCTGAGGATACAAATAAGCCAATGGTTAGAAATGACATTACTTCACCTAAGATTTTTCAAATCTTAGATAAAAATCCACATCAAAGTGACCAAAAAACAGTTAATACATTCTAATACTTAGCCCAGATCTAAAACACTTTAGAAATAGTACTGCTTACTGAATAAGAGCATGCTAAATATTCATATTTTTTTTCTTTATGTTGTTGAAATATCAAAAAACTAGTTTACAATTCCTGAGATGTGCATGAAGAGCACAGATGATTAGTAATTAGCTCATCTCACTCATGACTATTTGATTTTCAAGCTCAAAAATACTTGTTCATACAGACTTAAACACCAAATATACTACTAGTAACCCAAAAATCATCATCAGCTGCTTACCCACTGTTCACTGCTAAGGGAATGCCTCAAAACTGGTTTTCCAATATGCTTCTCTGGAACTTTCTTGAGCAAAATGTTTACCTGGTAAATGTGTCAACACAAACAATAAACTGCCAAACTCAACAGTTAGTAGAAGATTTTACAATGGCAGCCAGAAAAATGGTCAAATGTACAGCACATTCTGACTTTGAAATTCACAAAAAAAGCTTAATATCTTAATGGCAATATTGTACCATATTTTAAAGGCCCCATTTTCTTAGAAATAGACATTTCATCCCTTTTTTTAAATAAGAGTTTGATGTTGTATATAAAAACTGTTAAACTTTCAAAATGTACCTGTTACTCCAGTCCATAAATCAAAACTAAGCTGCAAAATCAGCCCATTTTAAATTAGTTTTTTAAGAGGTAATGGAAAACAAATAATTTACATATTTCTCTCTATTATATCAGTTTAACCTCGCCCATTTACAGTGAAGTTATAAGTCTGGGGAGGGAGGTTGTAAAATGGTTGTGTAAAATATATATATATTTTTTTTCCCATAAAGCTCACAAACACATAAGTGAGTATACAGGAAAAAGATAAGAAAAATGTAGGATATGGACCCTTTAAGCTCTAAACTGTTTGTATCATTTATTAATATACAACCCCATTTCCATAAAAGTTGGGACGCTGTGCACAATGTAAATAAGAATAGAATGCAATGATATGCAAATCATGTAAACCATATACTGAATTGAAAATAGTACAGAACCAACATATCAAATGTTGAAACTGAGACATTTTATTGCTTTTTGAAAAATATTTGCCAATTTTGAATTTGATGCCAACAACACGTTCCAAAAAAGTTGGGACGGGAGCCTGTTTATCACTGTGCTGCATCACCTCTTCTATTAACTACAGTCTTTAAGCTTTGGGAACTGAGGAGACACTGCTGTAGTCTTGAAAGTGATGTTTCAGCTGCTCAACAGTTCGGGGTCTCCTATTTTTCATTTCATAATGCACCAAATATTTTTCAGTGGTGACTGGTCTGGACTACAGGCAGACTACTTCCTCATCTTTACTTCTGAAAGACTCTGCCTCTCTAAGATGCTCTTTTATACCCAGTCATGTTACTGACCTGTTGTCAATCAGCTACTAGGTGTTGTTTTTTTTTTTTAGCATTACACAACCTTACCAGCCTTTTGTTGCCCCCGTTCCAACTTTTTTGGAACCTGTTGTTGGCATCAAATTCAAAATGGGCAAATATTTTCTAAAAAACAATAACATTTCTCAGTTTCAACATTTGATATGTTGTCTTTGTAGTATTTTCAATTAAATATAGAGATTAATTAATTTGCATATCATTGCATTTTGTTTTTATTTTCATTTTGCACAGCGACCCAGCTTTTTGGAAATGGGGTTGTAAATATACTATAAATTATACCCTTTTCAGAGTTATAATTTATGAGATAGAAATCTACGTTTAAAATAACACATGCACATCAAATGAGAACTAACCTGGTTTTCTATAGAGGGAAATAATTCTGATGTTTGTTGCTGGCTAGGTTCTGGAAGTTTAAGTGCTTTGCAAATCATTTGGAGATCTTGTAGAGGTGTGATCTGTTTCTTAAACTTTGTGTCAGTCCGTGTCTTGCTGGCCACAATCTGTGCAGCCTGAAGTTCAGATACCAAAAACACTACAAATACAAAACAAACCTTGTTAAGCAGCAGTTCAGACAGTTTATAATTAGGTCAATTACATGAGTCACAAAACTTACAAATGATTTTCAGATGGTCCTTTTTGTTCTTCAGTTCTCCTTCCATTAACCCTGAAACAAGCCCCTTATATGGACAAGCCAGTTCGCCGAACAGTTTGCCTAGGTAAAGCATCTCTGTCTTAACATCCTCTGTCAAAATATTAACAACACATCACAAACAGGACAAGACAATATACTTGAAACATTTTATAGTGTGCAATCTTAGTACAAATATATTATGTAAAATGTAAGTTATGTGAAGTAAGAATGCAACAGCTTTAGTGCAATAAAGTAATAAAAAATTAATAAAAAAATCAAAAATAGTTTGAAACAGTACACTGAAATTTACAACTCTATAGAAGATAACCTCTCTCTGCCTCTTCTGGGGGTCTCATATGCCTCATTTTGTGGAAACAACTATTAATAGACCTTTGAAGTCATGTGGGAATTCTGTAGACAGCGACATGCCTGAATTAGGGTCTATGGAAAAAATGAATGCCTTTTTCAGAAAAAGCCACTTTCGTGCCCACTGTTAACAAAAAGGTTATAAACCTTGTGTTTTTCCCCAGAATGTCACTGGGTCCCCTACATTAAGGTTGTGTACCAGCTGAAATATGACTCACACAACATACATTCTACTAGTAAGAACAGTCTACAATTAAACTTCAGCGCTGTTCTATACCACCACCAACTGCTGAAACTAAGTATTACTGCCAAAGCAACTTAACCACGTATGACAAGGGTTGATGGTTATTGTGATGAGGTTGCCAGTGTTATGATGTTGGTTTGATGCACAGGGGTGTTAGCTTGCATGCAATATTCTTATTTCAATTTCTTAACCTTGCAATTCAGAAGATCTTAAATTTAGGGGAAAAGTGTATATAGGGCAAAAAGTATGGGGCTTGGAACTTTCTTGTTTATCACAGGCTGCAATTTCTGAGAACACCAATCATTTTTTTCCATAGAGAAAACTACTTAGACACAGAATTCCTAACTTGGGCATGATGAAGACTGAACATACGACTTCAGATGTCCACGATCAAAGTTAGTCATCTGGGTGCCCCTATCACAGTACAGTGGACAGGAGGGGTTTATACTATGCACTCACCACACTGAAATGCCTGGCCTTTTTTTTTCAAAACCAATTTAACTTTGACCCAAGATTTTAAAAAAAAGTAATATAAAACTTGAAAATGTGTATCGTTACACCCAAAGAAGTAACATTTTGTATCACTGAACTATTTGTATACTAAATATGATGTTAAAGGGGAATTCCACTCATTTTTTTACATTTCTGAATCACTGAGTCATTGAGAGTGGTTTGATGTGAAATTGTGCATTAAAGAGAAACTTGGAGACTAATTTCTTTACAGTGGTGGTTATAGGAACTGAGCGTCACAATGTTTTCCAACACAAATATAGCCATTTTATTTACTATCCAACACCACAAGTGAACCTACATGTGCATGTGTTTATATGTA
The DNA here is from genome assembly GCF_015220715.1 of Pygocentrus nattereri. Classification (NCBI taxonomy): domain Eukaryota; kingdom Metazoa; phylum Chordata; class Actinopteri; order Characiformes; family Serrasalmidae; genus Pygocentrus; species Pygocentrus nattereri. The sequence continues at coordinate 31,897,682 of NC_051220.1, read as the reverse complement.
ATGATGATGATGGCAAAGCAGTCAATCTGAATAATTGTTTTCTTTTGGGACGATTTTGCCTTACAACACCCTGCATGTACATCTCCGCCATAAATGGATTAAAATACATTTTAAGCCACATTTTAAGCCATCGGACAGCATATCTAATCACTGAATGTCATAACTATGTGAGGAAGCTTTCAGAGGCAACTCCTCAGACGTCTCATTCCTATCACCGCCACTGTGAACAATTCTGAATCGGCAAGTTCCTCTAGAACAGAGCATTTCACACTAAACACTCCGAATGACTTTGTTTACACCTTAACCATTGAGAACGTAGAATTTTTTTTAAAAATCGGTGGAGTTCCCCTTTAAGTGCAGAACATTACCTGATGTGTCTGGTTTTTCACTCTCCAGATCACAGAGCTGGTCCAGTTTAGTCGCCAACCACCTACACAGTGCGACATACTCTTGAGAGGAAAAGCCCTCTTCACATGCAGTTAACAGGGCTTTCTCCTTATCCAGGGCCCCGTTGTATCTGTAAATAAAAATGCACTTCAGAGCTGCAGTGAAATGATAGAAGCAAACACGAGCTCAAATTTTTTGGTTTAAGTTATACCATTTAAGGTGGAGCGAGAAATTTCGAACATTCGTAACATTAGCTGTTGCACTATTTAAGGTGGAACGGGACAATTCGAACAAGAGGGCTGTGGAATGGTGTGGTGAGACCATCACTCGGCTGCACAGCAACACTGCTGCTAGCTCTGCTCTACTAGCTAACGGGCTAAACGGTTAAAAGTGATAGATTCAAATGAATCGTGCTTACCCGACTTGATCCAATCCATCAAGTATATCACTTTCCATTTCGTTCAGTATAAATAAAATGAGAAACAATGAAGCGACCAGTGAAAGATAGCCAGCAAGCTATCACTGCGAGCTCGTGCGACGAAAACACATTCGTTGTGCTACACGAACCGCTTCTCTTTGTTCCACCCTCAGTTAGTTCCTATGTTCCTTATTGTGAAAAGTGTAGCCTGCTTCATGTGTTTGCTTGTTAGGAGCTAAAGCACAAAATGATGAAACTGGATCATAATATCAATAGAAATAAAGCAATATATTATATATTGAATCCATGCAGGCACTGTCTAATTATCACCACCAGCCTAACTTTAATTAATAGAATTTATAGTACTCCTTTGCAATAGTTTAAGGATTTGAAGTAAATATTTAATTTCTGAAAAGCACATGGCATGCTGTTTCTGGGAATATGTAGTGTGATAAGAGAGTGCTCTTCAGCATGTCAAAAATATTATATTTTCCTAAGCTGTGAATTTTCAATAGCAAATAACTGAATATATTCATCTGTTATTGTGGTATCTTAATGAAATTAACTTTTAATCTATGAATCAAGGATGTATTCCTCTCACAAAAGTAACAATCTTCTGTTTATTATACATTTACTACTGGAGTTCATAAAATTTGTCTGACAGAGACCTAGGAAGAAAGGAATACTTCTTCTTCTTCTGATTACAAATATGTAAGTCACTCTAATGTCAATAAAAGATCATTATCTGGGCCTAATCTGCCCAAACCATCTGACTATATAGATCATTTTGTGATAGGGAATGAGATGCACTTTGAACTGTCCCTTTTAACATTAAAGGGGAAATCCACTGACTTTTAACAATTTCTGCATAATTAAATCTTTAAGTTGTAGATAAATTACATGTTTTTGGTATTTTCTGCTTTGTTCTGCAGAAACTTCACAGGAGCCAGACATCCGAAGTGTTTAATGCCTCTAAAACCTTACTAATTGAAGCTTTTACCTGAAATGGCTATGAATACATGTCTGATGCCTGAGACCTTGTTTTGAGAAAAGGTTTTGGCCTAAAACATTTTTGCATGTCTTCATGATAAAAGAGTCACATGCAGGGTCTTATATGGCAAAATATTTGGCAAAATATTAGCCAAAGTGCCCCCCCCCCCTCCTCAACACTACCAATGTTACAATAAATAAAACTCAAGACATTTACTGATTATTTTGGATAGTTAGTGAATAAAATGACTCATCTCAAGGACTGAAAAATTGAGAAATCTGACCAAAAAAAATCTGAAATAACAGAAGTTGGTAGGTGCATACTCAGTTTCTGTACATACTGTCAAATATAGCTGCTGCAAATTTCATAGTAAGTGAATTTTTTATTCTTTTATTTCAAACTTAATGTTTTTGAAATAATCACTAATAGTCACAATGGCCCATATTTAAAGCTACTGAGAGGAGGTTCCTGTTCCTGTACTGTCAGTACAGTAAATAAGGGAGGAATCTGATCCCAAATCAGCACTTCTACTTTAAGAAGCTTTATAATTACGGGCCAGTGTTTGGTTTCATTTTCCTACAAGCACATGAGCCAATACAATCTTTACTTAGACATTCGGTTACTTTGAGATTTTAAACCTCTTAAGATATGGGCTGGAACTGCTTACTATGTAAATTCATATCCTTTTAAAATGATGAGAGAATCACACCTTTGCTTAATCGGCCAGTGCTCAACATGTCAACAGGTGATCCTTCATATTTTCTCACTCATACACACTCAGTCTACATTAAAACTCACCTTTTATTATGGTAATGTTATTTTATATGTCAAATTACAAGTGTATGATGTAACATAAAAACAGTTACAAACATTTGTATGCATATTTACATTATATATTTATGAAACGTAACAAGCTACATCTGTATAAAGAAAATACAACTATGACATGAGTTACTGAACTATAAATATTACATCATATACTTGGTATTTTCAAACCATGATACAAATACCTAGACGTGTATAAATCAATACAACCATAGCAAGAGCTGTTAAGTTTTTGGATGGACATTATGATGGACGTGAGGCACTTTTTCGAGGTTGTCAGTGGGTGAAGCAAATGGCACTAAAACTTAGAGATGCAGATAAAGAAACAGGCAGTGTTCATACTGGAATCATCAGAGTACCATTTATACTGCAATTACCATAACACAAATGTTTTCACAACTTAGGACTAATCACGTGAGCTTTACATCATCAAGCGCTATGAAAAGGAAAAAAGCCTAGCTACATATCAGTGCACCAAAGCATTGGAGAATTTCAACGAAACCACTGAACTGCTGTGAAAGTAGCCATTTTTTACATCACACTGAAATGACTTGTTTACATATGCATTTCTCTAAACTAAACAGTAAAGAATGTTCATCTTTTATGCATTCCAGAGTTATGCACAATGTCCAAGAATAAAAAAAGAAAAAAAAAAATACACTAGCAGCAAGTGGTTAAAACTGAAGACAGATAAATGCTAAGTTAATGGCAAGGTGGAAAGAATGTAAGAAAAGAAAGCCAACAAGTTGCATATTAAATACAGCACATTACTGTGGTTGCCCTGTGCTGGTTAATGCAGAATGAAACTAGGTATTACAGTATTCATCTAACAATAGAACTGTATGAATGTAGCCTATTCTACAATTTGCTTCTCAGCCAGCAAGTTTTATTAAGGTTTATCAAACCTTGGTTCAGCTTGCAATACAAAATGCAATCCAATTACAACAATATGGGAAAGATGGAACAAAAGACTGGACAAACATAAAAAATGGGCATGCTTATTAAAAAAAAAATACAGTTAAAAGAAAACCAATCAATATTATATATCTAAGAACTATAATGTTTTAACAGTCATCCATAGCTGAATTTTATTCCTCTTGATGCAAAATTAGTGATTGTTTCTAGCAGCTTCATATGACAAAACCTTTTAAAAGTGGACTGCCACTACTGTACCGCATTAGCTTCCTATCCTTCTGTTTGCAATACAAAACTAGAGAGAATCTCTATTAAAAGCTCAACCATTTTTCATCATGTACTCCCTCTACTTTCAATGTGAAATAATACTAAAAGGTGACCTATGTACATAATGCTGTCAACTCAAGCTATAGTAATATACTGACAGCGGTGATAAATACAACTCTCTCTTAAAAATTTGAATGGGATTATTATTGTTGCTTAAATATAGTGTTATATTTACATAGGGTTTCGAGTTTGGTACCGAGATTAACATCTACTATATTAAAGTGTCACGTCACGGACTTGTATGCAGAGGTCTAAGTGTTTCTCATGGAAATAGTTGCATAGAAAGTAAAGTGTGTGGATGTAAAGAGGAGACAGAGGAAAGATCTTTCTGGGACTACTTATACTGGCCTCTTAAATACTGGGGGCGATATTCCTGCAAGCAGAAAAAAAAGCTTAATTTGGGTGATATTTATAAACCGTATAGTGTATGTGAGCTAAGAGGACAAGACACGCAGTCTAAAAGCAGGCAAGGTTGAACTTATGTCCAACTACAACAATGGTTTGTGAATCCTTTGACAAGCATGCAATTTAGAGTTGAGAGCAAAATCTTGTACCTTGCAATGAATTACAGTCACTCTGTAAAATGACGTATCAGGCTGTTATGTCTATGTTTATGTGGGTTCTTTTTAGCTTTCGGCCACTTAAGTTCATTTACGCAAACTTTTCAAAGACTTACAGAAATACATGGACTACATGCACTATGGAACAGGTGGAGATGGAGCTGTAACCAAAGCTTGGAAACTAGTGCTTTCATGAGGGACATTTTGTATGAATTAACTCAAATACAGGGTTATCCTAATAAAAAAAAAATAAGTGCCTTGTCTAATAATGAAAACTGGACACCCTTTTATTCATAATAATAATAATGCCTAAATGTACCATGTCAATAAAAAAAGAACAAAAAAAACAAAAACTTGCTGGTTGAGCACAGTTTCAGCTTGAAAACCATTAGGAAGCTGAAAAGAACCCAGTTTCACTCTGGTAAATGAGATGAAATTGAAAGCAAAAACGAGCATTCCTGCAATTGGTCTCTCAATCAACTGTAATATCACACCATTAATCTTGACATGGAAAATGACTGGGGATAAATGACGACGTATCACAGCTGTCCACAATCACTCAATGCTGGAATGCACCCATGCGGTCCAAATAATTTAGCCAATTACAGATGGATGTCTTTTAAACATTAGCACAATTCATAACAAAAGGCTATATGTCACACTACCATTTCAAAAAAGAAATGACATTACTGTCTTTTACAAAACAGTGGAAAGAAAGGCGGGAAAAACAAATTGCGTACACATCCATCACAAAAAAATCTGTACTCCTAAAACTTGATCAAAGTGTTTTCCTTTTTAGTTAAATGTACCATTAGAATTCATGAGGGTTACCTTTCATGGGAGAAAACATATCTAGTGCACTTTTTTTTGTCTAATTACACGGTCTGCGAATGCTCGAGTCGAAAGAAAAGGCCACTTTTACCCTACTGCAAATTCACAAAAAGCAAGAAAATATCCCTTTTAGCATACTCATACAGCAGATTCTCTGTATGCACAACTATTTTGTTTTCTTTGTTATAGTTTTGATCTCTGTACAAAAGACAATATTCCTTCACAAAGGTTACACGTTATCTGTAATGACAGTCTGACATGGTGACTTGTATTCTATGTTGAGTGATTATTTTTTTTTCATCTTTTTTTTGTCTTTTTGCATGTTTGTGAGTGTTTAGTGATCTCTCCTAGTTCATTTTGTAAACGCCTTTCCTCGCGTTATGAGCTCCGTGACGCAGCTCTCAAGAGCCCGAGAAGACCTGAAGGTGTCGGCTTCCGCTGCTCTCAGCCAAATCAAATCTCCAAAGCCTCCAGAGGCGGGTGGGAGAACACCTCACCTATCTGAAGGTGAATGAAAAAAACGATGCCGGCGGTTTTCCACGTGGCCGTGTGGTGTTTGAGGTGTAGCATGGCTGGATTCATCCAGCAGCCTTGTGTTTCCCCCCGCAGCAGTGACAGGCCTCTCCGCAATGGTGGCAGGCCCGCAGGGGAGGATAGCAACACATGCAGGGCGCGATGAGGGACAGGCCCAGCAAGGCCAGCCAGCGCAGACAGAACTGCTCTTCACTGGTGTCGCAAGAGCATGGGTCCGAAAAGTCACCCTCTGAGTCAGACATGCAGTGGTAGAGCATGCTCTCAGCGCACAGCATACAGCTGACCTTGTAAATGCACTGCTTTATGGGGTCTGGCGCATCCTGGCACTGACCCCGCCAGTTATCCTCATGGTTGAACATCTCGCGGCAGTAAATGCAGCGTGAGCGCTCCCCGTCCTCTCTGCGCCTCCGAGACTTCTTGGACTTGAGGAGAGGTGAGGGCTGCTGGGTTTTAATGGAGTCTTTGCCCGTGTGATTTTCCAGGCCTTCCGGAAATAAGTACTCACTTTTCTTGCTGTCCAGTTTGGAAAAGGTGGTGGAGAAATCTCCATCGTCTCGCTCCATGTCTTGCTTCCACATGACGGGGTGCCGGTAGTCCTCGTAGCCCCGGATAAGAACGTCTTTGCGGGGGTTGATGCGAACAACCTCCTCATCATCCATCTGAAAGCTTACATGGCGTGTGGTGTTGAAAGAGACCTGCAAAAAAAATAAAATAAAACAAATAAATAAATAATAATAATAAATAAATAAATACAGAGTCATGACTATAAACTTAAAACTTAAAGGACACTTGTTTGGTAAAAACAAACAAACAAACAAAAAACCCTAATTATACAATTTTCAACTTAGCCAATATGTATTTGATCAGCCAAGACTGGTGCCTAAATTTTGACTGTCTAGTTTAGATGCAAAGCTAACACTGCCAACAAACACAAAGTACATAATTAGCCAAATCTTTTCTGTAAGTACTGTATTTTTTATAAAAAAATACATATTTAATAAACAAACAAACAAACAAACAAAACAACTAAACCTGTATGCTGTTAACTAAGGGTCATCTTGAAGCCTGAATCCTGTCCATACTTTTAACATTTTTATTGCCATTCAGCATATGAAACCACAGCAAGTGCATCTGAGATTACATAACACCATACACTTCCATTATTTGAAACTGCCAGTGCAAAACAAAAAAAGCAAACTCCAGACATCAACCATGTCTTGGGCTCATGTCCTACATTTAAAGTAACAGGCACACTTCAAAAAATTTATTTTTTGACAGGGTATTACTTTTAAACCAAAAGGTCTCGACAGGAGTTCTTCAACTGACCTGAGGAGGCAGGTAGCGGCGGTTGGGGCTGGGGAACTCATCAAAGGGCTGGGTACGCACATAACAACCACGGAAAGGCTCAGTGGACACCACTCCGCCATGGTGGGAGAATGGTTCTCTCATGGGTGTGTAGATGGAAGGGGGATCCTGGTTAACCTGAAAAAGAACAAGCAGTGATTACATCCCTTCAAATATAAAACACTTCAATTCAGACGGCATGAAGAATATTCCTCATTAACATCACTAGATTATAGAGGCATTCGTTTTGAGGGTAAAAGCCATTGCTAAAGCCATTTTCTCTTTACTTCCACCAGGTGGAGCCCTGTGTTCAAGAACAGCATTAAATGTGGGAATGACCCAAACATCTTCTGCCGAGTGCCGAGTTCCTGTCCTTGCATGTGTTCCCAGACACATTTTAGAGTTGCAGATTCTACAAACATGGGCTTATCAAACATAGAGGCACCTCAAATGTGCCCAATAAAGCAATGCAGAGGCCTACAGCAGCAACAGATATCCAGAAACGTCTATCCAAAGGAGTTTACTTCTGTTTCATTTAAAAAAAAAAAAAAAAAAAAAAAAATCCAGAAAATGTGGATACATTTATACTACATTATAATCACACTACATGTCATTTGTTATAGTGTTTAACATTACATTTGACTAAATGTACATATCCAGCAACTTAAAGAAATGTTACAGAGATGCAACATGTAAACACAGCAAAGGCAACTCAGAGGATACCAGGGAGGGAGCCTGCTATGGGTTTGGGAGGCAGAACACTGCAGTTAGGCCTGACCACCTCCACCGCAACATAGAGAAGAAGGAAGTTTCCAAAAAACATAAGGAAGTGGGGAAATATCACAAGGCTTGAAAATTGATATCTAAATTACAGCATGCACATCCCTGCAGTCACATGAGCTTGTCGCTCTAAGGGAAAAGTACTTTTTTTTTTATTATTATTTATTTATTTATTTTAAAATTTTCCCTCTTTCTCCCTTCACACACACCCACCCACACCACCCACGTCCAGGTTTTTCTCCTCTCTGCATGTGGAGGAGGCTGCTGGCACTGGTTAGTCAGTGCTGTGTGTAAAGTAGCCCACGCCAGTGTTTTAACGCACAGCGGAAATCTGGTTTGCTCCCAGCTGCTGCTACAGTAATTACTGTCCTGTGGTTGCTAAGAGATGCTTCCTTTGACTTCTTTTTTTTCTCCCCCTCTCCCTCTCTTTTTCTTCTTTTTTCTTTTTTCACTACGTGTCTTTTTTTTCTCTTGACGCACAAGCACATGCTCTCAAACACATGCAGACAGTGTGAAGGAAGGCAAAAACAGTGAAGAGCAGAGGTGGGGAAAAGTAATCGATTGTTAGATGCATCGCGATCGCCTCTGAATTGATTTACGAAACATCATAATCAGATTTTTATAGAGGCTCTTTGTTTTAAAGTAGGGGAAACGCAATCATGCACACCCCTAGACATTACCAAGTAGAACACTTTGACAAAGCCCAGCATGGAGGCAGAAAGAAAACACAGGATCTCACTAGCGCATGCATTTTAGAAGTGTGTATATGAAATAAAAGGCTGAAACCATATTATCAATGAGCCTCCATAGGAACATAGCTTTGTTTAGCAATCACCTTGGCAAAATACTAACAGGCTCATCCAGTAATATTCATTCACATTTAAGCAGTCACTGTAAAACTGCAGCATACAAAGTAAGAAATGTTACCTGAATGTCTGTTATAAGTTTCAAATGTCCACATTTAGGCTAGAACTAATACAAGTATATGCAAGATATTTTGACAAGCAGACAAAATGTGCTAGTAGTTTCACAAAAAATAAGAGTACAGGGATTATTCAACATTGCACACACACACTGCACTACATCCAATTATACAAGACTAATGATCCCTTTGTATTGAAACATGCAGTCTTTTTAGCACCGATATCCACAATATGCTCAGAAATGCATATCGTTTATCATGATAAATACTGATCAAGATAAAACAATCATCATACTGACCACCCCTAACTGTTGTAATTATTATTAAAACAGTCTGGTTACGTCAAGGTAGGGCAGCGTTAGCTTGGCAGTATCACAATAATGGAAAACTCATTAAAGCTCTGATGAAGGTTAGCAATAGCATGGCGAATATTCAGATAAAAACGGCCTCTTACAGAGTAGAACATTCTATATTAAATACTTCCATATATATTCTATAAAAATTAAGATGCACTGAAACTTTTTACAATCAAATCTTAGCACCCTGAATAGAAAACTAATTGTGATGTGCCTAGAGATTCCCACCCCTAGTGAAGAGCAAAACAGAGAGGAGAAAATGGTGCATGCATATGTGCATTGTGTGCATGTGAGCAAGTGAGGAGAGAAAGCACGGCCAATGGGTCTGCTGGGGGAATGTCATAAACCAGCTCCAGCTGGAGAAACGCAGTCCAGAACTTAAAAAGCCAGATGACAGCTGTGTGTGTGCGTGCATGTAAGAGTGTGTGTGTGTGTGAGTGAGAGAGAGTGTGTGTGTGGCGGGAGGAAGGGAGGAGAGTCAGGCAGTTCAAATGGGAACCAGGCTTGGAGCTCCTTTTAAAGCCCTCAGTGCAGAGCGGCCTGAGCCCCAGCATATGCAGGGGCAAATCTGGTTGTGATCTGCCCACAGAGGTCTGCGGGAGATAAGCACTGTGGGCTGGCAGAATACCAGCAGAAGGAAAGCTTGCTCGCTCTCTCTGGCTTCAAAACCTCTCAGGCAAACACGGCCCCCAGCTCTGCAGGCCTGCACTCTCAAAAGGCCTCCCTATTCATGGCATGGCATGTGTAAACAGGTCCGCTTATCAAATACAAACTCACACGTAATACCTGCTTTCCTTGTGCACCCGTTTTTTTAGAAAGTCAAACTGATTTAAGGGCTGTTTGCTGAAATATACACAGCCTTTTCACATGAGTCACTTCAGGATCAAACTAATTATGACCCAACATAACCCAAAGAGCAAGATGTGTTCTCTCTTTTCCAAGTTTACTGCCTTCCCACAAGATGATTTTCCTGTACACAACTTCCTCACTAAGGGGAGGGAGGGGAGACTGCAAACAAATTCTTGGCTCTGACTAAGATGGCTGCAATCACACCAGGATAGCATACTCAACTCCCAGCAGCCAAATCTTCAGGCATTTCCATCTATTCAAAACAAGGGAGCAATTCATCTTATCTGTGCTCTCTTTATTCCGAAAGAGCATACCGAGTTTTGCAATTATTTCTCCTTAAACAGCGCCTGTATAGTCCAGATCTGCCTTGGAGATGTCTGAAGTAAACTAAAGGATCACCAACACACCAAACACTGACAGGACATTACATACAAACATGTTTCAAACATTTATCCTTTCAGGGATACCACAGGGCATCACTTGCGGCAGAACGCAGTTACTGAAAAGCCCCCTGCTGTAGTCACAGTTCTCACTGCAGGTTGAAGCACTGGCAAATGTGTAAGCACCAAAACAGGCCTGTTTTGAACATTTCCATGCCATTTGGGAAGGCAGTGAGCTAGCCATTCTGCCATGGAGTGAGAGTGACTAAGTGTTGTGCTGTGTCCTAGGTCTATAACCCCAGCGCTCTGCTGGTGAATCACCATGGCTACATCCTCAGTGGCTCTCCTCTACTCTCCTGCCGCCTAGCAACAGCAGTGCCATTGGACCTGATGTATCACTGATCCCAGGTAATCTTCGCAGGATTCACAGGTTTGCAGCCCTTTCCTCTATGAATGGAATCAAATTTCAGGATGGCTGAGAACAAGGCTCTCAAAATTTGCCAAAACGTGCCATGGCATTATGAGAGAACTTTTACATGTTTAAATAAAAAAAAAAAAAAACAAACAACAACAACAACAACAACTAAACTCAAAATACTGATATTATAATCCTACGACAGTATCACAACGTGGTGAACAGCTTGTTAGTGTTATACACCTGTTCAATGCAATGAAATCTATTGTTCCTTTCAGAATATTGCTCTGCTTTATTGCATGTGCTACATGAATGATACAAATGAGAGCTGGCACATCTGTATCAATGGACTTCAGTAGCAAGCTGATATCAGCAGAAAATGCTGGATCAGACGTCAAAGAAAAAAAAAATATCATGTAAATGATGTTAGGTGTGTATTTCTTCATGTGCTAGCAGAAGGTTTGAGTAGCTCAAGCATGTAAACCTAATTTTAGATGCTGATTGTAAGTGAAGTGCTTTAATTAAAAATAGCTCAAATTAACCCCTTTAAATCCCAAGCTTATTACACATTAAAGCTTGTTATTTGTTAACTACAGGGACTTCAATGAAAACTGGCAGAACTATTCTTAGGTTATAGAAGTGTGAAAAAACTTTGGGCCTGCCAGCAGGCCCTGGACATTTAAGGGGCTTAATAATAGCTTAATAGCTTTAAAAAGAAGAAGAAATGTCAGTCAGCAATGGCAGATACTCAATGTTTCAATAATATTGGTATGTTACTGGAAAAGACAAAGAGGTATCATGCCATCTCTACTCAGTGAGAAATAAAGGCACTTTAGAAATGGAACGATCGATCGGCTGTGTATCAGTATCGACTGATTTTCAGCCTAAATATGTGATCAGCAATCGGCCGATGTTGTCTAGCTGCTGATCCTCAGAGCTGTTCAGTGACATAAAACATAGGAGCCATATGTAAGGACTGCTGCAGCCTTGCACGAAGCCCCTTAATCACAAGACCCTGCAGCTTGTTCAAACACTAGATCTTTGACCTTTTGATTTCTGACTAAGGGCTGAAGGCCTTTTTATGTTTAGTCTGATTGTTACTGCTGGGGGGAAAAACAAAAACAAAACAAAAACACAGGTCAAGTTTTGACGCATATTAATGCCGTCTTTTACTTTGAGTCAGAAACAGATAGCAACGCTGCATAATTTTTTCCCCCATTAGAACCTGCTCTATTTTTTGCATTGTACGGATGCGTTAAAATCAGAGTTGTCATGGTTGCCACCCAAACAAATGTGCGACAGGACGGTAGCAGAACTCAAAGCTTATACAAGCAAACGCTGACAAAAAGCAGAGGTTAAAGACGATATATTGTGGAGGAGACCTAAATGGCTATGAATAACGACGAGCATGTTACAGTGGCTGTATACAACCAAAGTTTGCTCCTGTAAAATGAGAGGAGCAACAAGCAGAAGCAGAGCCTCAAATTCTCCCGTAGAAACACCTGCAGAATCACTCATCATGCAGCTTCAGCTAGCTCTTGAATGAAGCAGTGTAGAATGTGATGTACCCAGTGTACGCACTGTTTAGATGAAGTGCTTAAAGGAAGTCTTTTGACAAAATAAAAAACTAAACAACAAACACTTCAGAAGGTCCCACTATGTTAAAATCGTATCTGTTTTTGTTGTCTGGAAACATCATACTTGATGTGAATAGGCCTCAAGAGTCCAGCCACACCTTCGATCAGTATCGGTTATTGGGTGATTGTGCTGAAAGGCCTTTGACAATCAGTATTGGCCCTTTTCTATGCTTTGTTTAATTTTTTTGCTTCCATCAAACAAGGGAAATGTACCTTAAGGAGATACAACAGTGGTCTTAAGGTCCAAGTGTATATCTTAAATAAGACTTCCTAGAGAAAGTTTATGTATCTGTATATTTTCATAACCTAAGATTTTAGAACAGAAAAATAAAACAAAAAGCCAGCAATGTGTGGTGTATAGGGTCAAAGCAAAGTAAATATAATTGCATAGATGATGACACAATTGTATTCCATAGCTAAAAGGTACTGAGGATGTACATCTGAGGTTACCATCCCAGGGACATGATGGGTACCACCCCTGTGACAGTGCCTTTTTTTCCCCCCCAGAGTGTAGTAGAAATTGTAGAAACATGCATACAAAAAAGGCTTGGCTACAGAAACTTGTAGAAGAGGGACAGTACCACCTTCTATAAACTCTGATTACTCGAACTCAAAAACATCCCTCCTCCAGCAAAATTTGTCTTTTGTGGAATTCTACTCAGTGTTTAGAATATAGTGTCCTCTGTTCAATTACACAGTGAATGATCACATCCTGTGTGGAAAACATGACTGACAATTGCTGGATATACAAGCAAGCTATAAATGTGTCCTATCACATCAAAAAGCGAAAATAAACACACACACACGCGCACACACACACGCACACTCTCTCTCTTAAAAAGAACCTCCTTGACACTTGACAGAAAAGCTTCTCTCTCCATAGCAAACATCCACTAAAACAGTATTTAAAACCAATATTTAAGTTGAACCACAAAATGTGCCAGATGTAAAACTGTACCCCAGTTTGTTAATTTTCTTTAAAAAAAAACCCCAAAAACATCAACACATGCACTCTTTCGATCTTGTCACCATTCTGGAGCACCAAATTACACAGTAATATATGGCAAATTTAACTAAGCCAGTGATAACTGGGTTGTGCAGACACTAAAGAAAAAAAATCAGTTTTCTTCAAAACTATGTATCGTGCCACATTCAACAACCTAGTCCATAAGGAAAAAGCAACCGAGACAGCAGATTAGGTCTGTCCACAGGGAGAGATTTCATCACCACACATTTGTGAAACTGAGTCAGATATCTGTTGACTGCTACATGCTTCTGCCATACCAGGTGCCGATTTTCATTTCACACGACATTTGCTAACGGAGGATGCCGAGTTCTTTGATTTGTTCAGACACCGACCACTCAAAATGAATGCCAAATGACTAAGGGGCATTAGGCAACCGTTTAATTTACCATGTTTCAAACTCCTGCTAGTCCTACTAAGTCCTGTCCACTCTATGATTCTTTCAGAATTAACCTTGTGTACAACTCACCTGTAATCCATCCTCAGGAGTGTCTGAGTCACTGTACATCGGACAGCCTGCAAGGAGAAGAGGAGAAGGGTGAATAAGCACTTGGGCCCACAGCACGGGTGGCGCTGCAGTGGATGGACACAGTGCTCAGCACTGAGTTCAGGCCACTGTGGTCCCCTTGCTCAGAGGAACACAGCACCACACATTTATGCAGGAAATTCCAAACAGTAACACTGTCTAAAAGAGATGCTGTACAGTTCAAATGTGAGCTGTACAAATCAAACCATTAACCAATGAAGTCTAAATTACAGTCTGTTAGATGAATGTGTCACGAAAAAAATAAAATGGGCAGACAACAGTCATCAATGAAGGTGAGAGAGGAAGATGGGGGTGTGCATTTTCAAGTGCTGCAATAAGTTAGAAGTAATGTTTGTCTACTTATTTAACCAGTTAGTTCTGAAAGGCTTAATTTAAGTCATCAAAGCAATTGTCAAAGATGTAGAGCTTATGGCTAGACTTTGTCCCGCGCCACATAAAGGAGAGGAAGAGAGGGGCAGAGAGAGGGATAAAGATAAATAGAGAGAAAAAAAGAAAGATAGAGAGAAAGAGAGAGACAGAGAGAGAAAGAAAGAAAGAGAGAAAGAGAGAGAAGCGTGGATGAGAACAGCTTCAAGCCTCCTACAGCACGACTCCGTCAGTGCCAGGCCACAGTGCTGGATGAGCCATGTGCCTGGTTGCCATGGCAACAGAGCCCTGCATAGCTGACACACTGCGGTCCGAGCAGTGGAGCGATGCAACAGGAATACAGAGGAACCTGCGCGAGGCATTACACAACACGGCCGTGCCTGAAATACACAAGAGCAGCCCACCCCATCTGCTGAGTCTGCTCTGTCCTAGACCCTCCAGAAAATTCCACCCAAACCGAACCACAGTAGTCAGTCAATCTCGCTCACAGACAGTAAGGGAGTACATGAGGAGCGCCAATAATTAGTGTTTAGACGATCTAATGAAGTACTTCTCTATGGCAGCATTTACATTACAGCAACAAAAGAAAGCCACTCTACAAACATGAAACCAAAATACTAATGGCCAAGTGCTAATCACAGCAGCTACAAACAAATAACTCCCTACATCCACAAACTAAATCACGTCTGTGAAAGTGAAACTAACTCGAATACACCACTAAACAAGGTTAACATATGCTTTAATATTTGTTAGTAAAAGATACTTCATGTCCGCACATGACAGTACATGTGCTAATGAATGAATCTTTACTCTATGCATTGCTTCTCCTTGACACAGGACCAGAGCACACCACTTTTCTCCAACACAGCTGTTTACACAAATAATAACAAAGAAAAAGTAAAGGCTTAAGCATTTGACCATGAATGCAGCATCAGTTTAATTTGCATATTAACATAATAAATATTACATTCATCAATTTATATATGTAAATCAATATTCTGAATACTGCCTTACCTGCAAAAGGCTAAATACTTAAAAAAAATACCACATTAAATAACAATCTACTGCTAACTTGTGCTCCATCTTTTCAACAAGGATTTCAGCATGTAGCTTAACTTTGGTCAACTGATTGGCTGCTGCACAGGTGAATTTATTGCTTATTTGCATAAAGCTCAGAAACCTTTGTCAGGTTGTCTCCATCTGCTTCACTGTGCTACCTTGCCCCAAATCCTGTAATGTATATGCAGTTTAAGTTTGCTAAATGGAAAATGGTCAAGGGCAAAGCCCCCTTTCATTAGCATGGACTACTTCAGATCCACCGGTCAACACAGGTCCAAAGTATTTAGAAGATAAAAAAGCCTAGGACAGAGTTGTGTAACACAGAGTTTGGGATAGTGCTCTTACTAACTTTAATAGCCACCTCCTCCCCCAGTACTATTCATGTTTCTCTCTCTGCTGCATAGGCTCTGTTCATCACCCAGATGACTACACTTTCCTTATTTGCCAGTAATCCTTTCCCTTTCGCAGTTACCCAGGCTTGGCTGGCTATTTAACTGATTTCAAAATAACTCCACACTAGGCAGGTTCCAAGAGATGTGTCACGTTCTGAAGACATTTTGAAAAGAATTGTGTAAATTCTGGTATCTGGGGTTCTGATCAGGTCTGGAACTGGACCATATCATACCAACGGACCAAAACACACACAGACATTGTTAGCACAAAATGGCATTTTATTAGCTGGCAATTGCCAGAATTAAAAGAAAAAAAAAGGATGCTAATTCCCCGGCCAAAATAATAAACAAAACCTAATCAAATCTAACCAAAACTAGGGGTTGAGGAAGACACTGTTCATAGAGCCTTTTCACAGAATATCAGACACCCCAAAATTTGGATCAGATCAAACTGGCTCAATCTCTCTGACTCTAAACTTGTTTCTCCAAACTGGAAACATAGAAGGAAAAATGTTTTTAACCTTGTCAAATTTTTACTCTTTTTATAATTGTTTTGTACAGCCTATTATGAATTTTTATGAAATGTTCATGCAATGTAAAGGCAGATGTGATTTCAAATAGAAGGAAGAAATAAAAATGGAGTTGGAAAAATGTTAGAGGGGGCCAACCTTGCTTAATGTCCTCCATGGCTCGCCGTATACCCCGGTCAAAGGCCCTTGCATCAGCTGGACTCTGGAAAGTCAGTCCAAACTTCTTGTTATCAATCCTCCAGTGGTGGAAGATAGGGGTGACTTTGTTGTATACCAGGTCCCTCTTTATGTTACACTCCAGCACAACCTGATGGAAAAATAAAGTAGTTGGAGTACCACAACAGGGTCAGCATTATATTAGGAAGCGTGTGTAAACATATAAATCATATGATGTTCACGATGGTCTGAGTTTATCGTTACAATTTAATAGGAAATACACATTTTATCCAATCATACAGCTGGCATAAGTTCTCTGAGCCAAAGTCAGAGCACATGCAGTCACAGTGAAGTGAGAGTGAGTGCTCAAAAGAGTATTAATAATAGGGGCCTTTGAATGAGCTCCAGGCCTTCCTCTGAGCAGATTAAATGAAATGAGAGACGCCCATTAGTCTCTAGGGTTTGAGCTTGCGCACGAGAGAGAGAGAGAGAGAGAGAGAGAGAGAGAGAGAGAGAGAGAGAGAAAGAGAGAGAGAGAGAGAGAGAGAGAGAAAGAGAGAGAGAGAGAGAGAGAGAGAGAGAGAGAGAGAGAGAGAGAGAGAGAGAGAAAAAAACAGGAAAGGCAAGAGAAAATAAGCACTTGCATCTGTGACTAAATTCTAACAATTATGTTTCTACAGTCTCCTGAAAGGTCTACACAAAAAAGTAAAACACAAAAAACAGCCACAAAAAAAAAAAACAGCCACAAAAAAAAAAAAAAAAAAAAAAAAAAAAAAAAAAAAAAAAAAAAAAACACATGCATGATCTGCATCACACTTAAATTTCTCAGAACATTAAATGTTTCATTATTTACCCTTTGTTTAATCAATTTCCCATCAAAATGCCCATTATAGGTATACATTTTAGGGATAAAATGCTGAGCTTATTACATACTAAGGCTTATTATTCAGTAGCTACAGGGACATGAGTGAAAAATTGCTGAGCTATTCTTAGGTTATAGAAGTGTAATAAAACTTTTTACTGTTTTGCATGGTTGCATGGTTGTTAGAAGTCACATTTTCTCTAAATCTTTTACTTTTTTTGAAGAAGGGTTTTGGAAACTATTATTTAATTCCCATTGATTTTCTCTTTCCTTATGCGAGTGGATTATCTTATATCTAATCTTAAGAGAAACACCACCTTTAAAGATTTTAGATACACATTAGAAAAAAAAAGCAAGGCAGCTTGTGTGAATGTTGAGTAGTTGCTTGTGTGAATGTTAGTGTCTCTTTAAAGAGGAATATAATTTCTGAGACCTTTGGGAGGAGCCTTTGATGGGAGGACACTGCTGTAACTAGTTTAATACATTAATGTGGCAGTATCATACACAGAAGTAAAGAGTGGACAAAAACACTGACAGATTTGATATTTGGAAACTGCTAAATATGTTTTCATCATCTTTTGTGTCTTCACATATTAATTTTGTGTTCAAATACTATGTGTATGTGAGGATGTTTCTGAACAGTAGGTATTAAAGCCTTTGCCCACTTCCACAGTAAGACTAGGGGCTGATTGTCAAGGTGAGACTGAGTGGAGCCACAGAGAGCCAGATGAATGCAAGTGGAGCAGAGGAGGAAGTATCTCCGTTACAGGAGAAGACACCATTCAATACCGCATTCCAGAAGGCCATGCATGGTATGAGAGGAGAGAAAGGTGAGCAAATGGAGATAAACAAACAGTGGGGGAGGAACGAAGGAAGAAAAGGCAGACAGAGAAGCTTGAAAAGAAGAAAGACAGAAAGAGATGAAAGGAAGAGAGCCTGAAAGACAGATATGAATGGAATTCCAGTCCAGCGTGTGGAGCACTCATGTTGGAGCCACTGCTGAGTCGTGCCACAAAGAGAGACAAGCTGCTATCAGTGCTGGCCTGCTCGACCAGAAGAGATGAGGTGTTCCAGGAGATCCAAGCAGAATGCAGACCCACCCCACCCTAAACATGGCACAAACATGAACATAAGCGCTACCCCATCCTCAACATCACAATCTTCATCTGTTTAAAGAACAGAGCAGAACTACTGCAGTAATTTGTGCACGCAGACAGAAAATAAAACTGTCCCAAACAATAAAACCCTACCTGGTTACAGATAAGATCTTCCTATGTGACCCGCTCATTTCTTCTACATTTTCGGATGGCAGTGTAATTCAGAGGCAAATTAAAGCTCATCTGTAAGGTGGTTGAATAGAGTGAGAGCAGAGGCACATTGGTGGGCTATATTCAGCCTGTGCTGACTCATCAGTACACTCCGTGCCGCATCGTTACACTTGTAGGCAGATCCCCTCCAACATTACAGTCACAACCATCTCTCTCTCTTGCTCTCTCTATGCATCCCAGAGAAAAGCCAGACCGTTTCTTAAGCCCTGCTCCCTCCTTGACGCTCTCCTCTATCCATGCTTTCTACAGTAGGCTGAAGGCTCTCACACTCTCATTCAGCTGAGTCTTTGGCACAGTATTCCAACACTGAATAAAAGGCAGGTAACTGCTGAAGTAGTAGATGGTAGCGCTGTGTCTTATCGATAAATTTCAATATATAGCATGGTCTGAAAATCAGATGCACAAAAACCTCAAAGATCAAGTACAACATCAAATCTATCAGTATTTAATCTGACCAGTCTTTACGTTTGTGCACCATACAGCCACTTTAACACTTCCATCCTTTAAATCTCAAACCCAACCTGTTACAGCAGCGTCCTCCCAGCAAAAGCTGTTCTCAAAGGAGTCACTGACATTATGCTCCCCTTCAGAGAGACATTAACATTCACACAAGCAACTACCCAAACACACCTTAGATGCCTTGCAATTTTGTTTGTTGTTCTCTTCAGATTTGAGATAAACCACTTGCATAAAAAAACACTCTCCCAAAAAACAGGAGTTTCTAAAGCGGAAGTTAAAAAAATCAGATATAAAAGGTCCAATCCCATTGCACCCCTTGCCCCTACTTAGCCCTTAGCGCTCTGTTTTGTGTGTCCATGTCTAGGGTTAGGGTGTACTAGTTTTAACAAAAATGTTAGATAGAGGGGTAGGGTGAAGTGGTAGGGCTACGTCACCCTTCAAACAGAGTTTTTTCAGAGTCACAGTCCAAATGGAGTGTTATGAGTAAAAAAGAAAAGCCGGCAAGATGGTTGCGCAAGCGACCAAAGAAACCCACAAATGTAAGTATTTCCTCCTTTATAAAAATTACAATAACCATTGCATCATAGTTTAGTTTACAACATAATGTCAATTCAATGTATTAAGGTCGTTTTCTTCGTAACAAGCATTAAAAAATTGTTAAAGTATGCCAATGTCTTGGTAGCTAGCTAATTTTCCCGATCCACCTTAAATAGTCCCAGCAGAAGCACCAGAATGTAACTGCTGCACCATTTAAGGTGGTGCGGGAAAATTCAAACAAGAATAGCTGACTTCAGCTTTGTTATCACCAATGAATTAGCAGTAGGCAATAGTAAATAATTGTCTTATAGCCCCTCTTTGAAAGCAAATGTTACCCTAATTAAAGCCCAGTGGTGAGGCTGCTTTTTTTTTTCTTGTTTGAGGGCTGTCCCATTTCATAGGGCAAGATTTCAAGAGAAGACACCTCAATGCTTTATTGAGAGAAGGAAATAGACAAAAATTATTAAGTTTTATGGACCAATTAGTCTCAATTTGCAATTCGGATTATTTGGACTGTGAGAAAATGCAGAAAATGCTTTACTTAAGTTTGCATTAAAGTTATGGAAATCATGCTTCCCAGGTGCTGATACTCCACGCTAAAATGTCTTAGTATCCTGACAGATTTTTATAAAATTACACCAAAGGGAACCTTATAGAGTAATGAAAATCTGGCTGATTAGATTATTAGAAAGGAAATTTACTGTTTAGGTTTTACTAGGCAACTCATAGGTTTTACTGATGAAACTAAAATTGTGTGGCAATAGTTATGGTATACTGATATAGATGATACCTGGAAACTGAAACTGGTTATTAGGAAGAATCATTCATCATCTCATAGCGCATAGTATGTTTCCCACTCAAACATTCCTCCTGGGCAGTAAAACTGTGTGAACATTTGTGCTTGATGATTTTAAGTGTCCTCTGGTGATTTTAATAATGCAGACAGCTGGTATGACATGAGGTGGTGTGAGTGCACCACGAATGTTGTGTGGCATGACTGGACCATGATTTTTGGCAAAGAGAGGAAAAAAGAGGGGGGAAACCAACCAACCAAACAAACAAAAACACGTCTTCCTAGAGGAGCCAACATTGATTCTTTCCTTGGTGAAAACATCAGATTGCTACTTAACAACAAAGATTTTATGACCAATACCACAGAATCTAGATAAAAAGAAGCTTTCAAATTAAACGCTTCAATCTGTTCTACGTTTGTCTGACCAAACAGAACTCCCACATTCTCCTTTTCAGAGCAGCTTGTCTCTTTTACTGATGACATCACTCTGCATCATGCAGTGCGCTCCTATTTTGAGCTACCTGCACTGTGGATGAGCGCCAACCAGCCACTTCCTGTGAGCGCAGGGTGTGATGATCTCATCCCACAGCTCCTTTCAGAAGGATATGCGTCACAGCAGGGTATGAGTCCATAATGGCAGAGATTTAGGGCCAGAAGCGGATGCATCGGTCTTACCGATTTGTCTTTGAGACGCTCCCCCTGGATGAGGAAATCCACACTGCTGGAGTTGTCGGTGTCTGGCCGGCTGACTTTGTGGACTGACACACAGCTGAGGCCTCCACCTCCCAGAGGCAGCCATCCGCCACTGGAGTCATCCCGAGTCATGACCACTGCTCTCACACGCGCATAACTGTCACTGCGGAAGCAAAGAAAGACACCCAAACAGGTCATTACTGACTAAAGCACAAAGACTGTTATGAAGACAGACATGAAATAGCTATATGTATGTACCAGACTTATGACTGGGATAATTATTGTACATTGCTCTGAAAGACAGTGAATGAAGATGACGTAATTAACCAGTAATCAGAAAAAGCAAAAGTAAAGTCAGCAGCACTCTCCAGAAAAATTAAAATAAATAAAATTAAACAAACAACCAAATAAATAAAACTGTAGTCTGTTAATGGTTTGTACCTGTAAATATCTCTTTTGGCTAGTAAATGCTGAAATAAACCATGAAAGACAGTAATATGATGAAGACTTGACCAATCAAGTATGATATGATGCAATATCCAGTAAGCCAACCACAGCGGAGAGCTGTCTGATATGGCCTTATTTTGTCCTAAACTCTCACCTACCACAGGTAGTAAGGAGCAGACTCCGCTGTCTACTATTCCTTTGATTAGATAATAACACACCCATGTGAGTCCGGAAATGACAAAGGTCGTAGTTTGGCGAACACAGCTTTTTATGGATCCTAGTAATGTATTAAGAGACAACAGCCTTCCATTACACTTATCTGTACTGCGGTGAGCTACATTCTTCGGTGGAAACTTTTCTGAAGTAGACGACCTCTTTAATGTTAACTTGCATTATATAATCAACTCCGGACACAGGAATGTTGATTTGTTCAATAGCACACATCAACCGAGCCTCCACTTATTGTATAGTGTCCTCAAATCTGCTCTGTTGTTGTTATTTGACACAAGTCAAATAAAGTGCATTTTACACTGACACAAGACGAAATCCTCATCATAATTTTAACTGATCAAGGTAATCTCTGATTAGATTATGAAAGAAAAAAAAAATTGTAATTGGCCTCTCGCTTGTCCTTATATGCTCCATTCTTAGATACATCACAATTCACTCTTTAGAGATTCATAAAATGTTGAATTTTTTTTATATTGGCCCAGCAAAATGTCATGCACACCCACATACACTATAAAGTAAGATACTTTAGCACAGCTTGTTTTGGATAAAGAAAAGAAAATGCAGGATCTTACTAATGCGCACATGTTTGCAGTCACAAACTACACACAATTTTATGTATATAGAAATTACAGTATAAATGACTACATAAAAATGTGTCTTTTGTCTAACAACCACCTTGGTAAGTTGCTAACAGGCTAACCTTTTAATATTCAGAGATAAGCTTTAGGTTATACATATTTAGGTTAGGCTTCATACATTAAGCACTCCAATATAAGCATTAAACATTTGACTAATACCTAATGGTAATGGTGTATCCTGCCTTCCGCCCGAAGACTGCTGGGATAGGCTCCAGCATCCCCCCGCGACCCTGACGGAGAAGCGGCTTAGAAAATGGATGGATGGATGGATGGAATACCTAATGGAACTGCAGAGGGTATCCTATAGGCTATTTATTGAATCTTCCCATAATATGGTTACATAATCCTCAATACCTGACACACATGCTTACTTTTAAACAGCACAACTGGTCGACTGTCTTATTACTGTTTATCATCTTGCTGGAACAATTAACAGGGTAAAATAAAGATGACACATATACAAACACACAATCTTATCACCAAAGAAATTACAGTCAGTAGGCAAACGTCAGGTGTTTCAAAAGGTTACAGTAACACAGTAAAACCTCTCTTTATAAAATGCTACACAACTAAAGTGTTTATTAAAACAAATTAAAACAGGAAAAAAGTCAAGCTCTACAGGACACAAAGAGCAGAAGAGAAAAAGTCTGACTTAACATAATGGGATGCACTTCCTTTCAAACCAGCCTCTAATCCCCTCACCTCCTCCCACCCTTACCCCACACATCTCATGAGAGCAAGCCCTTCGCACTGCACACACAAACACAAATCTCATACATACTCAAGAGCAGTCAGAATCAGAAGTACACAGCTATGAGCATAGAGGCAAATGTTGGGATCTATTCCTCCTTGCTTAGAGAGCAGATTTAAAGTCGGAAGCAGATCAGCTACGAGACCAGTTTCAAATTATTCCAAGTTAGTCTGCTGGATGACCGACTTCATTTCCGCAAAAGGGGAAAACAAAAATACGAGCTGGAGTACATGGTTTAGAGTAGTCCGACCTATGACAGGTTTGCTCCAAGCTGAGCCATCAGGTTCCTATAGTCTAAACGGCCAAGAGAATCATCTAAGTGATGGAAGAAAAGATTTTCTGACGGTTCCATCCATCCATCCATTTTCTAAGCCGCTTCTAAATTTTGGATTTATATAAACATAAAGAACATACACTATTTGGCCAAACGTATGTGGACACCTGACCATCACACCTATATGAGCCTGTTGGACATCTCATTCCAAAACTAAGGATATTGATATAGTGTTGTCCCCCACCTCCTTTGTGGCTATAACAGCCTCCACTCTTACAGAAATGTAGTCCACACTATTGGAGTGTGTCTGTGGGAATTTGTGCCTATTCAGTTATAAGAGCATTTGTGAGGTTGGGAACTTAGACAAGGCCTGGTTCACAATCAAAGTTTCAATTCACCCAAAAGTGTTTACTGGGGCTGAGGTCAGTCTCTGTGTAGACTATGGGAGTTCCTCCACAACAATCTTGTCAAATTATGTAACTCACTTTGTGCAGCCGGGCACAACAAAGTTGAAAGCATATACTTTATACTTATATATAAGTAATGTCTTTGTATTCTGTAGTATTAACATTAATCCTGCCTGGAATTGAGTGGCCAAACCTTGAAAAACAGCCCCAGACTATTATTCCTCCTCCACCAAACGTTACTGTTTGTGCTACACATTTCAGTTGGTAGCGTTCTCCTGGCATCCAGCAAACCCAGCTTCATCCATCAGACTTCCAGATCGTGAAGCATGATTCATCATTCCAGAGAACATGTTTACCCTGCTCCACAGTCCAATGGCAGTGTCTTTTACACCAAATCAGCTGATGCTTGGCACTGCATAAATGATCTTAAGCTTGTGTGCCATGACTTGGCCATGGAAACCCATTTTACTCTGGAGTGAGTGATGGGTGATTTTTATGAGCCATGTGGTTCAGCACTTGGCAGCCCTGCTCTGTGAGTTGTGTGATCCACCACTTTGTGGCTGATCTGTTGTTCCCCCATAGTTGCAGTGCCCGGGGAGCAGTTGGGGGTTAGGTGTCTTGCTCAAGGACATCTCAGTCATGTGCTGTTGGCTCTGGGGATCGAACCGGCGACCTTCCAGGCCCGAGGCTGGATCCCTAACCTCCAGCCCATGACAGGGCCAAGTTTAACGTCGCTGCGCTCTTCAGTATAACCCATTTTAGTGCCAATGTTTGTCTATGGAGATTGCATGGCTATATGATTGATTTTATACACCTGTTAGCAATAGGTGTGGCTGAAACACCTGAACTCAATGATTGGCCATATAGTGTTGGTAGGCTGCATATTCAGCTACTTGCAAAGTACTTTCTTAATGACAGTGCCACAAAGGGTTCATTAAGGAATGTCACAGAGAAAACATTTTAGTTCTCTAAAGAACCATGATTGTAAATGAGATGTGCGAGTGTGAAAAACCTTTTAACGTGTAATATAAAAGGTCATTTACCAATGTAAGGATTCTTCCAATAAAATGTATATTACACTGAGGTTCTTTAAACTTTAAAAGAGGTTTTTCACTTGCACACAACTCTTTTAAAAACAAACATACTTTAGGGAACAAAAGGGGGTTCTTCATGCATTGAACCCTTTTCTTGTTTTCAAAATACTTTTTAAAAATTTGAAAAGAAAATTAAGAAATTAATAAGTATAAAAATATGTTTGTTCCCTCATTTGGTTGCATGATGGGTGCAGAGTTTAGGGCTTTTTTCTGACAGGCCAAATTTGGCCCATGGGCTACACTTTGGGCAGCTCTGATTTAGATCACTGATGTGGGAAATCAGAACTTTGCTTTTAATTACACTATTTTCAGTTTTAGTTTCATGAAAGATACACACAATACATTAAGTTTATGTACATTTAATTAATTAATTTTTTTATATTACTCTGAAACTCTTCAAAAAAGATTCAATGTCCTTCCACAGATAGCTCTGTGCAAGTGTACAGACCCTTTATTAAAGTTTACAAACGTCTGCAACTTTACAATGCACTGTAAAGTTTCTGTACCAAATAACAGCGTTTCTCATTTAAAACTGTACAATAAATCAGAAGTGAGAATAAAGTGTAAACAAGAAGTAGTACAGACCTCCAACAGGAAGTAAAGTGAAAGAGATAGAGTCATAAGCAACCAAAAATATACGAAAATTAGACCATTTTTACATTTTTCGGATATGTGTTTAGAAATAACTGATTAAATAACTGTGTGTGTGTGTGTGTGTGTGTGTGTGTGTTTGTTATTTACCATAATCAGTAGGAATGGACAGCTTTGGAAAAGCATCAAGAAAACCTAGAACTTAAAGGTGGAGAACTGCACTAGCACTGAGTAGGAGGACCATGCAACATACTACCAAATTATGTCTCTAATGTATGTGTTCCAATTAATTAATTCCTAAATTTGGCTAATACTGATGTATTAATTGTATTAATTCAAATTAATAATAAAGCAAATTCAGTAAGGGGGCCAAAAGACTACACTTGAAAATTAGCCATGTTGGCTAAAGTAGCACATTTGTAGAAATGTTTATTAAAATGGCCAATATTCTATAGTTTCCTTGTATTTAAATGTTTACTTATGACGGCCCACTTACAAAATTTGTGTGGGTTAACATACCAAAAACAGTCATCATTCATTTTTATATGACCATTTCCAACCTGTAATTAAACAGGTGGTGTCTGTTACTGTGCTTTGAAGACTGATCTATGCAAATGACCTCTGTTTTGATTGGCTGCTTTGTATTGTGGCTCATTCAAAAAGTAGTATGGTCTGAAATGCTCTTTACAACTTTAACATTAGTAGACGACACTAAACAGCTAAATGAGTGAATAGGTGCATGAATGTACATATACTGATGTACAGGTTTTTGTGACATTCCAAGAACGATGCATTCAAAACAGGTTACTTTTGCAGCTTACACTCCATATATGCACTGTATGGACTGGTAGTGAACTGTGAACTTTGAAACTTTAATGTGCATTGTCCCTTTATATTTCAAAGAAAAACTAAATCTAATGTAAATAAAGTAAACCTTTCAAAATGAATTTAGTTTCAAATGGATGTAGAGAACATCTAGTTATGGACATTATAATCATTCGCAAAATCAACCAAGCTGTGAAGCCTTGTTTCAAAGTGCGAGAGGCGCACTCCTTCCCAGGCCTGTAACAGGAGGCAGGGGGATCCAGGGACAGCCGTTTCCTGCACTGACAAAAGGGAAGGAGGAGGAGAGCAGTAGGATGTGGCCTGAGCCCTGGGTTCCTGCCAAGTCAACCCCAACCCCCCTCCCACTCCACATCACACAATGGCCGCTTCTCTGCTGAAATTTCACGTTATTGGATACCAGGCCTGGATTTTTGTGCTCTCACAATGTCCAGGCAGTGGAGCATGCTGCAGGAGAGACACGCTCTGCAAGCTAAAGCTGGAAAAGCTCCTCTTTTCATTAGCATCAGAAAGGGAAAAATGTCACCCCTCTTTCCTACACCAACCCAAAGGAGGCCTGTTAGGCTCTGCTGGCCTATTTCCTTCACGGCAAAAAAGTAGAGAATTAGAAAAAACACTGAATAAAATTTTTTTACAGACAACAGATAAAAGCCAAATTTAAACTTTGAGACAAATGCAAACTTTCATAAATGCTTGCATGCTTGATTTTGGAAGAGCAAAATAAGTGGTAGCCTGTTAGATCAAACATCTTAATGACCAGTTACATAAAGATAGAGCTGTTCTTCACTGTCTGAAATGCTAATCAGAGATTTAACAACGAACATAATGTATGAAACCTCAAGATCTTTGCCAGACACCAACGTACATTTGAAAAAGGCAAATAGCTTTTAACATGTCACTGAAAGGGTCACTTACAATTCCCCTGTAGAAAGAGAGGTAAATAAGGATTAGGAATGTTCTCAGTGAAAGTGTAAAGCACAAAAAGACATGCAGAAGTGTTTGTTAAGCGTAATTCAGAACTACTTGATAAAGCTAATTCACCATCATCACCACCAAACAGCATGTCATCATTAAGGATTAACCATACAGCACACTACTCATATATCATTAGGCAAAGTTCAGTGACCTGGGGCCACAAAACATTTCATTAACTGCTTCATCACTTTAGGCCAGCCAAAGCTGTGACACACAGTCATGTCAAGCAGCATTTCCAGTGTGTGGCTGAGACAAACTGTTACCTTGTTCACTTCCTCACTCAATGTTTAACTTCAATAATCTAACACTAGAACACACTGGTTAAAATCTATGCACGCTATATGGAGATTTAAAACATTGGTCTTTTACTTCTGTGGCTTCCACGACTAGAAGCACCCGGCCAGTGTAATCTATAGAACTTCCTGAAGAAACAAACAAACATGCAAAGAAAGAAAGAAAGAAAGAAAGAAAGAAAGAAAGAAAGAAAGAAAGAAAGAAAGAAAGAAAGAAAGAAAGAAAGAAAGAAAGAAAGAAAGAAAGAAAGAAAGAAAGAAAGAAAGAAAGAAAGAAAGAAAGAAAGAAAGAAAGAAAGAAAGAAAGAAAGAAAGAAAGAAAGAAAGAAAGAAAGAAAGAAAGAAAGAAAGAAAGTTCTTATCTGCTATTTTCAGATTGGCAACCTTTGAAATCATCAACCAGCCCCCTCTCACCTTGCTAAGCACAGTCGCTTATTTCTCAAACAGACTGCATTTCTTCTGCATTTTCACTATTTTATTTTGTAGTCATAATATGACCCACCGCCCATGGAATCTGCATATAGTTTGCCTTACAGGGCAAAAAGTTAATGAAAATAATTCAATCAGTGACATAAGAATAAAAAAGATCAATAATGCAAGTAAATAGTATAAAAAGAGCAAGTATTTTATTTAAAGACGTGAGTAAACCGTCATTCTACATTAAGCCAGAGCACATGATAATTCCTATGAGAAAAATGAGAAAACAGTTGAGTTTGACTTTGAATTCTATAGATAACCATCATCTGGCCATACAGCATTCGAGCAACGGAATCTGAGGAGTGAGTGATGTTTAAGAAAATAACTTGTTTTATTTCAAATATTGCTTCTGTGACTAATTTATTAGGATAAAAACCATGATTCACAGCTGTATATTAGCTTATTGTGAACAGATCTTGTTCACTGAAAAATCCAAAGGCAGTTGATCAGCCAAGATATGTTGTTGACCTAAGTCGGCATCTTTAGTTTTGCAGTGGAGCTACAAGCCTAACACAGCCAAAGAAATCTAATTGGGTATCTGAAGTACTATTTGGATGGGATTACTTTTACAAGGGGAGACGTCTGGGTAATGTAATTTTACCTCAGGACATCTGTAGTGGTTATCAAACAGGATAAGACATCTTGGTAAAAACCACAGAGATGGAACACAGCTAGATTTCTACATCGCTGTCAACCAAAAAGCATCATACGCAATACATTCTGCTCACAAGTAGAAAACATCCAAATACTGAAGTTAATTATTGAGGTTAATCATAATTTTGTGGTTGTGTGTCTACCTAGCTGTCTTAAGATAATGCAATGCATTATTAGCGCTGTCGTTAGCTTGGAAATGTACAGGCACCAATCAACATTGCAAATGTATTTCTTTAATTTTACACCTGAAGGAGGACAACAAACGTGTGCTGGATGTAGGCACAGAGAATACAAGTAAATGCTTCATTCGCAATTAATTTAATCTGGGGTTATTTCTGCAGTCCATTAATCTCACAGAAGCATCAGTAAAGATTTGGACTAAAATCACTGAGAAACATTACATCTCTACGTGAGACTAAGCTCCACTGAAAAATTAAAGTACACTTTATACAGCAAGCAAGTCTTGGTTGTTGCTTACACTTGGGGGGAAAAAGGGGGAAAATGTGTAAATATAGGTACACTTTGCTAAATGTACTTGAAGACTGAATTAATGAAGAGAAAATTTAAGACAGAGTTACAAAAATCATAACAATGCTTTCCATCTGAAGCTATACTAAGCACCAAAACAAAATTATCAAAACGAGAGAATGAACCAGTGCAATGCCTCAGGATTTGGCAACATTGATTTTCTGCTTCACACCAGCACAAACCCATCCTTCAGGAAAGCAATCCCAACTACAATGTTTTAGTGCCCAATGCTGTGGTATCATCATAAATCAAGGCCTCTCGTGTGTATGTGTGTGTGTGTGTGTGTGTGTGTGTGTGTGTGTGTGTGTGTGTATCAAAAGCAGAAAACTATTCTCAAACATCAATCAAGCCACATATTGAGATGATCTTAATTTAAACCGCAAGCATTTGGAAAATTAAAACCTTGCACTACGTTTACAGAAAAAGCAGAACCGCAAATTTGGACTGCAGCAGCGTAGCTGGGAGCTTTGATGTTAAAGTGCTCTCTGGGGACCTAGCTCTAATCGGTAGAGCAAAGGCACAAAATGAGTTGAGAGAGATGGAGAACCGAGCTCTTCTACAGAGCCACCATCACAGACCAGCCTGTCTAAAGACAAGATTCAGTCAAAGCTCCTCACTTTCTCACTCTTCAGAACTGTTTGAGGAGGATTTAAATCACAGCATGACTCAGCAAACTTAACTTTATATTCTTTTACGTTTCCTGTTACTAAAATCAGCAATTCAGCAACTACTTTACTTTCACTTCCTGCTCATGCCAACCCTGCAGTGTTCTGACACCTATTAGATCTTATAACATCGCTTCCCTTACTGCTGTATGGCCCCCAACCCATTAAACTTAAAAGTAGAGGCAAGGGATCTTTCAGCAATAAAACTCTGGGAAGAGCATCACTATGTAATTCAACAAGCACAATTTTCCCATTGGTTTCACTCTGAATGATTGTGTTCATCAAACCGCTGATCAACTTGAAACTTATTAGCCCAAAAATAATATTAATCGTACACAGGACCGCTCATTATAGCACAGTTGCATCTCTGTATTTCATGGTGAGCTTGTTTCAGCAGCTATTAAAATGATTATACATATATATTTATAAATACAATAGACATAAAACTGATTTCCTTATTCATTAAATGTAGCCTTTTTTATCTAACAAATTAAGCATTAAATTCACTGCAACAGCAGGTCTGTATCTATTATCTCTGAGAAACAATTATTTCTGTATACCAAGAGAAAAAATGATGTACATATAGAACTGGCTTTTGCAAATACACCACATATAACCATATGCACACAGACACACATACACAAATCTTATCTTTCTGGTTTTCAAAGAGTTTGGAGACTCAATCAAAAGCACAAGGTTTTAGATTTACATCTGCAACCTGTTACGCCTGTGGCTTCATAGGAAAGAACAGTCTAAGCACAGCTGCAGCCCCCAGCGAGTAAGGCCGGGTCCTAATGAAGCACAAAGGCATACAGCAATATGAATGTAAAAGGAGTTCAGCATTCTAGAGAGCACTTTTCAAAGCAAAAGTGCAAGCAACACATCCTTAATATAAGAAAATGATTTCCAATTGTTTAGTCTCTTGATAATAGAAAGTCCAGCAATCTAGGAAAAGAGTGTAAGGCTAAAGCTAGGATAAATCTACTTAAATGAATATAAGAGCTTAGACACACACTTTTAAGAAATGATATTATAGGCATGTGACCTTCATACTTTTTGCTCTGTTCCTGAATTACTAAAAGGAAATGAGAATGACATGCGGGAACTTACACAGTATGCAAGTTTGACTGTGGGAACAGACAGTAAACTCGCACAACTTTTTTTTTTAACCAGGTTTAGCAAGGGGATTTAAAAACGTTTATTCACAACTACTACTACTACTACTGCTACTACTACTACTACTACTACTACTACTACTACTACTACTACTACTACTAATAATAATAATAATAATAATAATAATAATAATAATAATACCATTGAATATTTTAGGACTAAGTCTAAGTGTGAATGGACAGGGATTGAGCCAACTCCTGGATTATATTTTCCTTCCAATGGAGAATCTCCACACAGAACACTGCCCAGTCCAGGATTGGCTTAAATGCTGTCCAGGAACCCAACTGACAAAATAAATTGATTTTAAAACTGTTTTCATACTTTTCTACAATGTCAATTCTTGCAAGTCTCTCCCCATACTGCCCTATAGTACCACAAATCTGAAAGAGGAAATACTGCACAAGCTTGCTTTAGGGTACGTGAGGTCTGCTGCTATAATTTTAGCAATCACCAAACTCATTGCTGAGCATCTCAACATACTTTGAGGAGAGTACTAACCATTTAAACAGCCGATTGAATTTGAAGTTGCATGCCACTCCACCAAAAAAAAAAAAAGGCAGCAGCTGACCATTTTGGATGGATGGATGGCTAGATAGATAGCTAGAGAGCTAGACCGATAGATAGAGAGATACTTTATTGATCCTGAAGGAATTTAGCAGCCAGTAGCAGACACACAACACACTACAGTAATAGTAATAAGGGTGTAGACATATAACAAGAATAAATATACCGGTTCCTATCTACAGGCATATACACAAATAGAAAAAAAATACAACAATCTATGATAAATCTATAACCTGAGATGAGAGATGCAGTGCAATAATGACTGTACAAGAAGTTGTAGGTAACAGTATATAATGACCACACTGAATGAATGAATAAATATTAATATGTGCATATATTGTACCAAATAAAGTGTGTAGTGTCCAGTTGTGTAAGATGCGCAATGAGATATGCAGAAAGTGCAATATGTGCAGATGGATAAAGAAACAAGACCATTTTACACCATAAATTCATACAGAGAGCTCGTTTAACCAGTAAATAAAAAAAAAATCCTATATGCTTTTAACACAAGTGCAATATTACTAGTCAAACCAAAGTGAAGCACTAAGCACATGTGGATGCAACCCCTCTCTGAGGAACATGTCTCAGTTCATTCAGCCCAGAGACTTGTCAAAACCACTGATACAGGAAGTACACATGTTGCCAAAATAAACTATAGTGTGAAAGAAAATTGAGCTTTGTAAGTTTCAGAAGTGCTATCTGGAAAAAAAGTAGGGTCACACCTTACTGTCTACAGTTGTATGATGCGACAAATGCGCTAGTTGTACATGTTAAACATGAAAGTGTGAATTCAACAAATACACATTTGTTACAACACACTGAAGAGTTAATAGCTCGGTCGAACTAATTAGCCCCATGGAACAATTAACATGGAAAATCATCAACCACAGACTTTTGCTTTTCCATGAGATGTAGAGCTGAATCTGTAAAATATTATAAATATTTGTATGATACCAAAACTACTACATTAAAAGTACTACATTAAACATTCAGAACAGCGTTAATGAAAAACAGGACAGAAACATCATAAAATGTGGCTTAAAAATCACTTATTAGACCTTCCTGAGAACTGGGCCTGGTCATAGTATTCTGATGAGCAGGTGTGACTGACAGCCCTCAGTCCACATCTCCCAACCTGCTACACCACTGAAGCAGAACTACACAAAACATTGTAGCAGGCTCTACACATGCAGGTCTTGATTTAGCTCATCCCTGCTGTGTTCATGACTCACTCAAAACATTATCCAACGTTTACATGGGCATATCTTTAAGAAAGTAACGTTCTTATTTAGGGAATGCTGGTGTCACTGGGTTAACCAAACTAATTGATGTTTTTGCTTGCTTAGCTGCGCTTGCTAGTTGAGCTTTTGATCATCCATTAGTTGTCTTTGACTTGAACAGAGTGGAGACTCTTGGCGAAGTTTTGTTGAACCTGTGTGGGCCAGACAAGCTTCATCAGGCTTGTGATTAGTGAGGACCCTGCAAATGTACACACTACTAATTATTAGGACCAAGTAGTTTACATCAAGAGAGGAGAATGTTGGCAAAATACATCGCCCTTTTATTAGGAACTGGAAGGTTAAAGATTACTGAATTTCAGCAACTGCATTTTTATTCTTCCCTCTGCTTTACTCTGCTAGGTGCTTAACCTGGGGAGTTTCTCAATCAGCAGTGTGTGCGTGCTCTCTTGCATTCTGGTGGACTCATTTGACATCATCTTCCACCACCCAAGAATAATTCCAATATTTACGAATGCAAGAGCCGAACTGTTAAATTACTTGGTTGATAGCATTCAAGAAACACATTACAGTTATTCAGTCTTTACTTATTTGGTACAAGCTGTACCTAATATGAAAAGCTGTTGTGACTTTTCAGAAAACAAGCAATAACACTTTAAAGTCATTCTCCTTAGGTTATAGTGAAGCGAACTGCTCAAATCACAGACTGTAGGCCTGTTAACAGGCATCACTATTACTCAAGTTTAACTGTCCAGAGTAAGTGTATTTAGAGTTCGAGGCTGGTCCTGTGCAATTAGATCTAGGTAAGAAAAGCTCTGAAGTTTCTATTAAATAAAATAAATTAAATTTACCAACTCCTTCACCTTATCACTGATTTTAGAGTGGAGTCTGAATATCATTTGCATAACACTGAGAATTTTAGCACTTTCTTCATCTGTTTTACTCTGCAGCTGCTCCCACAACCCCCCTGCTCTCCACGCACACACACAAACAACTCCCCCCATGTCGCGACAGAAATCCATGGAAGGGAAAACGAAAATCGCTTTACTCCGCCATAATGTAAATCCAACATTATAGGCACGTTCTCTGTTCATGTTCTTATGGGTTTGGCCTTGCAAGGTAATTTGGCGTTAAAGTTTCTTTCCAGGGATGCAAGTCTGTTCTTCTCATTTTTGGTACTGAGAAACACTGCTGATCTTTCCTTACATGGCAAAATATATAGCCCACAAAATGAAATGTTAGAAAGCATATTCGCAAAGTGTCTCTGTCATAATTTCTACATCGTTTCCTGATCAAAATTATTTGAGCTAATAGCTGATAAAAATTATTTTCTACACTTTCACAATCATGTTTATATCGCAACCAATGAAATGTGAACAGGGGACTTTTTTAATAAGTAGGGTTGAAGAAAATGCATATAAACAAACAAAAAAAGCAGAAAATGCATTTATTAAGACATGTCATGGATCTTACTGACTTGGTGCTATTGCACATTTAAATGGCAGCAATATTTGTTTAAGCATGAGCTTTTTCTGTTACCACTTGGAAACTACCAATAGCTAGAAAAGAAGACCAGCCAATTTGGTTACTTTAGGTTTATACTGCAAGAGATTTTAGAGATGTAGGTTTATACTGTAGTGCATTAAGAAACATAACTACATTGTTAATCATAATTATTTATATGGCAATTAATTGTCATCTAAAATTTTATGAATGCCACAGACCTTAAGTATAACTACTTTTCCCATATTTAACAATCTTAGCATTTTTCATATATTTAAGTGTATTTTAAGGGTGGAATTCTACAAATGTCACAAATTTCCTCCAATCTATTGATTATACCTTAGTCTGAAATGTTCATTGTTCTTCTGGTTTGCAGGGTACCACCTGCCAAACTGGACAGTCAGTTTCATTAACAAAAGTGGGTTTCTGAGCACATTGATAAAAACTAAAACACTCAGCTGGTGTGGTCTGCAATTCCATATGTATTCCTAAGAATGACACTGGAAACTGAACATGAGGTTGGAGCAAATTTAATAGCCCTGTCTCAAATCTACCTTCAGAACAGCACTGTACAGGAGAACATGTAGAAAACAGGTGTGCAGGTGTGTGAGGATGCATGAGTTTAAAAGAAAAGTATCGGTGCCCTGCAGACACTGACATGTAGTTCTGTAACAAAAGAGCTGAATGTATGTCACAGAACAGAACATACAAACAGAAATGGGAGCCTTTGCAGACCCTGACAGGAACATGAACAATTGGGCCACAAGACCGCAAGGCTAGAAATTGGGACTACGCCACAAACTGCTTAGCATGCAATATGCATCAGACTGACCATGGGCAGGTATATTTGTGAAAACCTTATTGAAAATATGTATGAAAGCATTACTTATGAAAACTTTACATCAAGTTCATAAACACATTGCATTAAAAAATATGAAAAATCTAAACAATCAAAATAACACAAAAAATGAATGGTAGTGTTGCGCAATATAACCATCACAATATGCTCTGTATATATCACTATCAGAGGATACCTAGGCTAGTGTTAATAAAATGAATGACCCCTGCTTCCTTAGTGCTAAAAGAATTTCTTTCACACCTGATGTGTTTTTCTGACCAGACTATTGTACTGTTCTGCTTCTCTTACAAGTACAAAGGATAAACAAATAAATAAAACACATTAAACAGAAAGGTAAACTACTATTTCATTTAATTAACAAATCAATTACAAACACTGCAAAAATTCAAAGCGATGGCACAGCATATCATTACTACAGTGCACTGACACAGAAAATATATCCCTCAGCACTAGTGATTGGTCATAAACATGCTTGCAGTAATAACAGTTGCAATTAAGATCTTAATTAAGCTTCTATAAACAAGCTTTTATAAACAGATTCTAACTGGTGTTTGATTCTAATGGGTGGGAACTTGATTTTGCCTCTCTTTTAAAAATTTTATTAGTGCTTATGGTTGACTAACAGGTTTGTTCAAGCTGCATCACTACTATTTTCCTGAAAAACGTTAGCTAAAGCTTACACTAATGAAAAGCGTGATCATCTATGAGAACTGAAGTTTCCATTATTCACTGGTAATACAAAAAGTTAGCATGATCGTAAGTTGGCAGCAGAAATAGCACCACAACCACCCACAGCTTAAAGATTTCAGTTGCTGATTTAATCTACAAAGTGTGTATAAAAGTTTATAATAACATTTTGCCTTCTAATAATCTGAGGTTGATGATGTAAACAAGAAAGACAAGTAGTGTGTGACCAGTACCGTAACTGAGTATCCTGCTTGTTCCAGGCATGACACCTTTTTTTTTTAGTTAACAGTGCCATACCAATGTATTAAACCAACGGGCCTCTATCTGTGGCTAGCAGGTGATAATGATATGTGTTTTGATATGTGCAGTAAATATGAGTTCTTTCACATATACATGACCCATGTATTTCCTGTTATTTAGTGGCTCTTGGTTCACTACTTTTAGATTAGCCTAGTCTTTATTTTGGTCTGTGGAGCCAGCAGTGCTTATTAGAGGTCATTGTTCTCCACGTGTCAAACATCACACATATAGAGAGCAAAACTACACAGCAGCATTTTTCTGATGAAATAGAGGCAAAGCTTAAATAGATCTAATAGTTGCAGATTGGCCATATTACATTACAAGATGATACAGATGTTCTAAATTTACAGACGTAAGTTTTTATTACAAAAAATAGATCAGACATTAGAATTGTTCAAATATTTTAAGCATATTTAAAATGATTTAACCATCTAGCTTTATTATTTAACTATTTTGATGTCATGGTATAGAATTATTGCTATGATTTAATCTTCTATAGTTCATCATGGATTTGTACCATTATGCTGGTTCTAGCATTATACACCAGCATTAGTTTTTAACAAACAATTACTTCAATAAACCTCAATGGTTAAACAACCAATTGAATAAATACAAATAAAACTAAATCATCAAAGGGAGATCGCCAAAAATAGGTATATATGAATATGTCATTAGGTAAGCATTATGTGTATGTCAGTGCCCTAAATATCCAGTTCCCTTTCATGTTCAGTGCAGCTCTATTTGATTCATGTGATTTAAATGGTCAAAAAAAAATTTCAATATAAATGTATGAATGCATGCATATATGCATGTGTGTGTCTGTGTGTTTATCGGCCAATAAAGTGCTGAAAATGTGCTAGTGTGTTTCCTTTATCATTTAGATCACACAATGTGAGATTTAGGTTTACAAATAATAATAATAAATTCATGTAATCCCATGTAATCCATTTTAAATGCTTTACAATCTGGCATATGCAGGGCAGCACCTGTATGCTTTGATCGCTGCTTTTGGCTTCAAAATAGTTCACCAAAAGTGGTGATGAACAACGCTATGTTAAAATCATATTATATCAATGCTGCCTCCATGAGCTGAGTTAAGAATGGATCTTTTTGTGCAGATGCAATCATGTGATTTCAGTTTGTTGCATTTAAAAATACACAATCAAAAATCTCGCAGGATGGACTTTACCAAAGCAACAATTACCAGTGGTTACCAAACAAATCTATGAATGACTTGTACTATTAGGATGAAAGCAAAAAGGAAGAACTGTAGGCTTTTGTAAATGATACTGCATGTGTGCATTTTGGGAGAATGCGAAACAACACTGCGTCACAGGTAAGATAACATGTTACAAATAGGAAACATGCACATCTATAATCTTCCACTTCTCAGTGACTCAAATATCACCCAAACAGTAAAAAGTGACGTTTTGTTTGTGAAAGAGGAGAAAATTTGCTAAACGATGGTGTCATCTTGCTTCTTGGGCTGTCTGTCTCCCCCCTTTCACCACACCAGCAGCATTTGCTGATCCTAAGCATTGCGCAAAAAGACTGCTAAGCAGCGCTGCCTCAACCATGAATTAACTCAAATGTCTTCTAAAATCAGTGAAATACCACCACATTTACTCCTTTGTCACCAATCTGCCTATACTTTCAGTGTGAAAATGATAAATGGAATTTGCATCATATTTATGGAGGCACATGACCAGTTCAAGGACACAGAGTTCTTACATTATATCAATGGATCTAATACATGAGAAAAATGGAGAGAGAACATGGGCGTTTTATGGCGTGACTCACAAAACATCTGTAGAGTGAACGTCGCCGTGTAGTGCAGCCATTAAAAGCTGGGTAGAAACGTAAGGAAAAGCTTTATTCATTTCAGAGACGTGAAATATTAATATCTGCAGTTGGAGAAGGACGCTAGATCGAAGGGTTTTGTGTGACCCCTGAGCTCGGTTTGGAGACACACTGTACAGTGCAGCTCAGTGTGAATGAGCAGCCAGGTACTTTATGAATGGAGGCGGTCACGTGGCCGAAGCTTTTCTCAGTGACTGTCAACAAGCGCACGCAAGCGATCAGCCCATTTAAAAAAACACGGACACAGAAAAAGAAAACAGGGCCTATTTGTACATATAAGCAGCTTTCTTTATATTATACAGCAAACATGGGGCTGTATACTTCACATTAGGGCTAATTCGTGGGTTAACAACGGACATTTTGGCTTTTTTATGAATGAGGACTGTGATATGCAAATGAGAGTGATTGAGAAAAAATATGGCGTCCGCAGCTTCTCTGAGCCTGACATTGCGGTAATAAACCCGCAAACGGAACGAAACGTCTCGTATCGCACAACAGACTTAATAAAATTGTTTATATTTATCGAAATAAACCTCTTGGCACACGTTAAAGCGATCGCAGCTGAAGGTTTTACATGATGAAATCGCGTTACATTTCGGACGAATAGCACAAAACGGTGGGCTTCTTGGTCCATGTAAGCTGGAGCAGAGGGACACTTCTATAACCATTTTGTTGCTGTTTCTCCCTCCCCCCAAGCTTTCCAACGCAATGCTTCGCTGAAAATGTATCACACGGTCCATCACATTCTCACTAGTACCAGCTAACTTGCACTGCTAATGTAGTAAATCTTCTCTCATTGCCCACGAACGCTCAGAGGGAAGTCACTCATTGTGTTTATGCCCAAATTCGCCTGAACACAGCCTAAACGACAGTGGAAAGAAAGCAGTGGAGGTGTAAGATCACACAAATGTGGCTCACCTTTAATGTGTAATGTGTACTGAATGTGTCCTATACAATTTAAGATGAAGCGGTTTCCATTTCAAACCTACTGAATGTCAGAATGCTAAAAAAATCCCTGGGCAAGTATATACACTACTGAAGTTTATACCCAACCAGTAACCATGATTAATACAGCTCACCCATCTAACCACACTGTCTCAGAAGAAATGTGGTCTCGTCTTGCAAATATCCTGCAACTAACACAACCAAGTCCAAATAAAACCGTAGATGGTGAACCCTAACCTTCACTGGGGTCTCAGACTCATATCATCTGGGGTCCAGCAGCAGCTAAAACAGCTAAAGGAACTGTGCAGAGTTACTCACTCGTTGTTTGGATTTGCCGATTCTTCGCTCATTTTTTTCTCACGGGGATCCAAATCCTGGAAACAGCATCGACGACGCAGTCAAGGCGGGGAAACGAACCGCAAAAATCACCATTTTCTTTTCGTTCGCATCAAAAAGGGACAGTTTTTTATTCACAAACCAACTGTGTAAGGTTGCGGAGGTGCATGCTTCTTCCAGTCTCACACAAGGCGAGTTCAGAATAAGAAGGGCGACCGCAGCCACTGATCTCTATCTTCCCAATGAGTGAAATCCATTCGGAAAAGAGCGACTATCCTCCTCATCATCCTCTTCTGCGAAGACAAACTATTTCCAGTAGTCTCAATCTTTAGAATGGACGAAACAACACAGAATCTGGCTCAGTTTGTGACCCGGCTAGCTAGCGAAACGAGCTACTCCCCTCGGCAACTTGAAGTTTCAGCCAACACTTGAAAATAGCAAAACACCGCTCCTTCCTTCTGTATATAGAAATCTGTATCGTTGACGGAGTCAAAAGAACGGATGAAAAAAAACTATAATTTTTTTTAACTGAGTATGCAAAGAATAGACGTAAAATAATAGATTAGCAGAGTCTCCTCCTCGGGAAGTTCAGAGGATCTGTGCTACACGAACTCCATTTTCAACACAGGCAATGCACACACACACATCGGAAAACTGGGCGGAAGCGTATGGCCTGACTTCTCCGCTGAAATCCTTCCGCGACGAAGCCCGAATAAAACATCATTAACGAAACAGTAAACTTATATTTTTTTAATTGACTGACATTATTTATTGCTAAACACACCCAAACACGTTTCATACACACCTCTACCGTCATACTTGTTAGTTTCAACTACGATAAGTAAAGATTTTCCTCAAAGTTGTTTCATATAGTTCCCACCAGTTCCCAAAAGAAGTTTGTCCATGCAGGCAGAGCTGAAAGCGAGAGAGGGAAGAAGCTATACGGTGATGGACCCGCTGCCTTCCATCGTGCAGGCAGCCAGGGTAATATGCCACTACTTACTTTTGCTTTTTTCATGTTTCCAGTGACCCAGTGGTTTCCATTTCACAATTATCTAAACCTTTCATAAACGATAAGCGAGAGCGTGAGAGGAGTAGCGTGTAGCAAGAGACAAAAAAATGTTTTAATACCTAAGTCTTGGGCTGGATCCCAAATGGCTTCGTATTAGATGTATATTGCACTATTTAGGGGTAGAAGCCATTTTCCGTGGCATATGTGCACTGTATAGGGAGCAGGTAGCCATTTAATTTAGCCTTAATTTGTGTGCCTTCTTCTAAGAAACGGAAGTGGAAAAACAATGCCGGATTAATAATAGAAATGTGAATGCAGTTTTCCCAAGAAATGAAGCAATCCATTTGAACCACAGATGGCATATTGGTATTGATAGGTAAGTATGTAACAAATCTAGCCTGAAATAGTCCACACTTATGTAGTATGTTTTATTTTATTAGTTGTATATTTCTCCCTGTGGGCTAATGGAATGTAAATATACCTATATGTAAAGTTGCATTGTTTGACAGTGGATCAATAAATCTGAAGCTGCTCATTCTACTAAAAGATGTTACATTCCAGGCATGGATTACTGACCAGGCCAGTGTGGTCAGTGCTCAGGAGCCTCTGACTGTCTTAGACCACAAGGATGGAGGTGGTCCAAGTGCTTTTGGTGTTGCCATGAAAATGGGATTATTTAGACAGTTGCCTTTACCCTGATATGACCTAGTTTGGCTTGAAAGAAAAATAGTGGAACTCATGATTCTTACACAAACATCTTCAAATCTCGCACAAAACGCACAAACTTATGATATAGACACAGGTGGATATCACACATTAATAAGGCTATTTAAAATATAAATAAATAAAAAATTAATAATTGCTAAAACTGCATATGGATGTAAAATACTGTTGTAATTTATTTTCCCCTTTTTTTTATTGTTGAAATGTGGAGGCTTCCAAAGACTCTTGTGCCCAGGGACCACATAAGACCAGGGTCTGACCCTGCTACATGTTAAATAGTGTTTGACTTTGTAAGTATTGTACACGTTTTACTTAAATTAGATCACACCAATGATAATGTTGAAATGAAAATATGTTTCTATTATTATGGCTTCTCTGGTGGGGTGTAAATGTCTTCATTTACCTGTTCTCTAACTAAATTCTACAGAGTGATACATAACAGGCTTGAATGCTGGAGTTCATACAGTATTCAGTCATACAATGGGCCATTGATACTGTGACTCTTTGTAACTGTGACATCCAGCCTATACAATGCAAGACAGGTAGTGGCAAATTGTGTAAGTTTTTTGGATATTGGTTCTGTGAGGAATGTAAGAGATCAAGCTAAATGATTCCGCTTGGTTGTCATAGTGATAGTATGTTATATGAGAAGTTTCTTTGTGTTCCACTGGCTTATGTAGGGTATGGCTAAAGCTACAAGTCTTAATTTGTGTATGTTAGGCAAAACTAACTTGAAGACATACTAAAATCATTGAACACAGCTGTTTTGCTGTCTACACTATGGAGGAAAAATAGAAAAATATAATTCTGCATTATTTACTGTTTTAAGGGTTTCCTAGACAGAGATTAGGCCTAATGCTGGATTACAGTTTCCTTTTAAATTATGATTTCCAGTCAGAATGCTGTGTAGTGCTAGACTAGACTTAATCTCTCCCTGTAAAGCTGATTCTAAACTTACAGCCTAATTTATGTAAAGATTGGATACAGTCGTATGCAAAAGTGTGGGTGCCACTGGCCAAATTACATGTTTTTTCGATTTTCTAAGTGAGAATAAGTGAACATATCCTCTACAGGAAACAACCTCTGTGCATTTTAATGCACAATTGCTGTTTTTGCTGAATTTAACATATCTAAAAATGCGAAAAAAATATGCGAAAGTTGACATTATGTATTTTATACTTTATTTCTTTTATATGTTAAATTAATCAAACACTTGGGTTTGCTACCTGTAAAGAATGTGTTTGCCTATTTTTACTTAGAAAATCAACAAAACCTGTCCTTTGACCAGGGGTGTTCAAATGTTTACATACAACTGTAGGTTACAAGCTAAATGTGTAAACAGTAACCACATTATAATATACAGAGTCCTTTTTTCAGAACTCAATTTCCCATCATGAGATACAAATCTTATATAAAGTAGCTCTTGTCTCCCCATAACAGAAAGACAATGAACATCTTTGAAATTTCTAAATAGCATGCTTCTATCCTTTTGAGTATTCAGAGTTCAGGAAGTCAGTCTGCTTTCTCATCCCACAAATATGGATGTTCATGCATTTCCTGTGTTGATCACACAGTAAAATATACCAAACAGAAGGTCAACAGGATGTTTAGCTCAGAGAAGTCTCTCAGGCGTCCAGCAGAGGTGCTGCTGTTAGGAGACTCTTTGTTCTTCAAGACTAGCAGGGTGGAAAATTCTTGAGCAATGGTGCTTCATTTCTATAATGAAGTACTTTACTTCAGTGCTATTGAATTAAAATAATTATACTTTTACTCAGTTAAATAACTTTTTTACATTTCTTTATTTTATGACCTTCTGAGTGCTCATTATAAATCTCAAAGGCCAAAAGATGTTTCTCTTTTTCTCTGGCCAATCAGCCGTGTTCTGGTGTGCGCTGATTAGATGCCGCACCTGCATCACACTCCACCCAAAAAACTTTTAACTTATTTGTTAGAACATTAATTTTTAGTTACTTAAGTTTGATACTTTTTACTTTCACTCAAGTATATTTTTGGTTCCACAGGTAAACAAGTTAGACACCATACACACTTAAATAGCATTTCTGTGTACTTCTATGTACCTTTCCACCTCTGAATACTCTAGCTTGAATCTTTTATTGTGCACTGTTAAAAAGATGGTTCTTCAAGGATTCTTTAGTAAAGACAGTTGTTCTATATAGAACCATGGACACTCAAAGATCCATTCGCATGCTCAAAGGGTTCTTTGAATGGCGAAATGGTTATTTAGATGGAGAATGTGTTGCATATGGCTGTACATAGAATTTTTTTGAAAATGGTTCTATAGAGCATCAAAAATGTTCTCTTATTGTTACAAGCTTGACATTATAACAATGGCAGAACTCTTTTTGGTGCTAGGCAATCAAGCTAAATGTTAGACAAAACAAATTCATATTTAAAGACATACTAAAATCATTGAACACTGCTGTTTTG
Source organism: Pygocentrus nattereri (assembly GCF_015220715.1). NCBI lineage: Eukaryota > Metazoa > Chordata > Actinopteri > Characiformes > Serrasalmidae > Pygocentrus > Pygocentrus nattereri. The sequence continues at coordinate 31,853,946 of NC_051220.1, read as the reverse complement.
TAGATGTCTATGTAGAACCATTTTCAAAAAGGTTCTATACACAACCATACACAACACACTGATATTTGCTTAAAAATATGTCTGCTTTCTCCAGATTTGACCCATATTTCAAACTGATATTTGATGATGTATGTATATATTACTTACTGGATGTGTAGTGTGGTTAGGCAAAGCTTTGCAGCTGCACTAAATATCTGCATTTTATTCATTTTACTGAATAGCATTTGTGACCCTATTTACAGACATGTTTTTTTCTCTGTAATGTTAATCCAGTTGGCCCTCATCCCAGTGTCTATATTTTATAAATGTTTATGTATCTGCATGACTATCAGCATCAGCAGATATGTTCATGAAAAAGATGTTGGCATTGGCCCACAATTTCCATTTCGGTGCAACCAGCAACATATATGCCTGCTTTCAGAACACAGAAATGCAGCACATTTTGGCATCAGCATTTTACCAGTGACTTTTGTTGATTAATGAATATTTTATAGCTTATCTGTCACACCATGACAAAGGAGAAAGTGTATTTTGTCCAGTTAGCCCTAGTAACAATATAGTGTAACAATATAGTGTACTTCGTATACTTGAATGTATTGCATTAAATCATATTGTATTGTTGTATGAGACTAGCATATTAACTTGTTGCTAGTATGGTAACTTGGGGGCTCACATATTAGCTTGTAGCTTCATGTTGAACTGGGACACTATAGAACAGCTTTAAAATGTTGTACTTTTATAATGATGAGCTCTAATAAACTGAAAATTGAAAAATTCATATCATATTTTCAGTCACTCCTTGGTTTTACTGAATTAAAAATGCATTGAATGAAGACACGTCTGTATTGTATTGAATTGAATTCTGAATTGTGTTCTGTATTTCAGTAGAATGACAAAGTGAAGTGAAGATCAAGTGTTGTTTATTCATCTTAGGTGGACTTGGCGTAATGAAGCAAATAAATGAAACTTCTTAACAATGTCTCAAATACAAAGGCCATCAGGGTTAATAATTTTAATAGTTTTTATTTTTTACTTTTAATAGTTATTATTACAGCAGTGCATTGGTCTGACAGACACCACCTTATATTGTTCATCTCTTCCACTGTGGTATGTAAAAAAAAACCTCTTGTCATCCTGCTCAATTTTTCTAATGACATTTTCCTACACAAACAATCTGTACAAGTTGTTCTTTTTCACTGGCCATTCTTCCACCATTCCTCAGAACATGGAGCACAAATCTCTGACAAAATGTGCCCTTGGTGAGTTTAGCTCAGAATTTTTCCAGTGTCACACATATACTTTCCACTCCCAAAAGTTCCACCCAGTCTAAATCTTTAAGTAAGAAATGTAGGCCATTCACAGTCTTGGGTATGCATTTATGTCCCTTTGGACATTACAGGTCCTACTTATCAACATGAAAAAGGCCAATCAGCTATTCCTGTCAAGTATGGAGAAGAGTGATCCCACAGGCTAGTCTCATTCATCAGAGGTGTAGCATTTATAGCTGATTCACCTGATCACAATAGTGCATACTTACTGTTAGTGTGGGTCTGGTTTGTGAAGAACGCTGCCTGTCAGGTATGCTAATTGCAGGTTGGCTAGAAAGGTGTTGAAGTCTGGAAGGAGGGAGGTGTGCCCTTTGGTATGTATATAGTGTTATGTAGGTGCAAAAGAGTTATGTAGATGCATATGTCTATGATGGGGCTCTTAGTGGCCCTTTTCTCAGCATTTTGATAGTGGCTTAAAACCACATCATATCAAGCACTTTAGACATACAGATATATATGTGATTGTGTGCTCTTATCTGACCCTCATGTCTGCAATTGTAAGGCTATTTGAAGGGAGTATGTTGTCACTGTGGAGGGAATCACTGATGCATGGTATGGGTGTGTTCATGTGGAGTCACCCATAATTCCACTGAATGAAAGGGATTAGTGATCATGAGAGCGTGCTTTAACGCACTTATCGTTTGCAGATGTGAACCGTGTTTGGGTTAATACAACATTTATTTGATTTGGGGATTAAAAGTTGGTAACTCCCATTTGAATAATTCATGGAGAAAATGGAAAGGGTGGGGAGCTTGTGCGCTGAACGCTAAGAGGATATTAAAAGTGTAGAGGAAATGAAATTGACCGCAACTACATTGGAAGGAAAATACATGTGATTCCTCAAATATACAGTCTTTGGGTAATTTCACAATGTTTTTTAGACTTCCTATTTGAATTTGTTTTCCATTAAAAAAAAAAAAACAATAACCCACGCACACCAAAGATCCAGAGACAATATATTATTCTCCCTCCACAAGCTCAGCTGTGCAAACCCCCCTAATCCCCCAAGATTCTTCTGGAAGTAACCAGCAGTTCCTTTTTAAAGAGCAGCATTGTGCCCAGATTATTTGATTGTTTTCAGATGTTGAAGCATCTTGCACTAAACAGGATGGCACAGGCCTGTTCAGATCTTCAGGGCCAATGTAGCCTATGGTTGCAAAAAAAGAGGGACCAAGCAACTCCCTGGTAATGGATATAGCCTACAACTCATGAAGTCACCCCTCCAATGCTAGATTATGAACAATGTGCTCTCTCAACTTCTGCAAGCCTTGGAATGTACCACTTCTGAGCCTGCTGGAGGGGTGTCAAAGAGGGTCTCTGCTCCACTTCTGCGTTGATTTTGAAAAAGGGGGAATGGCTGGAAGTCAAGTGCTGAAAGGTGGCCATATGGAAAAGGGGAGAGAGGGAGGGAGCGAGGGGGTTTGTGTGTGTGCTCCTCATGCAGACATGAGCGAGGGTGGGGGTTGTGGGAGAAGTGGGAGGCAGCCGAAGCGTGAAGGGAAGGAACAGTCCAGCGCGCTGCTGGGAATAATGGGGCTGATTCAAGCTTTTCAAGCATATAGTCCCGTGCCTGTCAAATAGCATGTACAAGTAGACTATGTGTGAGTGTGATTGTGTGTGTATATGCCTATGTATGTGTGTGTGGCTGTATCTGAGTGTGTGCATGCATGATACTGGAGTAGTGTAGAGGGGAAGCAGCTCCGCATGCTGAATGGTGCTTTTGTTCTGGGCCGGCTGTGGCTTTTTTACATTCGGCAAACCCTGCAGATACAACTGCCTCTGCATGAGAGGAGCATTGAAATGAGCTCCCTCCACCCTCCCCTTTCTCACATCTCCCCAGTTCCCCCAGCTCGCCTCCTCCCACTCCACAGTCACTTATCCCCTCCAAGTGCTGCTCACATGTTTGTGTGTGTGGAGCTGAAGCAGGTACTGAGCCATACTGTGTGGAGGCTTCTGTGGATTTGCTGTGCTTTGTCAGTGATGAGCCAGTCTAAAGGCCCGGATGTTCCACCCACTCCTTTCTTCTTCCCTCTCCCTCCCTCTCCTCATCCCCATGAGTGAATCTCCCTCACTGCAGTGTGAGAGAGTTTGTTTTCATACATTTCAAGAACAAAAATGTCTTGACTTTATAGGAACTTACTAGAAAAAACAAGTCAAACCACAATATAGAGGTCAAATATACAATAAAGACAAACTGGTCCTGACTTTGTAAAATGCTTGTAAACTAAATACTGAAAAATGATTGGGCAAACCTATCCTGAATGGGATATATGCATTATTATTATATATAGGTACTTACATATTTATAGTACATTTGGGACACATTATTATTACATAAATGTACTTACATATATTTAAGACATTGGAGTTATTGTTACATATAGCCACTTGCATATTGTCACAGTCACAAAAAAGATTTGTCTAAAATAAACTGACTTATTTGAACACAGCACCTGTCTGGACCAATGAAAAGTTAAAAAATGACTTGTAATAAAATCTCTTTACATTACGTTAAATCATGAAATATATCTACATTAAATTAATATCTTTACATTAACATACAAAGTTAAACACATCATTGCCTTCTCCAATAGTTACCATTTTTGGAGATGCATGTTTTTTGTGGATAGCAATGCCACATGGGACACGTTCTTATTATGTCCTGACATTGTATTAAAACAGGTGTGCATGTGTGTATAGGGGAGGACGTTCTGTGCAGTATGCACCTGGCCTGACGGGCAGGTAGAGGAATGCTGTTGGCTGCCCAGGAAAGCACAAAGGAATGTGGCTTGGGTACCATGTGTCTTTGTTCTTCATCGCCCCACATCCACTTTTGTTCTTTGCCATTGCCCCCCCCTCCCAATTGTAATAGAGAGAAAAGGACACTTGCACAAACTGTAAACACCTAACTTGAGCCAATAATCAATGTGAGAATGTGTTTTTGTGGGTAAAGACCACAGCCGTTGTCTGTTTATGTTTAGAAGAAAGGATTATATAAAAAAAGGATGAGGATTTGTAAATTAAAACCTGATAGAAAATAGAAAATAGCTGGCCCTGGGCTTAACACATTTTCACTTCATTAGTAGATTGTTTTTTCTAGATTGTTCTTGTGTCATTCGGCCTCACTTTGTGATGACATTTAATGATCGTCTCAGATTTCAATGATTGTGCCATATCTCAGATTTCAGATCTATCATTTTCCACCATATTATTTCTTTTGTTAGACATCAAACTAAAAGTTTATTATCTAGCTAAACACCAGAAAACTTGAGAATATTGTTAGATTTCTTAGAGATTGTCATGGTATTTCATTGTGCCATATTTGACAAATTATTACAGCATTTGCTTACCATGATCAAGGCCAGGAATGATTATTTTGAGCACTTTCTCTGATGTTTCTGTCCTTGAATTTAAGTCATGTGTTGACACATCCTTTTTCTTTATCTATATAGGTGGAGATTTCCTCAAAGGTGAATTATTGTTATATTGTATGAAAATGTTATCAGGCCCCAGTTGCCCTATCCTCTGGAGCCAAATTTCATGATGTCAAGTGGGGTCAGAAAGAAATTGTACTGGCCCTGTTTCAAATGGCAGAAACACAGGACATGTGTTATTTATGAACGCTTCATCAGAGTTTTAGAATAGAGCTCATTTCAACCTTCGTTGTGCATAAAATAAGAGCAAATAAGAGAGGCTTTGTATACAACTGTCTTTCAGGGACAATTTGCTACATGGTAGTCTTGAGACTTTGTAGAGCCAATTGATTTTTGCATTAAGGTTTTGATCTCCAGAACTGCAGCAGGATTTTCAAATTTGTTTTTTCAATCAGGGCAAATAAACACAGCCTGTCTATTTGTTTGGGTTGAGAACGAGACTGCAATGCACTGGGACAGGCAACTGCTACCATTATGGAACACAGGCCGGTGGCTTTCAGTCCCCGTCTGCACTGCACATTTGAACCTTTTCCTTCTCTAACATGCCTAAATTACACCAATTAGTTAGCTTATTTTCAAACATAGCATGAACTTATGTATATGTGTTAGAGTAGGATAGACAAAATCCTCACAAAACTTCTCAGGACTTAAAATGTAACATGATATAAAACTGATTACTTATTAGATGCCAGACCTTGATACTTTAATGATACTTTAGGAATGACAGTAGCTTCTCCCTTTAAAAACATGACATGGTAGTTTTAAAGCCATTCTATATGCATTAACAAATAACAGTTCAATAAGTGTACCTTTTTTGGAGTAAATAAACAATAATGTTAATTTTATTTATTATAGGTATCCATATTACTTTGGTTAAATGATAAATTACTGAGGATATATACTAAGTAGTTCAGTTCAGTCTTTTGTGATTTTTAGCAATAAATAAGTGAAAATAAAAGCTGCTGTGACACGTGTGGCCAACTCAATGGAGTTGATATTGCGGTGTATTGCGCCACCTGCTGGATGAAACAAAATGACACACGACATCAACAAATGAAGAGAACTAGAGTGGATATGGGCGAAAACGCCGGATTGGTTACAAGCCATCGGTACAGTTCAGACGCGTACCTCCAGATTTCTTACTGCTCGAAAAAGTCTTCCGAAGAGAATGGAAATGGTACAAAAATTTGTTTTGTTAATGAAAGATTATGTCTTTCTCCTCTTCCTCATAGTTTCAGGTATAGATGGTTTTGTCTTATACAAAAGTGTGGACACCCCTGGTCAAGTTACATGTTTTGTTGATGTTTACACGGCATATCCTCTACAGAGAACACACTTCTGTACAGTTTAATGTTATTTACTGTTTATATACTGAATTTAATTTGATTTTTCTCCTCAATACATTAAACTTGGTAAATGAAAAGAAAAGGTCGTCACGTGGGTTTTGAACCGATTATTCTGCAGGGGTACGTTTCTGTTTCTGAACAAGCTACCGATAAACCAGTAATGTGTTTTGTTTTTTTAATTGGTTGATATTACAGTGTAAAGGATTCTAATTGTTTAACAGGCGATCACAGGCTGATTCTAAATGCACTGGGTGGTTTTCTAATTGGATCTATGGGAAACGTGAGGTCTCTTTTGGAAACCATTAAGCCAATTTCCATTCGAAAGCGAAACCATTAGGTTTTAAACATAATCGTTTCTAATGATCCTTTTTCGCCAGGGGTCTTGGATACTCGCGCGTTTTTTCACCTTAGACAGAAGGTCTAAGATCTCCATTTGGTCACCATAGCTACGATAACATGGCTGCATACCGCTATGGGTGTGAACTGTTGCTGATTTTTTAAAATTATTATATTTTTTTACAAACAATAAGTTTGTGTCAAGAAGTCAGAAAATGTTGCATCCTACGCTGCAAACTTTCATACACACCCCTGACAGAAATGTACACTCGGCTGTAGTTGTTTTCTCGTTAACTGCGTGGCGTGGCTCGCCAACAAGTAAAAAAAAAAACACTCGGCCACTCTCTCTTCTCTTCCTTGCTTCCTTCGATAACGTTTTTTTCAGCCTCGTCGCAGCCTCTGACATGATGTCCATGCTGGGAATACCGAGCTAACGTAGCTTTTATAGCTAGTTCAGTCGTTGCTGTGTGACGTCATGCCGTAAAGCGTTACGCGGTTGTTGCGTGAGGTCTCGTGCCCCGAAGTTAAACAGCTAGGTGCTAACGGCAGGCGTTCCGGGCCGGAGTGGCAATAACAGAGACCGTTTTCCCGATTATAACTCGGGAGTACAATCAAAATTATTTTAAAGCTGTTATTGTAAGGTAAAATGGTTACTTTAACTTGCTAATCTGTTCTGTTTCATGGCGTGGGCTACTAGATGAGATAGCTAAAGTTGACTGTGTTAAAGAAAACAGTTCCAATATTGTAAAAAACAAACAAAACAAAAAAACCTCAACAAAAACCAAAGAGAAAATTGCAGTATTCAACCATTCGTCTCAGACATCTACTCCTGCTACACAAGACACTACACTACACTACAACATCTACTACTGCTGTACAAGGTAAGACCTTGGTAAGTTAGTGTTCGCCTGCTGTGGTTTGCTGTTGTAGTTTGTCAGCAGTTGTTTTCAAAATGTCAGTTTTGGTTATATAACCAGTCATGGGAGCTAAAGTGAAATAGTCTTGTTCGTAGCTAGTTGGTGGATGTCTTTGGAGTTCCAGCTACAGCACTTGTGTACGGTTCTTCAAGGGTTCTTGGAGACTTTGTACCAATAGAAGAGCTCTTTCTATGTAGAACTATTTTCAAAAAGGTTCTATATAGAACCATATACAACACATTCTCAGTCAATCTAAAGAACCTTTTCCCCAGGCAATGAACCCTTTAAGCATGAAATAGTTGCATGTAGAAGTCATGGTTCTAAAAGGCTTTACTAAAGAATACTTACTAAAGAGCCATCGTTTTCAAAAGTGTAGGGTTTGTAGTTTTGTGTAATGTAAGATGTGAATTCAAGTAATGTAGTTTTCAGTGTTGTGACTCTTGAGTGTTGCCATTGTTGTCTTTGCATATTTTTTTCCAAATATGGCACTTGTTCTTTGAAATATATGCATTTGTTTAGCATTGTACAAAACATTGCAAGATCATGTTTATTTCATGTTAAAGGTACACACATTTGTATAAATAATCATTTTGGCTCATGCACTGTTTTGTTTGTTGAAATAACATTTTTTAAAACACTTCGTCATATGAAAGTTTTAAGTGAATTACTATAGGAATTTAAAACCTTGCAATTAAAGTTGTGTTGTGTATGTACAGATTCTTCTAATTTAAAGTTTTATGACAATTCTGATTTGTTAGTCCATAAAGTTAACCTACAAGCCTCATGGTAGGAATAAGTAAAGATCAGGAGCAAACAATAATAGTTCTTTTATATTTTATGAGTAGGGGTCCAAGTTTGTTATTACTGTTTAGATAATAATAATATACAAAGCATGCTATGCATAAATTCAGAACAGTGGAAATGATTCATGTTGTATTGACTGCAGAGTCAATAGAGCTCTGTTCTGACTCTGTTATGAATCTGTCTTTTTGCTCACATCTGCCCTCTTCTGGTTCTTGATTGTAATTTAAGTGTTTCTGACATTACAATGCAGGACAGCAGGCCTCATGGGCAGTGCGAATGAGTACATGACAGTCAGATATGTCAGTTGTCACTAAACTGCCATAATTTGGCATGTTACGTTTTTGTGATTTGTAAATGTTTTGCTTCCAAATCCAAAGCGTAATACTGATCCAGGAAAGATGGTTCCTTGATTGTGCCATGTTTATGCCTTTCTTCTTTTTCATATAGTTTCAGATAAATGTGGTCTTGTCTTATACAAAAGTTTGGGCACCGCTGGTCAAATTACATGTTTTGCTAATTTTTTATATGACACATGCTTTACAGAGAACACACTTCTGTACATTTAATGCCCGATTACTGTTTATTTGCTTCATTTAACGTAGGATTTTAAACAAATAAAACATAAAATGTGGCTGGTACAAAAGTTATGGAACATTTTGTATTTTGTTTTATAGTTTTTCCAAAACATTAAATTCAGCAAATGAATAGAAATTATGCATGTAATTTTTCCATGGGCATCCACATTTTGCTTACAACCGTATCTATCTATCTATCTATCTATCTATCTATCTATCTATCTATCTATCTATCTATCTATCTATCTGACCTCACATCACTTACCAAGATATTTACAGACTTATTTTGTATTTCTGTAAAAAAATTAAGCTTCCATTATATCTAATAACTGCACATACCTACAGTACCACCAGGCGTGGTGCAAGGGGGGATGCTCCTGTAACCTGTGAAAACTGTTTAACACCCTGTTAACACCCCGTAATTAGTTTGTGTACCTAGGCACACATGAATTCACTGAGAGCGCACTGTAGACTGCTGATACAGAATTTGTTAGTATAGTTCCTGTGGAGAATGTTCACATGTTTACCTAAGTTGGGAACCCTGTTCAGTGGAGCTCAGTATCACTGCAGAGTTTGTATGAGTGGAGTTTGTAGGATGTTGTGGAGCATCTATTGGTAAAATGGCAAATCAGGCATAAAAGTATACACTAATTATTCTTGCCCCAGCAAAAAGTACTATGTATATCTCTAATATATAATAGTAAAATGTATACAAATATAATAATATAAAAATGTATGTATTTTTAGCACACTTATTTTTGTATACATTATCTCAGTGATCCTAGACAAAGAACTGCTAGCAATGTTGGGGAATATTGTCTTACTTGAAGTGTGTAGCCGAAGTATATTATAAAAAGTACTCACAGTCATCTGCTCCAAATAAGATCATGTGCCTCTAAATACGTCAGTTTGTCCCAGACTTTCCCTAGAAGCATGCTTTTGGGATTCATCATATCCTAGCTTGGTTGTGCTGCTTTGATGGTGTACTTTATCAACTAATAGTAAACGAATGGTAGAAAATGCCGAAACTAGACTGCAGAGCTACGTCAGACATGAGTTTCTGTAAGCTTTACAGACTCACAGATGAACCTCATTTTGTATGTATCTTCGAAATGGTGATTTATAGAAATAGTACAAAACATTCTTATGTTTATGAACATTAATAACATTAGTTATTTTTTATTATAAGACATTTTGAATTATTTCATTTTGTATATGCATTATTACATGTTAGCACAATGAAAAGGGCAGCTAATGTATGCAGTTGTGGGAAAATTAATTATAAATGAAAATGTTAAAGTAATTTGTGACATTATTATTATTATTATTATTATTATTATATCTCATTATTATATATCATATATAGTGATCTATCGGAGCATATTTAAACTTGCGTCTGGACCCATAGAAAAAAAAAATCAGTAAAATGAGCTTGGCTTTAATGTAACACACAGATCCTGTTTGAGGGATTTATGGGGAGTCTGGTGATTATTATGGCCAAACTAATCATCTTCTTATAGTTCAAGTCCTGAGATTAAACCTTCTGTTTATATAACAGTCAGAAAAGTTAACAGAGCCAGTGAACAGAAAGATCTGAAAAGAACAAATTCTGTGATGATCAGAGACACATTATCTGTCTTTGAGTTTGGATTTTATACATCTTCCCAATCCTCTGTTTACCTCTATGGCTCTTAGCTAAAAGGGAATCCTTTACTGAATGATGTGAAAGGTAAGATTTATGGAAAGCTGAGGTTTTTGGTTTTGGATTAGTTGACTTGACGAATATGTCGGCTGAGTTGGCTCACAGTAGAAACAGAGATAGTGAGAGAAAGACAGATAGATAGAAGGAATGCAAGATAGAAGAGCTAGATCAGTCGTTGAGCTGGATGTGTTATGAGCTCGTTGGTTTCTTTGATTTGACTTTGATGTGTGACTTATCCATGTAGAATGTCCACACTGCCACTCCACTCTGGTCCTCCTTTAATGTCTCGCTGGCTGAGGTCCAGCTGAGGTGCCAGACTGGTCACTCTTCTACACTTTTAATTCCTAATCTTCAAAAATCTCTTCCAGCTCGCTGTCCCTCTGACATTATAACCTCTGTTTAATCGCTCTATTCCTATATGTATGTTTTAGTATTTTCTCAGTGTCTTACTGTGTTTACCTGTGTTTTATCTTAGGCTGTTTTTCCCTTAACTATTGTGTGCCTTCCTTTTTGCTTTTACCTTCTGTGCCTAGTTTTGCCTCTTTTTTTATTATTGCTTTTTTGACATTTTAATATGTTGTTCTGTTTGTGTGTTTTTCCTTATCCACTCAAGAATTTCTTTTTTTGTTCATGATATATGTATATTTTGAGAGTGAGCTTTACTCATACAATAAATATCACTGCTATATTATGATTGATATGCCACCTTTATTAGAGAAATAAAAATGTATTTTACATACACATCAGCTGTTATTATTTTAACACATTATATCCAAAATTGTTTTAAATGGATATACAACATTTGGAATGAAACTCTTCAAGTAACATTTTCCTTGTTGTTGTTGTTGTTTTTACTTTCCTCATACTGTTTCTTTTCATCTTGTAACATTTTTATCCTTTTCCTCTTCTCATTACACCTGCCTGCAAACTATACCTACTCCTAAAGCTTTTTTTAAAAAATCATTTTAGTGCACCGGGGTCCTCTCTGTGTGGAGTTTGCATGTTCTCCCCGTTTCTGCGTGGGTTTCCTCCGGGTTCTCCGGTTTCCTCCCACAGAGGACATGCAGACATGCAGTCAGGCCAATTGGACATGCTAAATTGCCCCTGGGTGTGAGTGTGTGAGTGACTGTCTGTGTCTGTTTGTCTGCCCTGCGATGGACTGGCGACCTGTCCAGGGTGTATTCTTCCTTCCGCCCAATGACGCTGGAATAGGCTCCTGCACCCCCCCACGACCCTGACTGAGAAGCGGCTTGGAAAATGGATGGATTTTAGTGCATTTTATTTTTCAAACTAATCTTCAAAATACTTCACAATTCCCATACAGTACAACATCTAAGCTACAAGTAGTATAGTTTAGTAGTTAACAGTATTTATTAATGAATTATTCTTATTTTTATTTTTTTACTTGTCAGAAAAGATAAATGCTTGATGAAATAATTATGATTCTGGCCCAAAAATATAGTGTTCTTGCTTTATACCTTGTGTATATGGCTTTATCAGGTGTCTTATGAAAGGTCCTTTTTTGGGATGTGATATTTGGTGATTTATGTGGTAATTCTGTATAAAAACCACAAAGTGGCGCCATTGGCTTTTTGTAGAGACATTGACAGTTACTCTGAAGGAGAGGAGACAGAGCCCTCAGTTCACACACAGGTATATAAAACAAGTAACTCAGTCTCAGTTGTTGGTACTGACTGAGGAGAAAAAAGTCCTCAGAAGATACACAAACCTTTGATAAAATGACAAAATAAAGTCGACTACAGTGGATTAATCAAGAATGAGCGCTAATGGTTTATGTTGTGGCTTTCACTTAGTAGACATAAGCATTTACGTAGTAGACATAAGTCATTTAAATGAACTCATAAACATCCACATGTGGAACTTTCTCCATATGTGCTTGTCTCAGCACAAACCTAAGGAAAAACAATAAATCTAAATGGCTAAAAAGAGTTTTTTATCATTTAGCATATTTGGTTCAGTTGGTTGGTCATGTGGTACCACCATTTTTTGTCCAAACAACATATATAACATATGTAATACTGTTAGATGTTCAAACAAGGTATGCAGAAAAAAAAATCACTTTACACCATTCAGAACAAGTTCTGCGGCACTGTTCCTCATCATGGTAAACGTAGTTGTCGTCTGAATGGGTTCATTTGGATTGTTCTTAATCAGTGTTCGTGAAGATGATAATCTGCTCAGTCCATGTAGAGCTGTATTTAACGTTCAGTCTATTTCCCAGGAAAGCGAAACTGGAATGTGGGCTGCTGTCACTCCAAATACTTAATCTGCCGTCTCTCCAAAAACATGAAAGGTGATCAACCAGAAGCCAGATCCCATTGACCCCCTGAGCCCTCATTAAAAGTGCGCGGGGGGACTGAAAGACGCTCTGTCAAGGAACAGCAAAGTGCCACCGTGCCTCTACTGCTCTACAGCTCTGTGAACTCTGTGGTTCACCCACAGAGAAAAAGACTTTCCTCTTCTGATAAACACATATCTGCACATCCCACCGGACCCCGCGTGTGAACGGCGCTGCTAAACGCACACTTGTCTGAGCACGGGACTACAAGGGAAGACACTGCGCACAATTCATGTTTTGTCCCTAGGTTGTTCGTTTGAGTGCATAAGAGATTTTTTAGTGCGCTCTCTGTACCTTCCTGTTTTCATTAAAAGAATCTCCAGACGCAAAGCTCGGCTTCACAAGGAGGCACACGCATAATATCGAAGGGGATGAAAACGGAAGGATGTGTAAAGCAACATATACATATGGTAGCAGATATTGTTTCCTTTTAGGTATTCTTTTGGGTGTTTTCATTTCGGGTTTGATTTTTCCAAGTCGTTACACACAAAGGGAGACTGCCACGGTGGAGTGTTTCAAAGGCCCTGTTTCAGCCCCGCTCAGGCACACCCTGTGCCTGAAAACTCAGTTCTTCCCCCCAAAAAAACTCTCTATCATCTCATTGTCAGTCCTCTTTCCACTTGATTCCACTTAAATAAAAGATTAATTCTAAATCCATCTTAAAAATACAGTTAGCTCCAGACAGTGGACAGTGTGAGTGCAGTCTTGTTACAATTAAAGAGGAAATCCACCAATTTTTCTAAATTTCTGCATGATTCTATGGTTGAGATGTAAGTAGAGTCATTTGGAGTGGTTTGGTATTTAATGGTGAAGTGACGTAGAATCCTGGTAATACTGGTTTGGGTGGTCTGTTTCTGTTTTAGGCTAAAACCTTATCTCAGAATTAATGGAAAACAGTGTCTTAGGTACCATTCATAAGCTTTCTGTGTAATAGCTTTCTGTCTATGTAGAGGCATTACATGCTTTTTACGTTTGGTTCCTGTCAGTACCATAGGGAACAATTCTGACAGTTGCTCTAGAAAACCATATTTCACCCACTCAGAATGACTCGCATCTTAATGATTTACTCATGCAGAAATTTTTAAAAATTGTTGGAATCCCCCTTTAAATGAGGCAGCTTTTATTAGCATTATTTGTGAGGCAGCAATCTACTAGAAGACTCTGTTGTGGTCGGCTTAAGGATGAATACAATTATACTGGTTATGCATTTGCATCTTAAAATAGACTACATCCTTCGCTAATTTATGAATAGATCACAAAGAGGCTAGAGCAACAAGGGTGATATATAACAGATGGACAAACATACACATTCACACACATACACATGTTGGCACCACATAGCAGCATCACATCATGCATCAGTCTGACATTTTGTAGTGTGAACTCTCCATGACTATCTGAAGAAAGGAAAAGGACGGCCTCTTTAGGACACGCTGGAATGAAACTGTGCTGTTTTGGAATGCCCTCTTGATTATTTCAAGAGCTTGGTAGCATGCTGAAATGGCGCGCAGACAGATTCCAACATGCATGTATCTACTTGGTCACACTTGAGCCTGTCGCAGTGGGATGCGTTGCTGAGGGCTATAGACATGGTATAGCTGGCCTTTGACCTTTCTATCAGTATGCCTGTGCTGCCATGGGCCCACAGTCACAAATGCACACCGGCCAGCACAATGGCCCCATGCTGGCCTCCTGCTCCTCTCAATTCTCTATGAGTCCAGACAGGCCTGTTTTATTTATTACCTACAAATAGAACTTTTAAAATGGAAGGTTTTTGTAGTTTAATTTGATGACTGTCCAGCAACATGAGAAGCTGGGAATCATTATTAGCAGAGCCAGCGGTGGTGGACTTTCATTTCCTGGTGTTTTGTAGGGGGCTGTGCATGGGTGAGATGCGAATCTTTTAAGCAGACATACAACACTCAAATCTGAGTTATATACATGCCCACTTAGCTTTTATTTGCAAGATGCAGTTTATGATGTATTATGCAATTCACAATCACAGACTGGATGGACAAACACACACACTTTACACATAGGTTGACACCAAATATACTGAAAAATGGACAGTGAATATAACATGCTATGCAAAAGTCTTAGACCTTATGTGAAAATGCTATGTAAAAGTCAGTTTTCTGGGCTGTAAGTATTTATTTGTTCAGAAACACTAAAATTAGAATGGATATAAATAAAAAAATACAAAGTGATTTGATTTGTGTCAGCATGTTGGCTTAACCATTTCTACTCCTGTCCTTGAGTATTTACAGTTACCATCTAAAGCCTAGTCTAATCAATCTATAAATAAATTATAAATAAATTATAAGTGTACTACTGATGGCCTGAGTGCGCTGAGAAGTTAGATGCCAAACCTGTTTTATTCTATGTAAAATACATACTGAAACATCAAATTTGATACAGTGTACTGAAGTTTAAAACTGTTTTGCCGATATGCCCCTCCCAGGGTCTCTCCTGTTGTCTTTGATGGAAAGTACTATCAATGAGACATCTAGGTACATCCTATTAAAATAAAGTTGGCAGGAGGTGGGGCTGGGGAGGGATGGGGTACGCTTATGTTATGCACAAACACATGCTCAAATGACTGGGCTTTTTTATATACAACAGTTATAAACTATAGAGGCTGTGCTTTTTGGGTTGTTTTTAGAAGGTGGCATGGCGGGCATTGAAAAAGTTCTGTTTGAGAGCTTTTATTTATCTGAGCTAAACAGATCTGTGTAGTATAAATAAAGAGCTCTGTAAAATAATTTCCAACATTTTAACATATATTAAAAATGTAATTTAATCTTTACCTCATAACTTAAAATGGCATTAAACCTAAGAAATATGTGTACTATTACGCAGTGCACATGCATATTAACATATTAACATGTGAACACAAGGCGCATTTACAGAAGGAAAAATATAAAATACAATATTGGCACAAATCTAATTCAGAATTTAGTGTTGTTACATCTCTGATTATTATAATGTTATAGAATGTTTTTAAAGGCAAAAACATACTTACTTCAGAATTTTAACCAATTTTCATGGAATTTGGAATAGGAACAGTCTAAAGGCCAAAGCTGTATTACTGCTGATGCGGCAGTGTAACTGTGTCCAAACACCAACACACAAACACACTGAGAATTACACACATGCATTTGAACACACATGCGCACATAACCATGTGAGGCTGTGTAGTGTGTGCATAAATAAAACACTCTACATGTCATTATCTAGGTCAGCAGCACTCTCTACTCATGCTACTGCTGCGACTCTCTGTCACCAGTTGACCTGATTTGGGGAGTCTTGTGTGACAGCCGCTGTCCAGACAAACACACACTTATATACATTGACCAGACACATACACTCTCACTTGGTAACCACTACAGAAATTGAGATTCATTAGTCTGTATACTCATCAAACTACTGTAACTGGATATCCTGCAGATTTTATCCTTTAGAAAAATGGTAATGTAATGCACATGTTATTACAGACATCAGATGCAAAATCAGTCAGTTACAGCAATGATAACAATAATAGGACTTGTATTCAGTTGCAAAATTATATTTTCTGAATACACTGTGAATATTTTAATGTTGTTATCTTGAAGTGAATGTGAATCTGTGAAATCTGTGGCCAAATTAGTGAAAATATAATGGAGATATTCACTTAATGGTTATTTAAATGGATCCTTTTTTTTGTTTTTAGTTGTTGTTTACCATTTTGATAAATTTAGACTTGTGATTGTTCTGTGCTTTATGTGGCTTACAATGATAAAATAAGAAAATATCCACATAATTTTCTCACAAAATCTTGAAGTCATAAATATTTCTTGATAAAAATACTTAAAGACAAACATACCAAGTGTTTTTGCAATGGAACCATATTTGAATAGCAGACTACATGCTATTTTCTCTTGAATTAACTAAATCTTACTGGTGTTATCTGTTATCCAGCGGTTTCTCAATGTGCCACTGGATGGCACTGTCTGGCTGCTGTTCTCTTTCCATGCTTCTCTATCTAATTAGAGCCTTGTCCAGGGCTCCCTCCAACACCATCCTATAAATGTCAACACCAATACAGCAGGGGACAGTCGGCCTGTATGTAACAAACACAGACGCCATGAAAGTCCACTCTGTGTGTCAAATCAATCACACACCAGACCTTGCAGAGTTTCACACCTTGGAATTATGTCCACTCCTCTGGGTTGTACCAACACAACAACAACAACAAAGTGTGGACGAATATTCACAGTCACATAGATTTCTTTTCTGGATGATCCAAAAAACATGCTACATGGTTGAATATATGCTACAATATATTCTTGAAAGTTGTCGATAATTTGTGACATAGTCATTAAGAAGCACAAGCTCTCAGTGAATATATTTCTGTACATCTCTTCAGGGTGAGTTGGTTTCACATTTGCATTTCCTCTCTCCTTGGTCAGTCCGTGCTGTCCTATCTTTCCTATTCTCTCCTCCTTTCTGTGGTCCCATTATCAAGGCCTGCACTCGAGCCCTTTTCCATTCCTGTCCAATCGGCCTGCTGGAGCAGGTGGATGAGAGATAACTTGCGCCACGCTTTGTTTTCGCCCTGACACTGTCATTAATCATTCCTGAAGCTGCACTTCAACTTATAATAATAAGGACTGGCTGCTGTGTGGGGGCTGCCGCCCAATTGCCTTTCTTCACGCGGCTGCCAAATTGGAGGTGAACGGCCATAGCCAGACACTGCTCCCACGTCCCCAGACTGTCTCATCATTTAGGTATTTATCCATCTCAGCCTTGTCCTCCGCGCTCTCCCTGTTCTCCCAGGAGGCCGCAGATTGTGCAGAGGGGGAGGATCAGATTTGTTGCTTGGGCTTTTTGGCTTTGATTGTGTGCCTATAAGTTTGGGATTAGAGGCAAATTTCCCACAGGGCAGTGCAGGATTTGCTGGCGTTTAACTGTTTAACCTGGCTTACTCTTGTGTGGCGGGGGGAGAGAAGAGGCTGGTCAACGGGCCCTCGGAGACCTGGCCAGGCAAAGCCAGAGCCGGCCCAGTGTCGATAAGAGCCGATCGTCTTAGCCAGCAGACGAACCTCACAGTCTTTGTGTGTGTTTAGATTTTTTGTGTATCTACAAACAGTACCTCTCCCTCGGGACTTGCATGATGAAGTCATATTTTAAAATTGCCTTGGAATTGCTGGATTTTCACAGCACTCGAGACAAGATTCAGTCTTACACAGTGAAGTGTACATATGCACCCACATTACAGCAGCCACACACTTCAAACTACAATATAAACTGAAAGTGTTTTTTTTTTTTTTTTTTTTTTAAAGCTCCTGTGGAGGTGATTCTTCATCACATGACATAGAGTTTCACAACAGCGGACTGGGTGGTGGAACTTTACTAGAGACAATTAACAGACTTCATTAGCCAAGCTAAAGGGTGATGAACCAAACGAGACGTTCGTGTTGGAAAGCTGCTTAGCGGTGAGGAGGCGGGATAGGCACCCTTTGTTAGCTGCGCTCCGGAATGAGTGGGGCTTCAGAAACAGCAGGAGGATCCCTGTCCTGTCAAACACAATCTGAGCGGATTAGGGAGATCTGAGGGGAATTTAGCAGCCTGGAGTCTGAAGGTGTGTTTTGAGCCCCACTATCTCCTGCACTACAAACAAGGGCCCAAGGTGTGCTTCTGGAGAGTGGCCGCGCCTTTGATCAAGCCTACTGCTCCACCCTGCTCTCCCTAGATGCTGCACAGGTACACCCCAATTTTGGCTGTTCAGGAAGTAGAGATGCCAGGAGGCAAGGGGCTTCAGAGCATCTGCACTTACTAAAGTGCAGGCTAATCTAAGCAACTACCCAAAAAACTGTGCTTATCCAGATCTAGTGTCCTGAATTCTCTTAATGTACAAAATAATGGCAATCAGATGAAGCACAGAATCCCAACAGATGTTGGAGTTTTCTACATACACTAAAGCATCTTGCAGAAAGTGTTGCAGTCAGCTAAAACAGGTTCAGCTGCTTTCTTCCCACTTTCTCGCTATTGGCCTGATCCAGAAAGTCTCCAACTCAGAGTATGCAGCAGACCATCACAGCACTTCTCTCCCTGCCAGTACCGGCCCATCACTCCTGCCTGCCTGCCTGCCTCCATGCCTGTGGAGACGAGCACCTCCGTCTCCTTCAGCACTCACAAAATATATGGCAAAACAGTATTGATCTTTAATTAAAGAAGCTCTTAACCTCAGCTGAGAGGGAGACCCCCAGGCTAGAGAGTTAATTCATGTACTAGAAGTCATAATATTTGTGCTCTGCATGAGGAGGTACATAAAAAGTTATCTATTGTCTTGGCAGTTTATCAGCACAACGATGTCTGAACGTTCTTTGCCATGCATGGGCCTCGTGCTCGCTCGTAATTCAATGTTATGGGTCAATTTGCAACTGGGGCAGCTATGTCGGTTTTCAGACATTCTCACTTGGTGGAGTATATTACACATCCTGTCCAGGATCTTTTAAGTCTTGAAGATCCATCTACTCTTTTTGCTTATGCTGGTCTAACTGAATGCTTTCAACAAAGGCTTGATGTAATTGCTCACTAGGTGTATAATTTCAGAGATCAGAGCAGGTGCTGTTATCAGACCGACTCTCTGAATAACTTAAGTGTTCACCACAACAAAATACAGAATCTTTTATAGAACACCATCCTCCAGGGAGAGAGAGAGAGAGGGAGAGAAAAGGGAAAAGAAGGGTGGAGGGCTTCTAGACACTGTGATATCACCTTTTATAGGTTTATTGATTTCTTCTCAGGATGCAACTATTAACATTGAGCTGTGTTCCAGAGGAGCTCGCGGCAGGTAGCCAGGCTCACACCCCGTCTCCTCTCGTGGGGCGCAGGGGTTCGCGGGCGGCATGCTTTTATAATTAAGGTCAGCTGGGATGCATTAAAGCATTTGGAGGTGTTAAAATCTGCCCTCCTCAGAGAGCAAGTTGGCATCACCCATGCTCGTAAATTAGCCACGCACTCCCACTGCTTGGAACGGGGTGGGATTGAGAGAAGGGGAAAGGGGGGATTTGGGGTGGACATGAAGTATGGGCAGACCCTCTGATGTCTTTTTTTTTTCCCCCCAAATCACACGCTGAAACAGTCTGACAAGCACACAGAAGCCTGCAGATTGCACACAATCACCTGAAGCCTGGAGTAGTGTAGAGCTGAGTCAAATGTGTGAGACCCTTGCAGGCAGCCATATTTAGTTCATCCTTTAGGTCATGAGTATGTCTTTGGATCTAATGAATGTTTAGGGTTGTTAGACTAAGTGACTGCAGATATAAACATTAATTTGAATATGCAGAAAAATAAATATATTTGTCTTCTTGCTATCTGTATTATTACTGCTACAAATATTGTTACTGCTACTACTTCTGCTATTAATAATAGTAAATATGGGAAGAGAATCTATGATGTTTATGAAGTTCCATGCACAAAACTTACATAAAGGAAAAAATTGTACTAACACTGTCTATATTCAAATTGGCAAGTATAAGTACTGTAGAAAAGACACAAACCATGCTTTGTTTGTTTATTTGTTTGTTCATTTCTATTATTCCTATTCATGTTTCAGAAGATTCTTCTGAAAAGATTAAATATGAGATGGACACGTGCATATGGACGGAAAAAATCAATGGACAATAAGTGGTAAATAATAGTTTTCAAAACTTTTATTTATAAAGAGTTTAAAAAGTTGCTAAACTTATAGAGAAAACTGGACTCCTAACAACAGTTTTTGACCTTGTAAACCACAAAAACTGTCAGCATCAGCTAAACATAAACTCAGGCTCCACTCTTGCTTCAGATCTGAAAAAAAAAATCCACAGGTGTTTCTGTCCATCAGTACACTGTGAGAAAACAACTCAACACTATGAGTCTGAAAGGATGTGTATCTGTCAATAAGCCAATACTGTGAATTTGCAAATCAATCAAAGAAACTGCTGGTCTTCTCAGAACAATGGACTGTCCACCTAAAGGTTCAGACCTAAACCTCATTAAATCTTTTTATGATTGCTTGGATTGTGAGAAACAGAAAATGCAACCAACTGCTATTGAACTTTGAAAAGCTGAAAGCAAGTTTCTTGAAAACAATTGTTGCTGTAATAAAGGTGAAACACACAAACACACAAATACTGAAAAAAGGTGATGTATTTAGTTATCAAGGTTTCTACACATTTATCTGTTAATATGTATTTTTTTTTCCTGATGCTGAGAAATAAATATCTTGTACTTAATGACCATTTAGACTGGAAATTAAATGAAAGGTGGTCTCTGACTTTTGCAGAGTACTGTATTTTGGCTAAAGTTTTATGAAGGGATCACAGAAGCCTTTTTACATTATTTATGTTGTTTGAACAAAAAGTCAGGACATCACACAGGGTTTTCCCTGACCCCAGTTTGAGCTGAGAGAGAAGAACGGAGGAAATGAGAAAGAGCATAGAAATAATGGTTAGGTAAGCCTGCAAATCCTTGCACACACAGAGCAAAGGTGAGAGCACACTTTAGGCTGACAATGTCCCCAGTGAAGCATGCAAAGCAAAGCCCTACTGGCAGCCCGCGTCGGAGCCGGTGAGGAAGCAGGAGACAGACATTGAGAGAGGAACAAACATGGCAGCGGGGTTCACAAACAACCACCTGTCAAAAGGCATTCAGTGGACAGGCCAGCGTAGGTCACCCCAATCTTAACTAGACAAAAAGAAAGAGATAGAGAGCTGCAATAGCCAAACACTCTTTAATAAATATGAAATATCTATTAATCCCTAAGAAATCAATCACTCCCATAACTCTGCAGTGTGGCAAATCCTATGCGTATTAACATGCACAGCATTCCTTTGAATAGAAGCGGTACTGACCTTTGGCTGACCTTATGCACATACAGCAAGGACCGAACAATAGTTGACTGAACTGATGTAATTAGAAACTTGAAATAGGGTGCCCTCAGTGCAGTGTAGTGACTGAATAAATATTCATGAAGATTTTATTCTTAAAAATGACTGTGAGACAGCTTAAACAGCATTTCTAGTCATTGAATTTAAGTCTTTTAAAGAGTACAATTAAAATACCTTATAATAACAACTTAAATTTATGTCTATCCAAATAACATATTTATCCAAATAAACCAGTGTGCAGTGTGAGTGCTCAATCAGTTGTACCTGTTTTTAACTCTAGGTGGAGAAAAAGCTGACAGCTTGCTAACACTGAGACAGCATCATGACCCTGAGGACAAACCCCTGACAGAATGCCCAAGGGCCAAACAAAGCAAGCGTGCTCTTCCCTCAGCAAACACCTCCCTGCTCTTGACCTGAATGAGACTTGTGTTGTGAGTGGAAAACAAAGTTTGGTATGTGGTTACCTGAAACAGTTTTGTTTACCCACATCTACCCAGGGCTAAGGGGGGCCTTTCTTTCTAAAGTCTTTTTTTTTTTTTTTTAAATGTTCAAGGAGTCACCGTTCTCTCTGAAGTTGGCTCAGTGTAAGAAAAAAAATCCCTTTATGTACATAAGGTAGACCAATGTCCTTGTGTTCATTTCTTTTACTTGCAAAATATCAGACGGTAAGGAAAGAAAACCTTCCAAGCTTTGAACAAGTAGACATAGCTGCCATTTATTTAGGGCTCAGCTACAAAGGGTTCTTGCCGAGGGAAAAGCCATGTTCAAGTATAGCTCACTGTGTATCACAATTCAGTGGAGCTTCTGAATTTATTAACCAATAGGACATATTTATCAGTACCTAAAAAAAGTGCAGTATGAGTGCAGTGGTGTTTAAAATAAATGTTGGGCAGTTTCAGTGTATGAATACAGTAGACATTGATTTTGCCAGATGAAACAAGTTGTATAAGCATTTAAGAGAAATACAGTGAAACCTCTAAAACATTGCAAAAACGTCAGTCAAAAAAATGGTAATGGTCTTATTGTTGCGGCTGCTGCTCACAGGTGTTTTTTAACACCAGTATTTATTTGACCATTATGTTAAATTGTCCCCATAAAGCTCCACTTGGCAGCTCCATCTCTCCTTCCTCTCTCTGTGAAGCACTTAAGTAGACCAGAGGGGGCTTGTATGTTCAACAACCGCAATATGCCTGCTTTACTTTACAAATAATCCTCATCTAGGCCTTAGACCAGCCCAATGTTGTAGAGCAGTAATAAAGTTTTCACTGTTGCACACAATGTCTTTGTGTCTGGCGTTAGGTAATCCAACAGTGTGTTGTAGCAGGAGGCTGATAGTGGCTTCTGAGCACTTTACAATGTGATGATTTCAACAGCTTTTTTGGCAGTTGCATTCTCACCTGCATGCACACCATGGGTGGTTGAAAACACAAAGAACATTGTGTCAGCCTGTCTGTAGCTCACTTGTTTTACAAAGGCGTATCACACCTCTGGAATACCTGAGACAAACTGGTGTTCATAAGTTTTAATTGAACTGAATTTGACTAGTGATGTATGTGTTTTTTTTTAATAAGAATTCATAATGAGAGAGTAATTGTGATATTTGAGAATGAGTAATGCTATAACTGAATCCAAACTTTGCACCCACAACAAGTTAATACATCATAGCTGTCAGGACAAAACATTGTATCTCCAAAATGGTAACTTTACAGGATATTACTGGTACTTTTTGGACATTATTGGAAGTAAATTTAACTGGACCATTTCATTTGGTCCATTCATCAAAAAATTAAAACAATGGAAACAGCAGTTAGCATTTTCACATTAAAAAAAAAAAAACAGAAAATGAAGATATAAGGTTTTGTAGCGACAGCAATGATGTGTTGGTTAGTATATGTCGAAATGCTAGGGTTGAGATTCTAACGCAGTATGGGTCTGCAGGGCCCTCAGTAATCCGGTAAAGCCAAAATGGCTAGTTCTGTTCAGACCACCTCTATTCAGTGGCCCATAGCCTTTGCTGCTAAATGGCAGCCGGAAAATCACGGCAGCGGGATCGCACATTGTGCATTAGCTTCTGTGCTCTGGCGTATCTTACAGTAAAGGCCTGGCCTACAGCTCAAAAACACATACACAAAGGCCAGTTCCTCTCAGAGATATTCTATCCCTGTATCCTCAGAACTACCATAGAACTATAAAGCCTATAATCATTAGAGCCAGTGCATAGCCACACAATGCACAGAAATGTACATGTAATTCTGTAATAAAATCATAACAGAGAGATATTCATGTCTTCAGAATTTTCAAAAGGACATAAATGAAGCATTTTGTCAATTCTTTTTCTGGTATAAATTGACTTTAGATGAGTCTCTGCTTTTGAATATAATGTGTTTTTTAATTGTATTCAGACTTAGGTATACTCCATTCCATGTTATTTCTCCTCCTTTATTCACTGAACATACCTTATTTTTGGAAACAGTAAACCGAACACTTCCTGAAGACTTGACGACAGGCCATTTTTACCGCAATTTACACCCACACAATTACAGAGCTGTAGTGAAGATATAGTGTCAGCCCTTCCTACTTAACACAGCTCCCCTTTGCCCTTTGAGACACAGGCAAAAAGTGTATTCCCTGATTAACGGTGAGGAGAACCACAGCTCCAACCCTGCCAGAAAGAGCTTCCACTCTCCACAGCCTCTTTATGGAAATTAACTGCAAAACACAGCCAATTAGAAGTGTGTTATTTAGAACGACTTTCTCCTCTTTTCCCCCATCTGAATAATAAAATGGCATTATACTCGGTTCCTCTATGGCAAATTAATATGATGGGTCTTTGCCAACTCTAAGAGCTCTCTTAACTCAATGGGGAAAGTTATACACATTCATCACTCATTGACAGTCTGGCAACCAGAGTATGGGTTTAAATACAATTGAGAAGAACTGAGAGAAAAAGACAGAATTTAATTTGATGACTCCTATAACTTCCCTAAAAAGAACTTCACCTTCTTAAAGATGTTGTAAACAATGTCTGTTTTTACCAGTTAATAACGAAATAGTTTGTTGAGTATATCTTGTCAGGTGTGGAAATAGATAGACAGAGCTAACAGCTTGAAGAAGAACGTAAAAAATGCAGAAAAATGCCTTCATAACAACCAAAAATACCTTAGCACAGTTTGTGTGCCCATGGTTAAGGGCAGAGAAATTAGGCCTGTTATTTTCTTAGAAATAGCAAACGTTGGGAACATTCCAACACTGAAAACACTTTTATTTCTAAATGGCTGAAAACAGTTGGGAATTAGGCATCTGTAAGAGGGTTCTTTTTAAAATTGATCTTAGCGTGATACGCTGTCTTAATTTCCCTTTCTGGGGTCGGTCGTGGAGAAGAAGTGGGGTGCTGTTGTGTTACGGGGAAGGAGGGCCCTGATTCTATAGGCTAGAATACACTGTGGAAGTTGCAAAGGGCAGAGTCTCTAGGAAATCTACTCTTTCTTTGAAAAAATGTCACAGGAGAGATAGGAGATTGGCACCACAAAGGACCTAAAATAGCACAGGCTGCTACGCATTGTCAAATGAGATTTGGACTTAGACGCTGACTTTTGTTCTGCAAAGTGTCGGGCTCTGAAAGGGAGATGGGAGGTGGACGAATAGTGATTCCCCCCCCTTCTCTTTCCTTGGTTATATGCTGTACACACGCCCAGTAATGTATTGGCAGAGGAATGATCTTAATGTCACAGTTATTCACTGTCTACC
Organism: Pygocentrus nattereri; assembly: GCF_015220715.1. Lineage (NCBI taxonomy): Eukaryota > Metazoa > Chordata > Actinopteri > Characiformes > Serrasalmidae > Pygocentrus > Pygocentrus nattereri. The sequence goes on along the minus strand of NC_051220.1, from coordinate 31,828,483 downwards.
AGTGAAATCGGTATATTTTATTTGGCCAAGACAACATATGATTTATGAGGCTCATGGTCCACATGATCTAAGTGACATTTGCAGTGCAAGGGTAAGACATGCTTCAAAGGTGTATGGCCTGGTCAAGAGATTAGAGCCCTTCTGCTGGGGCGTCTCCATTCCCATAGTTCCAAATGGACCCACATTCAGCAGTCCCACATTAACCCTCCCCTACATAACAAAAGCCTCATATATTTGATACAGGTTTTTTCCATTGGGCCACATAATAGGATTAGGAATAATTTCTACAAATTTACAAAAACAAATCACATGGCAAGGCTTAGAAATTGCTAATAATTTCTCCATAGCTGATAGATCAAAGGCAAGCTTGGAGCATGGAGCCAGGCACTAGTGTGACCCCGGTCAAACATTTTTAATGAAAGGGTTAATCTTCTCAAAGGTGACTATTCAGAAGCAGGCGGTGTGACCAAATGAAGAATTCTGTTCTGGGATAAGCAGAGAAAAATCGTCTGAGGGTGTTTCGGTGACAGTGTTTGGAGCTCTGAGAGAAAGCTCAATGCAGCATCTCTCCTGTTTGGTGCAGGGTAGGCCTCCTGTTCAAGAGGGGGGACAAAAAGGGGAAAGAAGGACATAAAAAGAAAACTATTGGAAGGATTTTGACATTGGCTCCTGGCAGCATGTGAAGGTACACTCACACCTGTACCAGTGCCCTGGTTTTAGAAATAAATAGCCAGCCTATACAGCTCCTCTATAAAGAGGTACACAATTTGCACACAAATTCCCCAAAACAGGCCTGGGGTAATAAATGTTTTTCTATCGCATTGCCTGTTCCAGTCCAGCATCCATGCTGCGTATTGCAGGTGAAACTTTTGTTAGTGAGCTTTAGTTGTGCTAGTGTAAGCACACATGCCTGTGCAGGACTAATGGGAGTTGAACACCTTCCAAAACTGGAGGGAGGAGAAAGAGAGAGAGAGAGAGAGAGAGAGAGAGAGAGAGAGAGAGGAAAGATGGCTTCATACAGTAAATGCATTAGCCCTGACTGGATAAGTAGGTTTGGAAGTCTAATCATGAGTGGGAGAAAATGGGCCTTTCAGTAATTAAGAATAAATGAAATTGCTTATCAATTAGTAAGTTACTGCGTACACCATTTGGCTGTGTTCTCAGGGATTAATCAAGGAACTATTGACATTACATTGTTCCATAATTATCATTCATACGTTTTATGGTAATTGGGGAATTTTTCACAGAGGAATTACAATGTCTTGGAAATACCAAGCAATATCAACGCACTCAAATATAAACATTAATTAATTTCAAGAGAAAAGGGGAGGGAGATAGATCAACGGTGTGGCACCAGAAAGGCACAGACTCAAACAATGGTGGTAAACAACATTAATGTTTTTTCTTCTCTTAATGAACTAAAGCAGTAATGAGAAAATATCCATCACGTTCATAATAAGGCTTGGAAAACATGCAACAATACAACTAACAATGATGTGGATCTTAGGCTGGAGGTAAAAAGAAAATCCCCAACCTTAACAACATATTACAAAATAAGATGCTGTACCATAAACAATTGAATAAAGGGATTGTTAAAAAAAAAAACAAAAAAAAAACAATACTTATCAGTACAAGGTTAGACTGCATGCACTGTTTAAATATGGAACAGCATCAGAGTTGTGATTACATTTCGTACATCTTAAATAAGGTTCTGTGAATGATACTTTTTTAATGCTGCCAGGGGCTTTATACATACATTAAGCAATGTATGTTTTGTATTTTATATTTTTATGTTTATTTTCAAGTCAAGTCAAGAGGCTTTTATTGTCATTCCATCTGTGTACATAGTGGAGTGAAATTACGTTGCTCCAAGGAACACAGTGCAACATGATACAGAATAAGCAGTACAAAGTGCAACGTGCAGACGTAAGTGTGCAAAAAAAATTTTGACTAGAAACAATACAATAAATACAATAAATAAAACAGACAGTACAGTGCAGCGCTGACTTAGCACTCATTTCTGAGCATGAGGTAGGGTTGTGAAATAAGGTGCAAAGATTATTTAACATGCTGTGATCTGTGAATACGTGAGCACAGCAGTTCCTGAGGTAAGATATACATGGTACTTGAGTAAACAAAGTGTAAACACTGTATTAGCAACAAGTTCCAGATAGTGCAAAAAAGCATCAAAAGAGGAGAGTGTGTGAGTGTAGAATGTGTGTGTGAGGCGGGGGGGGGGCTTTCAATTCAGTCATTGTGAGTTCAAAAACCTGATTGCTTGCGGAAAAAAGCTGTTGCAGAGTCTGGCAGTGGTGGCACGGATGCTCCGGTACCTTCTGCCAGACGGAAGCTGTGAGAAATGTCCATGTGAGGGATGAATGGGGTCGTCCACAATGCTGATGGCTTTTTGGATACAGCGTGTGGTGTAGATGTCCATGATTGAGGGGAGAGAGACCCAGATGATCTTCTCAGCTGTCCCCACTATACGCTGTAGGTATGGTAGGCTGGATTCGGTGCAATTGCCAAACCAGGCGATGATGCAGCTGCTCAGGATGCTCTCCACAGTCCCCCTGCAGAATATGGTGAGGATGGGAGGGGGGAGATGAGCCTTCTTCAGTCTCCACAGGAAACAGAGGCGCTGCTGGGCTCTCATGGCTATGGAGTTGGTGTTGAGGAACCAGGTGAGGTTTTCTGTGATGTGGACACCGAGGAACTTGGTGCTCCTGACGATTTCCACAGAAGAGCCAGTGATCTTCACTGGGGGGTGGACACCTTGCACTCTTCTGAAGTCAATAACCATCTCGTTAGTTTTGTCCACGTTCAGAGACAGGTTGTTGGTTCTGCACCAGTTCGTTAGCTGCTTTACCTCCTCTCTGTACTTTATTAATACAGTACTGTGTAAAAGTCAGAAAGGACCTTTGCACAGCGTAGGATGGGTTATCAGTCTCACCATGAACTGAACATCACATTATAGCAGTTACAAGCTTATACCAGAAGACCACAGAAACCACTCTTCATTTATTTAACTTCCAGTCAAAACAGCCATTAGGTACAAGTTCTTCATCTTTCAGGAGTCTTTTTGGAGGAGATTAGATAGATCTTTGAGAGTGCCACTCTTGCTTCAGATCTGAAAAATCCACAGGTGTTTCTGCCCATCCTTCCATTGTGAGAATACAGCTCAGTGGTGTTGGTCTGAAAGACTGTTTAGCTGTCAAGAAGCTGTTATTGAAATAAGAAAATTATGCAAATCAAACAAAGGAGCTGCTGGTGTTCTCAAAAAATTGACTGACCACATCAGATACTAAATATATACTGAATCATAAATACTGAAGTGTGTATATTTAGTTGTTGAAGCGTCTGTTTTTTGCTGTATGTTTTTTTTGTTTTTTTTTGACGCTGAAAAAACGAATAAATTAACATAATGGCTGTTTTGACTGGAGATAAAAAAAAACAATTGAAGGAGTAGTGCCTGACTTTTGCATGCTACAGTATGTATTTTAGAAATATGCAACTTTTTTCTAAACAAACCTATTCTTATACTTAAACTTTTTGTAAATAGTTTGCTCTGGGGTTCTACATGTGAGTAAAGTTAAAGCAAAGTCTAATCCTAATACTGAGTTTAGGTTGCCCTTTGTGGCCTGTTTCCAGCGCTGTATGGCAGGGTCATTTTGAGTTCCCTCGCCTCACTGCCCCGCAATGAAACAGGCTGGAGTGATGCAGCACAGGCAGGGTGTATTGGAGTGAGACTTAATGAGGTAATTAGTCAAAGGCCAGGCTGACCCTGGGAGGCTAATACCTGTGAACTTTTTACCCCCCCGTCTCCTGACACATGTCTCCAGAGATGCCAGAGGAAGGCCAACTACAAAAGCCGTTCCCTCCCGACACCTGAGGCCTAAGCCACCAATTTTCACAACCTTTATATGCAAGTGTGACATCCTGATCACAGGTAGCGTGTGCTGGACAATCGCCCTCTTGGCATTCAATAGCTCCAACTGGCCGATTGGTCATTAGGAGCGCTGCAGCTCAAGGCTTCAACCATCAGCCAAATGCTTGCATCTGTTAACCCTCGGGAGCCTCTTCGAGTTTGAGAGGAATGAAAAGAGAAGACAAAGCAAAGGCAAAACAGATTGATTTTTTTTTCTCTGTCTGGTTTTTATCACAGTGCCATGACTGGCTGCTTCATTAATCATAGGCTCTGCTGCCTCCAGTACAGAAGTAACTGCATTTGGCTCAATTAAGACACACAGAGACAATAGAAAATGTAGAAGTTGGGCAGGCGAAGTGGGAGCAGCCCTCGTCTCCCTGTCATTACTGAAAGAAAAGGAAAAATTAACCCTAACAGCTTCCCTGCTCTCCTCCATTGATCCGAGGCTTTTGTGGTGTCCCCAGAGCGTGGCAGACAATTACAGATATTATTACATCTGCATTGATTTTTTTTTTTTTTTTTTTTTTTTAGGAAAGCCCGGCGTCTCAAAGCAATTAAAAAAAATTACAGTTCGGAAGTAGGCCAATTAAAATGCCCATGGGTCTTGCGGGGGGATGCTCGCCTCGACTGTCAGAATGTCACAGTGTTCGCACTTGGCAGTTTTTAGACCGGTTGGGACACACACACACGCACACACACTCCAGCTGAAGTTTATTAGTTATCCAGTGGGTAAGCAGCAGAGAGCTAGCCCTCATTTGCACCAGGACTAGAATGGGTGCTTCCCCTAAGGTGGGCAGGACTACAGTAACTAGCAGCGACGTGTGAGCCTGAGCCAACAGCATGGAAAATTCCACTAAAATCTGGGGGTTACAACAGCAAGGAAAATCCATGAATTAAAAATAAATATATAGGTATAGCATAATTTCTATACTACACATTGTAAAGAATTTATATGAATTTATAGTGGAAACGCTGCAGTAATCGACCGTATTCCTTAAAAACTGCAGACTGCTGTAAAAAAATTAGATAATTTCTAGAAGATTGTAAAAAGAATTAAAAATGTTGAATTTTACAGTAATTGGCTGTTATTTGTGAGGCATATTGGAAAAGTGACAGGTACTTTGTGCAGTCTTGAACAGCTTGTCTCTGAATATTGTAGTGATAAACAGTGTAGGATGCTTTATCAGGCACACCATGACCTGAACATCAGATCATAGCAGTTACATGCACTCATGCCAGAAGACACCAAAGATGGCAGCAATCAAAAAATATTAATTATAATATTTCTGGATGAGCTAGTGAACTGAAACACAAAACATCATCTTTGTTAGAATACCAAAAACATGTAAAATGCATTCAAACATATTTTTGGGGAAGAAATAATGTGTTTAATGTATGTGAAATGAACTGTAGATGAAAAAGTAGAAGGTAATTACCTACGTAACAGTGTGCATAAATGTTAAAGCAATTGCTTCCTGAAATTAGATAGATTTGTGGTGTTTGTCTATGAATGTTTTATGTTGTACTGCACAATGTAGCAAAACTGAGAACCCTCAAACAGCTGCAGGTGTACATTAGAGCAAACACAGTTGTATGCAGTACTGTAAATGAAACACACATGTCTGGCAAAAATGCTGCTAGTAAATGACAGTAATTTTTACAAGGCAGCTTTTAAATTTGAAACCCTTTTGTCATTTATTTATGTATCCGTATTGAAAGATGGCTTAAAAGAGGCATCAGACTATGCACTGCATATGTCTACTTATGTTGTCTTTTGGCATTTGCAGTGCAGCATGTTTCCTCATACATCATTCAGAGAGGAAGAGCAATAGCAGTGTATTGTATATCTGTTCACACCTCATTGCCAAGCTTTTAAAATCTATATCCAGAGCTTTCTCAGTAGATGCAAACTTAGTAGATGCATAGATTAATTTGCCAGTGTGATCCAGAAATGTTACTATTCATCAATAGACCATGTAAATTTGCTCAGTGACATGTGCATTTAATACAGCAGGCCAGCAGAATATGCACATGCATGCACCCATGCATGCACACACACACATACACCCAACACACCTTCCTCTGCTGCAATCTCTTTCCTGCAGTCAGAGCACAGTCCTGTTTCCTCTGGGGAGCAGTGGCCTCTCTGCTGGTCACTTTGCCAGCCTTCCTGAGTTCCAGGGAAGAGGAGGAAGGGAATACTAATTGCTGTTGTGGAACGGCATTGGAATGAGAGCAGATAAGGAATGAATGTGATACGACTGTGGCCAGTGTCCATTAACTATGCAGATGTGGTCCAGGCCCTTGTTTCCTACGAGCCCTATCAGCTGCAGACAGGAACACACCGCTGCAGCTTCATTGTTAAACAACAGCACAAATATGTGGAGCCTTCACTTCTATTGAATGCTCCGCCTTTGTTTTTATCCCGCGTTGATATAAGCCAGGATTTCAATTTCTAGGCTTACATTTTGTGGGGGGAAAACATTTCCCACAGAATCCTTAACTTGTGTCCCAGTTGCATAATTAAAAAGCTGAAGCGCCAAAACACAAACAGAATGCGTCTTATGAAGTGCCACCCCTACCAGCTTGGTGAATAGAAAAATATATACACATGAGCCAAGGTCTGTTTATCATGCTGCATGTAGCCTGTGTTTGATGTATAAAAAAAGTCCCTTTCTTAAATCCATAAAGTATCCAAATAAATTTATTTTTTCCTGGATTAAATACTCGCAATAGAGAACTTTTGTAAGCATACAAGCCCAAACAAATGACAAAGCTAAAGCTTAAGCTGCATACATTTCATTAGCTCAAATGGCTGAAAGGTGTTACCATTTATCTATTTGCGTGCTGATAAATGGAGAGAGCCATGCCTCCTCTTGGATTACAGAGTTATAAGGTTTCAGAAGCAGCAGGAGAGCATAATCCATAGAGGAGCCAGTGACAACCTCAGGAAAGGGAAGAGTTTTCAACACAGGAACACAATGCAATGCTTGATTAAAGAGTACTACATTCAGAAAATCATCAAAGGGAAAGTGCTTTTTGGTTCCTTTGCTATGTTCAGTTTCTGTATGGTAATTGTAACTATGAGACCAGCTAAACAAATAGGCCTTTTTTTCTTGATCATCACTTGATATTATCAGTAACTATCACATGACCTTTACAAGAAATTCCTCCAGTGAACCTCTTTTAGAGAAAAGCAAAGGCCTACACATTTGTCAGAAACCATTTGTACTTGTACAATTTGTCTTATGCAAAAGTTTGACTGGTCAAATTACACATTTTGTTGATTTTTCCAAGTGTAAATAAGTTGACAAATCCTATACAGAGAGTATTTTTCTGCACATTGTAATGTGTAATTACTGTTTATTTGCTAATTTAACATATTGAAATGAATAATTTGCCTGGGCAAAAGTTAAGGCACATTTTGTGTTATGTTTATTTTTTTCAGTATGTGAAACTCAGCATGTAAATAGGAATTATGTACTCAAATTTTCAGAAGAATGCCTTATTTAAGTTTGTTCCCTGTAGAGGATGTGTTATTCTGTTTTCACTTAGAAAGTCAATAAAACATGTAGTTTGACCAGAAGTGCTCAAATGACCGTAGTTGTTGTTATAACAAAACCTTTATACCTTTAAATAGAAGCTTTACAGAAGAGGGAAAAACATTATTTAGTTATTCAGGTATGTTAATGTCATTTTAGAACATTTCTATTGGTTAATTCAGCATAAAATGGTTTGCCAAAAATAAAGGGCAGCTGAATGATGTAAAAAAAGAATAAATACATAAATGAAATAGCAACACTCATCAGTATTTGACAGGAATTTTGACAAGAAAGTCCCAGGTAAAGTGCTGGCCTTTTGGAACAAGAAAGAAAAAGCCAATAGCAAGACAAGGCTAAGTAGAGTTCATTGTCAGCTCAGATTTGAAACTGTTTGAGTGAGCTGAAAGTGAAATGCCTGGACATATAAGAGCAAAAACGGGAAGCTGAATTCTACATGGGTCAGGCAGTGGAGAATAAGAGGCACATCTAAAGAAGGACAGCGTGTGAGATTGTTATGCAAATCGTTTACTCGTGGACACACCATGCCACTTGCATTAAGGGGACTGTTGCGTCAAGAGGCAGTGTTAGGGGGCCTCCATTTTCCCCAGCTCCACAGGACTTTTTGTGCCCTCTAAATCCCGTGAGAAGAAAGCTGCATGGACTGGGATTGAACTGCTAACTCTAGTTATGGAATCAGCGGCCTGATTGGAGAGGAATGGCAAAACAAATTGCTGAGCCATTCGCTCAGTGTGGACAATAAACAGGAGAAGTAAAAAGATTCAGACTCTCTGCATTAACCATAATGGAATACCACAATCTTTGTTATTGATACACATACAGCGATGCATAGTATGCCCCAGCAAGCATTTACACTGAATTCCTCTTATCGATGCATACTGTGTATCCCTATAGTGACCTTATGTAACATTGACCAGATCACACTATGGATGCAGCAAGGGTCAATATCATTACAGCTGCCATGTCACATGAACAGGCTCTAACAACTATAAATGTAAATAAAATTAGAGGAACAGACAGAAACATTACTCTTTTCTTTGAATCTTGAATCTCAAAACTTAAATCAACATAAGTTAAAGAATATTTTTTCCTTCTCTTTTGGAGATATGAGGGTGAACAGCAGCATTATATTCAACTCTTCTACATCGTAATAAACATGACCAAGCCACATTCAGGAAAAGATTTGGTTTGTAGTTTGCAGTTGAAAGCAGACGACTGATGCTGTGAGAAATTCAGCTTTTTCAGATGCGAAGGTACACGTTCTCTCCTTTTCTTTTCTTAGTGAAGGAAATCAGTTGTCAGATGACTGGAAACACCCGGAATTTTTCAAAGGCGCTTTGATTACCCCTCATGTCATTTACCAGAACAATAGACAGGGTATATGCTTTGATGATGCATTGCTGTTCTGGGGCTACATGCGTTGTGTAACGTTTAATAGCTAACTGAAACTGCCACTACTGCTCCATGCATGATTATATCATTTATTTTATTCTATTATTTTTTACACCATATAAATGCATTCAAGCATTGTGTTGAGTTCATAAACAGCAGTCATACTGCAGCCCTACCAAACAATGTCAAAAATGGCATGAATCTTAAGGCCCGTAGAGTGTGACATACATGTGATGAGATGGCTAAAGCAAAGTAATTACAGATGGGAACAGGAACGCAAGGTCAAGACCATGTTGCCACAAAACTTTTCATCCCTGTGAACATAAACACACACACACATGCTGCAGACATGTGTTTAAGCCTTTCTGCTTTTGCAGACCTTTGTGTTTTGTGTGATTATGTTGTCATTTGACAGTAATGAAGCATCATAGCTGTATCTGGAATTTCAGCACAACCACAGATTCGGCAATTCCTAAATCTTGTGTACAAGTCCACAATAAATCTTAAACTGGTACAGAATAAAACACGTTATGTGGTGGCTCTTTAAATTTTAAATAGATTTTTCTCACATCTCATTTACAAAAACATCATTCGATGGTTCCTCAAAAGAATTTTCTAGTGAACCAAAAGTTCTGTAGCACTGGACAGAACCCTTTGTGACACTGTTGTGTTGTTTTTTAGTCGGTATGGCTCTCCAAGAATGAAGGGTTTTGCCCCAAAATGCTTCATATAACGTTTTCACAAATTTGATTTATTGTTTTTTTTATTATATTCATTGTTGGGAAATGGATTTTGGAAAAAATAAAAGCTTGTTAGCCATTATATGCCAGCTGTCATTCCATCAAAAGCTAATTATAACCATTATTATTATAAATGGATACAGAATTTTAGAATGATTAGATACCTGAAAAGAGTTTTATAGGGACACTGTATTCACTTTAAAGGGAAAAGGGGCATATCTGTGTATTATCAGAACTTTTAAAGTTGAAAAGTACAATAAAAAGCCTGAGGTCTGGTTAGGATGTATGGTGTAATGCAGCAACAGCAGCAGCAACAACAACAACAAAAAACAAACAAACAAAAACAACAACAACAACAACAACAATAATAGCAACAGAATATGGGGCAGTCGTGGGCTGGAGGTTAGGGATCTGGCCCTGTGACTGGAAGGTTGCCGGTTCGATCCTGAGGGCCGACAGTCCATGACTGAGGTGTCCTTGAGCAAGACACCTAACCCCCAACTGCTCCCTGGGCGCCATGGATAGGGCTGCCCACCGCTCCGGGCAAGTGTGCTCACTGCCCCCTAGTGTGTGTGTGTTCACTAGTGTGTATGTGGTGTTTCACTTCACGGATGGGTTAAATGCGGAGGTGGAATTTCCCCGGTTGTGGGATCAAGTATCACTTATGTTCCCACTTATGTTCCCTGATGAACCTTTTCATGGATGTTTAAAAATATTTCTGTAAAGAATCTTTTTCAAGGTTTAAAGAGCTTTCACATAAAGTTTCTACACTAATTAAAGGTTTTCATAGAACTCCATCCATTGAGGAACCTTTACATTTAAGAATGTAGAACAAAGCAGGCAGCCAGAAAATTGGGATTTTTTTTTATTTGTTTGATGAGGAAAGATTCTTACACAAACTGGGGCAATAAATCTATAATTTCAAGGGAAAATTTTTTCTCAAAGAACTGAGAAACAGCAGTTACCTAAAGACATTGAGGACGTTTGTCTGACATCAAGATGGCTGGTCTGTTAGGGTCAAATATTCATACTCAAAATTTCTGCTACCAAATCAGGAGTCTTGGTACTGCTCATTGTCCACATTTAGCTTAGAGCTTTTAGAAGAGCTCATAACCTGAGTGGTCAGAACATCGCAGGCCTGGGTACTACATACAGGCAATTTTCATTTTTCTCTCCATCAATCACACTTTCCTGCTTCACTTCTTTCAGATTGAAGGAGAGATGCAAGTGGAGGTGTTTCTAAAAGCAAAGGGATGCAGTTTTTGTAGAGCAGCAACTGTGGTGGAAAAATACTACCCTATTGCCCTGGACCACTATCCTCCCTGAGAAAAAAAATGACACTATGACAAGTTTCAGCCATGCCTCGGGCTTGCAAATGGACCACTCTTACTGCCATTTGCCCATGGTTTGATAGGCAGGTCTGGATCCCCTTAGCATTATCAGAAAGCAACCGTGTGTCCCTGGACTCAGGCTAGATTAAAGAGCAGTAGCCTGCTAGGTCACACCAGAATGCCAAGACTAATATTTTTTCCAAAATAGAGGAGACACCCTTTTTTGTGTCCCAGTAAAAATGTGTATATTTACACGGGCAAGCATAACTGGTGGCTGGAGGAAGAGAAGCCATTAGAGGAATAAAGAGAGGTGCTGCCTCACGCTCCGACTTCACACACCACTGGAGCACATCAAATTGGTTCTTGTTCTGTGGTGAGACGCACACACGCGCACACTCTCTCTCACACACACACACACACACCACGTGGAAGCTCACTCTGAGGAACAGTGTCAGCAGACCTGCGTAGAGAGAGAGAGGGGGGGTGCGCAAGAGGAAAGAGAGAGAGGAAGAGAGTGAGAGACAGAAAAAGAGAGGGAGAGATGGAGAGGGACAGGAAGGGATGGAGAAGGAGAGAGAATGATGGAGAGAAAAAAACAGAGAGGGATGGAGAAGAGATATAAAGAGAAGAGGGAAAGACGGGAGAAAAAGGAAAAGAAAAAGACAGAAAAATAGGGGTGGAGAAAGATGGAGGGAGAGCAAGGAAGGAGCATAGGAGAGAGACATAAAAAAGAGACAGGAAGAGTAATATAAAGAGAGAGAAAGAGAAGTGCAGAGGGAGGAGAGCGAGAAATAGAGGGAGGATAGAGAAGGAGAGAAGTACAGAGACAGATAGGGAAATAAAGAGAAGTGAAAGAGAGAGAGAGAATGAGAAAACAATACTAAATATCATCAAGGTGAAATGACAGAGGAGTACATTGCCATCTAATAGACTATACAGTGACTTTCTTATTCTATAGCATTGTTTTCACAGTCACATATCACATGTGCAAAGCCAATGCATCAGCATTGGAAGCCCCTACCACTCGCTGAAATATAAATGAGAATAAATAAAAACTGATGAAGTTGGGAAAAAAATAGGTAAATGATTCAAAACAATGCAGAAATCGGTCATCTAATCTTAAAAAATCAAAGGAGGAATATGTAATGAAGACTTTCTCTGTTAGTTATATCACATACATTATGAGCCAGAGATAAGATTAAACTAATAGAGCGTCTCTAATCGAGCATGTGTGCTGTTTAATCTGAATCCATTTTCTTCCAGACGCAGTGTTAATCAATACTAGACATTTCGTCACAGCTTGTGAAATGAAAATATCTGAACCCTGGAGTACAGCCTGATTTTAACAGGAGTGAATGAAAGTGCATCTGCGTTACACTATTGTTGGAAATATTTAATAGAGAGTTCTCAGAGAGATATATGGCAACATCATAAAGTTTATACAGAGCAGCTTTACTTTTCATAGTCACATTTATTTTATGTAATGGCCATGCACTCTGTCTGTCTAAGTGCAATACGAAAACAGCAGATAGGAGATGATAACGGTACTACTCTTTGCTGGAGTCAGTTGGAAACTGATTTGAATAGGTTCCCCTCAAGCTTTTACATTTGATAAAATGAAGTTCTAAGATGCTGCATGTGAGGTATCGGTCTGCACAACTGGGCTGAAAAATGGACAGAGAGCTATAAAGAAAAGGTGCTGAGAGTTAATTAATGCAAGTGAAAATTGAATTCTGTGGCTTTCACTGCAAGAAATGTAAGATAATGGTGCAAAATCTAACTTACTGTAATGATCGCTGCCATCTATATGATGCCAAATGCCTGTGAGGGGATCTCTAGAGGGAGGAAAAAAGTGGATGAGTGAAATATATGTAATACCAACTCTTTGTTCAATTTCTCAGAGAGATTAGTTCAATTCATTACATACAGTACTTTCACAAAAAGGGGGCAGATACAAGATGGATGATTGTCTGCAAATGGGCTTGTCATTATTAGAAAAATGCACACAGTTTAATTAAGGCCTATGAGAAGAAATGGATTTAGTCCTAATGTTAACACAGGCAATCATATTCCTGTTTTAGGCCAGAATTATAAAGAATTCCTCTTATTTTTCATTCAAATGAAAACATAGACGTTATGCACATTGGATGACAACAAACAGATAAAAACATTTTAATTATAGGGCATGAAAATAAAATTCAAGTATATGTGGATATCTCAATTAGCTCATGATGAAAGTTTAATCAGCCCAATCAAATCAACAAAGAACGAGTGACTAAAGCAGTGCAGTGCAGCCTGTTCATCAGTCTGAGGTCTATGTATGTGCGTGCGTATGAGGCAGAACGAGGCTGCATGACAGCCACGCAGGTGTATGATCCATCTACAGCAGTGAGAGCAGACTAACGTCAGCCGGTTTTCCACTTAAGCTCAGATTCAGCACGTCTGGCCAGCCCTGCTGTTGGCACTGTCTCGTTTTTGACGTTTTTAAGGAGGGCCTCCTGTAGGTTTGCTGCTCAAGCTTGAAAATAAAATGGGAGTCTTATAAAAGGCAGGGAAAGAAAATGGCAGAGTGGCGTGGCTAAAAGCTGCATTTTCCCCTCAGACATCTTTTCTTAAGCGCTCTTTCCCCCCCTCTTTTTTTCTCGCTCTCCTCTGCCGTCACTTCTTTTCATCTCACTACACTGACACAAATCCTATGCCACTACTTTTGTTTAACGTAGGCCATTAATGAAGAGCTCTCCAGCTAAATACATCTTTATTCTGCTATTAACTGTGGCGCTTGAAGTAGGCGCTGAAGAGGGAGGGAGTCTGAAACCCTTCAAAGTCGAGGCATTTAGAGCCACTTTCCCATCAATCAGGCCCTGTGTCCAGTAAGTGGCGCTTACATTTACATGAAATATTCATAAAGCATTCACTTCTGCTTTCCACTGCCCTAATCATCACTTTTAGACTCCCCTCCACCCCTCAAAAAGCTACAATCATCTCGCCAAGAGGAGGAGAATTACGGGATGCGTCCCCTTCTTTGTGTGCCTGGCCTCCTGTAGGTGGACCATTTTGTTCTAATAGAAAAAGCGCAAGCGACCATCAAAGGTCTTCCCCTCAATGCATGGTGTTTCCATACCTTTTTAAGGCACATTCTCACATCTCTCTCCTTCATTTTTGTCTGTGGTGAAGATAGTAAAGCATATGGTAGGATGAGCAAAATAAGGTCTTTGGGTCATTTGCAGTGGAGTTTGAAAGTAGAAACAAATCTCTAAGCACTGCAACCCCCAACAACGAATGCAGAATTTGCATTACTACCAGTTGCGAGAATGATCTCAGCTTCTGAATTAGGCCCATTATAAACTATTCAATTTGAAAACTTTAAAAGTTTATATTACACAGCACACAGAGTACTTTTGTAACATGTAGCACCCTGAAAAGGAACAAAACAAATGCATTTTTCAATATCAAAATGCATTCATATGCACATATATCAGCTTATAAGGAAGAGTATTAATAAATGATATTTCCTTTAAATATGTTGAAAATGGAAATGCAGAGCACCTTCATACTTTCCTTGGACAACCCAATGTCTGTAATGTTATTTTAAGCACAGGCCTACGTGCACAATGAGTGAAATTCTGTCCCAGCTCCTCATTCATTTGCAATTCTTATTGAAGCGAAAGTTAATCTATCCAAAGCAATAAATCAGTTGATGCTCCAGCTTAAAAGAATATGTCCTGTGCCCGTCTTGCATCCCAAGCAGGGGAGAGAGAGAGAGAGACAGTGCTGTACAATTTTCCAAACACAACTGAGCTAACATAGATTTATTACCGCAGTTTATATAACTCATATTAGGAATTCATGGACCTGGCAAAAGGGATTAGAGCGTTTATTTCAGGCAGGGAGATGATCCTGTCATTAATGGTCGATACTTTCATCATCGTTTAAACCAGAGGAATTTGCCCGGTGACGACTTGCGGCGGACATATCAGGGTTCTGCAGCTGTACTTGTTATCTTGCGGGGACCCGCTCTGCTCACGGAACGTGGACCGGAGCCCATCAAACGTGGATTAGGCTGTCAATCAGGGCACTGCTGCCTATATTGTGTTACGATTTTTCTCAAATGTCACCAAGATCAGAGTAATTTCTTGGCTAATTGCATCTCGTCCTCCTTAATGCTGCACGTTTAATGGTTTTGTTACATTGTGTGACAGGGTCGCCGCTCTGAGGCTGTGGTTTGCTGAGGAAAAGACTGAGGCAAGCTTTTGTTTTTTGCTGTGGATATGCAGTCACCTTGTTCTTTTCCCTGCACAGCAGGAAACACTGAGCATCCACATCAACTGTGTGTCATCACACATGATATACACTGAAAAATATCATATGTTGGCAAGGGAAAGCTTCCTAAATATAGGCAGTATATCCAATATGTCTCTTTTTGAGGTTGCTGGTGAGAAGACTATTCCACTTATTTCCAGACATTTTGACATAGTTTAAGTCATTGAATTAAATGGAATGGAGAAATAAATCTTTAAGCATACTTTTATAAGACAAGATAGGATACATTATAAGATATATAAGTAAATGTTTAGAAATAAGATGAATCTTATAATCTTACAAAAATCTGTTTTTCATTTTTAACAATTTTAAAAAATACTGCGTGTCTTTTATGTGATGTAAACATTTACTGACAAATGGACCAATAGAAATGATCCAAAATGATCTGGAATAAAATGTTTATATTAGCTTACATTGAATGCATTTTGGAGGAAGGTTTTTGTCTGACACTGACAATACATCATATAAGATGCTTTCACTTGCCTAGACGCAACCTTTTGCAATGTATTTCTTTTGGTGTGCAATTGAAGAGCTGACTGTTGTTGTTGATATTTTGCAACCAAAGGCTATAGTTTCTTCAAGAGCTCCTCTCTATATCTAATACAGCCTGCTGCAAGATTTCCAGAAAAATCCCCAATACCCGTCTGAATAATGTGAATAAATTATAAGATGACATCCAATTTGAAATCTTAAAGTTTGCTTCTGAGCTATAATGGATTGTGCATTTCAAAGGGAGACCTATTGCCAATACAGTGTAATAATTTCTTCTTCACATTTTCTAAGAGGCAATGCTGGAATTATTGACCAGTTTATCTATTCATGGACTAGCGAGCACAAGTAGGCTGTGTAAGTGTGGGGAATTATGAATTTAATATCAATAGAACTCCTTGAAATTTTATGCAGGATTACATTTACAATATGTGTCATGTTACAATTAAGAAGAACCCCGAGAACTTAAGTAGAAACAGTCATTAAAAGGGTATTTTTAGACCTCAGCAGTGAGAGAAAATGAATAGGGAGAGACCCCTTATTAACATACATACAAAATAAAACAGGGCATCTGCATTATGCATTATAGCAATGCCAAATGATAAAAAGCAGGCCTACAGCCACATAATCATCTCTCTCTCCCACACATTCTGTCTACGAGAAATTGCATGATATTGCTGTCAAAGGTTCAGTGGAAATTTTACAATGCATTAAGCAGTTTATAAGTATAGCACTAATCTCCTCCAGATTTAACATCTAAATGACATTCCACTTAGTTCTGCTGGTCCTGCTTTGTGATGGAGGGAAATATTAAAGTATAAGCCCCATTGAGTGAGCCTCGAAGGGGTCTATCTCCTTCATAGCCAGCCTAATATAATTTGTACTTGTAATAAACATTAGTGTAGTGGTACACGTTTACTTGCAGATTTTCGCCCGCTGCACTTACAGTCTTAAAGTGAATTTCAGTGCAAATGGAACAGGATGGTATTACAGAGAGTTTTAAAATGACAATCAGGTAATGTTACACTCTTCAGGGGCTTAATAATGCCTCCGCTAGCTTAAAGAAGGGCTGTACAATATGTGAATTAGACTACTCCTTAGCCAAGCATATTAAGGCAGAAAAAAGGGGGTGGGGCAGGGGGTGGATGGTGTGGGGGGGTGTGTGGGGTGGAAAAGGACCAAAAAGCTTGTAACAGCTATTTTTTTACTGGTGTAAACTTCAGAAAAGGCTAGCTCTTATACTCCGGCTAGTGTTTTACATGACTGGTTGTGAAGTGGTAGTTAAATGAATCAAGAGTTCAAAATATTTGCCAGTTGTCATCCATTGCAAAACAAACAGTAAAACAGAAAAATGACAATAACAGATTTTTTCTCCCATTGTCTTTTCTTTGGCACTGACAGTTTGTGCCAGACATGTTGCATTATAAAGCATGCTTTGTGTGCTTTGCAAATGTATGTTCAATGATCTCAAAAAAAGCAAACAAATTCACAAACAAAGCCTTCATCTAAGTTTGCGCCACTTGCCCCAACTACGCTTTTATCTCTTAAGATAAGGACAGTGCCCTTGTGATGGTTGTTTTGACACAATAAATGACACGTCTGCTGTTCTTATCCTATATACTACATGAATGACAACCTAAAAACATGTTTAGCTTAGCAACAGCATTGCATTCGATTAGAGTATACCATTAAAGAACGCTACAGTGATTTTATTCCATCGGAGAGTGCAGTCAAGAACACAACACATTCGCAACCTGATGTCTCACAAAATTGACTATCATTATGTATGTTTTTTTTAATACACTTGAATGACAGGCTTGCCTAACTGCTCGCTTTCACCCATAAAAAGAAAAAAAGAGGAACGTGTGACATGGCATGCTGTTGTGCTCAATGTTCAAAATAGCAAATTAATTTTGAATGAATGCGATCAGACAGCTATCAGTCATCTTAGGCCCAATCCATGACAAGGAATGCAATCATGACTCATGACAGCCAGTAGTTTTTGGGTAGCAACTGAGCAAATGATGCTATTAGTGATGTTGAGGAAAAGTGGTTTAAGGATACAACCCTGACCCTGCAGCTTTTCTCCTGTTTGCTAAATGGAAAAGGACAATTTATCCATTTTAATGCAGCTGATGCAGATGAACGGAAGACAATAACAGTACATTTAAGTGGAATTATTTCAGCATGATTAAGCAAAACTTTCTCAGATGAAACAGTCATTATGCATGGACAGTCATCGCAAGAGATGAATACACAGTGCCTTTAATCATTAACCTCACACTAGCACAGATGTAGAAACTGTCGTCCCCAGCAATTATTATGTTAATGACTCCTACTCCATTACAGCAAAGACGCCAAGATCATCTGCAGTGACCGAACTTAAGTACAAGTTAAAAGTAAAAAGGTATAAAGGTTGCAAAGTTATATAGTTAAGGAGACATTTACCTTCTTTTGAAGAGAACATTCTGTTCTGTGAAGGAGAGACACACTTTAAGTGGAAATTAAAGCTTCACAATTCCAGGCAACATTTTTTTAATGCTTGTTAATCACATTTAGGTAATTGAAGGGGCTCACACCTTATAAAGGCCATAATGTACTGAGCACATGTCATGCCTTGAGCAAGTAAGGGGACAATAGAGCCTGCTGTATTATAGAACCAAGTCAATATCACTGTGTTCCAGTTATGATTCAAAGCAGGCAGCAAAAAGCTCTAAACTACTGGGCTGTGATCCAGTAAGGGAGTGTTTATTACATGAAGCTGAAATGTAAACAAGGTATGGCCAATATAACATTGCAGTAATGACATTACTAGCCATTGTTAAGTATACATTCTCCTGAGATTCCTTTATAGGTTAATTATAGGATAAAGTATTGTGTTAAGTCTTTTAACACTTTATTTAATTTTCAGCTATTTTCACCATAAGTTTTATATTTTTTGAAAGATAATTTTGAAAAGATTAGATATAATATAATGCACTTCAGTTATTAAAAGATATTGATAAAATGGGCCACCTAACAACCGTGCAAGACCTGGTAGACCATAATCAGATAAATACTTAAAGCTTCCATTTTTGAGAGGTAGGAGAAAATCCAGCCACTGAAAAAAGCAACACATGCTTCTGTCCATCGTTGGGAAGATATCTATTAGACAACAACTCAACACTATGAGTCTGAAAGGATGTGTGGCTGTCAAGAGGCCGTTACTGAGAAAAGGAAAAGACAAACAAGAGGAAAATTTGCAAACTAAAGAAAAGGTTGCTGGTGTTCTCAGAACAATGGACTGCACACATTAAATACTGACAATTTGTGTGTTAGCTGTTGATGTTCTGTGAAGTTTGAATATGTATGAATGTGTTTTCTGCCATTTTCCTTATGCTGAAAAATGAATATCCATCCATCCATCCATCCATCCATCCATCCATCCATCCATCCTCAACCACTTATCCGGGTCGCAGTGACAGTAGCCTAAGCAAAGGAAAATGAAAAATGAAATTATTGAAAAATGAATAACTCATACTTATCCACCAATTTGACTAAATTTTTTATTTTAAAAGTATGGTAAAATTAAAAGGGTGGTTTCTGACTTTTGCACAGTACTATATATTTTCTACAGAATCTATATGGAATAAATACTGTACATTCTTATTTCACAATGTATTTGAATGTACAGACTGTGATAAAGCTATCCATCCACATTCTAGAATAACTAAAAACAATAGTAAAAAAAAGCCCACAATGTTAGGTTTTAGGATTTCTCTCTACATAAGAGTGTATCATTAATTGGCTGATATTAATGAGTATGTTAGCAAGTAAGAGAGAACAAGACTGTCTGTAATTTCCAATAAGAGCTTGGGAAGGAGTTGCATTCTCAAGCAAAATGGCTGCATAATTGGAGCTGTCCATGACACCAGGAACACACTGTGGATGCTGTTTCTGCATGCTGCCTACAGACTCTAATTACTAGGCTTTCAGCAGGGAGGTAGCGAAAAAAAGGCGACGGGGAGAAAGCGCCTGGTGCCTTGCGATTCTGTCAACTGACGGGTCGTTCTGTCGGGAGCACAGTAAGCCGGCCCAGAATCCCCGGAGTGAGTTTGGATAGACCCCAGGACTGGTCATATCAACAAATCCTAATCAAAAGCCTGCAATTGTCAGCTGTCACATACTTTTTTACAATCTTTGATACCTCCCCCTCCCCTCTTCTACCACCCCCAAACACAAGCACACACACACACATGCACACACACATGCACACACACAGACACATACATCACTACCTATGATTTCAACTTTTTGGAAAATAAGTGGAACATATTGTATAACTATGCTCGGATAGATTGACACATTTTTATTTACTTGGCTTGATTTAATATGTTGTTAAAAAAGAGGTTTCATTTAAAAAAGAATAAAAAAGATCAATATGATCAGTCTGTAACAATAATAGGCAACACAGCATCCAATAATAATTGATAAAAGCATTTCAGTGTACATTACTTACAATATAGTACTGTATATATTGCATTCATATTGACTGTTTGCAAAAATCTGCTATTTCTGTCAAAATATTATTACCTCTAGTTGTACTAACAGACCAAAAAAGTTCAGTGGTGCAAATAAAAATTAAGAACCATTCAGAGGAGAACATTTGAAACATTTTTCACTCATAAAACAACTGACTTTACCAGATGTTGAATGCAGACATGTTTGAGAACTGAAAAAAGATCAATGTAGGCCACTTTGAAGCAATCAAAAATGATTATGGAAACCATGTTTACATTCATCAAGTTGTTTATCCAGTAGATGCCAAAGCAGAAGGTTTTCAACTTAAAATGAGTTTGTGTGAAGGAAATTACTCCTATATATTAGCCGTTGCTAAAGCCAGATAGTGCTAAAGAGGACTTGTTGTCTTTTAGCAAACGTAAACATCAGCAATACCTTTCCACCATTTCTTAGCCTAATAATTCTGACTAGTTTACTACCAGCACTGTTCTCACAGAGGAGATCTTCTTTCGCTTGAGAACAATAATTTTGCAAATGGACGACTGACTGTGAACCCTTAATTAAATTATCTGCATAGTGTATTACAATTTTGTGGAAGTGTGAAAAGATTGTGGGTGCTGTTATTTGCCAGGTGTCTACAAATTTGTCAGGAAGCTGGAGAGTTCTGGAGCAGACCAGGACTGAGGTCGCAGTGGTCACTTTTTTTTTTTTTTTTTTGTACTGTGGCTAACAACAGCAAGGGCTTAAGTCTGCCCTTTGCCTTTGAAATGGTAAAAAAAAAACAATGATTCTAAAAGCTGAAGAAATCTATCCTGCGTTTAATGTTCTTTGCTTCAGTTTAAGATTAAATTAGTTGGTTTATTGAGTCAAGCCGGAAGCAAACAATAGCATTTTATTCTGTCCAACTCTCCTTTCAGACAATCCAAAACTTGTGCTCCAATTGAGGGGAGACTTGAAGGCCATGTGGCTTTGATCGACCGACTGTTGCTAAGTAGCTTTAAGGGCTTTTAAAAGACCTAAGATGTATAAAAGGGACGGATCAAATGCATGAGAAATTTGACAGTTCAGAGGCTGGTTACATGTTTAAAAGTAAGAGCATTTTTACACAATGTACATCCAGTTAGCACACATTAGCTGGCTGAGGATGCCAAAAAAAAAACAAAACAACAAAAACCAAAACTGAATATGAAACCAGATTAGCAGCATGTTTAACCCTCTCACATGAATGCCAGAAACAGCTTCATCTCTCTACACAAGCCTCTATAGGCCTGCATTTATTTGCATGGGTCTGTACACACGGCATATACAAAGAAAACCGCCTGTTTAAAGTGTGCTACTAACACAGGCACAGGCAGCCCCTGGAAGCAAAACAGTTTCTAATAGTGAGCAGAGTTTAAAGAAACCTCAAAAGAAGAGAAGAAGAGAGTGTGAGTGATTGAGAAAGAGACAATAGGCACAGACACATGCAGAGAGAGAGAGAGAGAGAGAGAGAGAGAGAGAGAGAGAGAGAGAGAGTGTGAGAGTCCAAGATGTTGGATAGGGGTGAGAGGCATGGAAGATAGATACTGTCCAATGTGTATTCCTTAGATCCATACAGGAATAACTGGAGACATATTTATGAGAAACCCCCACTACCAGCAAGGGCAATACAATCTGGTACAGTATAATACAAATCTATAGTTCCTGCAAGCAAACCAAGTAATTTAAAATAAATTAATTTTCATTTGAAATGAGTAAATAAAAATGGTCTAAAATGCAAAAACCTTCTTCTATATATGAGTTTCATAGATGCAATGTTTTATGAAAGTGACAATATAATAACTGAAATGTTTACTACATTTTCTTCTGCACAAAAAACAAACAAACAAACAAAAACCAAAACAAAGTAGTGATCCAGTAGGGATAGTGGTAATTTATCTTTAAATTCACAGACTGTGTCTTTAAGGGCACTCAGCTTTTTTTCAAAAGCACATTTTTTCATTCCACTCTAGGCGGTGTTCCAGTGGAACTGACCTCTCTAATAGAAAGCACCAGCTCTATTAACAATAATTGTTATTTACCCCAGTGTAACCAAGGTTTATTTTGGGCTATTTGGCTTGGTGAATCCCTCTAACATTGTTAATTAAGCTGGTTGATATTGTAGGATGCCTACCTGTAATTATGGCACAGTAATGAGCTGCAGTGGATGGGGGTACCAGAGGAGATGAGAGGTCAGCAAAAACCAACCAAGCATTGGCGTTTTAATAGACACTTAAATAGTGTTAATTAAGCTCAAAGTAATGGACAAGTGCCCTGGAAATTGCTGCCATCTCTGCCATGGAAAAGCCTCTAGAATTGTAAGTGGAAATTTATGAGCAGGAGCCAATGTTTCAAAATGATTTCCTGGACTGTTTTTCGGTCACTCAGACACTGCCCAGAGGAATATCGCAGCACTGTTACCTTGTTATCTGGGAGAGAGTTGGCAACTTTTCAATGTCTGAAATGGCAGATGGTGGTAAGCAAAATGGTGAATGCCTCATTTAAGTGGTGGCCACGAGGGGATAGATATCGCAAAGTTACCCTCAGCAGCTGACAAATATGGAATAATATGTGGTGGATTATGCTTATTGGTAAAACAAGGAGGCAGTTCAAATTAACTGCCATACATATGGTACAATAAGGGTAAAAGTGACACATAGATATATGCATACAGATTTATGCATGTCTAAATATGTAGAGTTTAGTACTGTATGTATTTAAGCACTTGAATATAATATTTCATCTTTAGGTAAACATTATAGGGGAATTCAATTTTGTTTCCAACATAATTCAGCTGTTGTGATATAAACAATGTTATTTAGAGTGCTTTGATGTAAAATGGTGCACTATATAGACTAATATTTCTTTGCAGTGGTATAAAATTAAAACATAGCTATTTTCTTTATTATCCAGAATGACCTGTTTTTACATGTAATGTTGATAAGGCAAAAATAGTGGCTCTTTGAGTTTTCCCTTATAATGCTTTTGATTGTTTTTAAATATATGTTTTAGATCTAAAATTCAATAAACTATACTAAATCAGTGTCTGAGGCATCAGGCAGTGTACTTTTGACCATTTCCTTTAATAAGTTACTGTGAAGTATAGCATATACTGGTTCTTGTCAACACAGTGAACAATGCTGACTCGGTACATTTCTCTAGAACAGTGCATTTCACATTAAACCTCTAAATGACTTTGTTTACATTTTACTAATTGAATTTTGCAGATATTTTGAAAATATAGAACTCCTTTTTATTTAAGCAGTTGATTTGAATTTAAATTACACTTACTAGAAACATCTTCATATAATGGGCATGACCTGTGCTAGCTGAACAGCACTGCTACTTTTAATGCATATATTCAGTATGGATTTTGCTGTGTACTCACTGAGCAACTGATAGACATCCTGCCTGTGCTCTCAAGTTTGGTATTGTATCAGTGACTCACTAAATAATGTCCTGTTGCATCAGAACTTGTATAGCTTCACATATTAACATCTCACTTCATTTACACTAATCAATATTCCAAATTATCATTAACATTGCATTAGCTTTCCATTTAACCATACTTGTCCTTTTGAATTTATCAAAACCAAAAGACACTGAACTTGTAGAGACTGTGAATGTGGATCCTGTCCTGTACTATTCCCAGCAGGTTCTGTGTCAGTAGCTTACACAGGTTACATGTAGTTACATGGAAAAATAAAGTTTACCTGTAAAATTACCATAAAGTTTATCTATATTTCCTTCTCTGATGATTTAATACATGTATGAAGTGCAATCATAGTTAAATCTGCCTTGTTGTTTGAAGAGCTTTCTTCTGCTGTTTGTTCTAAAACAACAGCATCACTGCATGGCTGAAATTCTACCTTACCCATTTACCATACAAGACTAAATTATCATCAATTAGCCTCGACTGGATCTAAGCACTGAGGGAGATGGAATTAACAGTTGGAGGCAGCTGAACCTCTTTCCAGTCTGGTTGGATGGTCCTCACCCTGCCATTTACAAGGAGCTGGTTTTCTTAACACCCATCCATGCGTCTACAGCACATGGTGCTACAAGCGCAGGATTATTACCATTCTCTGCATTGGCTTTTGTACAGTGGTGTGATAACAGTCATTATAATACCTGTGAGGAAATCTAGGTGCTTATTAAGAAGCCTGGGGCTTATGTTTCATTAGAAAACAAACACTTCTGGATAAAGAGTTGGGAGGGAGCCGAGAGCCAGAGGCTTAACCATGAGAGTGTACAGCACCACTGTGGAAAAAAGAGCATTTTTCCAGTATAAAGATTAAACATTTCACAGAGATTTACATTAAGATGTATTAAATGCATAAACTCTTTACATTGAGTGAACATTTTTATAATGAATGGACCAATAGAAATCTCCTACTTAGAACAAAATCTGATTATATTAAAATATATATATTAACATTTTAACACTTTTTTTCCTTCTCTTCTGAAGTTACCATTTCACAAATAGATTTTCTTGCAAGACTAATGAAAAACATTACTTAAAACATTTTAATATATCTTATATACACATGCAAAAGTACCAAAAGGCATGACAGATAAAATGATTGACAGGTACATTTTTCACTATGAAAATACTTTTTTTTGAACATCTGTTGAAAAAAATGATAGTTACAAAAAGTAAGGAAAATAAAAATGGATTACAAAATAAGAGATTACATCATTTTACTGGTAATTGCGTGTTGCTAAACAAAATGTCTGATTTTAACCCATTCTTGAATCATTCAACAACTTACAGTTTAGAATAATGAGAAGCAATAATAGCAACTTACAGAAAATCATTTTTATCTGTGCCTGAACATAAAGGCAACCACCTTCAATTGACTTCCTGATCTGATGAGAGATCACTTTAGCCTAGGGACCGTGGACTTCATTTATGGAGTTCACCTACAACAAAGGAGGTTCAAAAACAGACTGGAAACAACATCTGCAACACATGTATGAGCAAAGAAATGATGAAGGAGAAATGTGCAGAAAGTAGGGGGGAGTTCTGCACAAACCAAGACAGGGTAAACTGTGAAACAGGTATTTTATTTAGTTATACAGGTTCAGATAGAATGTGCTTTTATTCATATTCTTGTGTTCTCATAGCAGCGGCAACTGTGAATTTTGACAGCAGTCATAACTGTTTACGGATTACTGAGTTGTATGTATGAAGTGAAATAATTCACACCAATGTTGTATTTATCATCTTACATCATCTAGTATGTAAACAGTTCAAAGTGAGAACCAGCTGGTAATTTTTAAAAGTTCTAGTAATGGTTGGTGTTTGGGAAGTTTTTTTATGTGTAAACTCATCAAAAATGCACCACAAATGTAATTAAAAATAACATAAGTTGAAATACATTTGGTTTTCTACTTTGTGGTCAATATTTATGTGCCACATTTGACACAGCAAAAAATGAAATGCGTCAGATTGTGGCTGCTTTCACCTACATGCTATGAATAAAATAGCATTTGTAGTCTTTTCGTATTGTTGAGGCTAATTCCTTTCACATCTTTCAGTAAATGTAAGCAATTATCTATTATATATGAGAACGCTCATTTCTTGAAAACTTCATACACTCTCATCTATCTTTCCCTCAAGCATCACTTGGCTCTTAAATAAAACCATTGCACAAAACATGGCATTGCTGAGGTCTAGAGTCAAATGGATCTGAAAACACTTTTCAGTGTGACACATTTAGTGCGTAACATGTTTTCTGCGAGAGCTTTTAGAATGGTTTCGAATTCTGAAATGTGCCAGAGTGGCTCCCTACTGTGCTGTAAGCTAGTTCTTTGATGTATCGCGCTGTAATGTGGTTGTTATCCATAATCGGCTTGTATTCAAGAGGCTGCTGTGAATGAAAGGTAGAGCAGTAACACGGGCTGTGGTGCATAAAAATGCAGCAGCCCCCTCCCTCCCCTTGGCCACCCCCTAAAGCAAAGAAAGACCATGGCACAATTTAAGGCTTTACCCCCCTCAACACCCACCCTGCCACCCATGCACAAACTCACATACTCAGTTTCTTACACTACGCAGTGAGAGCCGTGTTGGTGGAATAGAAAGGTTACGGGGTATCATATTGTCTGCTGTTCGCCATGCTGCGAACCACTATGTGCCTCTTAAGTAGTTAGTTGATGCTTATGCAAATGTTCAGGCTCTGCGTGTTTGCGATAACACAAGTTTAAACAAGAAATAAGCCTAATGCTATCGCATTAAGCAGTGATGTGAGAGGACGAAAGTAGACAACCATAAAAGCTCCGCGATAGGCATCGTAATTTCGAGGCTTTCCTCAAAGTATTAGGAAATTGCATGGATACCTCCAACATAAATCAACAGATGGAAGAGCAAAGTAGCGGTTTAAACTCTTTTTACAGTGATTCAAAATGACATGTGGTAATGGTGTTTTGATGTCGCAGAAGAGGCATTAAATAAAAGTACAATAGGAAAGGATGGTGAGATACACTTAAGGCTTATCACTGTATGCTCTGGGGCATTATATGAATGACACCTCTGTTTCCAGCCTCCTAAAGGAAGATAGGGGAGAAATGCTCACCCACACATTTTGCACCGATACAATTTCTGCATTTGAATTTGAGTTTCACAAAATAAAACAAAACAAAACAAAAAAATTTTACTCATAAAGACAGAAGGAGCATATTAAACTCAGTGAGACAGTGATTACACTGTGAGAGGAAAGACTTGGAACGTTATTACCACGCAGCTCCCGCATCAGGTTTTAATTTACAGATGATAATTTGCTCTGGTGATTAGACTTCTTTGTTGTACCAACAGTTTTTAATATAGTGTGAATTACCCACTGTGCGTGTTTTACCACTCGTTACAGGATGAAAATCACCGACTTGGGGTGGGAAAAGAAAAGAAAAGAAAGAGAGACCAAAACAAAGAACCAGAAAAAACAAGCCAAAACTACAAGATTGTAGAAAAAAAACACACACACATAAAAAAACTAAACAAAAACTAAAAGCCCAAAACAAAACAAACAAACAAAAAAAAACATAGCAGTACATATGAGTGGCTTCCTGACATTAGCTAGAAGGTAATGGCCATGTTGGAAAGCTCAGTGAATGGATCCTGCAGGTTTGGGATGACAGTGTAGTGCTTATGTATCATTATAAAAGCGAGGGTGATCCTGTTCATGCTGAGAGGCCAGAGCCTCTCAATTCACTCAGAGCTGCAATTTAGGCATTATGATACAACCAACTTTCACTGCCTTATTCACCACCTCTGCTTTTAGCTGTCTTTATATATCCAAGATTATTAATATGCCACTTTAATGTAATTGCCACTGAAAAAGATTTCTTTCCATCTTATTTAACCACAGCAATGCTGTTGTGCAAACAGTAACTAATTTCATGCATAAACACATGCCACCAAATTTTACTGCCATATTTACCATGCCTGCTCATTTTTTGAGTGATTTTTTTTTCACTAAATTTACTTCCCAATGTAGTCTTTGTCAGTTCCACTTGCGAGGTCTCCCCCAAATCACACGATGCCACCAAGCTGAGAGGGTGAAGGCTAGCACATGCTTCCTCTGAGACCTTGTAAAGCTAGCCGTCTTTTTGAGCTGTTACTAGCAACATCAATGGATAGCTCAGGGTACATGGAGGTGCATGCTAACTGACAATTCTGCTGTGTTAGCTAACTGGCACTAACTGGGCTAGCATATCGCTAAGTGATAGGGGAGAGCTCTCACTTAGAGAGAGCAAAGCCAGTTATGCTGTCCTGGACCTCCAGCCATGGATGGCTGTGATATCTTCAGGGATCAAACTTGCTCAGGCATCAAAATCAAAGTTCAGCTTAGTATGGTAGCATTTTAAAGTGGACTCTCAGTGTTATGTAGTGAATACATTTATTAGGTTAAATGAAACATCTGTCAATGTCATGGTCCAAACTTGCCTACGAAAGAGAGTATTAGCGAAGCATGGATGAGACAATTTCATGCACAGCTAGCAAACACTCTTAAGTCAATAACAGCATGAAAAACATTAAGATGATTTTTTTTTTCATGGACTCACTTTTGGAAAGTGAATCACCCTTCTTAGTTTGAAATGTGCCAGCTTTTCAGCAATTCTGACCAGCACATTGAAAACACTCTGAGCCTCCTGGCATCCAATTTAGCTTCGCTGAGTGTGCTGTGTTCATTAGTGTTCACTCTTCGCTGCCTCTTCATAGCAGACCCACACTGACATTAAGGGGAATAAAACCACATCAGCAGGCCTGATCTGGAGAGGGATTGGAGAAACAGGTCTCAAATCTTATCTTGGCAGACAGCAGTTTCACTGCTTATGGATGGCCCAGCCAGCCTGCATCATTATTTACCCCTCCACTACAGTGTCAGGCCTTTTCTTGCACTATTTTTTCCATGATATTGTTTGCTCTTAGCTTTTGTGAGAGATTCTTGATGGAGGTGAAGAGAGCATATTTCTTTCTATCCATTGGATCAATGAAGATGTGTTTACCTGCCTGAGGACACAATGTTCACACCATAATAATGGATAGTAAATGGCATGTTGTCCAAATACTTTCATCTTGCTCACTTGTCAATCTACCAGACAACTTGGGGCTACAGGAGGACACATAAAGTCATGGCAATGCTGAGAAAACACATTGTTAATGCCAAGTTAAATCTTTATACACAGATGAACATGCATCGGAATCATCAAATCCATAATCACTTTCTCAGGTATATTTATTTCATATCTTGTTTGTCATGAAAAATCTACCATATACAGTTCTGTGCAAAAGTCAGAATCCACTCTTCATTTATTCAATTTCCAGTCAAAATGTAAGTTTTGATATTTCTTGACAAAATCCCAAAATTGGAGTTTCAAAAATTACCAAAAAGAAAAAAAGAAAGAAAATGGGACTTTTTACAACCATGCAAGACCTGGTATACCACAAAAACAGTCATTATCATATATAAAGCAAAAGCTTTCATCTTTGATAATATCAAGGTCTGCTCTTGCTTCAGATCTTAAAAAAACAGATGTTTCTGTCCATCCTTTTAGTGAGGAAACAAAGAAGTGAGAAGAAGAAGAGAAAAAAGACAAAATTTGCAAATCAAAGAAAGAAGCTGTTGATGTTCTCAGAACAGTCGAATGACCTCAACATCTTTGAGTTTGCCTACTTGTATTATTTGAATTCTTAGAGATACTGAAAGCAAGTCTCCTAAAAGAATGGAAGCTGTAATAAAAGCTATGTGTGGACACAGTAAATACTGAAACGTTTCAAATTATATTTACTTGTTCAGTGTTCTGTGTATTTTTTGTTAAATCCGTCTTTTTTTGATGCTAAAACAAGGATAACTTAGTGGCCATTTACCTGGAAATAAAGAAATGAATGATGGTATTTGACCACAGTACTGTAGATGTCAGATGTAGATGTAGGTTTAATTTATGCTAGACACTTAGATGTAGTTGGATAGAAAGATGGATGGATGGATGGATGGATGAACAAATTATTTTATGTCCTGTCCTAATAGTTATCACACAAGTGATACTAACTGAAACACACTGGCAGTGTCCAGTAGGCCAGAGATAAAATCTATACACTATCGCTCATCTGTACTCAATACCCAGTATTCTTAGAATGTTATATGCCATAAAATATAAGTCATTGTTCTGTTCAGCTAGACTACTAACAATTCCATAGAATGAAACTGTAGAATTGATCACAGTCACCAGAAAAGGCTTCCAGTGATGGTCATCATTGTAAGCTGTGAGGCCAAATTGCATGCCTATCTCATGAGATAGTGTACACGCTTACATATAGCAGATATCCTATCACAGCCATGAAGGATCACACAGACACTGCCCTCAATTCCATCAACTCAGCTCTTCCCAGGCTCCAGCAGATATGAGCACTGAGTCTTCATTACCCCATGCATGGCACCAACAGGCAGGCTTCATCCTGAAATAACCTACCTGCGCTCAGCTTATCATATTCAAGCCTGCCTCAATTAAATGCAACTCTTGTCATTCAGTGCACTTGGGGAAATCTAGTAGATAGTGCTGGAGTGAGGCAGTAGATTAAAAAGCCAGGATTTGTTTTACATAAAGGCTGCCTCTGTCGGGGCTCAGCAGGCCAGCACGATGTTGCTGCCGCTGCGCCGGGCGCAATAAATCAGAAACTCGCCGCATTCATTCTGCACATTCAGGCCAGCCTCACACTGCTCCACAGGGCTTCTGCTGACTACTCATTTTCCTGCTTTAATATGTGACCTCACTCCACTTTTTCACAGGTTCTATTCCATAAAAGCCCATAGTGGTGCATTCTGGCACACCATTGTTACTGATCCACATTGCTCTGGGTGGTTGGGCTCGGCCTTATGAATAAGATGCCTCCTGGGTAATCTATGTCTTTATGAAATATTCAAAATAAATATTACTCCTTACCAATTTTCCTGTTTTTTATACTGACAATTTCAATGTTTTGTGAGTTTCCAAAGACTTACATTAGATCAAATAAGGTTCCTAATTGTTTTGTAAGTATGGAAGTACAATTACACTTTTAAAAATAAGCATGCCAAAAGCTTTGTGCAATGCCACAGAACCATCTTTGGTACCCTAAAGAACCTTTCAATGGATGGTCCTTTAGAGAACAGTTTCTTTTTAATGAAGAACCTTTTTGAAGTTTACAGAACCTCCACGTAATGTTGCAAGAAGAACCCTTGAATTGGTACAGCACTTGTACTTTGTATTATATTATCTTTAAACCTTTAATAGGTTCTTGACACTTGCAAATCTCTTTTTTTAGAGAACCAAATATGGTTCTTCTATGGAATCACACAAAAACCCTTTGTGGCACATTTTTTAAAGAAGAAAACTCAAATTTACTTTACATTTTATAGAGGCTCTTTAAGCTTTATATGGTTATCCAAACATCCATTGAAAGGTTCTTCAGGAACCAAATGTGGTTTTTCTTGGTACCCTTTCTGGCACCTTTATTTTTCAAAGTGTATAATAAGATTGTACAAAATTTTATACAAGACAAAGTCGTTTCCAAAAATGAAACACCAGAACTGTAGAAATAATTTGCATTATTTTATGCATGTAAATGTTATTCCATCTCTGCAAGTCAGAGAGAGCCAAAAGACTAGACAGTTGTAAAGAACTAAACGACAGTAGCTTCTTTTATTAAGCCATAGCTCAGCTCAGAGAACGTTCCACCAGGTTTTCAGGCTGAGCGGCTGCAGGTAAGAAACATTTGTAAATCATAACATTTACAAGACAGATTTTACACATTACAAAGAATACAGTACAGACAGTACTGCACGTTCTCTATTATTCATGCTTCTTTTTTGTATGAAGGCCGTTCAACATGCTGAACGTCAGAATATTCTTATATTACCGAACCATTTGCAGAGCAGCGTAATAATCTACAGTCAGGAGAGGGCAAAAAAAAAGGAAAAATAAAGTCATGTCTTATACAGCATGTCAGGAAAGTACGTTGAAAGGCCAATAAGCAGGCTGGGCAGGCGTACAGCTGTGCAGGGACTGCTGGCTGGCGTATGTCTGTGGATGTCAGTGAGGTATACAGTGGTGGACTGAGCGAGTGAGCTGGCTGATTGTTTGTTGAACGCTTTGCTGAGCTGTGTTTACCTTCATAACAGGAGCTAATTAAGTCCTCCTGATTGAAGGCAGAGCTGATTACGCTGTGGCGAGCTGCTCTCCGCTCTCATCATTAACATCCCAGGCGAGTGGGGGAACGTGTGAAAGCCCTCTCCCTTTGTCTGCCTCTTCTTCACCATAATTGTGTGTCATGTGTTAAAGAAATTGCTCGGGCGCAAGCCTCAGCCAATTAATGACGCTGACCCTGTCGGGGAAATGAAATTGAAGAAAACAAAGCAACAAACAGACAGGTTTCGGCACAGAAAATGGACAAGCAAGCTCTTCAAAAGAAGAGAAAAGAAAGAAACAGTGCTGTGGTTTGCTCTAGGTCTCCATCACTCCATTCCTGTGCATTTAATGAACATGTTAAAGGCAGCCTGGCATCAGACACTCACTCTTACTAGATGCTAGTCTGTGCTAAGCAGATGCATTCTTTGTTATTAATTTGTTAGTTCCCCTCCCTTGGGTTGCCAGTTGGATTATCGTGTTTAACACACATCCCAAAATCCATTGTAAACATTTACAATTAATCTGGCCCACTGATGTTTTACATAAAGCTGATCAAATTAAGTTGTTTGCCGCACCACTGTGTTGTCACTCTGTTTTGGAAGGGTTACAATCCATTTCCTCTCGTCTCATGGAGTGTATTTGCCAGCGTGACAGGGGCTGGGAGCGCCATCAGGTATGTGCTCTGCCATATCCTCTGTCACTGTCTGTGGGCAGAGGATAGGCACTGTGTAATTCACATGCTGGTCCCAGCCAGTGCTTTGAACCTGCCAGACAGTGCAGCGCAACAGCAAACAGTGAATGTGATTCGTATTAGAATAATCCTTTAATTACTTCATGGCAAAATGTCTATAACACATTAAGTAATTCAGAGCGGTAGACTAATGGAAAGGCGGAGAGATATCATGTTTTGCATAAAGCTTTTAGCCGGGTCCTTGCGACACGGACTCTTTTCGTTTTGATCGCTTTCACATCCCAGAAATAATCCACCATACATTTCAAGGATATTTACCAGACACTGGCCTCAGTGAAGGCAATCACATGTGGTGCCCTTCAATGCCGCATTTGCCTTAGGATGGTGATACACTGGAACACAGAATTAAGAACAATAGAACGGATGGTTGGAGTGATGTAGCAAAGGCCCTTACAAGAATTTGCATAGCATAAAGGGATAATGTATTCCTGATCTTAATAAAACCATGCAGAAGAGTGACAGTTGGAAGAAGACAGTGAGTGTCGGAACTGACCGTGAGGCTCAGATCAAGCTCCAGTAACTGGAGGAGGAGGGGATTGTGAGTGAAAAAAGCATGTGCTTTGCACGTGATACACTTTAGAACAAAAACTGACCCGTGACTCTTCAATGGACCCAACGCATAATATTTTGGTTGTGATAGTACTCAAAAGGCGGATTATGGAAAAGCAGAGAAGCCGTGCGCCTTTTGAAGATTCATTATATTCTCCTGGGACGGCTGTGGCTGTGCTGCGTTTTAGACATACCTTCTTCATGACAAATCTGTGAAGGATATAAATTGCTAAAGATGCTTTTGCAGTTGCCTGCTTTTCACATGCATGCATGAGTATGCATAATGAGCCCCAATTAAAGTGTTTTTATGGCATATAAATGGACTCATAACACATTTTTCTGTCCTAAACTAGGGATATCAAACACCAAGATGTCACCTTAAAGCTCCGAGCTTGCTTTTTATTCTCGTTTTCTCTGAAATGGGCTGATATATCATAGAACGCTGCCAATTAACAGACGCAATGCGATGTGCACAGAATGAATTTATTTAAAACCCGGTCACACTCGTATCTAATTTGCAGTTTTGTGATCAAAGCTATGCTGACACACAAAACTCTTTCGAAAATTATCACTGACCACCATTGCCAATATTGCAATATTTTGATATCTGTATACATTATGTTCCAGCACATTAGTCTTATCAAATAAAGGGCTAATCTGGCTCATATCATGGAAAACTGGATTTTGATATGGTGTATAAACATTACTAAATGTGCTAACCCAGTCCATACAGTTCAAATATGGAAACTAAGCGGCAAGAAGTGGCTTGAAAAAGGAATCCGACGTGCAGTTTTCGTAAAATTATTGTTCAAAGAGGATATTTTTTCCCATAGGAATGAATGGGTGGACATTCAAATTTGTGATGTTACAATGGGCATCTCTAACACACACTCATGCACGGAACACTTAGTCTCACATGCTTACAGCCTAATGCACAGCAGTATCAGCACACATAATGAATTGCTTAAGGTGGAACTGCTTTTTAAGGTAGAATTGCACTAAGGTAGCACTGAATTTAAGGTGGAACTTCTTTTAAGATAGCACCGAAATTAAGGTGGAACTCTCCTTAAGGCAGCAATACAATTAGAGTGGCACAGAATTTAAGGTGGAACCTTTGTAAGGTGGAACTTCAATCGACATAGAACTAAAATTAAGGTGGAATTTCAGGTAGAACTCTCTTTAAGATAGCACTAAAATTAAGGTGGAACTTCAATTAACTTAGCACTACATTTAAGGTAGCACAGAATTTAAAGTGGAACTGCAATTAACATAGCACTAAATTTAAGGTGCCACAGAATTTAAGGTGGAACTTCAATTAACATAGCACTAAAATTAAGATGGCACAGAATTTAAGGTGGAACTGGAGTTAACCTAGCACTAAATTTAAGGTGGAATTTAGTTTAAAGTAGTCCTAAAGTTAACATGGCACAGAATGTAAGGTGGAACTTCATTCACAGTAGCACCTAGCATCAAGTTACCTGCACCACAGGTACTGCAGCTTCTGCTTAATAACAATTTGGCAACATTTGAACAACTATCAACAGTTTTCAACCATTTTAATGTTTTAACGAAATTAACTTAAAGTTCTTTCATGAACTTTCCCTTTCTAGTTCACATTGATGTTATAAGGAGTGTTTCAGCCTGGACTATTTTGATTCAGGCACAATATATAGCAGCCAGTTAAAACAGAGACACAGTGACAAAAACAGCCTGGGATAATAAGAGATTGAAAATGATAATATGAAAATGTATTGTAACTGTTTTTATACATAAGCCTACACAAACATCATAATTGGACTCCAGTGGAAAAAAATGAAATACAAGAAAAATTTAGTTTTTCAGTTATTGACTTTACAGTTTAGTTACTGTTCTGGATTTTTTAAGTAGTTTTCAGTGACAGGAAATTCAGTTTTAGTTTAATATATTTCTGCACAAGTAATTACAGCATTTTCGACTGTAATTGTTCATGGAATTTAGTTTAGCTGCTGTTATGACTTGGTATAAAAGTACTGAGTGGAAGTTTTGTACAAACAGTCTCAAATTCTAACTTTTAGAAAAAATCTTACTAGAAATCTTTACGAAAAACGTGCTGTTATACTACAAAACATACAAGTAACATTATTATTAAATGTTATTTTTAAACACTTTTTTTAAAAATACCCAAAGTATGAACTTTCCAAGTCCATGACATTGTGTGATCACAGATCCAGTAAGCCTCAACTCCTTGTGATTTCTAATGCCTGCACTTTACAATGTGCAGTGAAACAGACACAGATCAACAGTAAGGGGCTTAGGGGTCGAGGGGCCAGTGGGTCAGGTCCAGGGTCAGAGGGACTGTCTCAGGTTCATGTGCTCTTTAACAAGGAGCAGTGGGTCACTGTGATGATCCAAAAGTCTGTGCACAAAGACACCATAGCCGTAGCCTCTAATCCTGTCTGAAAGAGGGCTGCATTCAGTCTCACAGGGCTCCTGAGTTAAAATACTGAGAATTCAGTCAAGAGGAGATTTTTATGCTTGTTTTGTTAGGTATATGTTTATTTAGTAGAAAGCCCTCTTTGGGTTAAGAGTGGCTCTTTAACCTCACTGAGAAAGAGCACCAGGCTGAAATAATTCCACGGAAGAATCATGGTTGCCTTGGCGATGAGGACATGAGCGGTGTGACAGTGGATAGGCAGGCAGAGAGGCAGCCAGAACACAATGGATACAGAGCAGGGGACAGAGATCTCATATTTAGCTCATGATTGCACTTGGGCTAGACAATAAGTAAGATTCATTTGGCCATTTTTTACTTGCGTCTGCCAGGATCCGAAATGAAATGTTAAATGTTTCATGGGCTAAGAAAAGGGCAAAATTTGTCTTTGAATTGGCCACCAGAGAGAAAGTGAGAGAAACGGAGAGAGCAAGGCTGGATGATGATGGGAGAGAGAGAGGGAGAATGAGTGAGAGAGAAGGAAAGAAAAGGAGAGGAGGAGACTGATCGAGGAAGAGATGAATGGAAGGAAGGAACAGGGACAGACACAGAGAGAAAAGTGACAGAGAGAGGAAGGAGGTAGAGAGAGAGCGAGGAAAAAAGAGGAAGAGAGAGAAAGGGAAAAGAGAGATGGATGAAGGTGTGGGGGTGGTGTCTTCTGAATGATGATGGTCTAATATCATCATCCCCCTGTCAGGTCTAATAGGCTTTCCCTGGTAGAGATCACTCATACAGCTCCTCCATTAGGTTCAATCCCTGACAGTGTCATCCATCCAGCCCGGCCTAGCCTGCCTCTCACAACTAATATGGAAATGGATGGCTAAAAGAGGCCTGAAAAATTAAACACGTAGCATGCGAGCAATTTGTTTTCCGGGAGTGTTTATTATATGTATTAAGGCACAGTCTCTGTCAATAGCCCTTCTTCTTTATGAAACTTTACAAAAAGTGCTGAGTGTGCGCCTCTGTTTTGGGGCGAGCATTTACATGACTTAACATGACATATTTAATTATTTGTTCCTTCTTTTTCTTTTCTGTCTATCCTACACGAAAAAGGTACCATAGGGGTTACTGACTCTCCTGGTGATACTGCTGCATTTTTTAATTGTAGACATTGCTTCTCCTGCTTTCCCTTATTCTCTGCTGTTATTGTTTGCTATCCGGTGTGGACCAGAGGAGAACGGGTTCCCCTTTTGAGTCTTGGTTCCTCTCACAGTTTCTTCCTTTTGCTCTTAGGGAGATTTTTCTTGTTACTGTTGCCATTGGCTTGCTCATGGGATCTTGGATCCTGATTTTTAAAGCTGCTTTGTGACGATGTCTGTTGTAAAAGTGCTATATAGATAAACTTTGACTTGACTTGGCCAAAGAGAGTCCGATTGAGGAAATGATGCTATAGAATCGTTTAAAGGTTATTAAAGGTAAACTTATGACAGTTGTGTAGATGCGTTATATACCAAAACCAATCTTTATTCATTTGCACACGATTATTTTCCAGCCTCTTTGTTTCCCATACAATAAAACAGCCATTTTTCATTATTGTGCCTTTAAGATTGGTATACTGTATGTGAATGAGTCTTCTGATTGGCTACCCTATATTGTGCCTCATTCAAAAAGCAGTATTAAAACACTACTTATAACTTCAACATGAAAGGGTGGAGGTAAACTGCTGAAGGCTGAATAGACAATTATATGCATGTGTTCATTGTTTGTGACATCAAAAAACAGTTTAAAATGACTGTTTACATTTTACATCAATTTTATTTTAAAAAGGGGGAAACTGTAGTATTTTCAGGACCCTTTTTAGAAGAGTGACAGGGCAGACACAACCACAACTTTTTGGCTTCTTTTCTCTTTTTATTCTGAAGGATGTAGCTTCATCTCTCCTTTTGGAAAATATAATACCATCCTCAAACTGTTCTTGGTTCTAGGAAACAACCTATAATTGGTACAAAGCCTTTCCATTATATGGTTCTTTAAACATTTTTGACACATTTATTTTTAAGACTTTGTGTGTGTGTGTGTGTGTGTGTGTGTGTGTGTGTGTGTGTGTGTGTGTGTGTGTGTATGTCAGCCGTCAGTGTTCTCTCTGTGGGAATGGTTGATCAGAGGACTCTTTAAACATGGCTGCTTTTCTCTTATCTCTCCTCATACCTTCCCCATCCCGCCATCTCCAATCTCCTCTTTAATCAGGTGACACATTCTCGTCGTCCTTCTAGCTAGCCCAGCCAACGCGCACACACACACACGTGTATATATATATATATATATATATATATATATATATATATATATATATATATGCGCACGCAGATACACACACAC
This sequence comes from Pygocentrus nattereri, assembly GCF_015220715.1. Classification (NCBI taxonomy): domain Eukaryota; kingdom Metazoa; phylum Chordata; class Actinopteri; order Characiformes; family Serrasalmidae; genus Pygocentrus; species Pygocentrus nattereri. Next base: position 31,790,455 of record NC_051220.1, on the reverse strand, counting down.
ACACACACACACACACACACACACACACACATATATATATATATATATATATATATATATATATATATGTATAAACATCATTCCCAGCAAAAATGCCTCAGCTCATTACATAAAGCCATTTGCACTGCGATTGCAGTCCCTCTAAAAGGATTGCATACCATCAAACAAGTCACATTTCATTAAGGCTCGGAGCATGCCAAAGAAAGGACATCTGCACATTAAGGCTGGTCTAAGATTGTTTATCCTTTGAAAAACATACAGATGACATGTATAGGTTTTAAAAACAGTGCTTGTGGTAGGATTTGGGGGAATTACATAAAATGTCAAGCATAGTTTTTGTATGGTAAGTCACATGCTGTATATTGTTCCTCTGTGTGACATTTGTGGGCAAATTCTACTCACATGTTTATCAGCACAAAGCAAACAATTGGATTAAATAGTCCAAATCATTCCATTGTTACTCAAGAGCTAATGTGCCAGCTTGACCATAAAGTTGCTTTGGAGCGTAACTGATAATCGGAAAAAACTAGGTTTAGAGGCACTAGATCATAGGGCATAAACCTTCACTACCAGTTTAACTGATATCAAAGTTCTTTCTTTTTCATACATGCACACCCCCTGAGGGTCTTCTAGGCCAAGTGATTGTTGAGGATCTAAAATATATTTTAATTCACTTTCATTTCATAGAATCATTTGGCTTTGTTGTATTTGAACTCTGTAAGTATTGCAGTAACACTCTTATTTCATTGTTTAGGTTTGGTTGGAACCAAAGGAGTTACAGTCTTAAAATGGAAAATTGTCCAGTCAGGACTTTCTTTTTGTCCATGATAGCTATTTTGTCTATTTTGGCCTTTGGGAGGTAACCAGAAGGCCTAACACATTAGACTTCCTGCCAACATAATTAGGAAGTGACAGTGGAATCAGACAGTCATATTTTAATTTTGATGGATGGGTCAATTTTGTAAGAAAAATGGTCAATTCCTACATATATCACTGACTGCAAATATGAGCTGTAGTTTAAATAGGAAGTGGAGAACTGTGGCAGCAGCTCTACGGATCGTGCAATATGAAACTGCAACAGATGTAAAAAACATGTTAAAATCTTGATAACTTTCAAATGTGCCTGTTTAAAAAATGGCCAAAAACTGTTGAGGTGCACCTGCATTAGCTTAATACTAACATATTATTAGAAATCCCATGGGGGCAGCAGCAGAAATTAACATTATCATGCAGACAGGTTGTTTTCCTGTTTTTCGACATGGACAGAACTAAAAGGCATTTTAGCTCTAATAGTCACAGATCACCACTGATATTGAACTACCCAAGTGTAACAGTAATATTGCTGCTGCAAATAAAATCTTGTACCTCCAAAACAATACATTCACAGGAAAAGGAAAAAAAATCCTGTTTTACTTTTAATGAAAGTCAAGGGGACCAGACTTTTTTCCAAGTCATTTTAGGATGGCTTGTTTGGTCGATTCTTCATGAAATATACAGACAGTATAAAGGGCAACAGGCATTGTCAAATTATGTCAAAAACCAAAAAATGACAAAAATGGAGATATGAGTTTTTCGTCTGACAGCAGCGATATGCTGCATATGTATTTAATATATATGGTTCAAAGTTGGTTTCTTTAGTTTTCCTAAGTTTGGACATTTTGTCCTGAAAATGCACAAAAACAAATACATATACACACACATCTTCCCACTCGCTACTGTTCACTGCATCACCTGGCACTGTGCTTCAGTCAAGTGGTGTGTGTGTAAACACACAGGGGGCCCATGATCATGCAGTGCACTGCACGTGTTGATAAACAGAGGCTTATAGAGGCGAGGCAGGACCCCATTGTGGACTCTTTGTGGACTCCTCTTTGTTGTAGTTAAAACAGGCCGATACTGTAACGTGGAGCTGGCAGAAAGGAGGCGTCTGTCAGCGGGCAGGCAGCTAACACCACAGTCGGACACAGAGAAAAGGAGAGAATGGGAGAATAGAGAGCTGGCAGCTGGCAGCCAGGGCAGGAAACATAGCCGCAACAGTGTCAACATCACCCCTCCTCCCCCACCATCAACACCACCAGTACCAAACAATCACAACAGCTGGCTACACACAGCTAAAACAGTCTACATGGTTGCTGATTGGCCACTGGTCCATGCTGGTAAAAATGGACTAAGAGTGAGGGGGAATATTTGTGTACTTACTTGTTAGTGCTGTGTATACCTGAATGCTCTCATTACAGAGGTGTTGAAAGCAGAAGGGATGATGTGCGATGCTGAACAAACAGGAATTCAATGGATAAATATTTGGATATTTGAAAAGATCTTTCTTAACTAAGCTTATCATCATCATCTTCAATTGTTAGTATTGTATTTCCAACACAACACCAAATAATGGGAATGGTCCAAGTATGATGCGCATCCATATACAATAAGGGGAACAGTTGCTGTATTATTGCCCAGTGATGGTTCAGTGAAAGATTTCCAACAAACAAACACACTATACAACAACAATCCTGTCTCTAGACTGAGCTTGCTAATGTATGCAGAAAACAGTGCAAATGCTTCAGGAAAACGATCTTCATGGAAAAGTAAAATGGCACAGAAAGGCCCATGCTGAGAGTATGAATGCTTTAGGGTCTGAGTCTTAGAGTCCATTTATCTAAACTGACTCTTTACACTGACATGGCAATTTCCTTTCTTTTCCATATTTCTACTCTGTCTGAGGCTCTCAGTCAAAACACAGGCTCACATACACACTCTATGAACATGTTTCATTATAGACGAGCACAAAGATAGCTTACATGGGCTGATGCTATGACCCCTGAGCTCAGGTCCAGGTGACCCTTGATGGGTCAATAAATCAAGATGTCACCTCCGGCACGGCTGCCGCCCGCCGCCAATGACACAGAGAGAGCAGAGCATTCCTGCACTTCCCCGGCGCCTTGCCTGACCTCCTTTGCAAACAAACCGCCTGTCAACACCCTGCCCACAGGTATGACAGCTTGCCCCAATGTGAGGATTGATCTCACCCAAATGTAACACTCTCCACTTCTCCTCCGCTTCGGAGCTGCTGGGCCTCTTGAAGTGCACAAACTGTACCCACCTTGTGTGAAAAGCTGGAGGAGATTCTCCATGAGTACACTCTTCAGTGAGCTCCACACTCTTCAGTGAGCTCCACAATTCTAATTTGTATGCTTTAATAATGAATTCAATTTCATAATTCTGTAATTAAGACCAGTCTAAACCCTTTACATATATAACAGCAAGGGCCTTTATTCAGACCACAGTAAGTAAGCTCTACCTAGTACTGAGCATACATCTGTAAATCTAATGGTATTATCTAGAATTTGCCAAATTTAATACCTGGCAGGGATTATTTGAATTGATTCATGCCAGTTTTACCTCAATCAGAATCCTCCATAGATCCTCCACACTAGGTTTCATTACATGACTAATAAAGGCTCATTGAGGACATGGTGAAGAAACTGTGCACCTTCTTGGTACTCATTAAGAGAACAAATATCAGCGAGATTACTGAATAAGCCCTAAAACTATACTCTTTTCTCTAGCAAATTACTTTTGCAATAGAAAAATTTAAGTTTAATGTTTGAGAATATCTGTAAAATATAGATGGTGACTTTATGTCTGCTAAATCTTACCAAAATAGCACTGAGTCTGAGTGATCCTTTCTTGTCTTCCAGAAGACCTGATTCTGAGGATAACATGCTATTGATAACAGGGGGAAGACCCACTGAGATGTTGGCTTTGAATGACCTTCAGTACCTTATCTGCACCTTTGAAGCCAGTGCAGACTGATTGGCAGGTCAATTTGTGATTCTATCGGCTAATGTACTCAGCACACGTAATGCTCTTTGCTCCAGATAAGTCTGTTTAATATGAAAACTGTCATAATTCATCCGCTTTTCAGAAATATACATGACAGAAGACTCATCAATCCAGGCAGATGTCTGAGGGGACATGTCTGAAGCCCTCCGCCCCTACCCCCGTGCTTATGTTAGGCAGATTATCCAAAACCACTGCTGCTTTGATTACTCTGCTTTGCTATATTCTATTGCATATTTCTTCACAGAAAGGGAGTTTAAAAATAAGTGTCTGAAATCTCAGGTCCATCAGACGTTGCTGTCCAGTGCCTGTCAGACTGCCACTGTGCCATCCCCTCTCAGTCGGCTGTTTCCTGCGCAAATTAACACACTCAGTGGTGAACTGGATTCCAATTTAGAACCAGAGAGGAGTGTGCAAATTAGCCATGTTTTTTAATTATGTGCATTGCTCCATGCCATTGTTCGGGATGGGGCAGGTGCAAATTTATTCTCCCAGGAAGCGCAGAGATGTCCGTCCTCCAGCCGCGTCCCATCCTCGGCCTAATCAACCCACAGCTGGAGCACTTTGCCAGCTTTGGCACCCTCACACTGTGCATCTCTGCTGAGTGTGGTCAGAAATGAGTTCTCATTTGAAGCCTTGGTTTGTAACAGTTCTGTTTAAATTGGCCACCATGCGGATGTGCTCCACACTTGATTTAGTGCGACTGAATTATCTGGACAACTATTCAAAGTTGTAAAAAGTTCAATCTATAACAACTTCCAAGACATGGGATGAAATGTTACTTCTCTGTTTTCCCATACATTTATGGTGTGGAAATATTGGTACCGGTAAAGTGCATTTTCAACATACCAGTAGCAAATAAAGATTTGTTGAACTCTTTCATGTTTTTAGACGAAGATAAAGTTACCAGGCATTAGTACATATCCAATAAGAGCACCAGAATGTAAGCTAGAATTGTTTTTGTGTCCATCATTATTTTTAGAATAGTTACTTTGTAAAGAGATCATCAGGGTGAGTTAGTTAGGAAGCTAACAATGACATTTTTAGAATTTATGCTCCACAGAATGTTTTTGATCATGATTACATACATAAGATAAATATAAGCTTTGTTTGACTCTACATATCATTGCTGCTGGGGAAAAAAAACTCATATCTCCATTTTTGTCGTTCAGTTTTTTGGCATACTTTGAAAATGCCTGCTGTCCTTTACATTGTGTGTAAATTTCAAGAAGAATGAACCAAAAGAAACAGCCCAAAATGACTTGGAAAAAAGTCTGGATTTAATTACAATAAAAGTAAAGTATCTCTCCACTTTAAATGATATTTGCTTTAAATCAGTCACCATTCAGACACAGCAGTTGGCTACATCTATAACACTGACCATAAAGTTCTCTGTTTTGACAAAGTAAATTCCTCTTTGAAGATACTTATCATTCATATTACTAACATTAGCTAGTTAGCTTTTTGTCATGAAGATGTATGTGTTTTTTTCCATTTTGATGAGCATTCCAGCTTTCACTCAAGCAAGTGAAAAGTTACACTGGTTCCTGTTTGGGTCAGTGCTTGTTTTTGAATGTGCAGTTGAAGAAATACACAAAATTCAGTATGGCCCATCGCTAAATAATAATAAAAAAAAACACCAAATGAATCTCCATCAAACACAAACCATTTGTCTGCAGTTGCACCCATGCTGGAGAATAGTGAAAAGTGCTTGCTGAAACTGCATGCCCCTGTCGCAAAAGCCTGGCACCAGTCAAATCAACACTCCTGGCATGTTTATGTGTGCTACTGTGTCCCATTGGGTTGTGAGTAGACATCACACAGAGACATGTCTGAAATAACGAGTGTGCTTTAATCATGCAGCCGACTCTGTTTGAGTTGGTTTGCATCTGATTTGCAAGAGGAAAGGAAGGCTCTAATTATGGCTCCAGCACTGCTGAATCCCAACACTTCCTGTCTGATGGAACTGATGGCCGCTCCTAAACCATTCTGACAGGAAGTGACATGTGCATGCAGGCCTTCATTCTGACAGATAATAGTGACAAAGCTACAACAAAAGAAGAGAAGAAAATACACCTTTGCTTGCAAGCTTTAGTGATGCACCTTGCTTGGAGCATTTAATGGAATGGCTATTTGTGATGCAATGTGATTTTAATGTAAATGTAATGAACACATGAATATGTAAATTTTCTTCTGTGTTGGAGAGTTGAAACAAGAGGCAGATGAAAGCTATTTTCTCTCACAGTTCCCTGACAAGAAGATGTTTTAATGACACTTAGTGGCAAGTAGGCTTGATCCATTAAAAAAGTACATCACCCGTTTAATCAGTTGTTTATATGATGACCAGAGGATATTTTTTTTTAAGACGGACAATTCTGAGCAGGTATCAACATTTCAAATTCAGGCTCTATCCACAAACTGCACTAGCCAAGGACGAAATTAAAAAAAGTTTCTAGTAGAGAAGCTTCTTCAGAAGAAAGCAAACTTTGCTCACGTAATTCCTCACTTCGACAGAACTCAGCTGAACAAACTGAGCTCTGATTCAAGAATGAGAATGGAAACAGTGAGGGGACTGATAGGAGAAGATCAAGATCAAACAGGCTTTCTTCAATCATTCAGTGGCAGCAGAGGCAGCAGCTTGAGCATATTCTTTGATACGAAGCCTCTGATCATTTGCATCTAAAGTGAAACACATATTTGTTATTCCATCAATCAATAGCATCAACACGCTGGCTGTGTAATCTATAACTTGCATGCAAAGCTTAACAATAACACATATGTTCTACATGGGACAATATTTCAACCCTGGACCCATTTACATCCTGTTAACCATTTCTCAGGGCAGATTAGGCGGTGGCGAGAAGCCCATGAGCAGATCCCATGAGAGGGAGGCTTTGGTGCTGATAAGGCTGGGCTATAGGAAGGCAGGATTAATACATATGACCAGGGCAAAGACGACTCTGATTATTCCAGCAGAAAAATGGCTCCATCCTGTCAGCCCCCGCATGATTAAACACACACAGAGCGGACAGCCAGGCACAGCCATGGGAGATAACTAATATTATTTATGCACGTCGGTTAGGCGCTGGATCACGGGTGGGGATTGTTCACGCTACAGGGGCGAGGAATCCCACCAGGGGGGCTCACCCCTGATCACACACGCTAGCTTTATCAACCTCTCTCTCTCTCCTTCTCTCTCTCTCTAACAAAGGTAATAGGAAAAAGTAAGTCTAAATACTGAAATGAGATGGCTATGGTGTTTATATAATCCTTTCCCTTCTTTAAGCTGAGCAGTCTTGACAAAAAATATGAACCACTGAAGAATGACAACATAGGCAACTGAGGCATTATCGCCAGTTCAGAAGGTTTTATCAATTATCAAAAGTACATAAAAGGAAAGAAACACAGTACATATTGAAGTTTTAATTTTTGTGAATTCACAGCAAAACGTAGTTACATTTGTGCCCCGTTGTATGATGCATGCTTATTATTTTACTATGTTTGGAAATGAGGATTATCTAATTAACTTCTTCAAAGTATTTACTCATTATAGATTGGATTTCTTTTTGTATTCAGAGCCTGGCTAATTAATTAGTTGTGTTAATGACCCATTAATGGCTGTGTATGAGGAATTTTAATGAGGGACCTTAATTAAATATTATCTCACTGCTTAATCAATGCTTTTAATTATTCACATGATATTTTCCAGGGAATCAATTTTGCCCCATGTAGACCAGGAAAATGCTGAATATGTTCTTACAAGTTGATTTGTTGTTAAGTTGGTCATTTAGAGTGTGAAGAATTTGGCACAGTCCTATTGGCTTGTCTCATGTCTCTATATTTCATTCTGCTTTGATTCATTTTAATTGACCTCAGGTCATGTTTAAAATTAAGTCCACTGGGTGTATTTCTCTGAAGGTGCATATTACATTATGGCCCAAATGGCTTAAATGTCCTGTACATTCAATAATGTGATATCTTACAATTGGGAACCTTCAAGTTTCTTCTTTCCAAATAGGCTCCCTAAATTGTTTCCATCCAAAAGGCTATTTTTAGCCGCTTGTAGCATTACCTCATTGAGAAACCACCACACTGTAGCCTTCACTCAGGCAGTGGTATCCTCCAGAGGCTGTACTCGAGTGTGGCAGGGTGGGCTGGGAGGACTGGGAAAGCTCAGTCATCAGGCCCGTTTGGGCAGCCTGGGCGCGGGATGAAAGAGAGCCCAGCTGGGGGTGGGAAGGGCAGCAGATGGTAGCGTGCTGGGGGGGTGGGAGTCAGGCTGAGCCCTTCAGGTTTTAACACCTCCTCTCCTCTGAGATAGCACATCCGCCACTGGGAACCTACCTGAGCTCTCTGGCATGCCTGCTCACCCCCAGAACTCAGCACATATGGTGCCAACCCTCGGCCCTGAACAGGGCTATGACCCACACAGCACATCCACGGAGGATGGTAGAGCTTCACGGCAGTGAATACTGGATGACTTTAGAGGGGATTTAATTAACCCCTTAAACTGTATTTCACATTTCAAACTTCCTCATTCACAGCATGATATAATTTGATGATTATTTGCAGTGATGCCATAGAGTAACCACCTTCTCCTAGAAGTTCCTTAAATAAGCTTTAAATGGTTCATTCTTTAAAGGAATACGCTATCATTAGGAAAATAAGTTTGATGCTTTTCTCTGCACTTTATGAAAGTACAGTGTGTGTCTTAGTACAGGGAAAAGTGTCTTAAATGTCACCTATGGTAAGTGATTGTGTGGTATAGATGTGTCAAATGTGTACAGATGACATTGAAACAACTGGAGTATTCTTTTAAAGAATCTTAAATCTTTATTTTTAAGGCTGTAGTTTCATGGTAATTAGTGAATAATTAATAGTAGTTAGTATTAGTTCCTTCGATTAGTAATAAGCTTGAATAACTGTATGGTAAGCTTTCAGCTTTAGAGATTTATTCATTTGTTAATAGATATACTACTTATTGATGTTTCAAACCATCATCAGTAGCTTTTATTTGCATTTGATATTTCCACATCATGTTATTCTTTGTAGACACATTCTAGACACAAGCTGTGGTTAGCCCTCTGGGCAGATGCAGGTGGCTGATGAAATAATCCCCTGAGAAATCAAATGAGTCTCAACAATTTTCAGCTTGCCTGTGGGGAACTTGAGAAGCTACTTGTAGTCTGGGATTATGACTTTCAGACTTCTTGGCCTGAAGCAGACAAATACAGCCCCTTATAAAGAATAGGTGAAGTAGGAAACTTCTGTCGAGAGCTCAGAATCATCCAGAGTAGGGTTCTTTGGGGAGGCTGTTTTCCATAAATCCATTTTAAGTAGTCACATTTTCTCTTCAGCTAATAGGATCATGATAGAGGTAATCTTTGCCAATCTGACAGAAGAAAAGAATGTCCCGGCCTTCAACTTCTTCCTCTCAATAAATGAACAGACTCAGTTTTTTTCCTGTGGGAGAGAAGAGGGAAGAAAAAAAACCTTGAACTGGACACGACAAAAAAGAGGAACGAAAAAATGTTGGCAAGAAAGGTCAGGCTTTGAGCCAGCTGCTAATGGTGGCTAGGTATAAGACAACACTGACATTTTGTCCTTCTGAATGCTCAACCTGAACAGAATCCAGTTTAGTATTAATTGCTGTTCTACATTTCGATATTATGAATGGATCAAATGGAACAAAGATGCTTAAACCTGACAAGCTTTCATTCTGAACTGTCAGAAAGCAATATGGGAGAAAATAACACGTACAATAGTTGACAGGTTTGCTGTGATTTTAGGGGCAGTTTGAAAAAAAAATTAAAAGTTTGTCAGCCTTCACTGACCTGTACAAACACTAAGAACAGGGATGTTCTCTTCAGTGATGTGGAGAAAGGTGTATGAGGAACCATTTGTAAAAAAAAAAGTGAGATGAGTGCGGTGCATACTCACAGATAGAGAATGGCTCCTCATTCTCACCTTGTCACTTACGCACTCAGTCAGTCGCTCAGCCTGGTACTGCTCGCCTCAGTATGAACAATGTGACCGAGCAAGCCCCTCATTGTCAAATCACAGTTTGACAGCTTGCTCTCAAAGAGCCACCCAGTGTTTATCTCCAGAAACAAACAAACACATTACTGCAGACTCAATAAATGGAGTGTGAAAGATGCTGCTGAGCGATAATTGAGGGCTAAAATTCAGGGCATTAATAGTGAAATATGTGTAAGGCTCTGCACAGTGTTAATTTTACCACCTGTTTTAGCATTTACACCAAAGAAATACTTAAGACTAGAATAATTTGAGTTGTTTTAACAAGTTGCATTACTTAAATTAGGCTCCATTAATTCAGTCATCAGATGAAGCAAATATGAAAACTGAAAATTGAATAGTCAAATGTCCTAAAGTCTAAATTCAGTCAACAAAATAGAACACAAAAATGTACTTAAAAACCTTTATTGCAAAAAGTATTTTCTGTAATTTACAATTACAGTGGATTTTCACCAAAGGCCTGTGTCTGAAAAATCATTGTTGGCTGGTGGTGGATGGTGACTGGAAATACAAAGGCAGGAGACGGCAGTTTTTCTTATTAAGTTTAACATATACATTCACATAATTTAAAAGTTCTATACCAAATTATGGGTTTTTCATAGAACCTTTAAATTATGTGAATGTTATGGGTATGTAATGTTATGTATGTAAAAGATATAGAGCATCTTTAAACCTAAAAAAGTTCTTCATTCACACCTCTAATTTCCATAAATGGCTCTGTAAAGAACTGAAATTCTGAAATTAATTGAAAGATTTTATGGGAGCCAAAAGTTTTTTTTTTTTAATGGCATCATGCAAAGAACTCTTTCTGGCACTCTTATTTTTTAGGAGTGTGGATTGGGGTCTGAAACCACATACACACTGAGAAAAGCATAGTCAGTTTAATGTAATGTAAGTGTGTCTCTTTAGTAATCTGGAACTGCTACCACAATCATTAATGCTAGCACTGCACTCTGATACCTAGCACTGCACTCTGATACCTAGCACTGCACTCTCATACCCAAGTGATACCCAGCTGTGAACTGACATTATGTTGTGTAATTCTGCCTACTGCATACAGCACAGCCCTATTCATAGTTAGTATAGCCAATGACTACATGAGCCAGTATTACAATGAGAGAAACAACAAATAACAATCAAATATGCTTTCCTTAAGACTTGCACACTAAACAGTAATAATTAATTGTGATTGTTTCACAAATGTGGAACACCAAATCACTTTAATCACTGTACTTAAAATGGTTTGTTCAACCTAGAAAATTAATTCTTACGGTAGCAAGCAACTCAAATAAATATTTTGAATAAAACAACATTACATACATTTACATTAATTTTTACCTTAACATTTCAAATAAACGTCTTCCTTCTCTGTTTTTTTCTTCACTTTTCTGTCTCTGACAGAAACGATTACTTATTTAATTACATTTTTCAATGCATTAGCAACGCTTAGGATTTCATTGTTTACATGAAAAAAGTACTGGATACATAGACTTTATACTGAGTTATTATATGATGCAAAAGCTGGGGTAATACAGTAAATATTTATTTCTTTCATATTCAAACATTGTTAAAGCAAAGTGTTTAATTGTGTAGCTATGTCATGTATTATGAAGTCCCCATACTGCATAAAACCCAGTTTTTCTTGCTTTTATAACGGAAAGAATTTGATGTACACTGATACTGTGTACTCCTGTGTACTGTAAAGAAGTCCCGCCCCAGGGAAAGGTTAATTGAGGTACAGTACATCAATGAAGGCAATGCAATTAAAAATACACTGCTCAAAAAAATAAAGGGAACACTTAAACAACACAATATAGCTCCAAGTAAATCAAACTTCTGTGAAATCAAACTGTCCACTAAGGAAGCAACACTGATAGACAATCAATTTCACATGCTGTTGTGCAAATGGAACAGACAACAGGTGGAAATCATTGGCAATTAGCAAGACACACTCAATAAAGGAGTGGTTCTGCAGGTGGGGACCACAGACCACTTCTCAGTACCTATGCTTTCTGGCTGATGTTTTGGTCACTTTTGAATGTTGGTGGTGCTTTCACACTTGTGGTAGCATGAGACGGACTCTACAACCCACACAAGTGGCTCAGGTAGTGCAACTTATCCAGGATGGCACATCAATGCGAGCTGTGGCAAGAAGGTTTGCTGTGTCTGTCAGTGTAGTGTCCAGAGGCTGGAGGCGCTACCAGGAGACAGGTCAGTACACCAGGGAACGTGGAGGAGGCCGTAGGAGTAAGGAAGAACAGGAAGAGCACTGCCAGAACCCTGCAAAATGACCTCCAGGAGGCCACAAATGTGCATGTGTCTGCACAAACGGTTAGAAACCGACTCCATGAGGATGGTATGAGGGCCCGACGTCCACAGATGGGGGTTGTGCTCACAGCCCAACACCGTGCAGGATGCTTGGCATTTGCCAGAGAACACCAGGATTGGCAAATTCGCCACTGGCACCCTGTGCTCTTCACAGATGAAAGCAGGTTCACACCGAGCCCATGTGACAGATGTGACAGAGTCTGGAGACGCCGTGGAGAGCGATCTGCTGCCTGCAACATCCTTCAGCATGACCGGTTTGGCAGTGGGTCAGTAACGGTGTGGGGTGGCATTTCTTTGGAGGTCCGCACAGCCCTCCATGTGCTCGCCAGAGGTAGCCTGACTGCCATTACGTACCGAGATGAGATCCTCATACCCCTTGTGAGATCATATGCTGGTGCAGTTGGCCCTGGGTTCCTCCTAATGCAGGGCAATGCTAGACCTCATGTGGCTGGAGTGTGTCAGCAGTTCCTGCAAGATGAAGGCATTGGAGCTATGGACTGGCCCGCCCGTTCCCCAGACCTGAATCTGATTGAGCACATCTGGGACATCATGTCTCGCTCCATCCACCAACGCCATGTTGCACCACAGACTGTACAGGAGTTGGCGGATGCTTTAGTCCAGGTCTGGGAGGAGATCCCTCAGCAGACCATCCGCCACCTCATCAAGAGCATGCCCAGGCATTGTAGGGAAGTCATACAGGCACGTGGAGGCCACACACAATACTGAGCCTCATTTTGACTTGTTTTAAGGACATTACATCAAAGTTGGATCAGCCTGTAGTGTGTTTTTCCACTTTAATTTTGTGTGTGACTCCAAATCCAGGCCTCCATTGGTTAATAAATTTGATTTCCATTGAAGATTTTTGTGTGATTTTGTTGTCAGCACATTCTACTTTGTACAGAACAAAGTATTGAATGAGAATATTTCATTCATTCAGATCTAGGATGTGTTATTTGAGTGTTTCCTTTTTTTTTTTGAACAGTGTATATAAAGTATGACACAGTTATGTTCCCTAACTGAAGCTACTGAAGATGTGCCCTTGAGGGTACCACCCCAATGACAACATGTATTAAACTGACCCTAGTGATAGTTTAGTACCTTTTTTTGAGAGTGTAGTATGTAAACACATTTATATGTGCTTACTCAGCCTACATTAGTTTGCTCTACCCATTCATTCTGAAATTCTGAGTGTTTTTGGAGTGATATAAGGACTTTTTTTATTGAGACACAGTACTATACTGCCAGTAAGAACAGATATGATTAATATGTACATATCTTTGCTGTTGACAAAAGTATCTCCAAAATGGCAACTTTACAACAGAAGGCAAAAATGGTCTTTGTGTTTAATGTAAGTTAAAGTAAAAGTAATTAGAAAAGTAATTTTGGGGCATTTTTTGGTACATTCATCATAAAAGAAATCACATAATATATAGGGCAAGTGCTGTGCTCAAATGACGTTATAAAATAAAAAATGATATATATTTTGTCCTTTTTTAAAGGCAAAGTAATTAAAAACAGCCCGTTTAATTCTAGGGATAAAGAATGGATGGAAAATGTGCAAATGAAAATGTGCAAATTACTGTTTTGGAACATAAACCCACAGATGTTATAAGTGGACATCAGAGAAAAAAAAGGAAAATGTAGGATGGAGGCCCTTAAAGGTTAACCCACAGCTTACATGATTAAAATACATTCTGTCTGATTTTAGTCTTGTAAAGTGATTATTTTTCAGTTTTATTTAGCATCCAAGTCTTGTTTTTTCAGATACATGAAGAGAATTACTGTTATTTAGTACTATATTCTATTGCTTATCAATAAAGGGGACCTGGGCACAGTACCTTCGCAAGGGCAACTTTAGTAGCCTATGGACACAACCCAATAGAAATCTAAAAAAAGTGAGTGTACTTGTGTGTGTATGTGAGTTTGGCCACTGCTATCAGACGTTTGCCTAGGGGCTATGTGTGTGACTGATGAGTGTGAGAGTGACTTAAGGGTCTCTATGAATGCCTATTGTGTAGCTTTTCTCCCCACTCCCAGCACCTTCACAGTTTACTCTAAAGAGACAACGCAGGCAAAAGTGATGCACATATGGTGTGAAGAAACTTCCCATTAAGAACTTTTCCTGAAAAACTGAAACTGAGACTACAGATCACTAGGGAGGGAGAAGAGAAAGAAGGATTCATTTAATGCTCCAGTTCCAGTGCAGTCACTTTTTTACTTTCAGAAAACGAGTTGGTCTTTCTTTGGTTTGTGTGTTATTTGTATTCCTGTGGCTCATAAGAGGAATATCCCAACTGCCTTGGGTGCAGCTCTGTGCTGACTGTCAGGCCAGATTAGACAGCAAGCCTGCTCCCAGACAGCCTTCGTACAGTATCAATATTGTGACGGTTGAGGAGTCACCCTCCCTCACGTCTCCTTCAAGTGCAAAGACAATAGAAAAGACGAGCGTCACAAGCCTGACACCACCGTCACTTCAAGGAATCCCTTTCAAGAACAAATCAAGCCCCAGCTGACAAAGCAAAGCTATGGCACAGCAAAAGTAAATAGCATCAAACACTGCGGGTATTTCCCCCCTTTGAATGAAAAATTCACACTCTATGTGTGAAAATCCAAAGCCTTGGACACTGTCATTCTTCATCTTTTGGAAAAAAGAAGTTCTTTCTTTGTTTGTGTTTTTCTTCAGAGGTGAATCTGGGTTATTTAATATTATCCACAAATCACATGATGCATTTTAATTACAGCTGACATAGCACTGCTGTGTTCTTTTATCCGTCTTTTTGTTTTTTTGAGTGAAAAAAAAATACTTCACGGAAGTAAATTTTAATTGTCCGTTCAAAGAAATACATCGCCACAAAATAAGAGTGAACAGCCACATCAAAGCTGGTAGGCGCTTTTGATTGATTTAGCCTCCTTTTTCCGTCCACATCTCCACTTCACGTTTGATGGCCCTTATTTTAAACGATGCCCCCACTGCTTCTTGGCCTGAAGTAGACACTTATTTTGACATCTAATTTGGCCCTGCTGCTTGCGAAGCCCCTGGATGCCTGACCTGCTGTATGTGTGCATGTGCACACTGAGGGCAGGATTAGAGAGTGAGTGATGCAAACACAGGGGGCATTGTTTGTGAGGCCACTTAAGACCTCTTCATACATGTTAAAAGTCCAGACAATAAAAACAGACGAGCAAGAGAAAAAATGCATGCCTCTAACCCTGCGGTGATTACTAGATCAGCATGCCTTTGTACAATTACCATCACTTTGAATTTTAAATGGCCATTTAAAGGGCAGCAGAGCATCTTGGAAAATTAGACTGGAGCCTAATTAGCACACTCCAACATGACAACCGCTGAGCTTTCAGCCTGGGTGAGCAGCCCAGTCAAGCAAGAGGAAGTGACTGAAGGACTGGAGAGCCCTAGCATGGCACCCTCTCTACTCATCAGTGGCTTTGTATCTCTGTCTTTGTCTCTCTCTCTCTCTCTCTCTCTCTCTCTCTCTCTCACACACACACACACACACACACACACACACACACACACACAAACATTGTGAGACTCAATCACTTGTAAACTCATTCTCTAACACACTTTATGTTGCTTCATGCTGTAAATGTTGAAAAAGGGAATTAATCAAAACAGCAGCTGTGGTTACATCCACACAGTAGCCCGCCTAAGTTCTTAGTTTAATTAAGAATCACGACCGAACCAAGACATAAAAAAAATAAATAAATAAAGTTTCTCCTTCAGTGCAGTCATAGCCAGTACACACCTGCTCGCTAGGTCTCACTATATGGTGCTTCTAAGACGGGAGAGTGAAGGTGAGTCATGTGACACCAGGGACCAGATATGTTCAAACAAAGTCACTGGACAGCTTAACACACTTGAAGGACAATACAAGCTGCCAAATCTGTTTTGTCAGCTACCAGACACCTTAGTGATGGGGAACTGGCCATCCAACTGATCTAAAGAGAAGAAGACCAGTTATAATCTTTTAGATGCCATGGATGGCTGTGGTATCGTCATGGGTCATGGGACATGCAATTCCAACTTTAAACTCGAGCCACTGAAATAATGCAATTATTGGATAATGCTATCATCTAAGGCCTTCTCGTTAAGTTTCTTCATCTTGTCACTCAGGTTGGTTTTAAATGTTACAACACTGTCATCATGCATGCTGTATTGCAGGAAGCTGCGGGAGAGTCATTAGAGCAACTAAAGTGCCTAGCACTTGTATAGTCTGGCCAATGTTGACCCAGATCATGTCTAATTGTGCTAATCATAGGTTGCTTAAGCCTTAGTTAAGCCATGATAATCATACTATATGGTTTGCATGATCATGTTTTTATTGAGACTAGCAGCCTTCATTAACCCTTTTTTCTAGTTGCCATGAAATGCAATTTCTTCCGGTGTTAGAGGTTTTTCTGCAGCGATGCTGATGGAAATGTGTATGATTTACAAGATTTACAAAAGCGAGCTGGATTTTCATCTTTGTAAGGGAGAGGAAGCAAGTCATAATTTATATTAGTGGTTTATTGTGTTTGCTATTTGAATTGTAGAAGGAGGGGTACTTTCCCCACTTCACCCTTCATTGCTCACTAGCAGCTCAACCTAGAGTCACAGTTTCATGCAATTGTGTCCTATTTAATCTGATAACAAATTTATTGCGAAAAATGTTATATCCATTTTTTTTAACCTGCAGAAAGAGGTTACATTAATATTGTGCCATGTGTGTGCATGTAAATGTAGCTAGTTAGAATTACAACACTATGGCACTGCTGTAGCCAGCATGGAAGTCCTTAGCAAGTTAAAAGCCTGATTCTATAACTTCTACAGACTGACAATACCCCCCATTCCCCCCGCCCCCATCTGGGCTGGATGCTATGCCAAATATCACGGCCTGACTTAATTCATTCATTTACTCTGCACTCATTCCGTCAATAAGATCAAAACCTCTACAATAACAACAAAAAACTCCAAAAGGAAGTGACTGTAGTAATGCTGAGAGCTCATCAATATGGCAAGCGTTCTGGGCACTTGGAGAGCCATAGAACGCATCAGTGCCACAACCATGAGTCTCCATTATGACCAGACAAAAGACATAATTCAATTTTAGCAAAATGTGAAAGAGAGGGGGATTTCAAATGTCGTTCAGGCCTTGACAATCGTACTGGATTTAATTAACCTAAATCATCTCATTGTAGCTGATGACAAAGAGGTGTGAGAGTGAATCATTGATGGGTCATTGTTCTGTGAGCTCATTCTGTACAGCTCAGTCAATGTCTGAGAAGAACTGTCAATGAGAGATAGACGGTTGAATGTCTGATTTGCAATAATGGCACTTTACAAGCACCTGAAAATGGTGTTTCAGGCTGTCAGTGCAGGGATCAGAATGTACTGTAGTGTTTCAGATGATGGAAATAGACCACTTGATTAAGCAGGAGAAAAAGCATAGGCTGAACCCTCTGATAATGTGTACAGCATTTGAACTCTGATAATTTAATGCAAACCATAAAAATAGTCAATGCTGTCTCGTTGACTTTGAGACTGCAAAGCTTTGAGCTTCTTTTGACTTAATGATCAGTGAGCTTCAAATACCTTCCGCCCCATTATGAACCTAAGTTTTAGTCACAGTTTCTGACACTTAACTAGCACCCAATTCTCTAAGGTCTTACTTTACAGCAGGCTTCTCATGAGACGTTGCTTTATCTAAGACGACAAGATCTCATTCTGTGGCACACAGCATAATTGACAAAGCCTGGGTGCACTTGGGTAAAGCATATTGAGCTGCTGTCGCGGCGAAGAATACAAATTCATTCCATATCTGAACCCCTCCAACAAAACTTTCCAGCCAATTATTTGGCTCCTTGTAAATGATAACTCTGCAGTCACTCAAGCATAAAACAAGAAGATGAAGATGAGTCTTATTCTCATATCATTTCATTCCATTTAATTGACAAGCTCTCAGTCCGCTGTTAAATTTAGATTACAAATACGAGCTGAATCTCGAGCACCCAATCCACCCGCCATAATCACATGCAGCGCTGGTCACAAATTAATCTACATATTTTAATAAGCCGGGTGTTACAGGGAAGGTGTGTGCAGACATTTAACGGATTATCATACGCCGTCCCCAGTGTTCAGAAATTGAATAAATATCTGTAAAATAAATGCACGGGAATGCGCAGTGATGGCACAGGGCTTTGCTCCGTCCTTTGTTAACACCCTCTCGCTCTCCCTGGATCTCTCTCTCATTCACTCCATCACTCCCTCTTCCCAACGATCAGCTTGGTTTCAAGTAGGTTTGAGCCGAGTCCGCTGCTGCTGGTCTCATCTGTTCCTGGGCCGATTAACAGTCTGTGCGTTCATCAGAGCAAAAGCTCTAATTTCTCCACATTCTAAAGCTCACGGTTGCTCACTTCCTTTCTTGCATGTAATCTTAGCCATAACTTTCTCAGCTGAATGGGTGCAGAACTCAGAATGCACTGGCTTTATAAAGAATTAAACTTGTTTCCGTAAGAAGTACATCCTCGCAAGCGGAGAGGTGAACGAGTGAAGCAGTTTTGTATCTTAGAAAAGTTAGAGAACAAGAGTTTTATGTAGAGCTTAAATTCCCTGAGTTGCTCTGTGATAGCTAATTCATCTAAGTCTCCAAAGTCTCTTACACACTTCATTGGATTGGAAGGAACAGGTTTTATTTTGTAGAAAGTGGATAATTTAAACAGAAAAACTGTTGTAAAGGGAAGTTTGCAAGTAAAGACTCCCTCTAGCAGGAAAGGAAAATTGAGTTATTTTTCAACATGTAATAATCAGCTCTTTCTTTAAAGCCAAACAGTCCCTGTTGTGAACTTAAACAGCCATTTTAAAGCCATTGCTAGCTGCTGCCTCCATTATACCGAACCAAGCCTCCCTTGACTACCCTACACAAAGGCCTTAAGTGAAAGAATAATTGCACGAAAGGTTTAGCATTAAAAGGCCTATGAAAAAATAAATTTGCTTCACTGTTATGAAACAAAAAGACTTTGATGTAGTATGTGAACAGTAGTAAGTTCTGAAGGCCCAATATGGACTATCCCCTCTATAGTCCAGACAATACATATATGGACACTAAGCTTCAAAAAAGGCCCATTTTTATGTCACAAAAAACCTATGCATTTATAAATATCTGCCTGTTCAGCCTACTGCAGTTACCTCTGCCTATTAATGCTGACATTATAAAGACCAGAACTGCAGTGTGAATGAGGCACAGTACAGCAAAATACATTAGAAATCTTACTGTTTTGTGTCAAACTTCTAATGCAACCCTTAAATACCCCTGCAACCCTATCAGAAAACAGAATGTGAGGAAAGCCAGTTGTGAAGTGAAGTGATTTGTCAGTGTTCTCTATTGCCACTCTCCCTTCCCCTTTACTGATAGTACAGATAGAATGGCAGTGAGACCTCACTGGTTGTGGCAGCGCTGATGGACAGACTGCAGGCAGGCTGGGGGTGTCTGGGGTTCTTGGAGGAGCTGCAGGGGGAGATAAGGGCAGCTGCTTGTGTAAGCTGGGATCTAAATGGAGGGAAAGGTCAGCGGCAGGCCTTGTCCTCGCTGATGCTATCAGTGGCCATCGCCGGGCTCTACGCATCCTTAACACCAGGCCTAAGGTCATCTCCTGACCTATGGGTGAACCCGAGACTGTTTTAGTAAGGAAATCATCCACACATACATATGCACCTTTAATACAAGGAGGAGGCACAGGTACAACAAAAAACTGAGACAGAATGAAATTGCCCAGTTCCTGAAATGGACTCAGTATCACAATCACATCCTATAAGCATAAGACTGCAAAACGTCTAATTTTACCATATCTCAAGGCAAACCCTATCATCCAGGTTAAAGGGCATTAAAAAGTGCTGCTATCAGCAATCTACTAGCCAACCAGATTCTGAAGTGCATCACTCTTGAAGTGGACTCACATAGAGAAAGAAAATTCCTTAATCTGGTCCACTTCAGTGAAGTAACCAGACTACATGTGTGTGGCTAGGGTTTAAATTCTCTGCTTTTTAGCTCCCTCAATCTCATTATTTGGTTTAATACAAAAGCAAGTGGTGATAAGTAGAGGGGGGAGGGGCATTATTGGCACCCTGCGCCTAAAGAACCTTTTATTTAAACCCACAAACATATGTAGTCTGGCCTTACACTCTGTTTCCAGCATTGTTGCAAATATGGTGGCATTAATAGCAGTAAGAACTGTTTGGTAATGTCATTATCCCAGCATTACCGGGCCTAGTCTTATAGTAAAGCCATTTGGATCTCTTGATAGGGTGTGCTTTCCAGACACAGTAATTTGGAGTTAAATTACATTACCAAAACTGCTAATGATGAACGAGATAGAGGAGGAGGAATAGATTACTTTTTAATTGAGAAGGCTTTAGATTACTCAGCAAATCTTTGGACATTGCTCTACCACACAAGCATCCTTACTAAAGTTTTATGGTTGAAAAAAAGTAGAAGAATAATGAAACAAGATAGACAAGTAGGCCAGTGACCCAGTATGTCCTGCTTCTATCACTTCCATGTTTAGCCACTCTCCTCTCATGTACTCACCACATCGGCCTCAACCCGTTAGCTCTCATTCCTCGATCATATTAGAAATTGGTCTGTCAGTGTTGTGGCTGCTTGGAAATGCTTGCAAGTGTTTTGGGCTAAAATTCACTCATAAAAGTTCTTGGCTTAAATGTACAGTTACAAGATAAAACCTTTAAATTGTTTTTTATTTCTGCAAAATTTAATTTAAATTAAATTAAATAAATGGTTAAGTTTTAATAAAAACAAAGCATTACACTGTGGTTTGATGTGAAATATGTCGGTCTAGAGAAACTTCAGAATTGTTGACAGTGGAGATGATGGGAACCAAATTTCTACCAAATACCAAAAAGTATTTGATGCTTCTAAAAGCTACTTCACAGAAGATCATCACATGAAATGGCTATGAATACACTACCTGATGCATGAGACATTATTGTACTGATGCATGAGACAGTCTTGTGTGATAGTTTCACTTACCACTATTTTACCATTATCAACCTTACATATACAAACTTAGAAGACACATGTAGCTTCACTAATTATTCTGGATAGTAAATTAAATGTCTATACTTGCATTGTAGACATCATGACTGATATTTCTTATTACCCTATTACAAAGAAATTAGTCGAATCACTTTGAATGACTCTTTAAAGAACCATCCATTAAAAGGTTCTTCAAAAATCAAAGGTAGTTCTTCTTTGGCATCACTCAAATAATCCTTTTTGACTGTAAATGGCTTTTGTTTGTTAGTGTATATGCATTTGTGCTGTGTGTGTGTGTGTGTTTCTACAGTGGGGTCCACTGAAAAAGCCTGAGATTATATTGAACATCTGTTTGTTGTTTATTTCTTTTCACAGCATCTCACAGACACCACATTTTAGTGTGTTTTTTCCTCCTGACTCAGTAATGCTACTAATTTCAATATTATCAAAAGTGTGGCCTTAAACAAAATGTATATCATTAACCATGCTAATGTCTTTGTACAATAAGATGATATTTCTTTTAGTCTTATCCCTTCCATTGAAGCACATGTTCAGATGGATTTCATGTCAGCTTGAATGCATGCTGTTATTAAAGCAGATGGGGGACATATTAAGAAATTCAAGTTTTTCAAAGGCTCTACTTTTAACTCAAGTTGTTATGTTGATAATGTTGATAGTGTTATTTGTAAATAATTCAATTAAGTTAGAAAAGAATGCAACTTAGAAGTATGACTGGGGGTGTCAGATTTTTGGATCCCACTGTATGTTTGCGTGTGTATGCGTGAAGAAAGGTAAGGCTGGTGTAACTGTCAGCTGCAGCGCAGTAGGGAGCTGATAGGATTTACTCCGTGCCCTCTGCGTTTGTCCCCACAGTCTCTGAGGCCATTAGAGGCAGCAGTGAAGCCTTGCTACTCTGACATCCTCATATTACATCAAAACTGTGTCACAGCACATCCACACCTTTCTATAAGTACCAGTTGACAGAGGTCATCGTACGAAAAGAAGATACGTGGACAGTGCAGGAACTTGCGTAGTTCTGTGGGGAAGTTCTGCAGAGTGATTTTATAGAAATAAAGAATATGTTTTATTCTGAAAAATAAAGATTTCTTGAGAAGAGATACTCGAAAAAAGATCATCTCAAAACAAAAAAAAAATTCACAAAAATGGTAATCAAAGCTGAGGAGTTACATTGAAAACAGACACAGTCGAAATGTCTGCGTTCTCTCAAGAAGCAAGGCGAACTATTAATGATAAGCCAGCTTGAGTAGAGGACTTTTAAAGGAGAATGTTAGAAAAAAAGAGAAGAAAGCTGGAGCTATTATCACAATCACTGAGTGGAATAATGGGACAACAAAAAGCAGGGTGGGTGGGTTAGAGACACGGTGACAGAGAGGGCTGCCTAATCGACTAAGCCTGTCCAATCTCTGTCAGTGACCCAGAAGTACCATCTTCCCCACACACCCCTCCCTTACACCCCCCCACCCCAGTGAGCAAACCTGGGGAGCATTAAACACTCCAACATGTCCTCAATCTTCTTAAATTTCTGTGCCTTTTCTTTTCTATCAAAGAGAAATATGGTACAATTTGATCCCCAAAAAACATGAAAATTAGTGTTTTTACTTTTACCAAGGTTAAAAGAAGTCCTTTGACACTGTATTAGGTCTTTCAGGTTTAGGTTTTAGATTTTTTTGTTGTGCTATTGTACAATGTTTAATTTGGATGATATTTGAAATGTTGTGCTTTCAGTGATAGGGATGTAAGGAGGCCAGGATAATATTACTGCTGTCATAATTAAACCTCATATCTATAAAATTGAAGGCATAAAAATGGAAACTTTATAAGAGAAGAATAAACATTCTTAACTTCTAAGTAGCTTAATGTCACATCATTCATTTTAGATCATTTCTGTTGGTTCATACTATATTTTCATACAATGTAACGGGCAGCTGTTTTTTTCTAATAACAAATTTAATAAGTTGTTGATATGACAGTGAAAATATCAGCTTTTTTTCTTTTTGTGTGCTTTAGCAGCAATAAAAACTGCATCTACATAACTGTTAAATAGTGCTGAGCTCTTTTTTTTTTTGTTCCTTTTCTGGTAAATATAAATAGTGCTCAAGCACCTGTGGTGACCCATTTCTGCTCAGTGACTCCCTCAGGAGAGACTGAAGCCTAAAGCCCTGCAGAAACAGTCTAAATTTATTAGTTGAATTGTCTCCACACAATTAACGTGATCACATCATTTTAGTAGCAGTCATCTGGATCACAGTATCAACATCAAGGGTGAAATTATCTGTCATGTTAATGTGAATTGCAGTAATAACACCAATAGGTGAAAACTGTAATTGTAAACTCTGTTTCTTGCTATTTCTTTATCCTTTAAAAAAAGAGAAAGAGACTGATGAATATATCGGAAATGGTACTCAGATATAAACAAATGCTGCAATAATAGCTTCATTCAAGCAAAGATGTTAAAATATGTCATGTCTGGAAGATAATTCCCTTATTGTTGTTTCCAGGCTCTCATGGAGGAAGTGAGTGTATATATATATATAGGCTCCGGTCCTGAATAGTGAAGGGAGCTGTTGCTGATTTATGTGCACACATTCTCCTACTGTGCATTTTAATTACAGTGTAAGAACATGAAGGTGAGTGCTGGTGGAAGCCCATGTGGGTGGCTGGGCCACGGTGAAGCAGTGTTATCATATAAATACCCCTGCACTTTTGACTCCAGGAAGCTGCTTCCTGAGGAGCAGGCCTGACTCATCCAGAGCCCTAATTTACAGTAACGGGGATGGGTGGACATGCCTCTCACACCCCCCATTACCCCCTCCTCTTTTCCGCGCCTCCATCCCCACTACACATACACACAAGTTCCTTCTCTAATTTTAGGTCGGAAATCTCACTTCTTGACATGTTCCAAGGCTGATTTACACCTCGGCCACAGGCACAGCTGTCCCTGCAATCACAAGATGTTCCCTTCCACTGAAAAAAGTAGGATTTCAGCTCCATCGGAAGAATAATCAGCCAAAAAAAGTGTGTGTGTGTGTGAAAAAGAGTGGGAAAATCAGCCAACAGTTGCACATTAAAGGATGCAACTCTAAATAAGCCTATGCTTATGTGTTGGTTTAAAGTGTAGAAAGAGTAGAGTGTAGATTCAGGCAACATAAGAGTTGCGCATAAAAGAATGCAATGCTTAACTAGTCCACACTGTAAAAAAGAAAATCTGTTAAAAAAAAAAAAGGGGTGCCAGAAAACCCATCTATTAACAGTAAAAGTGTGTTGTTTGGTATGTTTGATGGTTAAGTTAGTCTTTTACTCTAAGTGAACATCAGCAGTGTTATAATTCAGTATGTGTGTAGTTTATTTATTTACATGCATTTAATTGACCATTAAATTATACAGTACATTGACAGTTAAAATCCTTTTTTTACGGTGTATGCTTACATACGGTACTTTAAATTACACCTCCTTATACCACAGGCGCAAACTGAATTCACAAAGGACGCCCTGTGCAGAGCAATTCATCTGACAACCATCCTAAACAATTAGAGTTAAAAGACAATAACAACATTTTCCATGCATGCATGCATACAAAAAAAGAAGACCAGAGAAAGACAAAAACTGTGCTGTCAATCAAAAGGCCTGTATTGCCAAAGAGAGGAGAGAACTGAGTTTGGAATCAAAAGATTAAAACAAAGGCTCCCTCGTCCGCAGCTCTCTGCCTACATCTTCTGCTCCACGCATGCTACAATTACACTGCACTCCTGTGAGCACCAAAAATAAAACCCCAAAGAGACTATTCATTTATTTTCAGACTACACAAAAGTCAAATTCACTAAAGCTGAAAAAACCCTGCATTATATACTTTATAATCTTGAGGGATAGCATCTTAAGAGTAAATATCTTCAGTGTTCCAACTTCCCATAATGTCTGAGAGCGGAAGTTGCATTACCATTCAAATGCAACGCTGCTCTTTCTCTGGAAGTGGATAATCCTCCTGTGTTTCCCCTGGTGCGTTCCACATGCCTGCAGTGCTGCTAATTTATTTCAAGAGTCCATGTGATTAGAAAAGCCTCCCAAATTACTGTATCACGCAAATGCTATAATTAAATTAATATTGGATGTAGTAATTACTTTGTGGATTACATTTTTTTATACATGCAGTTGCTTTGTTTCTTAAATCATTAACATTTGTTTGCTGCAATTAATGATTTCTTTAATGAGATTCTGGGGTGTGTGTCTGTGCATATGTGCATATGTCCACATGTGTGAGAGAGACTTAGAGGGAAAAGACATTGTTGCTGTTCAAAGAAAAGAATACATTTTCAAATGACTAACTTTACAGAAGGGGGCCATTTTTTTACTTTTTATTCAAGTTAATGCAAAGAGATTTTTTCACAAGTGATTTTTGAGCAGAATATTCACACAAAGTGAAGGACAGCTGCTCAAATGTTGTAGAAAATTAACAATAGACATAGATGTTTTTCTTTGGATAGTGATGACATGCATGCCAGAAAATATGAAAATATGGGGCAGTACAATATGGTATGACGACTATGATAAGCTCATAAAATCAAAGGTTAGAAGTTTGTAGAACTTACAGTTTAGAATTACTTACATATCTTTGCTGTTAGAACAAAACCTTTGATCTCTATTTTGGTTAAAAACATTGGTAATGAAATATTGTTCTAGTAACCTACATTGAAACTTATCTATCTATCTATCTATCTATCTATCTATCTATCTATCTATCTATCTATCTATCTATCTATCTATCTATCTATAAATGTAATTAAGCTCATTTAAAGCCATTCACCAAAAAGAACACTTAAATAAGATTTCAGGTGATTCCACTGTTTGTTGTATAGCTATGTCAGAGACTTATCAGAGACCATACCAACTATTAGTAAAACAAGCTAACAGACTGACTGATAAATTGTGACACAAAACATCATGGTGGTTTATACAATAAATACCTGTAAGATGCATGCAAAGTTTTGTTTTATCTTGAAAATAACTTTTAAAGTAACTTTAATTGAAAATAACAGATGAAAAACAAAAGCTTATTAACAGCAATCATCTACTTTTCAGCTTTCTTTCTAAAGCTTAAACTCCTACCATTCAAGTATTAGTAACAGTCATGGACAGTTTTAATTTTACAATAAGAACTAAATTAGAATTATTTTCATGAACTTAAAAAGTAAATTATTGAACATATTCAATGAGTTTACCTTAGCATAACTGTTTAATGTATTTTAAGTTCTCTTCACAAAATACAATGAATAAATTTCAGCCTTTGAGGGCAGAGGTGAGAGCTACCGCTGAGATCTCAGTTTGTTCATGGCTGGGGGGTCCTCAGGAATATAATTAAATACAGTTGATACATTTAAGTACATGTAATAAGAGTGTGGAGGAATTGATGTGCAGGAGTGAAATGATAAACTAAGCTAAGCTGAGTAAAAAGATAAACTGGGACAAAACTAATGTAAAAAGTTAGCTTGAGATACTGCAAAAAAGCTTGTCCTACTTTAAGTGATCATTAAAACTTCTGACTTGTTTGACAAACAGCCACTTTATATTACGAAGCGCGATATAATTTGTTCAAAAAACGCCTTAATCTCATTATGATAGTGTGACATTATCTCATTGTGGCCATATTTACCACTCATTGCCACATTTTCAGGACAGCACATGCTGAGCTAAGCCGGTTATTATGACAAGACCAGGTGTCAGTACATCCAAAATGCATTTGACTGGCAGGTGTTGCATAGTGAGCTGGGGCAGAGAATCAGAGAAAGAGAGAGACCGAGTGAGAGAAAGACTTTTTTTCTTTCTTTCTCCTTTTCTAAACCTCATCTGAACAAACTGGCGGCTGGTGGGGAGATAGAGGCACTCTCACACCCACTCCACTGTCAGAGGGGATGGAAATGTTCCTGCTTTATCGAGGAGTGTAATTGCTGTCTTGTTTGGTTAAGAGATTAGGAGGTTGAAACTCTTTGTGTGGTCTCGCTGATTGGACAAACAGGGAACGGCAACGGCCCCAGTGCTAAAAACTCCAGCGCTACTGCCTCCTGCTCCTCAGGCTCCATGTGCAGGACAAAGAGAGAGAGAGAGAGAGTGAGAGAGGGGCGTTGAACCACTGGAGGGGTTTCTAACTGTTTGGAACAAATTTCCATTCAAAGCTTACCAATCCATCCACTCCTTTCCTGTTTCTGCATTTCCTTCACAAGCCTCTGAGCTTCACATGTACATGCAGACTCTTACGTTCAGAGCAAATGAATAAGCTGCAGCTTTCTTGTCACTGTGGCTCCAATCACTGTGGCAAAGCTCAGGGATCATGTTTGATATTGTCAGTTGGCCTGGAAAATTAAAAACCCAATTAAAGGAGCTGCGCAGGGGTCGGCTCCTCTGCATATCAAAAGCCCTCCTCTGGCTATTCTGCTCAAATTATATCCCTTAACAGCTCACTTTGCCCAAGATGCAACCCCACAGCACTTAGGGAGTAATAAGTGCCTTCCAGCTCGGACTTGCTTTAAATATAAACCTCTTCTGAGGCAGTGAGAAAAAAAATGAAGGTCATAATCAAACTGTCATTTTTAGCCCCTTTTTCTCACTGGCTAGCCCCATACAAAGGTCCTGCAGGTAAAGAATTAATTCAGGAAATCTGACGGAATAAGCAACGAAGAATGTAGTTTACTTGTCCTACGACACCACAATAACTCTGACCATAAAACCTGCCAAAAAACTGCCCATTTATTTACCCTGCCAGATTAAAAAAAGGAAAAAAATCACTAAAAAATCTCTCTTGTCCACTTGCTCTTTTCCCCTGTGTGTTACCCACGTTTCATTAATTCTTGTACAGTGGTGAGAAAGGACAGAGAGAAATGGCCAGTCAGGCTTAATGGTATTCGTCTCGGTGTGGGACATTAATATTCAGCCTAATGTTTCTGATAACAGGGCTTCAGGCCATAAAAAGCTGGCAGGCCAGACAGCCTTATTAAGCTGCTGGAGTGGAATGATGCTCGCTCATGTTGGGGATCAAATGCTAGAATACACACGCTGCTCTCTTTTCACAGACCTCACACACAATCGTGCTCTCCCTTTCAAACACTACATGGCCACATTCTGCCCCTCTACCTGTTTCATCACAATGTGGTTAATATGAGAGATTAATTCATATTTTGGAAAGTTTTTAGTAGCTCATAATTTTTAGGTTTCCGTTTCACAGTGCTTGTTCAGAAGCATATATGCTGCACAGTGTGTCTGAGGGGCTACTAAAATGGTCTTGCTGTTCAGCTTTTCTGTCTGTCTCTTTTTAAGGCAAGTCACAAGTCTTCAACTTCAGGCCTTTTAGCTCCATCTCATTTACATCTAATGACATGATAATACACATTAGCACCCTATTTTAAATAATTATATCCTTACAACCATTTCCCCCCTCAACCTTCTCCCCTAAATGTCCTGTTCCATGGCGTTCTTCAAACTTTCATATTTCTAATGGTAATAACATGAAATGCTTTTTTTTCTCCCTTTTCCATGGAAACAATATATAATAATATGTCAGCAAGAAAAAAAGATTGAGCAATTTTCGAATGGTACGGGGTGAATAGGACATTAAGTTCTTTTCTCTGGTGGTGGTGGGTATTTTTTCTGTCAGTTGACAGGGTTAGCTGCGAGCAGGCAGAATCTAAAGACCGGCTCTGGGAGATGTGAGAGTGACAGCTCACCTGTCAAGGGCGAACCTGGCTTTTAAAATAAGGCCTCCTTTAATTTTGCTAAAATTCTGAAGATCTAAAGCAGGAGATGAGGGAAGGATAGAAATCTCCACATTCTGGCTACATGGACAAAACCCACGTTTAACAGTAAAGCATGGCTGTATTTACAAACCGAGGGAAGGAGAGACTGAGAGAGGGCGAGAGAGGTAGCAATGGAGTGAAAGGGAGGCGTCGGATGGAGAAGAGACAGATAGAGAGGACAGAAAGACAGAGATAGACAGTGAGACGGAGAAGATTGTTGACAGAGGCAAGAGCCTGACAGAATGCTGAGCGCTGAGAGGGACATCAACCTTGTTAAACAAATTCATGCATACCTAAGCTGCACATCAAAAATGGCGCTGTCAAGTGAAGAAGGTTCAATACAAACACGGAATAAAGCCTTAAATTAACTTTAAGTTGACATTTCAGACACTCTCATTAAAAAATATGCTATAAAAAAATCCTGTGGAATAATAAAAACATAGGGTACATATTTTATGCTGTAGCAGTTGAACAGTTATGTTATTTTGGGGACAAGCAAGCAGAATTCTGTTCACAAGGCCCTCTCCTCAAATATAGCGACTTGCTGGAGTGTGGATAATAACTGTGTGTGCCTCCTATTAGCAGGGGAAAGGAGAAGGAATCCAGTCACATTTGACAGATGCAAATAAAACACACAAAATAGAACTAACTGATATTGAAGTCCTGCATGTGTGTTGGGAAGTGTACCAGTTGAGACTGTCTACGTATGTGTGTGTGTGTGTGTGTGTGTGTGTGTGTGTGCGTTTGTGTACGAGCAAGCGGAAGCCTTCATAAATGAAATCAAGGTTTTTATAGTGTCACTATTGTTCATTTTCTCGGGGTAATATTCAGAGGGAAAGTCGCCCATCTGGAAGAGTAAGCAGCGCTCCCTCGTGTGCCTTTCTAAATCTATTCCTCACAGTTGCACTGTACTGGTCAAACAAATTCAATTACTGCAGCAGTATGTAAGTAATTTTATGTAAATTATAGTGTTAATGTTCTGCGTCGGCCCTGCTGCCGGCGGTGGACTGTTTTTTTTTTTGTTTTTTTTTTTGTTCTGGTGGTTCCTCCTCTGCACCCTAGCAGTCACCATCTGTAATGAACATGTACATTTTAGAAGACCAGACTAAAATCTATTCTGCCTTTCTTTCCTTTTCTCCTCCTCTGTAGATGCTAATAAGTATTCATCCAGTCAGACTGTTTGGCTTGGGGCTAGCAGTTGTGGGGATCTACAATAGCAGGAGGGTATTTAAGATGCACGCGCTGAGTAATGTCAGGCCTCATAGAGCCGGGCTGAAGAAGGGTATTACTGTGGTTTGTGGCATGCTAACAGCCCTGTTAGTTCACTAGTAACTTTAACATGGGTATTATTTGAGCTACTGTGGATGATGATACAGTGGCAGTAGTTTCTGAATGCGTTGCACAGTAACTTTCATTACAAGAACTGTAGCTTTTTGGAGTAGAAAGTGTATGCTTCTTGTACTGCATGACAGGGCAGCAGTACTTTCTAAGTGCATTGCACATGCATTTAAAGAATTTTTCAATATTTTTGCATTGTTCAGTTGCTGAATAAACAAAGCCATTGACAATGTTTTGATGTGAAATAATACATTGTAGAGAAATGTTTTGACTTGGATTTCTTTACATCAGTTGTGAAACCATTGTATTGTCACTTTTTAAAATAAAGGTGCCAAAATGGGTTCTTTGAGCAAGGCCATAAAAAAAACACTCTTGGTTCCTTAAAGAACCTTTCAGTGAATGGTTCTTTGACAAACAGATTTGTGCATGTGAAGAACCTTTGTAAAGTTTAAAGAACCCCAACACAATATGAAGAAAAGAGCCATTAGATTACATTATGTTCTTCAAACCTTTATAAGATTCTTTACATGCACAAATCTCTTTATATAACATGGTTCATGGAAGCAAAAGAGTTCTTCTTCTGTGGCATTGCTCGAAGAACCCTTTGTGGTATATATTGCCATTTTAGTTTCTCTCTAGGTTTTTATATGCAATGATGGTAAAACAGTGGTAAGTAATGAGTTTTCCTTTGGTACTATTTTGCCTGCAGTTACCTCTTTACTATAAATGTATTTTTTAAAAATGTAATTTTTTTAGGCCAAAACCTTGTCTTAGAACTATCATTAAGATGATATCTCAAACATCAGACAATGTATTTATAACCATTCAGTAAATTAGCTTTCTGTGAGGTCACTTAAATGCTTCAGATGGTTCCAGTCACCACTGCTGCATTTCACATTCAAACACTCAGAATGATGTTTTTTTAACAATTTAATTAAAAAGAAATTTTGAAAAAACAAAAAAAAGGTGAAATTCCCCTTTGACTTACACTAGAAGCACCGTAAATGTTTTAAAGCTATAAACGTGTATGCTTCTGGTTATTTTTCAGTGACATCCAGTATAAAACTCAGGTGAAATGTATGGATCGCCACATAAGGGTCTAGTTCTAAAATATTTGCATTTAATGTAAAATGGAGTGCAGATGAATAATGCATCGGCTGTGTCGGGTGAATGTTAGTGGGGTTGTTGTGCTGAGCTGCTCTCTCATTGCTATCGTTCAGCATCCTCACCGGGCTTGCTGCTCAAGCGCACTGCATATCACCCTGCTGAAATGTACACCTGCCTTTTCTTTCTGTAATCTGTAAAACTGAGCGGTGTATCCTTGCATTTCATTAACTCCTGGCTAATGACATTACTGACTCACCCTAAAGAGGTCGATGATGGAATGGCCCTGGCCATGGTGCAGAAATTAATTCTGTAGGGTTAAACTCTGGAACTAACTCATGTTTCAACAAAGGGCCCTACCCAGCAGTTACATTAAGTGGCATAAATACTATCAGATCTGTCTTGATTTTACGGCCCTCAAACCCAGCAAATCCTCCCTCAGCGTGCCACTTTTTGCCTTTTCTGTCACTTTGCTTTATTTGCTTTTCTGCGCCGGCCCAGCTTGTCTCGTCCGCTGCACATGCCGGAGCAAAACGAATCAATATTTGTTTTAAATAATGTAACTAAACACATATCTAGGGGTCGTCGAAGCCATAAAAAGCTCTGATGGATACATTTAGAGAGAAAGCAGGATAAAGAGAGAAGGAGCGACGATAAAGAGATGATGTGTGGGAGGAGGAGACAGCCGATGAAGAGCTGTACTTCATTACAAGAAGGGCAAATAGTGAAGGGGTTTTTACTTTTCCATCTGATCAGACTTTCCTTTTTTGTGGCGAGAGGATTGAGAATAGAATAGCTGCAGTGATAATAGGTTTGATACATATTCTGCCAAAAAATTATATCACGTTAATGAGGTGGCTTAGAGGGCTCATGCATTTTGTAAGAGGCATTTCCAATGTATTAGTATAATTACCAGTGATGAGAAAACTAACTGAATTTTCTCTCATGAGTTCATTTGAGCTCAGTAAAATTACACCACACACGCGTGTGCGAGAGAGAGAGAGAGAGAGAGAGAGAGAGAGGAAATTACCCAGCCTTCCAGAGAGGGCTCATGCCTGATTTGATCATAGCTGCTAATTGGATGATCATTTTCATAAAGCCTTTCAAACGGCTGACAGTATCTGTCCTTCACTTCTTCCTTTCTCTCTCTCTCTCTCTCTCTCTCTCTCTCTCTCTCTCTTTCGCTGGGAATAAATGGACTCTGCCGGATAGAAAACGAGGCAAAGCAGCGGAGGGAACTTACAGAAAAATTCCAGGGTATTTTAAGCCAAAAGTCCACAGGTGTAATCGACTCATTTTCAACCAGTGCTTGTCCCCCTAATTAGCTGTTCCCCCTCAAGCCGTAACAAGGACCCTAACGAGAGTGGCTTTTTCCCAATAATAATCGCCATGGATACCTGCAGGGTGAGATCTCTCCACTGTTCCTCATCCTGTCAGCCAAACTGTGGAGCACTGGGGCTTAATGAACCTGAAAACAAGACTGGGGGTGAGCACACCAGCCAGCCCTGTGTGTGCTGAGAGCACAAGGGCTGTCTGTGTGTATGCACATGTGTGGGTGTGTGCGTTTCTTTTCTCTTAAACTAACTCAGTGTCTGTTTGCTGCTGGACCACATGCAGAGGCTAATAAGGCAAAGTTACTGGAAAAGATATCACCACAGTGTATGATCATATAGATTTAAGAAGCAGGCCCAAATGAAGTGGGCAGCATAATTAAGGCAGTGGCCTGTATTTCCATTATATTTGAGTCAGGAAAACATGTGGCAGCTTTGTTTTGCATGAGCGACAGGGCCGATGAGTGTGACGCCCAACCTGGAAGAGGATATGAAGATGGGAATTGAGTGATATAGAGAGAGGAGAAGAGGAGAAAGGCACAGATGTGGTGGAGCCCCAGGCGAAAAGAGTCATTACTGGGCAAACTGCTCCACTGGATATGTAGGCAGAGGGGTCCTGATGCTGGAGTGTCACTGATATCCCTGGAAAAGCAGAGAACATCTGGATATGTGCCACTCTCTCCCCCTGATGAGCCGCCCAGCACGGGCTTCCTTATTTCCTAACTAGCTACCCCACACTCCATTCTGCACTGTTGAGGAGGATAAGGAGGGATAAGGCATGCTCACCAAATTATGCTCTCTGTAGGATTAAGTGCTTAAATAAACAGTGGATATGCAGAGTTAAAACAGAGGCTGCTAAATGCACACGGATAGTCCCTATCATTGCTCCACAGTTGCTGGTTAAACCAAGCAGCGAACAAAGTGGAGGATTTCATGCAACTTAGTGGGTGACAATAAAAGGTGAATAGAATCATTGGCTTGCCACCCCTTCTGTGTCAGAGGTTACTTAAGGAATAATTTCTGGGCTTCTGTTTAAAGCTTCTGCTAGTAAGGTTGGAAAAGATAGTGGCAAGACTGGAGCGCAGCTTACTCCAAACTAATCCAAAGGGCTGTATTTTCGTTCTCCAGATATCAAAAGCAGTGCAGGGGGTGCATATTGCTAACTTCATTAAAAAAAAAAGTTTATCATTAAAAAAAACAGTAACAAATCAACCTAGAATAAAAAAAATTGCTAATTTGAATGTACTATATGCAAGAGCCAAAACCAACCCTCCAAAAAGGGTCTCCGTCATACATTAATGGTTATTATCCATTATGAGAAAAAAAAAATGTGGGTGCTAAGTATCGACCATCTGGCACCAACCCAAGCTAGCGTGCCACAGAACAATTGCATTCATTAGGTTAATTTATCATGGTGGTAAGCTCAATTTACTTTTGCCTCTGTGAGACTAACTCATTAAGATTCTGCACGGCATTTCCTCAGGCCCACTTGTGATCATTCACACTGGGTTCACGCATAAGGATCCATAGATAGCAGGCAGTCAGTGGGTTATCTGCCAGCTCTAAACTCTCTAAATAGAGGGAGCAAAAAAGAGGAAGGATTACAGCAGTAAATGAGTGAGAACAAGAGATTTTAAAATGCCGTTGGAAGAGAGAGAGTGAAGGGAGAAAGAATGAGAAAGAGAAGCAGGCCCCCAGCTGACATAATGGAGGAGCAGGGGCCGAGCCGGGGGCACGTGACTAAATGTATTCTGATAACAGAGCAGCAGATGTCTTGCACGGAGGCCCTTTGTTGCCTGAGCAGCAGGAACCTGCACTTCTGTGGGTTCACTTCACACTGAATTCATTTGCCTGCCAGCTGCCAATTTAGGGAGAGCGTACTGCGTCTTCCCAGCCGCTCCGTCGGCATGTCCTGGAGAAAAAGCCAGTGGACACTGCAGTCTTTGCAGTGAGCAATCTGCATAGCTAATCCTGCAATAAGTACGAATGGGGCCACAAGTTCATCAGTGACTACGTATTTTTTTTGTGAATTAAGGCAAACGGCAGTCTTGATTCTGATGTGATAATAGCTCTCAGAATTCGGTTTTAACAAGTGAGTAGCCTGCCCAGAGGTTCTGCTTCAGCATATGCCTCCCAAGTCTCATCAGAGTTGCATGTCAATTGACTTGTCCTTGCTCCACCCTCAAATGTGCTCTTTCATAGCAGCTGTTGTGAGGATGGGCAAAAATCCCATTCAGTCTAATGAGAAGTTGTAGCACACAGCTAGTTTCTGTCAGAAATTTATTGGGTTATCAATTTCAAATGATGCTCATTTTATGTATTTTCCAAAGGTCCAAAAGGTCACTTTTACCATAGATTGGGCGTGGTTTTTGTCATGTTATTGAAATAAATTACCGTGGTGGTAAATTTTTTCCACACTACATCGTTTCCATTAATTGTAATAATGTTATCCAGCTAGGTAGCATAACATTTTAATGTGAAATCCAATGTTGTGTAGCCAGACTCATAGTAGGACTTGTTTTTAGACTGGGAGACTAGCCCACTCCAAATGCTAACTGTAGTTTCTCTCATACACACACACACACACACACACACACACACACACACACACACACACACACACACACACACACACACAGCAAGTTACCAAAAACGTTCTACTAATTTTTCTAATTTGCAAATAGCTTTTCACTAGCTAACAGTTAGGGCTAGTTAACCATTTTGTTCAAATCAGGCTACCTAACATATTAACTTAAACTTCTGGTATTTTCCATCTTCATCATTTCCTACTTTTATTTATTTGTAATAATGATATGATCAAACTGATCAGTAATAAAATTAAAACTAGTGAAATGTTTTTGTGAAATGTGACAATTATTACAGTTAATATGCTTCTAAATAATGCCACCTAAGTTCCTGTTAGCATTTCATACTGCCCACCTGCTCAGATTTATCTGATATTTTGGAGCCCCCCCCCTCTTTTTTTTTTGCTTTTTTCGTGTCTTATTGGCAACAACTTATTTTTTCACTTGTTGCTACTGCTTCTCATCCTTGTTTTACTCCATATTTCACTCATAGAAATTGCTATATTAGTAGGCAATGCTGAAAGTTCTCTGTAGAACCCTGCCTGTTGTGTGAAATAGCTCTAGATTCATACCACTACACTGAATTTGAACAGGCTAATCTCAATTCACTCTACTCTACAACCAAGGCTATACCACTTGATGAGGGGGGGACACTGATTTAACCCCTAAGTTGCTATAATTATAGGTTTGGTTGTAACATTTACAGTTTGTGCATTCTTGATTATGTATTGACCAGCCCAAAACATTATGAGATCACCTTCTGATTCTCACAATAATACATTTTCTGTATTACCAGACCATGTTCTTTGTTTACCGGCCTTAACAATGCAGCAGTGAAAAGGTTACATTAACAGCCTAACTGCTTAACTCCAATCTGTTAGGCTGCCTGACTTTACTAACACTATTGCTTTCATTAAAACGTTTATGTTTTAAGGCCTGTTTCATGCTAAAATGTAAAATATAAATATGTTTGCAAATGTAGCAGCACATGTTACATCTCTACATGGCCGCTGTATGCATGCATGTCATGTGGGCCGCTTTAACGAAGTGCTGGTTTTGCCAGTTCATAGATGGCTATTGTAAACTAGAGAAGTTGTTGCCTTTTCAATTACATACATATGGGAGGCTGGGTGCTCAGCTTTGAGAGACACTAAAACAAGGCTCACTGACAGGCTTGGCACCAGTCACATACAGCATCTGTCACTCAGAGACATAACACCACACTATAACTGCTTTATCTCTGAAAAGCAGTCCCAGAACCCATATTAATGGCAAGTTATCATATTTTATTCCATACATTTTGTTTTATATTGTTAGGTTTTGACTGGCCTGTCAAAAATACTGCAAGTGGTTATTTGGTACACATTTTTAAAAAACTTGGGAATCTGCAATGTAGCAAAACCTCAATATAAATTCATTCATTTGAATGGGATCTTTGTCAGCATTGTGTAAAGCTTAGGTAGATCAGTTGCAAGGATTTATGTGAGATTTAGTTCAAAGTGAAGTCTCCTGGACTTCACAGCATATGAACTGAAGTATGAACAATCTCTTCGTCTGAGGTGATAAATGTACTTGTAAATTTTATCTATTTGTGTATTTTTATTACTTTTGTTTTTCACATATTTTACATTGTTTGTCTGTTGGCCCTTATTTGTCTGTTTGTTCTTGTTTAATATGATCAAATAAACCAGAAAAGAACAGTGAGGCTGTTGAGCTCTTTTTAAAGGTTGTGTTATGCTGCAAGGCCTCCAGACAACCTTCAGATTCATAGTTTGGATCCCTCTACGCAACACGTCACTGCTTCTCATAAGATCACATCTCAGCATCTTTGCTCCGTATCTATGGTCCTTCAAGCAAAGTCCAAATACACAAGATTTGAATGCAACAGCAGCAGTAATTACAGGCCAAGGTCCTTGACATTGAATGACAGGATCAGTTTGAATTATTTCATGTTCCATAGAGCCAACTGACAGTGTGACACACACTGTCACACACACTGTACTAACACAATACAATGCCTAGATCTGCATCCACATGCAGCTGACTGCTGCATTCAATGCCATCAATTCATTTACACCTTGGCTGAAACAAATTCACACCCCAGTGCTAAGTGCATTGGCTGGTGGCCTGTTTTCTGCCTTAATGTAACATGCTGAATACATAAGCAACCTGTCTGTAACTTGTCTTCTAGGGTACCTGCAAGTTCATAAGATCATAGTCTTCCACACATCTTTAAACTAGAAATAAAACTTTCAAACAAGTGAGATGAAATCTGAAAGTGCATATTATTCCAATCATAAAAGGAACACTCATTGACCTTGCCCTTTCTTTATTCAGTGAAGAAGTTTTGTTTAACTTTTCCAGGCACATTTCTAGCATTACCCCAATTTTTCAAAGCATGCTGTGAAAACTGACTGGAGCGTAAGGGCATTTTGTAGGGAAAGAGGAGCCCATTACTGTGCTTGTGTAACACATCGAGATGGAGGTTTTGTTCCATCCTAGAGAGGAAGATAATGCTTGTAATGGCAAAGATGAGCTGACTTCACTAAATTGTTCTGGCTTGTTCCAGAACAAAGGCGAGAGCATGCCCCCTCCGTGTCATTTTGGCATGCAAGCCAAAGAATAAGAATACCCCATTTCACAAGTTGGTGAATGATAAAAAAAAGTTTTTGATTAAGGCTGGGGCTGCTCTATTTCTCTGGGATATGGAAGCAGTGCATGGAAGACGAGAGGATTAATCTTAAGGCAGTCTTTTTACCGCCTCTCAGCGCTGTTGTCGTCATGGCAAAGTGGCGCCCCGTGAATAATGGTGTGTCCATCAGGCGGGATCTCAGACCCAGATTGGGATTTTCTTGGGGGATAATACAAGCTGGGCACAATGGATGATTCATAATGTACAGTTTTAGCCAAGCAATTTTAACTATTGTAAGAGGGAGGGTATTAGAGCGATCCCATACTGCAGCACAGGGACATGACAGCAGCCATTGTCACTCTGCGTCTCAGAGGAGAGCCTTACTTACATTATAAATACACCCACAAAGACTTTGAGAAGCCTTATGCTCAAAGAGTCACATCAGGATTTCAAAGTAGTTTGCTATGAATTCTGAATTTTTGCATTTACGTTATATTAGAATTGTGTATGGTGTCCTCCTAGACATTTTTTTTTTGCCAGTGATTTTTGAGATACTCTAACTGTACTGAACAGAGAAAATCACCACTAACAGAGTTGTCTGGTTTGCAGTCATGTGAGCAGCACCTGTCTATAGTGGGGCTTGGGATTTAGAGTGTGCCGACATCCATCAGTGGTTCAATTTGATATTTAATTTAGACTTTTATGGGCCTCAGAGAGGATGGCTGATACCATTTCTCAGTCTCACATCAGCCCATAGGGAGGTAGCATAAATTCCATCTGACTGTAGTGCAGGACCGAACCAAGGCAATAGTAGATTTACTGAGCATGCTGGACAGTGGCCTTGATAGTGCACTGACTGGGCCTTTTTTCTGACAGCTCTGTCTTCATTAAAATATTGGTTTGAAACTGTCGTGCTAAGCAAATTTGATAAAAAAGAAATGACTGGACATTTTTTGTTCCTTTTTGGAGGTCTTTAGCAGCTAGCTGAAGAGCCTAGTTCTGGAACAAATAGGACACATAAACACTGTCTACTTGTAGCTTTTCATTTCCATTCTCATGAATAGAAAAAAAAGTCAGTTAAATCAATTAACCTGGAATTAATCATAAGACTCAGTAACATTATGCAAAATAATTTAGATTTTCCTGATCTATGGTTGTAGAAAGACAGGCAATATTCAGTTGGGGCAATTTTCAAGGACCAGCACATAGCTTTATAAACTAATAATCTCCTAATAGTCCTTTTTAGTGTAATTTATAGGTTCCTACATTAGCCTTTTTGTATTAGTAATTATTTCTAAAATACCAAAGAGCCATCTTTTCCTTCCTGGTCTTTCTCTGCTGCTGATTTATAGCTTGGTTCTAGCCCAATGCTGTCTTGGCGAGGTGTGACATTTCAAAATATTTATAGCTCTGGCACATTAAAGACCTGACTCTGAAGGTGACCGGCTCCTCTTCCTCAGCTTCTTAATTAATGGAATCCACTACTTGCTCTTCCTGCCTTATTTACCCACTCACCACTACTGTACCAGGGTGACAGAGGTGCTGCTTGCCAAAACTCCTCACAAACACTCCTCACAACTGTACTCTGCAGCACGCTTCTGGAGACCATTCCACACTGAAGTACCAAATCTTTAATATTTTATTGATCCGATCTAAGCCTTCTGCCCAAAGTGGCAATTAAAATTCAATTAAACTGACTGAAAGCATCATATTAAATTTCAGCTCTTTACGAGCTCCCAGAAAATGCTGCAGGACAAATTTCGAATATAATCACACCCTTTTCAAATTATATCATCCAGTTCATTCTCCATAAAAGTGACACTTTTAGGTATACTTCCAATATTTTTTAAGTATAACCCTCTAATGAACAAAGTTTATAGCCTTTAAATCAATTATTATTGGATATTTAAAGCAAGCTGGGTGCTTTTGTTTTACATGCTGCACTAGAAATGCTTAGAGTTTCTCTTTCCTCCAAACACCTCCATCAAAATTCAAATGAACTTTACTGGCATATACTGCATTTATAGCAGCACTGTTTTACTAGAACATATAGAATAACTTTCACCACCACAAGGAAGTTGCAGTGTCTCCATCACAAATGTTTCAAATGAATGAATTAATCAACATTTCAGTATAATTTTGATAATAATATTGTAGCTTATTCAATTATGTATGCATGATCATTTAATTCTGCAATTCACAATAATTCTGCAGCATTTATTCATTTAGTTTTTCTATAAGGACTCTTATTCTGAAGGTGGGGCCAGCCTGTAACTGTGTTCTGTGTTTTGTGTATTTTAGGTAGTACTCAGTCAGTCTAACGTTGATGTCACAGAGAGCTGGATGTAGTTTAGGCTTACAGTGAAATATTAGATGAAGCGTTCTTTGAATATGACGTGGCTGTGGCCTACAACAGCTCTTTAATATAAGCACCATGACTTCTGCCAAAGCCAAAATTGATCATTTTTTTAGAGGAAGGGATAAGAAGGGATAATTTTCTTGTTGGTTTGTTTGTTTGTTTTCTTCTTGTTTTTATTCTTTCTTCTTGTACATGTCTCTCAATTTCAGTTGTAAAAGTTGGTTACATTTTCTGCTTCTCGCATTCAATCCCAAACATGTTCACCGATGTTGAGGTCTGGGCTCTGTGTTGGCCAGCCCATTGATGTGAGAACACCAGCAGCGTCTTTGTTTATATTTAGTATATATTTCTCTCCAGATCAAAGAAAAGATTGAGCTGATTCATCTAAAAAATATTTCTATGCCATGCTGTTGCTCCATATGCCTGGCCTGTATGAATACATTGTTAAGCACTGTGTGAGGGGTCATTATGGATAAATCTCTCTCTGGGTATTCTAGATTTAGTAGCCTTGCCTGATAATTTCCCCAGCAGCCCAACCCTCCTCCTGTCGCCACGCTCACTATCTCCATATGAGAATATGGCAGTCTTGTACCCTAATGATTGTTCCCCAAGTTCCCAAAAGTTGATCCGTAATGATTTCATGCAGAGAAGGAGTGGAGCAACAAAGCGAGTGAGAAACTGATATGATAAAAATGTATGTTTTAGCCAGACTTAGGATCAGGTTTAAGGTTGAGATTAAAATTAGAATAGATGTTAATATTAGGGTTAAAGAAAAGTGTAGGGGTATTTAATTGATATTTAATTTAATACAAATTAAATGTACCCTGTTAGAAATGAAGATATTGTGCAGGTACGTTTCTTACCTTCATCAAATTACAACCAATGTAAATGCAACTTCAGAGGTACAACAGTGGTTTTGAAGTCCAACTGTGTACCTTATATAAGTTTTTCCCAATGTAAAATTATATATCTTTGTACATTTTCATAACCTAATGTTTTAAAACAGAGCAATAAAATAAAAAGCCAGAGACGGTTTGTGTGGAGTCAATACAACCTAGAAAATATCATTTTAATACATTTTGGTAAAATTATGTTCCCTGACTAAAGGTACTGAGATGTGCCCTTGAGGGTAACACTCCAGTGACAATAGGGGTACTGCCCCAGTGACAATTTACTACGTTTTTCACTTAGAGTGTACAGTGGACCATTAGAATAAATTGTTACTGTTAGTACTATGGATATATTCTAAAATTAAATGAAGGAAACTTGGACCAAGAAATCAATTACTGGTTCAAAAAAGTAAGCCATTAGACTTTTCAGTATATGTTTATCATTTGCTGTATCTAATACATTCCTGTAAATATCCAAGAAATCCATTGAGCAACCTTCGGGGAAATCTCTGTGCATAAAATGTCTTTACAAACTTAGCCTTCTGCTCTAATTGTGATCTTTATAACACTTTAGAGGCGTGTGAATGAAAAGCTTGGCATGATGCACTGGCACACGTCCTGTAGCTCCTCTTCAGGGAGCGAGGCTTATGCTCAGGCTCAGGCTCAGGCTCAGGCTCAGGCTCTGCCTCTCTCTCAGGCATGCTTATGGTTAACAGGGTGAAATGAGATGCGTGGGGCTTCTCGTTCCTCTCGTCACGTCTCTAGTCCCATCTCTATCTCCTCTCCCTTTAATTTTGTTTGAGTATATGGCTCAGTCATCTTGGGTTTTATTGACTCAATCTCAGGGAGCACTGTCGCTCTCTCTATAATGCGGTCACCGCCGCAGCACATCAGGCAAGTTCTTGATTCTGTACTCAGTAATTTAAAGCCTTTATGGAATTGCAATTTCAGGGCTCAGTGCTTGTTTTTCTAAAATGTACTCAAGGAATTAGTTACTCCAGCCACAAATCAGCTGAATTTATGCACAGTTGTAACACAGTTTATAGCCTCATGGTACATTGCTTCAAAAACAGCAGATGTGAAATTATGATAAATATAATGAGGGATTTCTCTCTCTCTCTCTCTCTCTCTCTCTCTCTCTCTCTCTCTCTCTCTCTCTCTCTCTCCCTCTCTCTCTCCCTCTCCCTCATCCTGGATGATCTGGGTGAAGTAGAAAGCGTTGTGGAGCGTGTTTACTTACCCTGTACAATACATTTAATGTCTTAGTCAGGGCCGCTGACAAAACCTGATTAATGCCTCGCTCGCTTTCATTACAGATAAGAGTGGCACTGCAGTCAGGAGATAGAAAGTGCATCATAAATCTTGGCTAAAATGAGCAGTCAAATGATCACTCATCAGAAATGAAATCTACATGCATTAACACTAACAGTCAGCCTGGCGTGGACATAAACATGAGAGGTGAGCATTGGCTGCAGCCTAATGGGAAGAGGGGGTTTGCTCTGGAGGGTTTTCGGGGGGTGAGATGGGACATGGTAAGGGTGAGGTAAAGGGTGTTTTGGGGGGAGGAGGTGGTCCTTTAACCTGGTGAGGGCTCGCAGACACATGTTCCCTGCACACCAGACGGTCCATCATTACACTAAGAGCGATGAGCTGGGTGGAGGGGCAGAGACAATTAAGAGGCACCATGGAAGGACATAATGTTGATCCATTCTTACAATTAATCAATGTATGTATTAGACAGTGATGGCTGAAACCCACATGCCTCTGACAAAATGATATTTCATTGCGTGTTTGGGAGCCATAATATGCCTCTGAGGCTGAGCGACAGAACCCTGTCATTTATTCTGTCTGCGCCTGTGACAGCCTCCAACCTGGCCTCAGCAAAGCACGAACATTATCTGTGCTCCCAAGACGTTTTGCACCAGGGCTAAGCTTATGAATGACGATAATAAGCAGGCAGAAATGTAAGACTATGATAATGTTCTGCTCCCCCCTTCCTCTGTCTGTCTGTCTCTCTCCCTCTCTCTCTCTTTCTCTCTCTTTCTCTCTCTCAGCAACAGCATCCCTCTTGCCCCCCCCCCTCCCCCCGCCCCCCAACCCTCCCGCCTACACTCCTACCAAAGCATATGTCGAGATAAAACATGCATGGGAAATTAAAAATAAACACATAGTTTGATTGCTCTTTGTTTTGCAGCTAAGGGGAACAATTATATCTTCATAATGAAATGAAGCATTTTGAACAGATTTTTTCTCCCTCTCTCTTCCTCTCACAGCTCAGCATATGGCGGGAACAGGATGAACAGCCATCTTTGCAGCGGAAATGAAATTCGGAATTCTCCGCAAAAGTTGTGCACAGTCACAGCTTGAACCGAAGAGCCATGAACCACCAGGATGACAAAAAGTACATATGTTTGACATTAATGTATGACAATATGCTTCAAGTACTCTTCTTACTTTTACTATTCTGTTTTTCAAAATGAAGATCTACTAAAAAGAGAATCTTACCATTCTCACTACACTTGTAATCATTATCACCTACCTCTTATTCTGGTGCACACACCATTCTCACATCATATGTACACTATGCCAAGTCATGCAATACATCCTCAGCCTCTAAAATCTGTCATCAGAGCCTCTGTTCTACCCTAGCTCTGGTCAGCTGCATGGAAGAGGTGCTACTGTTCTGATCTTGAGTACAATGTGTTCACTGTTATTCTAGGCTCATTTGCACCAAGCCCCTGCAATGAAACCATCAGCTTTGGCTAAAGCTCATTTGCTCTCAATTTGGCCTCATATCCTCTCTGATCACAACCAGTAACTATAACATGTAGTGTAGTAATGATAACGATGGACACCTTATGAAGACGTGAGTCATTAGAGGATTTGTCTCAAAACCATTCTAGGCTTTTTAAACACAGGGCTTACTCAAATTGTTGCTTTGGCAGAAGTATTTAGGATCTGAGAGAACTTCAATTTATCCTTCACTTAAAACAGAAGGTCCTGGATGAGCCT
Source organism: Pygocentrus nattereri (assembly GCF_015220715.1). Taxonomy (NCBI): domain Eukaryota; kingdom Metazoa; phylum Chordata; class Actinopteri; order Characiformes; family Serrasalmidae; genus Pygocentrus; species Pygocentrus nattereri. Next base: position 31,746,154 of record NC_051220.1, on the reverse strand, counting down.
GTGTCACTCTAACAACAGTAATTTTACGCTGCATTTATTTTGGGGAGAATTCAAATAATAAAACTAGAAGAATGTACAGTTCTGTTACCAGGCAGATATGATAAAAACTGTTTTCTGAGTGGCTTGCCCACCCCAGAACTTAAAAAATACATCCTGCAAATGACTTTTTGTGCATTACATGATGGGATGACTTTCTGCAGACCACCTTAAGGAATAAAGGCCAATATCAACACTGACACATCAAAACCTTGTAACATGTATTTAGATTTTTTTTTACCCATTCAAAAATGCAAAAAAGCAAACAACAGTGTGATGTATTGCTGTAAGTTTAAGACTAATGAAGAACATCTTCACTTGCATAGGGGTTCAATTAAATTTGAATTGTGGACTACCAAATTAACATTGCCTGAACTTAGGTAACACTACATTAAGTTGGACAAAGTTCTCTGGTTTCAGGGCTGATTGAATTCAGTCTGTAAACCAATTAATCAAAGGCTGTTTTCACACATGACACCTGCTTTAATGTGACCACTTCCATCATCTGAAGAACCGTTGTTGACTGAAGGCAGATAATATGTGCATGGCCCTGTGGACCTCCAAACAAACTCTTTGACTGTGTATTGGAGGTGGGTAGAGTAGCCTAAACCCATACTCAAAGAAAGGTTTTTCTACTCCAGTCGAATAATGACTCAATAACAAACTTTATTGATATGGGACCTTTCAGACATTTAAAGTGCACCTCAAAATGCTTTATGGTGTGAACTTAAAACAGAGAAAGAAAAGAAGCAAGAGGTAGGTTTGTTACTTGTGCACATGTAACTGTGTAGTTACCACCCACATGTTTGTTCTAGATACATTGAAGCTTGGCCGTGAGATGCAGAGTCCTCTTTAGACCAAACTGAACAGGGATATGTCCAAAAAAAAGAGAATACATTCTTAAAGCTGCACTGTGTAAAATTTGTTTGTTAAAATAGCAAGAATTCACATTACTGAGTCAAGATGGAAATGATCTGCTAAAATATGGTGTTCTTGCACTGTTGTGGGTCTCTCTGTAAAGCCTGAACTAGTTTGATGGGAATTTTTCATACCACGTCAGGCATCTTTACACCGTCACACGCATAGACTCAAACTGAAGGCATGGCTCAATATGGGCTGGTTACCTGAGCAACATTGGTGGGAGCATTGCTCACAGCACTGATCTGTACAGAGCTGAAAGTTAGTGAAAGGAAGAGAGATATCACTGAATGTATGGACATTGGAATGACAAACCCAGTATCACGTGTGTGCAAAGCAAAGAGACATAGAACTGAAGAGAGCTGGTATTCTAACAATCTGTCCCTCGCATTGAATGGTCCTACGGAGTATGTGCATAACATTAGTAGGCTATCACATTAGTAGGCTATCACTCAGTGTGTTGTGTTTTATTGTGTTGTATGAATAATAATGGCAGTTAGCTATCAGTTATCTGTGGTCAAGCAGATAACATATTCATACTTTTCCCCTCTGTTTTTTAAAAGATCACTTCAGATTGACCCACTTGGTAAAGGAGACCGCAGCACAACCCATGTTACAAAAGGTTCTTCTGCCTATTTTGTGCAGTTGCATATTTCCACCAGAGAGGTTGCCAATTTCCAAATTTGCCAAAGTTACAAAATGTAGCTTTAAAATAAAAGGTGCCAAAAAGGTTCTTTTTGTAGTGGAGCAATGCTGTAGAATCCTCTGAAGAACCTTTCAATTGAATCATTTCAATTGTCTTTTTTAAAAGAACCATCTCTTTAAAGATTCTTTAGGGACTTAATAGTGGTTCTTCTATGACAATGTTCCTAAGAACTCTTTTAGGCTCCTTTACATCTATGTAAAGTTTAACTTTTAAAAAGCTCAAAAAGCTTTAATGGGGATTTGGGGACCTCTCTGGTGAAAATGTGTGGTTACAAGCAGAGTGTGGGAGAACATTTTATAATGTCCCCTTCCCTAAGTGGATGAATCTGATGATTGTGTGCGTGTTGAAAGAGTATTGAAAGAGGATTTAATATCAAAACTTGGTGAATTAAATATAGGTGAATTATCTACTATTATATCTTACAATATAATCATATCTTCCTTGGTATAGTGTTGATTTTGCATTTGAGACCTAAACATCAGAAGAGATGTTGACATGAGATGATAATACTTAATTTTTCATAGTTTAACAGGTTAACTTGCAGCAGTGCACAGACACCACGTTTAGTGTTCTTTCAATGTTAACCAAAAGATCTTTAAACCTTAACTGAACATAACTGCAGCACTGTAACTTCATGCTGATAGCAATATACTGTAACTCCTCAGCATAAATGCAAGAATGTGGATGAGCAGTTCACTCTTATTTTTATGCTTTTACATGTATAGAAAACTGTATTATGCATCAGATGCCATAAAGGATAATGAATGTACATCTTATCTATATGATTTGACCCAGGTTAGATGGCAATGATGCATATATGAATATTTATATGTGTGTTAGCAGACATTAGTAGATGGCCTTTAAGTACCCATCACTCACCATCAGCAGGACTTCAAGTAGAGGCTGGTGATGAAACAGATAATATGTAGCTGGAACAAAGAGCGAAAGGAAATAGTTCCATTCTGTATGCTGTAGTTTCAGTGTGTGAACAGGACATTTTGTTCTGATTGACACATCAACACTAGCCTCTCTACATGCTTGCACCTGTAGGCCTTGTTCACTTCAAGAAACTTCTGCAGTATAAAATAATCCAAATCATCAAATTTGTCACCTTCCTCTATGAGGCTAAACTCCCTGAGAGAGAGAGAGAGAGAGAGAGAGAGAGAGCAAGAGAGAGAAATCTTTGAGGCGGTTACGTCACACCTCTGCTGTACTCCACTAAAGCACCTCGAGGAAAGACATTTTGTCAGAGTGCATTAATCTTCCCCCCATCCATTACAGAATCCTTTCATAAGCAATTTCACTCATTAGAGGGAGTGTGCATGCAGAGAGGCAACTGCAAATTAACAGTGTAAAAATACAAGTTCAATGTAGTTCAAATACCCAGGCCTTAGGACTCCATCCTGTTACACCCTTAACTAAACTCTCAGAGTTTTTTCAGCACCTATGAACCATGTCACACATCATTTTATAGGCTCAGTGATCCTGCTTTAAATTCATAATAAGGGCAGCTGTAGTTGATTCTAAACAAACCATAACACAGTCTCAATAAGCTAAGGAATGGATTTGGATGCTTCACAAATAAATCCCAGAATATATGTAGCGTCTCATATTATGGTTTAGTGTTTCACACATTTTACCATTATAAAATATTATTTAACACAAATATCTATTATTTCAAGGTAAAAACAGTTGATTTCATGATTTTGTTGTTATAAATACAGTGGAAAAAATGAAATATTGAACATTTTTCTCCCCTTATTGCAAATTTACTCTCAGCAAATCATATGAAACCAAATACATTTTATTTTAGATTTATTATCTTAATTTACACAGGCCTTGCATTTATTTTTATTTTAGCAATGTTTTCTCATAAAATAAATTAAGTGTAAAAATAAAGGTAATAACAGTAACAGTTAAATGACTGTAAAGGCTATCTCGCAGAATGTTATTGAATGAAATGGTTATGAACACCTGTCTGATGCCTGAGCCATTGTTTTATTACAATTTTGGGAGAATTCTGACCTAAACCAAGTACATACAGGGAATTGAGTGGCAAAATAGTCCCTGAATAAAATGTATTTTTTCAAATTGAACACTGTTTTATCATCATCAATATTACATATAGAAACTCAGAAGACGTGTAGGTTTACTGGTCACACTGCATTGTAAATGAAACAAAACGGCCCCTCGTTTCTATCACCATCACTGCAAAGAAATGAGAGTTACTAATTTCTCTACAATGAACCTTTTCATACCAAAACACTCTACATGTCTTTGTTTACATTAGTGGAATTCTCCTTTAATACAAAGTGTCCTTTGCTGGAAAGAATTTTCATGCAGTATATACATTTTAATAAAAGCATTTTGCCTCATCTGACAGGAAATAACAAACTGCCCGGCACAAGTCTTTATAAAGGTGACTTTCCTTTACCTTGAAACCATAACTGGAGTACAAGGTTAGTTGCCTTACCCATACTTGTAGAGGACAGGCATGTGTTGGGTGGACTCTGGGGGACTTGTTATAACACTGTTGCCTTTGAAGCCATTCATTTGGCCACCAACTGAGCTCTTAGTGAAGAGGTGCAGGCCAGAGAAGGCCACAATGCTAAAACGTTTTCCACCTTCAGTCGGAAGAAGTGTAAGAAGCTGAATGACTGGACCTGTCTCTGAAATGACAGTGCAGTGGAATGACCACAGCGCAGTAAGTAAGTGCAAAGTGAGTAAGTAAGGTTAATAGATAATTTTGGTCTTTGTGGATCCCTGTGGAGGGGCAGTATTTGTTCAAAGCCTGGCTGATGTCTCTGTGGAGGGTTTGAAGAACTGAATCCATGTCTTTTTTTTTTTTCTCGCTTCCTTTGCTGGGCAAATTTCCCTAACCTGCTCACCCACGAGAAGTCGTTTCACAGTTCAATCAGGCTTTCTAATAAACTGACCTGTGCTTTAATGACTAATTCATTGTCTCCTTTATTACCTTCATGGGCATAAACTGGATTAATGGCTTGAGCAAGGTTAAAAACAGGACCACTCTGCTTTTCCTCCATCCGTTATCAATCATTCTTTAGCTTCTTCAAAGGAGAAGAGCAGCGGAAATTGAAAGAAAATTAGTGAGCTCCTTGATGGAGGTAGGTGGGGGAATATCTCGCAGATAGGGGAGAATATCCCTGGGTTTTACTGTGAATTAAGCCGATAAGCAGCTTTCTGCAGAGCGCAGTGCTTGTAAGTGTGGGTCAGTAAGAGATTAACAATGTTCAAGGGACCTTTTAAACCCCACCACTCTATTGAAAATGGTGTTCATTGGTTAAAAAAACCCAAAAAACATTCGTACAATAATATCTTCATGCTGATATCATTTTGATCTTGTATTCTCCTCAGTGCAAGCAAGTTTGTCAATTACTAAACATATGAGTTCATATTTAATACTATGTCATCATTCAATACACACATTTTATCTATAGACAATAACACTGATAGTGAGGCCATGAGGATGACTGCAAGAAAGGGAAAAAAATTCTTCTAAAGCTAGTATTTCATTCTAGCCCCGAAAGGAATGCCAGCTTGCAAGAGCGCAAAGTTTTCTTCTCTATAAATCTGCAACAAGACAGGAAAAGAGACCTGAATTTAATATTTCATCTAACTTTTTATCTTAGTGTTTGACAGTTACTGTACTGTCCTCTCCTTATCCTGCAACTCTAGTATTTTATTCATAAATTCCTAGGAGGGAGTGAGGTGGAGAGAGACAGACAGAGAGAGAGAGAGAGAAGGGGCGATCAGGAAGCGATGGAGTGAGAAAGGCCAAGCAGAGGCTGCATAAGTTCTTTGTTTATCATTTCCTTCCCCTTGCACATGTATGTGCTGCACAATCTGTGGGCCTCCACTCTTAGCACAGTCATTTCTGACACAGTTAATGATTTACTGTACAGCATGCCATGCCAGATGATTGGTGACATGTAGGATGGCTGAATGGGAGAGCACCAGGCAGCTTTCTGAGGGGAGTGTCTGGGATTCTGGGACGCCTTGAAGATAGCGATTCATTATATTTAAGACAGGTATGACATCCTTCTTCAAGGAAGCAGTACCCATACATATCGAGGGGGTGATTTTTTGTGGTCATAGTGGGGAGGGGTAGGTAAGTACAAAGGAATGCCTGGCTGTTTTTGGAGATGACATAAAGATAGGAGGCAGGGAAATGGAGGCGGGAGGCTGCAAAATAATGGGTAATGGAAGAATTTAGCCTCAGGCTATATGCCTGCTTTGCCTACTTCTGTATAACTAGTATATTTATAATTCAAATACATACCTTTAATAATTAACAACCATTGAATATTGAAGGAGAATACAAGATTTCACGAACAGACATAGTTGGGAGAGAATGCATTAAATTTCAATTCTGACTGCATCAGGGAACAAAGAGATAACAGGGGAGCAAAAGTTGACGACTGTTTTTGCCCATATCATACTCTCCGGCAGGACAGGCAACTAGACTATCATATGGAGGAGGCCTACTATTATTCCGAGAAATGCCATTTACAATCAAGACACAATGAAATATGACAGCGCAATGAAATACTTGTTTAATTTTGTACCATTCTGAAGATACATGCATTTATTGGATGATATATTTGGACAGGGTGAAGCCTACTTGCATTCATCTGACAATGGATGCATTAGCATAGCCTGTTACTTACTGCAGATAAATTTACAAAATCTAAAAGACTACAGTGTATTAGTACCTTAAACATGTGGTCAGTCTTTGTGGTAAGTGTGTGTGTGTGTGGGATTTACCTGTTTTATGTTAGCAGACTGGATAAATATCTGCTGATCTGGCTTAAGTAAAGTCATCTCTTGTCTTTTTAGAACAGATCTCATAATAGTCATTATTCACACAAGAGCCTGCACTCCTTTCATGATATATTTGAAGATTGGTAATGAGTTGTTATTCAGGAGCCCCTAACATAATGTGTACTCTACACAGAGGTAATAGCTTACTAAACACGTCAAAGATTCTCACATGTTTAAAGCACTAAAGGATAAAAGGGTAGTTTTAGAAGCAGTCTGGCAAATGAATATTTTTTACATAGCTGTAATAAGTTGGCCTAACAAATAATCTCTGGTCTGCGTAGCTGGATTTAAAAACTAGGCTGGTTTAGTGGCAAGTAGATTCTAGGTACTCTATGTAAATCTTAATGTTCAAATTTGAAAAGATGCGTGTTTTGCTGAGCAAAGTGTGCTTTGTATCCTTTGTTGACAGTGAACAGCAGCAGGCCTAGAAGAATATGGTACCTGTCCAGCCTTCTCTTTTTTGTCAATAATAAACATAGATGTAGACATGTTGAAAACTTATATTTGATAATGATAACAATTTGACTGCGACTCCAGGGCAATTTCTCTATGTGACGTCATATAGAAATCTAGTTAATAGTAATATTCTAGTAATAACAGAATAGTAATATAGTAATTATCTAAAAGTAGCTAATAGTTGTGCTTTGCTTCCATTTAGCTAACTACTTTGATTTAATATGTTGTTCATATTCAAATAAAATAGATATTTAAAAATCTAGGTTAGATTAAAAAAACATTTGAAAACAACAAATGCTTCTATCTATCTATCTATCTATCTATCTATCTATCTATCTATCTATCTATCTATCTATCTATCTATCTATCTATTTATTGTTTCATGCTGGATATTTGCAGTATTTTTTCACTAATTATTATTTATTTATTTTGCCATAAAACTTCCTAGAATAAAAGATGCTGTCTACACTGGGCGAAGCTGACCTCAGAGGTCAGTGGTTTACAATGGCTTATGCTCACAGATATCACTAATTGCCCCGTGGCTCTTGTGAATGAGAGGGGCAGTTTGTAAAGGTTTGAGGATCCAGTGAAGCCAGTTGAAAACACTGCTCTCTTTAATGTTTAGTGTAAGATCATATTGATAATATTTAATTTTTGGAGGCCTATGCACCAAACTTTAACTAGTGCAGGGTTTTTTTGCCATGCAAAGCAGCTAATGACCCTCAAGGGTTTGAAGGGGACTTGAGTTGTAAGGCTTATAGAGGGAAACTCTGTCACTTTGTAACAGATTATCAGTCGCTTAAAGTTAAATAATTAGGCAAATTGCCCTATATGGTGTTTATAAACCTGCGGCAAGGAGACTTTCCATTTGCAAAGCATATCGTTTTTGACTGGCTTAAGATTGACAAGGAACTCTCATCAGCACAGTATTTTTTAAAGTTGTGTGATAGGCTATGAAATCTGAATGGCATTTTAGGGAGAGGTCCCAAGATGATATCACAAACTGCACAGTCAAATGCATTATCCATATTTGTCATCCAATGTTCTCAGAATGCAACAATTTGCATATGGTTAATAATAAGTAAGGCTTGTCTGGATAGGCTACATGACAAGATAGACCTCTTTGATGTAACTCATACATATTGAAGATCCGCAAGAGAAATCAGTATCATTATTCATTCATATTTAGAGTCATTTAAAGCATTTAATATGCATGTTTTGGTTTAGTTCTGCATCCCATTTGGAGGCTTTTATTTATCATATTTTTGCATTTCTTTTTTTCATAGGGTAGCTTTATCAGAAGATTTATATTTTTGTAGAAGTATATGTATTGTCACCACAAGACTAATACATTATTAATGGAAAAGGGATTATACACATATAATAGGTTCTGTGTGTATGCTTAATTTGGCATCTTTGTAACTGAACATGTATTACTGCAGTTCTTTAATTTGCATACAAATAAAGTGAGCCTAGCTGTATCAAGGCTGTCAGTATATATGCATTCACATCCTTACCTGTTTGATAAAAAAACAGATATAAATTTTTGTAAACATTGATACTACAAAAGTAGATTGCTCTTCTCTGGGACATTCCAATCATGCCTTTGGGACAGTGCTCCTTGAAGGGTTGATCCAGTCTCAGGCCCCACGGTGTACCCGGAAGTCAAAATGCTTGTGCTCTAAGTGCCACACTTCTAGTGTCTCCACTTGAGTTCTATCACCTTGTGACAATCTGTCAAGAGCTCAGCCACAGGCCAAAGTGTAACAAAGACGATGGGTGCCAGAATGCAGCCTGACTCCATTTACAAGGAAAGTTGTAACGAACAAACTTTCCACCAGTATGAAACTTTATCAAGTGTTATGGCCGTATTTCATATAGGCCACTCTATATGAAGGGATGTTTTATTCATACATTGCCTTCTTCTCTAAAAATTAGCACAGTGCTTTTTGTACCTCTGTAAAAGGTATGGCATACATTATTTCTATACATAGGCTATCCACATTTAGCATATATAAATAATTCATCAACACTGGAATTCTTTTCTTTCATCAGAAAGCTCAGGTTCTAATAAAATGATGCTACTATATCATGTAACTCACTCTAATGGTAGCATCATTGGTGGTGTTCATTATACATTATGTATTATGCACATGGAGAGAATGTAATATAATCTGTTTCTTTAACTCTGTATTGTGTAAATATGTGAAAAGATAAGAAAAGTAAATGTCATGGGCCGAGTTTCCAAACAGCCCAGTTCTGGACTATACCACATTCTGAATTGAGATTCTACATAGCAAGTGCTATTTAATCCATCCGTGCCTAGGAAACTAGTCCTGGCTGTCAGGATGCAGATGCTAATGGGGAAAGCCATTTGAAGACCAGGCTAAAGCTTAATTTGTAACTTGAAAGAATTACATAAAGCCTCCTCCATTTTGTTTTCTTCTGGCTGTTCTCAGACTGTTTGAGAGGAATACTTTCTCCCTTTCCAGTTCATCCTCAGCCTCATCTAATGAGTTATAAGACGCACATGTTAAACATTGAAGTATTACACTTTTTTATGGCTCTCAATAATTAATGATCTGGCCTTTTGCTGAGCGAATATTTACATGTAAAGTATCCCTCAGAGCTATCTGTAAGCTAGAGGGAGGGAAGTGTGTTTATAATGTTAAACTCTCACACATTCTTGCAGTCTGGATTTCGCCTCCAACCATTTCACACACCAACCATAGCATTGCAAGTATTTCTTTTATTGTGTCATCCACATCAGTGAGATCAAACCCAAGGAAATTACAGCTACGATGACTGCATCCAAATGTATATGTTCCAAGTTGTACTTGTGGACACAGCAGTGGTAGTCTGTCTCCACTGAGGGTGTCTCACTCCCAAGAGGCGAATCTCAAGTCTCAGAAGAGTTTGAAATCTCTTTCTTAAGAATGTCGCATTTTGAGGAGATAGCAGAGAGAATAGTAATAATGAAAAGAAAAGCAGTGTTCAAGAGATGAATTTGTATCAATTCACAACAAGTGCTTTTCCAAAAATTTTACAGTTTGTCTCATTCCCCAAACATTGCATGTTATGCAGTTTACAAACTGGTACCACATAAAGACATTTTAAGCCATTTTAACCCCAGCAGAGAACATCCTTATGACATTTTAAACTGTTCCACACAAAACACCTTTTAGATGATCTTGCTGTTAACATTATCTGCAGGATCTCACCAGGCACTTGCTGCTGTATATAAGCTGAAATGAGACTAAATCATGAGCGTATCTGAGCACAGTGAGAGTCTGGTGTTTTCATAGACGTGGTGGAAATGAGGCATTCTTGTTTCAGAAGCCTGCGTGGCCAGGGAGGTGTACAGTGCAAAGCTTCACACGTATTCTGCTTGTGTGCAAAATATTGTGGGGTCTAATATTTACCAAGGAATCTGAAGCTGTCTGTTGTCAGAGTGTCTGTGCGAGTGTCCCTGTGGCAGTCGTCTCGTTGCTGTCTCCTGTGTGGATAAGTGGCTGGCTGCAAAGGGAACACTTTTCTTTGATATTTCACTCCTCATTTGAATCAGCAGTCCCTTTATTTGACAATGCACGGTAATTACCTGGGTGCCTTGCTTGATCGTGTGAACTCTTCCAGAACCAAGGGGGAAATACTTAGACAGGAAGAAACATGGAAAACAAAACACGAACAAACATGGCAACAGCATTTGTTTAAGTACATTTCAAACAAGCATGTGGGATTCAAGCCTTTAATTTGGGCTGTATGAAATAAAGACAATCATGTGCTCCTCAGATGTGACGTTTGCTTGTAATCACACACTGAGAGCTATTTATTTAATAAATGAGGAGGTCAGACAAAGTGATAGGAGATATCACTCTGTTAGACCTGCAGTCACCTTCAAATGGAATTTACATTCTCTGTGGTTTGGGAAAGGTATTGAATATTATATTGGTCAGCTATATAGAAATCAGATGTTGTAAATGGAAAACTATCACAACAAATCTTTTCTGTGGGTTTTTCCAGTAGGGAGGTTTCAGTGCTGCTATGCAAAGCCAATTAGCACCTTTCCTTCATAATAAAGAATGTCCGCCTGCTTTAGTAAAGTGTGCTGGTACAATTTGGATGTTTAACCATGTAGTGCAGTGTGCCTCCAAGTGGGCTTATTATTTGAAAACGTGCATGCCAAATTCTTTTTCTTTCTTTCTTTCTTTCTTTCTTTCTTTCTTTCTTATTACTGGTGGTTAACAACGGCAGAGTGTAATGAAAATCTCAGTGAAAGAGCTGGTAATACATTTCAGTCTCTACTTGTAATCTGGTTCTCATTGTTTGATTAATCATTATTAAAAGTCCACACAAAAATCCTTTTGAATAAAACGATTTTATTGCACATTAATTATGTTCACACAGTTCTCCTTAAACGTTTCAATCAGAACTCTGAGCAACACAGTTGAACACAGTGTGAGCACATGATTCGGTTTTACAGTGAAAGTAAATGGGCCTAAGCTACAAAATATCCTGTCGTCCTCAACGTTAGGAACCACAATCGCTTTGCTCGGTGCAGTTACACTTGATATGAACATTAATTCCTTTTCTCTAAAAAAATAAATAAAAGAAAAGAAAAAAGAAAAAACTGTAACACATTTTTGCGACGCCGATTTGACCACACGCGTTAAACCAAATCTTTTAAGCAGGTTTGATTCAGGTAATAATGACCATCAAGTCATTATTGTTATCAGGTTTTAAAATTTAAAAAGTAATGTGGGGCAAGATTGTCTTGAGTCCCAAATGACTCAGAAATACCAACAACGACTTTATGTTCTATAACGAAACCTATTTACCGGCTTTCCTTTGACTAATTTAGAAAAAATCCACTAATAAGCAGCAGCTCAAACTGGAATAATAAAGAGCCCCCAGCTTCCTGATGGTCCATCATAGCTGAATCCTCTCCACATTAGAGGTGATTAGAGTTAACGGGGATTACCGAAGCCGTGTTGTAATGGCTCGGAGACCGCGGGAGAGCGCGCCCGGGCCACTTCACTGCTGCACCTCCGCTCTCTCTGTTCTTCAGGCTAACTGTCTGAAGGAGAAACGGAGCGAGATGAGCGGAATTAAAACAGGCTAATGGAGCGGCTGAAGCCATGCTGGGGCACTGGGGAGGAGAGGGAGCCTAGTCGTCCTGCTCCTGGGTTTACCGCTCCCAAACAGTACTTAATCCGCACAAATACGCCTTTATGTTACAGTCCGCTGTTTCCACAGCTCAGCAGCCGCTCTCACTGGGCAGATAAGCGCGCGGCAAAGACTTCCGATAGCAAACACAGCCGACACACTTCCACTGCAGAATCACTAGCTTCACCCAGATCTACAAGATAAAACCCACCCGCGGAGTGAGGAGCCAGGTCAGCGCCCTTCTTCCCTCATCCGGAGAAACATTTCTCTTGACAAATTTTATATACAAAAAATAAAAATATCTATTTAAAAATAAAACGCTTTTCTAGAAATTCGTTGGAGGTGAACTGATTTAAATCTATGAATTTATCAGCACAGTAATTGGGCTGGGTTTAGAGAATATACAACTCAAAAACAAATGTCGTAAATAAAAAAAACATTGTTAGAATAATGTGAATAAATAAAAGTATAATAATAATAATAATAATAATAATAATAATACACGTCCAATATTAAAACATCTGATGATGATTGCGAACGCACTATGATAATTCTTAAAAGTTTGCACACAATTTAGCATTTTAGTTCTTAAAATTAAATTCTATTTTTTTTACAGAAAACGCTCATATCAAAGTGAGCGTGCCACGGGCTGCAGGGAGCTGAAAGTGATCAGCAGAAATGTGAGATGTTAATATTTTTAGGGCCGTTAAAGCGCAGTGGATGGAGTGTCGGATCTCGAGCGCTGATCCTTCAGATTTTATTAAAATACACGAAATTACAAACGAACAGCGCACGAGTTGTTTTTTCTCAACTCATGAGAACTTTATGATTTTTATTCATGACCAGAAATCTGGGCTGCATTTTGTTAATGTTGCAGTATTGAGAAGCACATTAAATTATTTAAAACCCGGTTTTATTTTATATGTTTATAACTACTATTATCATTATTATTTTTATTTTAACTTGTTTGTGTGAGTGGGCTCTCTCTGCGTCCCGTGTGATTAAACTGTTATTTGAAGCGGCTGTAATTTGAAATCCGGGTTGATTTCCGCCAGATGGCGCTAAAGGGCCGCATATTTTACCCAGCAGACCCGCAAAAGACTCACAAAGATCTTTAACATTTCCCTGGAATGGCGAGGATACACTCAGTACTCCAAGCCTACCACACACACACATACACACACACACACACACACACACACACACACACACACACACACACACACTCTTATTTCACTGGTCCATGCTCTACTCGCCATGCAGACTGCAGAATTTACAGTTAGCCGAGAAACTTTGTCTAGTATTTGAGTAGCAGCTCAGAGTCATTTCACTGCAGGTCACAGAGAGTTCATCTTAATGAGCTAATTTAGATTACTGCACCATGCAAGCCTAAACAAAAAAGAAATAATAGACCTGAACAAGCTGAGACAAACTGCTGGAAAAGCAAAGTGAGAGCTGAAATGTGTTACAGAAACTGACCATCGTTCTCTAACTTAATAATTACAAGGTCTCAAAATTAAAGGTCTAAGTAAAAATAACTCCCCAAACAAATACATATTCACATTGCCCGGGCTGATAAAAAAATGAAGAAAAAAAGAAAAACAAGCAAGTCTTCATGGGGCTAATGCAATTTCAACATCTATAAAATAATCTGTATTACATCAGTTTAAGTTCCGTTTCTCTTACTGTTCCTTTTTTAAGAAATGTAAATTTGATAGCCTATTTTTACACTGAGTAGTTTCTAATCTGATGTTACTGAAGTGAATTAGACTTACTGTTCAGCTTCAGCTATTGAACATCTGATCTCTCGAGTCAGATCAGAGCATTATTCTAGGCTACAGTTTGTATGCCACAATAGGAGGTATAATGCAGGATATGAGAGTCTCCGTGGGCTCGGGATTGTCTCCCTGTTTTACTTGAAATGGATCCTCTGCCCCCTAATGAATCCAAACGCAGCTGGGCATGTCCCACGCCGACACCGAGAGCTTTAACCCTAAACTGACCTCAATCTGACACCACCAGATGAAATTTTACCGCCCCTTAATGTCATTTTAGTCGTTGCTGGATGGCTTCCCTTCATACTGTGCCTGTTTACTCTTCACTGTAAACTGCCCCCAAAAAACAAACTCAACGAGACGTTGAGATCTGCTCAAGAAAGTTAGGACTTGTTTCAAAACTTTAAAGCTGCGAGTAGAAGAGTATGCGGCAACGCTGGCAGTTAGGGGAAGGAAAGCCTGTTATTTAAGGAAGCTTAAATGGGAAACCCGGCTTAATTATATCCTTTTGTGCCTTATGTTTGTATCTCTTGTAATTTTTCACGATTGTAGAATATTTACATCTTGTTCAGACCGGACTGCAAACAAATGACCTGATCCACATTATATAATAGCTGCGATTTTATCTGCACGGCAATATCAGATTCTCTCTCATATTCCAAGTTATCTTCCAGTGAGATTTTTTTGGAGTATTTTAGAGGATTTTCTAAAGGAACTGTTACACTTTGTAGTTAAAATCGTGACCATCTCGAGCCATTTCAAACGCTCTGCCTTCCTGTTCACCTGCCTTCAATACTCTCACACTCTCATCTCCCTGCTTTTACTGCAGCATTACTAAAGACAGAGGATATTCATGCACTTACCAGAGTCCTCCTGGAAACGTCACGCGCTTATCTGAGTGTGTGTGTGCGCGCGACAGTGTGTGTATGACTGAGTGTGTGTGCGGGTTAATTCATAAGAAGAGATTTGTAGTCGCCGGTTTTAACGTGATACTGTCCCGTCGCCAGCGCCGGTGGAGCGGGAGAGAGAGAGAGAGAGAGAGAGAGAGAGAGATAGAGAGAGAGAGAGAGACGGACTCTCCTCTCGCGCTCTTGCTGCCCGGTGTGATGTCCGCACCGCCGCACTCTTCTCCTCGCGCTTCCCTCCCCCTTCATGCCACAACCTGTGAAATCTCACTTCGTCGGTAACTCCAGTGCAAAAACGCAAAAGCACCTACGCGAACTTACGAGGCTTTAGGTCGGTGTTTACTGACCGCGCGACCGAGCTCATCCCACTCCTACATGAGAAAATCCCCTTAGCCGGTGCGCCGCTAATTCATTTAAAAAAAAGGTCACAGAGCTCGAGACGCAGCCGAGTGATGTGAAAAGCTATCGATACGGCGATGATGTCACATGCGCAGCGGTTTGTGTTGGCACTGATGGTGGCTAAATATTAAAGGGAATGGATGACCTCTTTGGGTTTTGAGCTCCAAAAGAGCCTGGTATGACGGGGGGAAAGGGCCAGCAGCGCTGGAATCGATGGCCCGGGCATTGCTCCTCCTCTAAACTTCAAGCTTTCCCCATGATTGATGATCGTGGGCCGCTTTGATAATTGACTACTCCGAGGTGAGGCGCGGATTTCTTAGCTAGACACGTGATTGGACGAAAGACACGTTTAAACAGTTTCTCTAAAAACACTATTTTTTTCTTGTGTGGGAAAGTTCATTTTACTCCAGAAAGGGGTGTTCAGTAGGTCCTAATAAGCACAATAACTACATCTGAGGAAGAAGTGGAGATTAGGGGTTTCCACAAACTCTCACTTAGTTCGGCCAAATCACACTTGAGGGCAAAAAAAGAGATAAACTCAACTTTTGTCTGAAGGGGTGGAGGTTTGCTGTGTCTGTTGTTTATGTTGTAGTATATATGTTGTAGTATATATGTTGTAGTATATAGCGAAAAAAACATTGCATAACTTAAGGTTTGTAATGCCATGCATGTTCAGCGTTTTGAGATATATAATACTCTAAGACAGCTTAATTTCTTTAAAATAAGAGAACCAGGCCAGCACATGTGTAGGACCGATATGACCCTCAATCATTTCATAGAGATATTGTGCAGCCCAAAAAAGTGTGGACGCCCCATAAAACGCAATGCAGACCGAAACATTTGAGAGTAATTTCTCTTTCTTTTCCTTTCCAGATAGCTCCAGCCTCTTCTGTGTGCAGTAGGAGGGGAGCTCTCCCCCGTAAAGTCGTCCTCCCTCTCTTCTCTCGCCCATCTGTTTCTTTTTTTTTTTCCCCTACCCGTATTCCGCTGAACCCCGCCCCCCAGCGCTAGTATTGGCTAGTAGTTCATACTCTTCCTTTGGCAGACTGCTTACGAGTATGAACTATTATCCAATCCTAGCGCATGAGGGCGGGCTACCGTCAGCCAATCCCAGCACAGGAGGGCGTGGCTTAGCGAGAGGGTACCACCTACACGGGCCCCAGCGCCCTTAGGACGCCGGTGCCCAATCCCTCCTCACTGTGGGCGGGATTTTCCGGAATACGGGCGTGAAAAACAAACTCCCCACCAGAACCCAGTGGTGGGCGTGGCTAAGCACAGCGCCACTTCCGGGTTCCGTCATTCCATTCTCCCGCCGATCAGCGCGGCGAAGTGACTCCGTACTATAAGCAAAGCTAGCAGCCAACCTGCCAACACTCGCTGACACTCACTCATCTCAGACCGCGAGATAGACGAAATATACCGCGGGGGGGGTGGGTGAAAAAAACCCCGAAGAGATCCGAATCGCCACTCTTTTAATTTCTTCTCCTCTTTTTCTTTTCTGGGTTTTTCCTTCTGTCCTTACAGTGATCATAAAACAAGAAAGCGGACCGGAGGCGTAAAGAAGACGCGGAGTTTTGTGCGCGGATGAAAACGGACTAAAAAAAAAAGATTCATCGTCTCTTGAACATCATCAGCCACCATCATTCATTCATTACCTTGACAACCTCTGGCTTTGATTGACAGCTGGAGTGGCAAAAAGCCATGAGACACGACAGTTTAGTTACATGCACGTTGTTGATGGGTCGATTGTAACCTTCAGTTTTTTGGTGCTTCACTTTTTTTTCTTTTTTGGGGGGGGCGAGGAGGAAAAAAAAAACAAGATTTTTTTTTTGCAAAAGTCTTCCCGATGCCCGTGCTCGGCGTGAACTGTATTGGAGAATAGGAGAATTCACGAAGGGGAATCTTACCACTAAATCACTTTCTTGCCGGACTGGGATATTAAATATACGACACGTCCAGGAGTTTATTGGAGCGCAGCCTGATGGCGCAGAGGGTAGGTCTGCAATCTCCAACACTTACCTATACAAATGCACTATAGGAGGGCCTCGGCGCTGGCGGCTTCTTCCCAGACCGCTGCTGTCTAACGCCGTTTATTTCACGTTTTTTTTTTCGCTCGCCGCATCTCTGCTTCTGAGACGGTGTGACAGTCTGTGCTTCTCCCGGCGGGCTCAGCAGCAGCACGGCTTAACTGACATAGCAACAAAAAGTGGGGAAAAAGAGAAAACACTGAACTTTGCAATGTTTTTGGTAATTACAAATAATTTGTACTAGAACTTTATGCTCGAGTGGGGAAAGTTGGTCTTCTCCCAACCACCGCATTGAGGATGGGATCTCTTCTCGTCCTTTAAGCCACTCTTTCAGCACACATTTTTTTGCATTTTTTACAGAATAGCTTGTTTCTGTGAAACGTTTTCCGTAACCATCGCGTGCTCGTTTACTGTCCGTCTGACTTTCTTGTGTTTTATTCTAGTACGATGAACTGGCCCATTACGGCGGGATGGACGGGGTGGGAGTTCCGGCGTCCATGTACGGGGACCCTCATGCCCCACGGCCGCTGCCCCAAGTGCACCATCTGAACCACGGGCCGCCGCTGCACGCGAGCCAGCACTACGGCGCCCACGCGCCCCATCCCAATGTAATGCCCACTAGCATGGGCTCAGCGGTCAACGACGTCTTAAAGAGGGATAAAGATCAAATTTACGGGTGAGTGTGAATATTATTGTTCTCGTTATCACACCCACGCTGTACTTTAGCTGTTGCCTTTTTCTCTGTCCGAGTTCAGTGCAGGGCAGTTTAGGAAATCTATTTTAATAACAATTTTATGCAAAGAACAAAACAGTAAAGCTGATAAGTTCCACTGACTTTTTAGTTTGTTTTTTTAGTATTGCAACACTAAACACTACAAGTTTAGGATAACATTGATTGTCAATTGAATTTACTGTCTGTCCGCTTAGGCTGTGAACTTTTTTAGAGCTTTAAACCACATTCCAAGCAGTAAAAATTAAAAACACAATGACAGCAACAATAATAGCAATTATAATTAAAATACTTAAGAATGCCACCGTTGTAATTTGACGTCTGGTCTCTCTATACGCCAAAGCTTTCTGTGGACAGAAAATCACAACAGACTAGAACCAAAGTTGTAAAGCTCGGATCGGCTAAACCTCACGCTGCAAAGCTAACATGCAAATGACCGTGTTTGCTAAAAACTGCTGAACTAGAAAAGAGAAGAACCCGTTTTTGTCAGCTTGCAATCTCAGAGCTTCACCGGCGTGTTCAGCAGCAACAGTCGCTCCGAAAAGGCCAAAACTAGAGTTTCACTCCAGCTCGACTGGTTAAAGCTCCAGTGTAAACAACCAACCGAGCTCGGACTGCTGCACGCAATTTACGTGCGCGTGCGTGTTTAAAAGGATCAGAAACTTCACTTTATCATAAAGGAAGGCTTTGCGTTTTGAGTTTTGCTTTAAGAGCCTTTCCCTTCTTGCAGTCACCCTCTGTTCCCTCTGCTCGCGCTGGTCTTTGAGAAGTGCGAGCTGGCCACGTGCACTCCCCGCGAGCCCGGGGTGGCGGGCGGCGACGTCTGCTCCTCCGACTCCTTCAACGAGGACATCGCCGTGTTTGCCAAACAGGTCACTCCTGCTCCCTCGGACTTCTCGCTCTTGTTTCGTGATCAATCCACGCAGCGTTTATCGGCTGCTGTTGAGTTTTAAAGTATTCTAAAAGAATAAGGGAAGCCTAAAGGCTGGGGAACATTTTATAGCGCTAAAGATTAATTATGATCTGCTGTTAAAGTGTATGTAAATTATATTACCTTCAGTGCATGTGCATGCTCTAGCCTACATCGATATTTTTTCCTAGTGAAACAGTGTTTTAAAATTATTATATAAAGTATTATGCTATTATCTTTATGGATGTAGTATAAGTAACGACCCTCAGTTTCCTCAAACTGCTGTCAGGTTTTCACGGTCCAGAAATTAACTACCTTTTTTTGTGGGCGCACTTTTTTTAGGTCCGCGCAGAAAAACCTTTATTTTCTTCAAATCCAGAGCTGGACAATCTGGTAAGCTCGGTTCTTGGACTCTTATTGTTCTATGCTTTAGCAGTGTGTTAGTGTGCTGTGCCATATTTTTGTGACCCGTATTATGCGCAGGTTATTGGGGACAGTAGAGGGAAAATGAGGGGGGTTTGCGGGCACAGATGTTGGACAGGTTTCTAACACGACGAGGCCGCGTAGGGTCTTTGATTGGGGCAGGGTGACTCTAGCAAAAGCCCCATCACGATTATCTGAAGTGGACTGTAATTCAGTGTTGCAGTGGGTTGCTAGACTGTTGCCCTCTATAATCAAGCGCGTGCCCGCTTAACAGTGCACAGGGGCATGAGTTATTGTATAACAGGCACATTTATTTTGAGATTATTCATTTCAATTCAACTGGTTTGTATTATCGCCTTCTGCCATTTATTCAGTTGATAACGATTGTAAAATTAAGAATATGTGTAATAAAAATATTTAAGATGCTTATTTGGCACTTTCTTGCATTCAGGACCTACTAATATTCACTAATATTGAAAAATAAAAATAAAATGTTTTGCTTTTTGCAGATGATACAGGCCATACAAGTATTACGGTTTCACCTTTTGGAGTTAGAGAAGGTAATTTTCTCGCTTTCTTCCATTTCTTCTATTGCTTATCGGTGCTTGTTGCGTTTGATATTTTGATGTTGGTCAGATGACGCTGAGTTTGGTCTTTAGTAGGATAAAAAATAAACTACACGATACGAGGAAGACAGGTCTGATAGGATAAAAAAGATTTAGTGGCATTATTATTTTATTGTATTTTAGTTAATTAATTTATTTGACATTTTGTTCTTGTTGAACTGCTGAAAGGCTTATTAGAAAAATTCTTATATTAAGAAATTATCAGTAATTTTCACAGCTATACTGTCTCTCAGTTTTGGTCAATTTTGGAGCGTTCTCTCAGAGTGTAGGACGGACAGGACTCCCGCAATGTTTATTTCTTTGCCGTCCAACTTGTTGCTCTGGTCTCACGAGAATAATAAGCGCTGCAACAATTTCACTATTGTTTCCCTTCGCCTCGGCCGATCTTGGCCCTCCAGTCCCGCTCACATCACGCTCACTTTCCCCCTTTTCCCTCTCTGCTCTTAGGTGCACGAGCTCTGCGACAATTTCTGCCATCGGTACATCAGTTGTTTGAAAGGAAAAATGCCTATAGATTTAGTCATAGACGAGCGGGACGGCAGCTCGAAATCGGACCACGAGGAACTCTCGGGATCTTCCACCAACTTAGCCGATCATGTAAGTAACACGGCTTTACTCCTTTTTATGATGCCGTTGTCCTGGGACAGCGCGTCCGGGAAACGGGCTGTGCGTGTGGCTTTACTGGCCTGGAGGAAAAGCTGTGTTGTCTGAGACCAACAAGGATCCTTGAAATTGCCTTGAACTAATATGAAGCCAAGTTGTTATTGTCTGCGCGGAGGCTGAACTTTGCTTCACCTTTTGCCGTGAATAATAGCACACTCCTAGCTTCATTGGGATTTTTTAAAATCCAGGATTGACAAATGTATGTTGACTGTAGGATATACATTTACATGGCAATACCCAGTTTGCTGAGGCCTGCGCTTGGAAAAAAATGACTGTGAAAAACTTGAAATTAGGAGCTGCGCGCGCTCTGTGTTCTGAAACACAAATTCAGAATAAGTGAGAATCAGAGTGCCATCACCGTGTCTTGAATAGGAGATGGCTGCGTAGGGAAAACATGGTGTTGGTGTGTGAAATGATACAATATTGCAGTGAAGTGCTGTTTTCATGGTGCGCGCGCACTGAATGAATTAACCTTAATGCAAAAAGTGATAAAAGTAAAAAGAAAAAAATGCCTTAGTTCTAATGGGCACTGGGATGGTCAGCTTCAGGCATGGCTTGTGGTTCAGGCAGTTCAGCGTTAGATGCTGCTTGTGTTAATGTGTTTAATTGTTGCTTATTGATCGCCTCGCGGTTTCCTCCGCAGCGGTCCGTTTTACGGCCTTCAGGCTCCGCCACGCCGAGGCCATTTACCTGCACCTGAAGTGCGCGGTCCTTACATTTGGAAATCGATGTCGTGGTTTGGACGTGTTTATTTCGTTGCAATAAACGCAGCACGGTAAGAAACAGGCGCAGCTAGCGAGCCTTGCCGCGGCTTGACGCGTTTTAATATCTGGTATAGATAACAGTGGCCTACAATTAGCCAAACTGAAGCGAAAACGCTGGGGGCTGGACTGGGCGAAATGCTTAACATGTATCAGCAGCACAAAGCTCAAGCCTATTAGGGATGAAAGCAGATTGGAGTGCTGGGTAAAGTCACTCCGCTGCATCTGCTGGGTCTGGCTGGGTCTCTGAGTGTCCCGCTGCTTTCCTGTGGCTGCTGGAAAGCCACACACACGCACACGCACACGCACGCACACACAAAAACACACAAGGGCAAAAGCAGAATTAACGTGGTCGTGTGGATGTTTAAGGCACCGAGGAAAAGCCCAAGCGTTGCAGCTCTTTTGGAGAATAAGTGCAGAAACTAGGCGTGCTGCTGTTTACGCAGGCCAGATTAGATAAACTAGCCTGTTTAGGTCCGTGGCAGATGGTGGACGATCAAGCCAATTTCGGGCGCTGTCTCGCTCACGTCCAGTCACTGGGCTGCATGTTCCACTTCTGAACCCACGTTTATAAGGCAGGTCAATGGTCTAATGGTTATTCCCACTGACCGCCTCATTTTAGAGCGATTTATTTCTTGTCAGCGGCAGCAGTGGCGTTTTACAACTACCACTTTGGCACTTTGCGCTATTAAAACTGAAGTTTTAGTTTTTAAAAAGTTTTTAGAGGAGCGCTTTTAGTGGCCGTTCAATCCTTACTACTATCATAATACTGATTAGCAAAACTTGTATTCACTCTAAGATGGTCTATTTCCAGCTATTCTGTGTGGATTACTGTTTTTACTGCGCGTATAATTTTGTGTGGAATTTAGATTTAAGCACACTAAGCATAGATTTGTAGAACAGGACAATTAAAGTTTATATTATTGCTTACAAATTTTAGGCCTGCTTGTGTTTAACTTAAAATAATGACTAATGCATCCAGGTGTAATTCAGAGCAGGTTTTAGAGATTATCTGGTCTAATGGGGATGCTGTTGTTATGGCCCCATGTCAAAAGCCCTGTCCCTTTCCCCTTCATTCCCCAGGCTCTGACTGAGCAGGCTGTGTGGAAATGTTTGGGTTGCAAGTGAACTCTCAAAGCTGCAACTGGGCTCAGCAAACACACAAGACACACAAGATTTGAAGCTAGTTGCTTTGTTTTATTCATTTAATTTTTTTTTTTAAATTTGCCTGTGTTTCATTATTAATTTCTACCCCTTTTTTAGTTGGAGAGGGGCAGGCAATGTGATAGTTAGATATGCTAATTTATTTAGTTAGAATCTCTCACGTCCATTTTTCTTTGCTTTGCTATGCATTTTTAATATATAGCCCAGGGCTACATCTCATTTGGTGAAAGTTGGTTTGCTGAGGATCATGAGGTTCTTCGCCATGAAGGAGACAGGCCGTTATACCAGTTGTGCTCATTTTGAAGCTTTCTTACTCTTTCTTGTCTACTTGATGCAGGACCTAATAAACACATTTATAATTACACTGCACTGTCAGTATTGTCATTAGAGGCAAGGCCTTTGTTAATCTTTGACATTTGGCTCACTGTCCAAGTCCAAACTATATGTGTATGAAAAGTGATTGCAAAAGGGCGTTACTGTCTCCACTGAAATCAGAGTGGTTATGCTAGTTACTAGATCCTCAGACTTTCAGACTTTTGTGTTTTAAGTAATGAAATGAAATTTCACTCTTTAATATGCTACATCCAATTAATACGGTGGGGGGAGAAATGAATGCTTACTGAGTATTATCTGTGCTAATGAATTTGTCTTTGTGTCTGCTGCTACAGTTGCATGCGATTTTTTAATCAAGCACCAAGCTTGCATTCCCCTCAAATCAATTCTCGACTGCTGCATAGTTGGAGATTGCTATGCAAAAATATTGTGGCATGTGTGTTTTTGGCACCTTCTCCCGCACTGCTTGTGGCTCGTTCTTGTAGTTCTTATCGAGGTTATGTGTAGGTTATCTAAGCTGTGCATGGGCGACCTGAAAACAGCAGTATTTGCATGTCATTCCTTAACACAAGCATTTCCCACATGGGTGCCAGAGTGAAATATGTTCGGAGCAGGGATATTGCTGCTCGTCTCGTGTGGTGAATTACAATCAATTCATAAATCAATTAAAAAGTGCAGTGTCTCTCTTTTACAGAGGCTATTTACATGGCCCTTGCTCTGTGATCGACTACTCTAGGCCTCCGTGTTTGCATACATATAGCCTACAGGGCTTCTAAAGCCAGTGAACCGTGCATTTACTTAGTTCTGGGGGTCTTCTAAATTAAGCAGCACGTGCAGACATACTCCGGTAGGATTCCCCTTTTCAAGCGATGCATTGCACAATAGCATTCACCACCTCTCACAATTGTTTTGTGATGGGATGATGTCTGGCTCTACATATCCTATTTGATTAGTGTTAGAAAGCTCAGGCCTGCTGGCAGGCCTCCCCCATGAGCCCCGCATGCCGGGCTGCGCTCACTTGTTGCTGTGTACTCTAGTATGCTGCAATCTCTTGCTTTTCAAAGATCTCCTCTTTGGCAGTGTGGACAGTATAAACAATTCCATAATGTAAACAACACAGATGCATTTGTAGACTATAAACAAAATAGATATATTTGTGTAGATACATTTCGCCTATGATAATATCACTTGACATTCATTAGATTGCTCAAATTTTAAAAAATATTCACATTTTACACTATCTAATCTAAACATGCTAAAGTTAATCAGTACAGCATGTGGTGTGATGTTTGCATGTTTAGTTTCAAATCACTGCTTCTGATTACTGTTATCTGCAGGCCCTGATCTAACAGTTGCCTTATGCTCCCCAACACCATCATACCTGGGAAAACTGTAATGATACCAAATAAATACTTCATTTCTATTCTTAGCAGATCATTGATGGTCTTGTAAATACACAGCGGTTGAAGCCAACCTGTTCTTTAACATCTTTCACAGACCCTGTGTAATTATGTGTTAAATTCAACAAAAATGTGTGAGGAGTTTTAAGTGCAGGATGCATTTTGAAATGTCAGGTGTTGGAGATTTATGGCACGATATGTTTCGTGTGTGTCAGCATGCTGGGGTGATGTAGCTGCGAGTCCTTCCAGCAATAATAGCATGCGTCCTCTCATGGCGCACGCCGTTCTCAGCCTTCCCTGCCCCTACACGCATTTTTCTGTAAGCACATCAAGTTTCCTGGGAATCGGAGCACAATACAGTGACAGTGCTAAATCAATTTTATTTGAAATTTTAAGGGATATTGAGAGAAGAGGGGGGAAAATGCTGGGAGTGAGTTGTGATTTGATGGGAAGGGCAGGTGTGTGTCAGTGAGCAACAGTAGATAGCGACGGATCAGACGTTCTCCTGTGGCCTTCTGCTCTACAAGCCTTTCCCCATATTGTCTCATGCTTTTATATTAATTACAACTTGCATTATCAGCCCCGAGTCGGTAACCTCGGCCAATAGAAAAGACTGCCCCCAGAGACAGGCCTTCGTTGTATCTTATTTTCCATCTACTCCTATTGTGCTGCACCTCCGTGTTTGCTGGCTGTTGCTCCTCTCCTCTTGGTAACAGTGCTCTTTAACACAATTAGGGAAAAGCATGGAGTGAACCATGTTTGACTCCTAATTATCCCAGGCTATGGGGAATAGTCACGTGGGCAGCTTATTATTTTTATTTATTTATTTATTTTTGGAAGATGGTGGGCCTTCTCTGAGAGATTGATAAGGGCAATTTGGGTGATGTGCTCTCTCTCTCTCTCTCTCTCTCTCTCTCTCTTTCCCTTGCTCGCACTCTCTTTTTTTTAACAGCTTGTTTGAACTTTAATGGACACTGGGGAGTTCTGACAACTGTTTTGTTGTGTTGCAGGCCTGTGTGTGACGAGCGGCGCTCTGACTGTAGCATAGAGAGAGATAGAAAAAGAGAAAGAGAGCCCGCTGCATAATTCATACCCGGGTAAAAAGGCTGTTGCTTTTGTTTCGGATCTGAGTGAGGAAACTTCACACTGTCTGATATGACTGTAGCGATATTGGTTGTGTTGTTGGGGCAGGCATATAGGAAATCTGTGTCACTTGTTTGTTTGGGCAAAAGATGATAGCACTATGTGTTTTAGGGCTTTGTTTCTTCGCTTCTTTGATGTCCAAGTCACACTGCTTCTGCCCTTAGTTTGTTTTGCGACTTAGGCTGCTCATGTAGGCTTAGATTCTATAGACTAATGTAACTCTGATTGTGAAACTGTGGGGGATGTTGCCTATTTTAACACTTCACTGTACTGAACTGCTTTTATATTAGTCCTGGTGGTACTGATAAAATGTAGTATATTTTCAGAACATTTCACAGCAATATGACAATAGGTAATCTTTAATTTTACATTAATAAGGTGAATGACAGCATGCTTTTGTAGAATTAGTAATCAAGTTACTAATAGCTAGTATGATGCAGTGTTGGTTGGAGCATATTTTTTATGCCTGTCTTGCCGGCAGTGGGTGTTTCACCTTCAGGAAGTGGAACCCAGTCATTTTCTTTCCTTAAAACAACAACGGCACATTCTAAGTACATGAGTCTGGCTCAGCTGAACTACATTATACACACTGTTTTTTTTTTCCTTTTTTCTTTTACCCTTTTTTCTCCCTCCTCTCCTTCCCTTTTTTATGACATTTGCTCTGGAGACATAATGGAAGTGTTATGACAGAGTGAATGTCATTCTCGTTGCTATGATATTGCTGAGAATGATTAAAAGAGCAACTTTGAATGAAGGCCATATATATGCATAGATTATGTATCAGAGTTTTGACCAAAACAGCATCTAAATGACCTGGCTTAGATGAATGTTTTTGCTGTCGAGCCACCAGTCCAACCATGCTGTTCACTTTTTTGCTCAAATCTATGTGTAGTTATTGTCTCTATTGTATGCTCTTGTGGTAAGTTTTGCAAGCTTTTATCTGAACACCATCCGGTGAACAGCTGACGCCAAGAGGCTGCAGCGGATCGAGAGGCCTGCGCGTGTTTCCTTCAGCCCACAGTCCACAGCTGGGAGTGCAGCCTCGGCCTACGGTCTGCTAGAGTAGAGCTAGCTCACAGCATGGGCAAGCACTGGTCAGCAAACACCTTAGCCCTCTTTTTCCCTCTGTGTGTCTGCTTCCCGTTCAGGCCGTCAGCTGGACACATGCTTGATTGCACTCAGATTAAGAGTTCAGCTCCGACTGTAATGAGCTTACACCAAATGGCAGCTCTTTTTTTTCTCCTCCCGATATTTTACATGAGTGCTTCTCCTCTGTGGGAATACTTTGCGTTTATGAGGCTGCTTGTGTATGCAAGGGAGCAGTGGAGGGGAAAAAAGGGAGCAGAGAAGTGGGATGAGGTTTGTGGGAAGCCTTGGTGCAGGCCCGGATTTGTTTGGCTTGGGCTCTTTTCAAGGGGGCCGTACTCTGGCCCACAGAGACAAAGCTACAAAGCTAGACTGGTTCTATGGCCACTTTTTTCATGCAGAGCAGGTGACATGTTGACTGCAACATAATGTGTGGGTTTTTTGTGCGTGTGTGGGGTTGAGGTGACGTGGTCAGCAAGTCCCTCTCTGGCTGAGAGTGGCAAAGGAAATTCCACCTCTTGCCTGCCTTCGTTTTTGCACAGATAAAGCCTTTCCTGTACAGTACAAATCCTGTTTCCCTGTGCCGACCACTCAGGCTCTGAGAATGACCAGGAGGGGTGAGGAAGAGAGGACAAATTCACCATTTTACTCACTCCTTTACCTCCCAGACAGGATAGCTTTTGCTTGTGTGACTGTGCATCTGTGTCCATGTGCAATGTCTTTGCCAGATTAGAGAGGCAGAGAGAGAGAGAGAGAGAGAGAGAGACAGCGCCTCATATCTTATTTTCAATACTGACAGTGCTAATGATTAATGGCACTTGTGGTGCATGTCGACTTTTTAGCCTCATATTTCTCACTTGACGCGGAAGTCTCAATTGGTTACGGTATAAACTAACTTGACATTTTTCCGCCACATGTGTTTAGACAATTCTTTTGAGCTAGCTCCCAATCTGATGGTACATTAAATACAGCAGCGATGGACTCTTATGCTGTAATTAAGCTGTTAGGTGGACGGTGTTTGGAGAGAGTGCCTGCTTGGCTGTTATGGAAGTTAAGATGGCCGTGGGGCTGTTGATTCAGGGTGCTCAGACAGACAGGCCAGAGATCCACGCAGCTCTCCACAACCTCACACATTTCCCACTCACAGTTCCAGTGCGTTCATGTGTTTTTTCTCTCTCTCTCTCTCTCTCTCTCTCTCTCTCTTTCTCTCTCTCTCTCTTGCTCTCCACTGCTTCCTGTGCTCTGCTCCTGGTTTGCGGTTTGGATGGGGAACGTGGATGGATGGATCTCTTCTCTGAAACACCAGAACCCAGCTTCTTGGAGAGACCACGATGACGCCACCTCCACGCATTCGGCAGGCACACCAGGGCCAAGCAGCGGAGGACACGCCTCCCAGAGTGGAGACAACAGCAGTGAACAAGGTGAGCACAAGTACAGAATGTACACATGTGCTAATATGTTGTTGCTGTCCTTTCAAAGCCTCATAAATCTATCTTCGTTTTTGCTTGTTCTTTTTAATTTCTGACACCATTTGAAAATGCCAGCTGCTCTTTACACCGTGTGCACATTTCATGATCTATGAACCAGTGGAAATAATACATAACGACTTGGAATAAACTCTGGTTACGTTAATGAGCATTTTTTTTTAGATTTTTACCCATTTTTTTCTCAAGTTAGACCTGTCCATTATTAGTCAGGCATTCCCCATCATATGATGCTGCAAAGCTGAAAGGTCGAAAGCTAATACATGCTTCCTCCAAGCCACAAAAGTGCCACCAGTGCATCTTTTCAAACTGCTGCTAATGTGCTGCATTGGACAGCTCAACATGCTACAATGTTAAATGCTAATTTTGTTACATTAGCTAACAAATACCTGCATTGACTGAGTGATTGAGTGATGGAGGCTGATAGGGGCCATCCTTCCCACACAGAGAGAACGAGGCCAATCATCTGTCTTGGACTCCTGTGGCTATTGGCTGTGACATCACTGGGTGTCAAACTCATGATCTCCTGATGATAGGGTCTGTACATGTACAATGTATAATACAGACACTTACAAAAATCAATGATGTACAGGATGTACACAGTATGCTGGTTAACAAGCAAAACATGCATATATGGAAGAACACAATGCACTGGTAAACAAACACATATGCAGGCCTACATTCATACACACAAACATTTAAAGAACTGCTTTCCATTGATATTTTTCATCCCATTTCCATTTGATTAAGTAATTGCTTTAAAAAGTTTATTCTAAAGTTTCCATTCACTGATTTAAAAACACGTACAAGATGAACTAATGACCTTAAATGTTTCATATTTCTACTTATATAAAATGTATATATAATAAAAATATAAAATGAATATATAATGCTCTATTAACTATAAATAGATTGTGTCAATGTTACATGAATAGCAGACAAGCATGTATTTACAATTTTCATAAACATCCTAAATTTTAGCTCATTTTTGTATGTATTTCTTATATTATTCCACACATTCATTTAAATCGATAGATACTGTGTGAGAATATTGGTAACACTTTTCTGAAGGGCAGCATTTATAAGGCCTATGACACCAACAAGCCTTTCATGACTGATATAAACCTACCTAAATTTTTACAAAGGCTTATTCAAACATGAACCACTTGTCATACCCAGTGTTATGACAATTGACTCTTCCTGGAATAAGCCTTTATATATGTCTGTATAGGATTATGTCAGTTGTCACAAAAGGCTTATTTCAGGTGTTGTGTAGCCTTGTGAATGCTGCATTTCATTACAGCTCTACCAGAATTTTCAGAGGTGCAAAGTACCACAGAAGGCTTATAATTAATTTGATTTTAGAAACATTTAAAACACATTAACTCTGCTAGCTCAGGAGTGATAATTACACCTCAGAAAGGACTGTGTTTTCATCAGGCTCTGGACTTATAAGTAGCACTCACCAAAAACACCAGTAATGAATGTGAAAAATTCAAACAGTTCTCTCTTCTTTTGTTCTTCATCTTTAAATGTGCACCACTCCATTTATGCACTCCTGCTAACATCTGATTTTGAAATAGCACAAAAGCTTTTTCTAGAAATGCTCAAAGACAATAGTGGGTTCCAATTACGCCAGTGCCTCTTTCTCTCATTGTGCTGTGGCTCTTTGCCGTGCTTTGCCAGGCAGAATGCTTGTGAGCTCTCTGTTGGGCAGCGTCTGCAAGCGCCTGCTGTTTGCACAGAGTTTCATCAGGCAGCAGCAGTGCTTAGACGGGGTCGGGCTGCTCACACCAGCCCAGACTGGTGTCACGTCCCATCTTGGCGAGCATTCCGCCGATAGGCAATCAAAGGTATCGATGAAGTTCTCTGCAGCTCTGAGGCTTTAATCAAGCAGCCCTGCTCGGCCTGGCTGTCTGGAGCGATGGCTATTTAAAAACCCAGCCTAGACCACAGTGCCAAAATTACTACAGACCTTGTGTCAAGAGCAGTTTCATCATTGCTAACTGTCGTCCCGTGCAGGAAGGGCTTGGTGGTGGTGGCAGTGCAAGTTTGAAGGGTTCAGCAGCCAGTTCTTTGGGCGAAACAAACATCCCATTCCCATCTACTACTGCCAACAGTTGACAAACCATTGAGAGAATATGTGTTTTATTTAGTGCCTCACAGTGGAAAAAAAAAACATCATCACACTGATTTTTCAGTCTTCAAATTATTGGTGGAAAGTTTTGACCAATACGGTCTCCAGCAGGCCTAATGAAGAATGGTTGTACCACTACATGTCAAGGGAGCTTGAAAGGTCCATGTGTGGAGATTTCCCTTTAGCATTTTTCTCAGGTCTGCATTGTGACTTGCACCTGCAACTGACTTTAGTGGAATGTGTGCCATAATGTTACAATACTTTAACATCACTGTGCTGAATTTCCCAGGCATTATACATATTAATGTTTTGCCAGTAATTCCCAGCATTAACTAATTTCATTAACTAATTAGAAACAAGCCCTTTAATTATTAGTTTAAAGTGTGTGAGCTACAGAAGTTCAGGATTGCCACTGTCACTGTGGCAATACCCTCACAGGTATATCTCAGAATCTTAGTCAGAGAACATAACTGTACCATAATCCATTTAAATTATATTTTCTAAGTTGCATTGACTCCACACACCCTGTTCTGTATCCAGCCTTTTTATTGTATTGTTCTGTTTTAAAACATTAGGTATTGCAAAGGTACAAATACATACTTTTCCACTGGGAAAAACTTATATAAGGTACACAATTGGACCTTAAAACCATTGTTGTACCTTTGAGGGTACATTTACATTGCTTGTACCTTGATGAATGAAAAATGCACCTGCACACTACCTTTGTTACTAACAGTGTACAGTGCTGATATGCTGATATAACTAGCTACAAGAACGAAAACAGCACACCAATGCCATCTCACAGCGTATGTTGTGCTCCTTATACGTTTTTTCAGGGGTGGGCTTGGCGAGATTGGACACAAGAGAGAAGGAAAAGACAGCAAAGAGGGAGGAAGAAATGCACTGCCTATTGATTATCTTACACACATAAGTACAAGTGACCTGTAATCCACAGAGCACTTATCGACTCTTCTCTGCACCGGATCCAGTAACAGCTGATCAATAAGGGCCAAGATAGTTACGGTATGGTGTAAAGTGCTTGGGCCTGACCCGGGCCAACCAGGCCCAAATAGCATTAAACACTGACGTGCCAGTAAGAAAACATGCCTTATATTCCTATGAATGTGAAAAAGAGAGAGACAGAGAGAGAGGGAGAAGGAGAGCAGCCAATTTACTGCTCTAATGAGGCTGTCCCTGCAGCCAGTTGTTTTGTGTGAGGCTTGCTGTGACCTTTCGCTCTGCTCAGAAGCCCCGCCGCCTCATTTTTCACATTCTTGCAATTACGTTAACGCTTGAAGCGCTCGCTGACTCCCAGCTCCTGCCCGGGCCTGGCTGGACGCAGCTTCACAGCTAAACAGCTCCACACACACAGGGATAGGCTGCACCCTGCGCTGCTCTCCAATTCTTCAGGGAAGAATTTCCACTCTCCACTCAAAACAAGGCCAATTATGGATTTGTAGATAGAAAAGCAGAGAGATGTGGAGAGAAATATTAAGGAAAAAAAACAAAATCAATTTAGTCAAAAAGTCATGTAAAACTGGAAAACTAGAAAAGGTTTGGGGTCTATGCGACAGGAGAGAAAAGTAGCTGTCATACACCTTCATCTGGACTACTTGTAGCATATAGGACGTCCATACTATCATTGTTTCTTCATCCTAATGAAGTTAGGTATTGAATTGTACAGATATATATGTCATTTACAGGATCTGTACACATACAAGTCAGGGGCTGGTTTGGGAAGAGTTTTGAGGTTATTTCCAATGGCACAAGCTCTCCCTGCAGTCATTTGAGCTAATACATGTGATATTATACTGTTGCAGGAATGTCTCATCTTTACCCTACTTTATTTATAGATGAATTTCTTTTTAAAATCAAAAATATGAATTCTAGCCCCCTTGAATTAAACCATAGGCTTGAGAAGTAAGAAAAGTACAGAATAAGCAAACACTGATTTTGGGAGCTTCAACATAAAATTAATATGAACATTTTCAATTCGCTTCCGCATGAATGAATAACATCAACATGTAGATAGTGGATGTAGTTAGTGGGGCAGCTACCACTGTAGTAATTAGGTGTGCATGAAAACTTTGAAGGTTTGAGTTAAACCTGTGGAAAAGTTTTTTGCACATTTCCTTGATGATTGAACACCTCTGATTGCTGAATGAGCCTGGGACTGACTATGCTTGTACAAGCATACATAGACAGTTGACTACATTGACTAGGGCCCCTCTGGGCTGGTTAATTGTGGTGGACCTCACCATAGGGGGTCCTTCCTCATGGGGACTACAAGCCCAGCAGCTTCAGTGTGAACAAGGCCTGTTGATTAAATCTGTTTCTGCAAATACAGTCCAAAGTTTGCGTTACTCAAAGTTGAAGAAAAAATGAAGGGAATTAAGTGGAAAAAGGATTCCAGTTTCAGCAAACGCAAGATGGAGGCCTTGTTGCGTGTTTGTTGTTGCTCCTGGTTTACAGTGAAATCTGTTAGCCGTGTGTGTGTTTGAGTATGTGTATGTGTTCCTGCGTATGTGTGTGTGGGGTGGGTGGGGGCTGCTGACTGTCTCTCTGTGCCTGTTAAGAGTTTAATTTAGAGGAATAATTAAACCTGAATACTACCCCATAAACAAAAGATAAACAATAAAGCAGCAGCGATGCCTGCTGTTTCATGGCCATCACTCCCAGCTGTTGGAGGACTGATCATTTTTACACAGTGCCCAGACTTAGCCCAGCAACAGCAGATCTGACCACACTGCCAGGATATACATGGAGACAGCTCAGGCAGAAAAAACACTTAGGAAAGAACAGGTGCTTTTAGAAAAACCTTGCCTTTTTAGTAAAATGTGGAGCATTTACAAATTACAAAACTTCATGCCTTGAACCATAGGTTTATTATTCAGTTATGAATCAGTTATTATTTAGTATTATTTTAGTACTATGAAATATTCAGTAACTATTAACAAAGCTAACACGTAAATTATGTAGTTATGAAATTACGAAATTGAAGGGATGCCCCCCCATACAGCATCTTACTGTTTAACAGTAAATTATTATCCAATAGTCAGTTTTTTTGGTTAATTCTAATGGCCATTTTTTTAAAAATCGAATAATATCATAAGATGCCCGTGTTGTTTGGTAGTTGTGTATGTACCCATAAGCAGGCTGGTGTCTATTTCTCCAAGTTAGTTTTGGAAGGACAGAATGACTTCTGAATGCCGAGAATATTTGTGCTGGAGGGGAAAATACAACATAGGGGATACTCTAAGTCTCCCATTAGCATAAGAGTGGGTAAATTATTCATGGTGAATGCTTAATCTATAGGGAAAACTATAGTTAATGTAGATAGTTTTAAAATGGATCCTTGTGCTCCGAGAGCAGATTTCTTGCTGGATTCAGCATTCACAGGCCTTTACGGGAAAAGGCCTCACTACTCTCTGTTCCGAACTTTTCAAGGGGCTGTGCTTTGAGCTTCTTCCCCTTCTCAACTAGCACTCTCTGCTTAATTCTCTTCTCTCTTTCCCTTTTTTCTTCTCTCCCTCCCTCCCTCTCTCTCTCTCTCTCTCTCTCTCTGTAGTAGACTGCCTGGCCTTTTTCCAGAGGGCGATTAAACAGAATGATCATCTTCTCTCTCTCTTTCTCTTGCTCTACTCATATGCCTGATTCACTGGATTAGGAGAAAAACACATTAAAAGGAAAGAAAGCAGAGTACTGTTAATGCTCGCCAGTAAGTTAGGGAGATTACTTCTATTAAAGGCATTTTTTCTCCCCACCCCCTACCTTGGTCTCTCTCTTTCTCTCTCTCTCTCTCTCTCTCTCTCTCTCTCTCGTCCCTATGGCCCATAATCATGGCCAGACTGTCCATCCGTAAAGCAGCAAGTGGGTCAGCCCAATGTGCAAACTAATGTTTAGTAAACATGGGGGGAAAATGACTGAAATTAGGAGGCTGTATGTCATGCACCATTGGAGAAGGCTAAAACTTTTTTTTTAAGTGAATCTGCACCTTTTCTTTACACATTGCTTGTGTTAAAAGCAAGGATGTTTAGAGGGGGCAGGAAAGCAATCATGATGTGGATCATGTTGACTTTTACTGCAGAAGGAAACAGAAAGAGAAAGAGAACAAAGAGAAAGCAAGATAGAGAGAAGGAGAGGGGGCTGTTATATGAAGGGCTTGCACTCTGCAGACCCCCTCCCTGTCACCGTGGTAATGTAGAACACAGAGGGCCTGATGTAATATGGCTAAAAGAGATTTGAGACCACGCCCCCGGGGGGCTCTGCCTGCTCCGTTAATGCTGCTGTATTTTTACAAGCATGACAATGTGCTGGCCCTTTAAAGAGACACCAGTTTTGCGCTGGAATTTTTTTTGGGGTCTTGTTTTAGCAAGCTGTGCCTGAGGGGGTCAGCTAAGAAGTCATTCTTAAGGGGTGATAATCCAATCACTCCTGTCTCCACCAGATTTGTTTCTTGTAAAACTGCAGGAGTGTTTATGCCAATGTTTTTTTTTTGTTTGTTTGGTTTTTTTGAGAGAAGAGAAGAGATGAGCTCAGAAGACACTGAAATGACAGTGGCTGTGTTGGTTTTTGCCCTGTGATTGCTGCTGCATTTCCATCAGAGCAGGGAAGGAGGTTCAAGAGGCCAGTGCACTAAAGACACACCTGCAGGGAGACTCCAAATCTCTGCCGAACTGCTCATCTAGGCCGTTTAAGGTGTACTTATTTGGGAATTAACCCTGACTCCTGGGCCCCCCTCCCATCGGCCCTTTTGTGTTTGTCCGATGGGCCTTGCTCCCTTTCCACTTTCCCCCTTTCTTCTGTCTCCCTTGGCTTTCTAATCTGCCTGGCCTCCTCCCCCCAACGGCTCTGCTAAAGTCCGAGCCCCACCTCGTATCCCCTTCTTTCTGGGAGAAACAAGCGTTTTCTGAATGTGAGACTGAACGCCATGGCCTATAGTGCAGGCAGGGAAGCATGGAGGATCTGGTGCTGAGCGTAGCAGCCATACCCTACAGGTACCTCTCCAATAAACAGCTCACGTCCAAGAGAGTGGGTGGATGAGAAGGAGAGCGCGGGCAGATTTGAGTTCGCCTCTCCCCCGCCTGCTTCCACCAGCACAGTTAACGCGTTTATGCAAATCTTTTTGGGCATTATTGCAGATAAGCTCATTTTATAGCCTGATTTCCACTCTCCCGTGTGCTATAATGAGTCTCTGAGCGTGGGGGTGCTTGTTTTAGGGGAAGAATGCCGGCCTTGTGCCCTGCAGTCCACACACAGCAGAAAGCTTTTGTTTTTTCCATCTGAAGGGAGAGGGACGAAGGAGGTGTTGGCTTTGACAGTAGTTAGTGCCATTAGCTCTTGTTATTGGAGGCAGCAGTCTAATAATTTCTAATTACCCCAAGGAGGTATTAGGAGTGTTAGTAAGCAAGGATAATTTCTTATTTACACGCCTCAAGCAGCGAGCACTCTTAAAGAACGAAGGGTAATGTGAAACAAAACAAATCAACATGCCAAACAGGGCTGCAGCCTGGGGGAGATAACGTTCATTATGCATTACGATAATTCATTTAGAAGGTTATCAATTTCAGAATAGAGGGGGCTGTTTTGGGGAGTGGAAAGCAGGCGCGTGAACATGCACACACATACACATGTGCACATATCATTTCAAAGAAAGAGACAAAAAAAGAGGATGCTATTCAGAGATGGCCCGGCTGCTGCGATTCTAAAAAGGTTGTTGCAATTACACCGTTTCCATGTTTCCAGGCGAAACATGCTGCTTAAATGCACACAGCCTTTCTCTTCCCTCTCTGTTTTCTCCCTGGCATTGTTTTACTCACCAGACATACAGAAGCTTGATTTCCCTTTAATGAAACCTGTTTGGCTGAGGAATTTGCTTTTGAAGCCGTTTGTTGTGATTGAGACAGCCTAGTGATACTCTTCTTTTAATATCGCCTCTGACTGCTCTTCAAGTCCTCTTCAAGGCCTTCCATCATGAACTAAGTTTTACATGTTTGCAAGAGGCGAAGTGTTTTCGTTTTGCTGTCCTGGCAACATGGTTTCTTCGCTTTTTTTAAAAGCATCTTTCCTTGTACTGTCAGGCGGTAATGACTAAAGCTCCATTAGAACAATTGCAGGAAGCTTAGGAAGAGAAGAGTGTTTAAATGGGAGAAAGAAAGAAGAAAACAATGTTATCCAGTGATAGCCACCTCCATGAATGCACTTGGTCAATTTCAAGAGGAAAAATAAACCATGTAGTAGGAAAAAAAACACACACAAGAAAAAAAAAAAACACAGAAAGACTTTATTTAAAGTAGACCTAAGAAAAAAATATGCCTTACTGAGGGCTGACCTGCATTGTTTGGGCCGAATGCTTACTCTCTGGGATGCAGTCCTTAGACAACTGCCTGTCTGCTGGAGACATCTGTGGAGGCTGACCCCCTGACCCCAAAAAGAATGCTCTGAAGGTGGGGGAATGCTGCCTTTACCCCTCACATGGCCTGGAGGACAGCCGAACAGCGCATGAGAACAAACTCTACAACTATTAAAAAAGCTACACACAAAGACATAGAGAGAGAGAGAGAGAGAGAGAGAGAGAGAGAGAGATAACAAGAGAGAAAAAGCCAGATCAGGCCAAAGCGTAGGACTGGTCTTTTTTTTGCCCCAAAGGCCTTGCTGCTACTTCTCCTCTTCGGACCCCCATGAGATCGTTTTCATCCTTTATAGTAAAGAGGATTCGGGTGAAGACGGAGAGCAGGAGAGGTTACGCAGCAGAGGAGTGTTGGTGTGGTGGGGAGTGCTGGTCTGCTCTTTGCTGCACCGGCCGGCCGCTATTCAGTGCACCTGCCATTGTGTGGGCGCCCATCCAGGCCCATTGTTGTGCGGAAAATGAGTCGTGCTCCCTGTGGCTCCAGAGGCACGCTGCAGCCTCCTTATAGTGCAGGTTTGGGCCACCACTAGCTAAACATAAGAGCCTCTTCTCGCTCTTACTCCTGTGCTCCACCACTCTGTTTCAGACTTCTGTAGGTGGCAGAAAAGCTTGTTCAGGGTTTCTGTACTGTTTTCTAATCTATTCTATTCTACGCTCCTCCTACTTTAGCTTTTCTATATACATTTTTTTACGTACTATGAAGCTGTTGGCCTGCCTGTTTTGTCTGCGTCTTTCTGTCTGGTTTAGTGAATGGTTGGAGCTATGCTTTCAGCCACTCAGCTTCAGGCAGCTTCTGCTGCTGCTGAGGTCTGATGGGAAGGGAAAATTGAAAAGTCAATAACAGGGGGCTAAAAAAAAGGCAGAAAGAGACACAAAAGAAGGGGAAAAAAGGAGACGAAAGAAAAGAAAATAATGGTTTGAAGGAGCTGAGGCTGCTGATGAATTGCATCAGAAGTTTTTTTTTTTTTTTTCTGGCCATGCTAGGTCTTTAAAACTGCAAATTAACTCACTCTGCTCCAGGATTAAGAATGTGCCACATTATAATGATATCTGGAGGCAGAGAGGAAATTACGCTGGCCATATCAAGATACAGTCAAAATCACCATACATCACAGAAGCCAAGCACAGTCATGGTGTGACTGTCATCATCTTCTGCTCCTTCACTTTTCAAAATAGATATTTTTTCCAAAGGAGCAAGGCAAGACTTTCCCACTGCTAATGTCAGGCACCTAATTAAGTAAATGTGCAAGGAATGCGATGGAGAAAATTCATTTGGGCAGGTCAAGGTGCTAGAGTGGCAGTAATTTGAGCCCTGGACTCCCAAACTCTTATTTTTCACTGTGGTAATAAGCTCCTCACCAACTCAGCCATGTCTAGAGTGCAATTTTTACTGCCATGAGCTGTCAAGACTCTAAAGTCAGAGAGAGTGCCAGGATTGGGCTATAATAAAATGACCTGCTGAACTTACCTTTAGGAGTGCGGACACTGGAGAACTCATCAAACGCTCGCAGATGACTCCATTAACAGAGGGAAATTGTCTTGTAAAGGCATTAAGCAAAGCCTACATGTCTTCCTTTTCATTAATTCATTTACATCTCCATTATTATGGTTTTACTTTCATGTTCTCTGTTAATGATGAAGGTTCCTTAATGGTTCTTGGCTTGGGTATATGGTTCTAAGAAAAAATCTTTTTGTTATGGAAACTTATTATATAATTTAATAAGGTTCTTTATACAATGGTTCTAAAAAAATATCTATTGAAAAGTTCATTAGGGAATCAAAAGTGATTCTGCTATGGAAATGCTCCAAAGAACTCTGTCTGATACCTTATATAAGAGCGTATGCCTCAGAACAGTGGGAGAGGAGTTCCCCTTTAAGTTGGAAGAGAATAAGAAGCGTTGACTGACTGTTTTTTTTTTTTTTTTTGTTAAATGATAATTATAGTCTGGAATGTCTGTGGGAAGGACAGCAGGCCATGGTTATTGACTTGTAAAGGAGCCGGTAGGTGAGTCTTGACAAGACACGAGCAGCCCCGGCTCTTGTAAAGGAGTATCTGATTTCTCTGCTAGTTGGGTCCCTGGAGAGGCTGTTGTGCTCTGTCTGTTGATCGGGGGCTCACAGCTGTATGGAAAAAAGGGCAGATAAAAAAGAATGCAAAGTGAAGTTTTGTGAGAGAGGTGTTCTGTGCCTGCACACAGCAGATCGAGGTGAACCGCAGGAGGCGGGGGGTGGTCGGGTAAGTGAGTGACTGAATGAACTGCATAGGGACTGTGCTCTATGTATGTGTTTCTGTGTGTGTGTGTGTGTGTGTGTGTGTGTGTGTGTGTGTGTGTGTGTGTGACAACACAAAAGACCAAGCGGTGGAGAGAAGCAAGTCAGCAAGCAGGGAGACAAAAGCAGCGATCAACTAACAGGGCTTCTCATAGGCCTGACTAATTTATGAAGGCAAACTGTGCTTTAGTGAGAGTGAGTGAGTGAGTGAGTGAGTGAGTGAGTGAGTGAGTGAGTGAGAGAGAGAGAGAGAGAGAGAGAGAGAGGCAGGTGGAATTGAAGGAAGTTTTCATTGACTCTGGCGAGCAGGCCAGGCCCGGCCCAGGGGGGGCACTCTTCTCAGTTTGAACTTTATCAGGGGCTACGCTTAATCAATACGCTATTGGAAAAAGAATTAATTACTAAAGCAGAATAAAACAGCTGCATTTTAAACTGAGGATTCATCAATTCTGTAATCTCTGGGTTTCAACTCAGGTGCCAAGAGGATCATTCTGACTCCATGTAATGAGGAACTGAGGGAGTTTAGCTCCCGCCAGCACCCTTTTTCTCAAACACACACACACACAGTGCAGTCGCTCACACCATGCTCTCTCCCCTACACTGATGGGTGAGGAATTCACAATTGTCTTCCCCTCAGCTGTTTGTCATCACTAGGATCTCCTGCCTAAGAGTGCCTCCTCTCCCTCATTCTAGCCTTCCATTAGGTGCCCACTACACCCCCACCCCCACCCCTGCTTTTCCACCACATTCCCTTCCTACTGAATTCCTGTCTTCCCAGGGATGGGGAAGGGGTATTAAAGTGGAAATCTCCGGTGTTAGGGCCAGTGGAGCGCGTTTGTCCCGCTGAGGGAGAGGCGGACATTCCTGAGTGCAGGGACACCCCCGTCACCCCTGTAGTACCCCCCTCTCTTCAAACCCAGAGCAGCAAATTTCAAGGAGGGTTGAGAAAGGGTTATGGGTGATGAATTGGGTTTTTAGTGAGCTCATTAGGAAGCCAAACAGAGTTTAGCCGGCGGAGCGGAGTGGAGTGGGGCCGTGGTGCAGTAATCAGTTCTGCTCGCTTTGTTCCCTGCCTCCGGGACATTTTGGAGCAAAACTTCATGGCAGTGGGCTGATGAGAGGGGCTGCTGGGCAGAGGCTACAATCTGATGGTTGACTTGTTGATTTATAAACCTTTTTATAAACCTTTTAATTCATTTGCTCTTCCATCTCTTCCGCCCCGCTCGTCCTAATGGCCTAGCTCAGAGAACTCCTTCTTTGATGGCAGTGTCCGGCGGGTGTGGTGGGCTTTGCCTGTAATAACTGCAAGGTGTCTCTTGCTCCCAGAGTGAGGGATTATGTATTTGTTTTAGCTTGAAGTGTAATTGGGGGTAGAGAATCACCATAAATACTGTTATCTGCTGAGTGCTGCTGGAGAGATGTGTAGAATCTAACCCTCAGCAGTGGAGTGGGGGAGAGCCTCTCTCTCTCTCTCTCTCTCTCTCTCTCTCTCTCTCTCTCTCTCTCTCCCTCTCTCTCCCTCTCTCTCTTTGTAGCCTGCTCATTCTCTCTTTTCTGAAGAGGACTTTGATATTCCCTTACCAGGGATTAATAAAGCTATATTGCCGTTAGCAGCCGAATCCACACTTCTTTTCTCTCCGCCTCTGTTTTCTTTTAAAGCTCATTCGCTCTCACTCATTCTCTCTCTCAGCTCTTGCTGTTTTTCACAGTTTTCACCCTTATCATTTACAGAGCATATGAATCCTGCTTTGGTGAGAATTTATGTAATTTACTCTGCTAATTATTGCTGTAATTAACACTTTAATTACTGCAGTGTGAAATGCTCTGCTCAGCGGGTCTCTGCCTCCACCAATGGCAAGAACTCCAAGACACAAGCACTGAGGCACGTGGATAGAATCATTATTTGTTTTCCATAATAAAACAGCCACCAAAGTGTATGGAGAGAAGGGGGGAGAGAAAGAGATAGAAGAGGCTCTAGAAGACAATGTTTTAGAGACCAGGCACACCTCGATAACCTCTGGGACCAATTAGTGCAATTTGACTGTGGAAAAAAACACAGAGGAGGAGCACAGGGGTGTGTGCTTAGTTTAGGGAATGGGGCGGAGTTGTCAGCGAGTCAGTGAGTGTGAAATCTTTGGTCTAGACCCAAGGCCCTTCATTACGCTCTGATCCCTGTCTCTGGAGCGATGGGCAGTCATGGGCATCACAACGCCTTTTAGTCCCCCCCAAAAAAGAGTGTTGTGTGGTGGGGAGGGGGTGCTGCTGCTCTGCCGTCCTCAGCAATTTATCCCTTTGCCATTCATGCAAATTGGATCCTGACATCTGCAACAGCCTCTCTCTC
Organism: Pygocentrus nattereri; assembly: GCF_015220715.1. Taxonomy (NCBI): domain Eukaryota; kingdom Metazoa; phylum Chordata; class Actinopteri; order Characiformes; family Serrasalmidae; genus Pygocentrus; species Pygocentrus nattereri. Next base: position 31,705,046 of record NC_051220.1, on the reverse strand, counting down.
TCTCTCTCTCTCTCTCTCCACTCTCTCTCTGTCTCTCAGTCACACATCTTTATTCCATTTCTTTTCATTTGTTTTTTTTTAACTCCTCCAAACGAACTTGCCTCTTTAGCTGGGCCATAGACACACCCCTCCCTTCCACAAACTCCATTGGCTCACAAAAGACAGGGCAAGCTGTAAGGATGCAACACACATATAAAATATTAAAATATTTTGTGGAGGATCAAACCACAGAGCGATATCTTTATGTGTCGGGATCATTTTTGCCATCTTAAAATAAAACAGTCTAGAGGGATCCCCTTCTTTTCCACTGCTCATTTTCCTCACTGTGTCAAAGAAAACATGGGCTGGGCTGTTTTTTGAGTGTGGCAGTTGCCTCTGTAATGGGGACGTGCATGCAGTGCTTCTCTAAATGAAAGGTTTTGTGACTTATGAAATCATCAGCAGCTCTGAGTGATTAACAGGCTAATGAGTGGAGGAGGGGACGATGGGGAGGAGGGGGCAGATGGAAAATCAAGGGCGCAATCAGCAGGCCGGGAGCAGCCATTGTGGGCCTCTCAAAGGCCCTACTTATGATGTAATTAGATAATTGTTGTTACAGGTAGCAGGTTAATTACACTTGTAATTATCCAGCCCAAAGCCTTTGATAATATACATAGTCTCAGCTTCCCCAAACATCAGGGCTATTGGCAGATGATTATCACTTTGAACTGTTGGCACAGGGACACTCCTTTGCTTCTTTTTTCTTTTTCTCTTGCCCACCCCCCCCCTTTCTTGAGTTCTCAATTGGGTGAAAAGGTTGGCCTACATGGACATTCCCACCCCCTTTCCCATGAGCCAAACAGGCTCTTCTCTTCCATTCCAACCTTGTCCAGATTCTGAGAGAAGCTTCTGCTGCAGGGTCAGGGCGGGCAGTGCCTCAGTGGAGAGATGATAGTTATCTGGAACATTCCTGGGATGACAGAAAGCTATCTGCCTGATGGCAAGTCTGGGGGCCTCATATGTGTTCGAAGGAGAGGAGCCCTCTTAGCCCTCCCCAAATTCACCCAGGACAAAAAGACATCTCATTAAACCTTCTATTCCACTTCATTTACAAGCATGCCTAACCATGTATTCTTCAGAGCAAGCAAGCAACCACATATTAGTAGTGGAGTTACAAAAACAATACCCGGTAGATAGAGAGAGAGGATGCAGCTGTGCATGGAGGCGAGACTAGTTTATGTAGAGTGTGAAGGGGGGTGGGTAGAGTGAGTTTTGGTGGCTTACACTGATTTGGCTGTGTGGAGAAACAGACGAAGAGTGTTAGAGCAGCGACAGCTTTCACACAGCCGCTAATGACTCTCGCTGTCGCACTCCCAATTTGTTAGCGGAGCGCAGTGTTTACCAAGCTGTTGTTTTACGGGCCAGCGTACGGGCTGCTGCTTTTTTAAGCAGTGCTCAGGAAATAATTGCCATAAAACAGCAGTCCCTGTGGGCGATGCTGCTCTCTGTACCTCCTCACCTGAGCAAGGGTCGAGCTGTGGCCTGAACTAAAGTGGAGTGAGCCTTTGGAGAGTGCTAAACTCAAATGCAGACGGAGCAGTGGAAATGAGTGCATGCGTTGTGTATTTTGTGAGTGTGTACACTACACTGGCGTGTGTGTGCCTGTGTGATGAGGCCTGCTGGAGTGTGAATGGAAGTGCTCTGTGTCAGGAACATGTGGTCTGGGTGCCTGCGTGAATCCTGAGTAAATAAAAAAAGAGGGGGGAGCAGCAGACAAAAGAGGGAGAAGCCCCTGCCCTGGCCCACATTGGCAGCCATTTGAGCCCTTGAATTTGCTAAACGCTGCTTATGCCGGCTGAAAAGTTGAGGAGAAAAGGAGGGAAAAAGAAGCTTAAAATCCTTCTTTTTTTCTTCTTCTGCTTTTCTCTGCGAGGGAGCCCTGAAGGAGAAAAAGAGGGCAGGGGGGCTGTAAGGGCAGTGCTGCAGGCCAAGGTAAGGAGGACAGGACGGGGCCTGTGTTGTTCTCTCTCCCTTTGAGGGTGAGCACTGTGGCCAGGGTCACTGCACTCCACCCTACATCCCTCTGCTCTCTTTAAACACTGAGACTGCGGCACAGTGCAATACCCTCTGCATTTCTGCTCAAATGGTAGTCTCTGTGAACATGCTTGAGCGGCCAGGGGGGTGGGGTGGGGTGGGGGGCTGCAATTAGTCACTTTAAGCACAGCCTCTAGAAGGCACTGCCTCCACATTCATGCTCCATTACCCTGAAACAAACCCCAAAGCCAACCGAAACGCAAATCCTCTGCTAAGTCACTCCACCAAGACAAAGCTAGGCTTCTAAGGGCAGGACATGTGTATAGATACTGGTACACTCTTAAAAATGATGGTACCAAATCAGTAATGCCATAGAAGCAATTTGGTTCCCTAAAGAAGGATTGGTTGTTAAGCATGTCTCTGACCGGTAGTTACAAGTGTGAAGAATCTCTTATATGCAAAGCAGCTCATGGACCAGGCTTGTAACTTAACTCACTCACTCACATTTAGCAGACTGATAAATTTACACAAGGCCGTGCCATTAGCAATCAAATGCCTACATGCTTCATCAGAGAAGTACTTTTTAACAGTGACACTATGTCCTTATTAAAGGTACAGAAAGTTCTATACTAATTAATCTCTGAAACTATAAGACTTTTGTTGTGTCATGAGGATTATTTTTCAGTATTCAGATGGTGTGTGTAGACCTGCCTTTCTCTTGTTCACAATGTGAACATTGTTTAAACATGACACCAAATGCAATTTCATCACTTTTGAAAATTTGAAAAGCAATTCATTTGACTTCTTTGCATGATGCCACCCAGAGCATTGCATGACTTTACGAAGGGAGTTCATAATGTTCTAGATCTGTGCAGTTTGACATTCCTGGTGAAGTTCCCTTAGCATGATCCCTGCAGCCCCCCTCCCCCAAGTGTGCAGTGCCCCCTAGCCATGGAGAAAACACACTCATATCTGCAGGTCTTATTTGTAGCATCCTGCAGGCAAACAGAGCCTGTAGGATACACACTCCTCTCACCTTCCAGGACACACAGTGCTCATCACTTGCCTGTATGTCCGCAGGCAGACAGCACATCACCACCAAATTCTCTGAAATTTCTGTTAATGTTATATTTACTGACGTCCTGGACTTTTAATGAGCACTGAGCAGAAGGTATTAGCACACAGGGAAATGTGGGGATGCATGTTTAATAATCAGCCTTTGGTGATGTGAGCCTATTTGAACAGAGTTCACTTGCTTATTCATATAGCTATTATCAGACTTGCCTTGGTTATTCTCACTAGTATTAGTAATCTAAGGTCAGCATCATTCAGTCTACTGCCCTCACTGTTCATGCATACAGAAGCATGCATGTTTACATTGGGGCACTTTTTTTTGCAAAGGGATAGAGTGAGGACGAGAAAGGAGGGAATAAAGAAAGAAAGCGATAGGTCCTGCCTTTTTTTCATCCTCCAAGGGCGCTGCTTTTCCAAAAGTGCCTGAGGCTACACTCCAGCACCTCTCCTCCCCGAGGCCTTTCGCCTGCCTCCTAATAGCCATCCCCCATCTGTGTCACACAGGCAGATGATGGGACGCTTCCCCTTTCCTTTTTTTCCACTTTCTCCTTCTCTCTCTCCCTTTCTCTCTCTCTTTTTTTAGCGGAGTGCACATCCACACAGGTTAAAATGCCAGAGTTGCCAGGGAACAGTCAGAAGCCATTAGCGTTTGGGACAATTTGCCCTGCAGCGCTCCTTCTCTGGCTCATAAGAAAGGAGTGGGGGCGGATGTAAATCACCAGCTCGCCTTTAGATGTAATGAGGGTGTGCAAGTTTTCCCCTTCTTTCTTTCTTTCTTTCTTTCTTTCTTTCTTTCTTTCTTTCTTTCTTGTCTTCCATTTCTCTCTCTCTCTCACTCTCTCTCTCTCTCCTTCCACACTACTAGAGTTGCATCATTTTTTTTTCATTGATTTCCACCACTTTGGCTTGCATGTCTTACCCTGCCATCTGTGTACTCATTTCACTGTGTACACTTTTAAAAATAAAGGTTCCTATATGGGTCTTGGCTTGGATGTATGGCTTTAGGAAAACCTTTGGTTGGAAAACCTAATTGGTGTAGAACCCTTATATTATATGGAGATTCTTTAAGGTTCTCATTTGGATCTCATTTACAGAGGTTTTGAGGTAAAGTTTTGGAATAATGTATATATTTTTTCATTTGTTCATGGCAGAGAGGTACTTAAAGTGCACCTGTAAGTCAGAAGAAAACCTTTTGCTTTGAGATTTTAGATCTTCTATTATGTCCATTATCAACATTAGACATAAAAACTCTGAAGAAATGTAGATTCAGTGGTTGTTTTGGTTCATAAATAAAATGGCTATATTTGCATGGCAGACATTGCAATCCATGGTTAGCATCATTTCTGGTGTTGAGGTAAAATGCTCTGTTTTAGGGAAACTTAAATTATTCACAGTGGTGGTGATGGGAACCAGATGTCTGAAGAGTTTAATGCCCCTAAAAGCTACCTCACAGAAAGTTGTTACATGAAATGGTAACAAATGTGCTGCCTAATGCCTAAAACATTGTTTAATGATAGTTTTGAAGTAAAGTAAGATTTGTGATTTTTTTTATTCATCAGAGAGGTATATAGACTGCACTATAAGTCAAAATAGTCCACAAAGACAACTTTTAGCTTACAGATTTGCTACTATTTTGCCATTGTCTATATTATAGGGAAAACGTGTAGGTCACAAGTAGGTGTCTTCTTTGTTTAGTAAATAAAATGACTGTATTTGCCATATACACCCCTTTTTCCTATCAGCTGTTCTAAAAAGAAATCTGTCTGTAAGATTGTCTACAATGTGCTATTTCACATCAAATCAGTCTAAATGACTTTGTTAATAGATCGACAACAAAATTATGAAAAATCAATGGAATTCCTCTTAAAAAAACCCATTTAGCATTTATCTCAAGATCCAAAAGTATTTCTTTTGTGGCATTTCTAAAGAAACTTACAGCATTCTTAGGTGTATTGATGGTAACTGTGTATAGCTGAGATTCAGGCCACTCACTGTGTACAGCGTAAAAGCACATGCTCTCAGCGTGTGTGTGTGTGTGTGAGAGAGAGAGAAGAGCTGAAAGCCTGGGAGTCTGATTTCACCCTGCTGGGGAGGCAGGCTGAGCCTACTGGAGCGGCCAGGGCTGGAGGGTAATGAAGTGACAGGTCAGTCTGTAAATACGCACGGGTCGGTCTGGCCCCGTTGAGGGGGAAGGCTATCGCATTGCAGTGAAAATGGAAACGCCAATAAAATTAATCTGCCAGCCTTTTGGCCAGGGCCACTTAGCCTGTCCATGTCTGGAGTCAACCAGAGTAGCCAACAGCAGGGGCAGCTTATGACACCACCACAACAACACAAGTTTGTACTCTGAGACCCAAAAACGACATGTGCACCCCCCCCCCCCCACATCCCTTACACCCCCCGCAGATCTCACACACCAACACACACTTCTCCCCTCCTCCGGTGATGTTATTATTATTGAAGTGGAGAGCAAACTGGAGAATTAGCACGCCGTCTGGGTCACATTTCTCAGGAAGCCACACACGGTCAGGCAGAGGCTACAGCTCAGCTCCAGTTTATTGTTTTAGGCTTCCCTGAACAAGGGCTTTTACTTAGCCTGGGATTTATGGCATTTGCTGCTAATGAATGCCCATTCTACAATTACAGCGCTAGCCAGCCTCTGTCCACTATTCCCACGTGTGTGGGTCTGCAGCGCCGGCTTCTTTAACTCTGGACGGAGAGCAGAGACAGTCACCACTTCTCTGTTTTCGTCTTTCGTGTGCCTTTGCACTAATGATGTAGAAAGAAAACAGCATTGGAGAGAGAGGGAGAGGCAAAGAGGAGAAAGAAGGAGAGAGGGGTAAAAAGGATGAAAAGAGAAACAGAGAACGGGGCGTCTGCTCTGTCCTTGTATTCTTCATGTATTTTGCATTTGATTACGCCACCAGTCGGATCCTTTTTCTTTCCCCTTTTTTAATGTTATTAGTTCAAATATTTATGCGAGATTATGGCTTGTATAGGTGCGCGTGATTGATGTCTCCCCAAAAACAGGAAGACATGCAAGTCTGAATTTTCAGAATGTCGGGGTCCTGCTATGCCTTAGTGGAGGAGTTTTTTAGATACATAATTTAGATGCCCTCAAGGAAGGCTTTCAAGGCATTTTCGCCCGGGGGCAAGAAAAAATAACTATGACTGTTAAAAGTAAATCATTTTTGCTAATGCACAATTAATGGCAGAGAGGAGGAGAGAGAAAGGCGAGGGCTTGGGATTGGAACTTGGGTTTAAAGGAAGCCGGCATGCCTTGATATGCGCATGTTTCCTGCCCAAATCAAACACTGATGGACATTAATGCAGCATGAAGCTGCCATACCCCTGTCATGCAAATGAGCGGACAGGAGGGGGAGGGGCCGAGGGTGAGATGGACTGCAGTCCATTATGTGTGTCCGAGTGCAACAATGAAGCATCCTACTCATTGTACCACTACTGTACTGTACTCCCATGAAACTACACTTCAGTTCAGTGGGTATGTTTGGGTACTTATCTTCATGTTGTTCTTTTATCATCTTCATCTATATTTATGGCACTCCTGCCCTTAGTCCTCCTGAAGGGGGTGAGGGGGCTGTGCATTATGTCAAGCATGCAACTTTAATTGAGTTAATGATATGACCTCAGGTCCATAACTAGGTATAGTCATCCTTCAGTATACTTATTTCAATGTTCCTTTTTATGCTTCCTTCTTTTATTTTGTCCCTTAGATCTGCTTATAATATGTGTGGGTTTATGCATCAAAAACAGTCATAATTAATTTTTAAATTAACATTTTGTAACTCCTTTTGAATTAAACAGGGTGTATATATATTATCTCAGTTTTGGCTGGCCTGTTGTGTCTCATTCAAAAAGTAGTCCAGAGTGAAACACTCCTTATAGCTTTTGTGTCAATGGGCAAAGCTAAACTGCTGTAGACAGAATAGGTAGTTATATGTAAACACATTTCATAATGTCACAAAACCATTTAATTTAAATAAGTCTTTTTTGTAGCTTAGTTTCCATATACGTGGACTGTATAGACTGAGGAATTAATTATATGTTTTGAAACAGTATTTGCATACTACCTCTAACTTTTTTATTTCAGAAAAGCTAAGAAAGCTTTTTCATGTTATGGGCCCATTAAGGATCTAGAGTAGAGGGTTTAGGATCTTTATTTTTAAATGAAAACACAGATCTAACGAGTGAGGTTAGCTTACAGTTACTATATGGGGTGTGAGTCTGTAAGAGATTGCTTTGATGTGTGATTAGTTTCTAAAGATTTCTCGTTTTGACCAGGAGACGGCTTAGAAAACAGCGTGGCCTCGCCTGGCACAGGTGATGACGATGACCCAGACAAAGACAAAAGGCGGCAGAAAAAACGTGGCATCTTCCCCAAGGTGGCTACCAATATCATGCGAGCATGGCTCTTCCAGCACCTCACAGTAAGTGTTCTCTTGCTTACTCACTATATACGACATCCAGGCATGCACAAATGTGTGCTCTCTTTAAATGTAATGATCCACGCGTCCATAAACACATACAAACATAAACTTACATACAGACTTAAAGCATTAAAGCAAACTCACAAACAAAGTCATCTGCACATTCAGCTAAGCACATACTAACACAAAATAACAGCACTGCAGACACACCAGAGGAATGCTACATCGGATTGCCATTTGATGGACACGTGTCAGTTACCCCTTGACATGATCAGAGTCAACATAATCAGTAAAGTATGGACTTAGATCAAACAGTAGCACCAATGCACGTGACCTGGGCTTGCTCAACACTCTCCAGGCTGCCTCCTCTCTCTCTACACCTACCAATAAACACACATAGTGGCTTCCAGTAGCTTGTTGCTATCTGAACAAAATCTTCAAAATTGTATCTTTTTAAGAGAAGGAAAAAATATTCTTAACTTTTGTAGGGCCCATATCCTACATTTTCCCTTGAGGTTCATGTATAAAGTTAGTTTATGTGCCAAAAGTGGATCTATATGCCAAAAACCTATTTCAATTTTACAATACCACTTTCCAAACTCTCTTTATCTGTTTGAATTATACAAGCTATTTTGTCACTGTAAGTGATATAGGTAAGTAAACTGTATTCTGATTGGCTACCCTATATTGGGCCTTTAAAAATGCAACTTCAGCCTCATAACTTCAACATAACTAAGCCTAGGTAAGCTGCTGTAGGCTGAATAGGCAAATATACTGTATGTAAAGGTGCTGTTTTATGTGTCATCACAAAAGCAGTTAATTCAAAACAGGGTTAGTTTTGCAACTTAGTTTATATGTAATACAGTATATTTGACCATGTAGTCTTTTATTTAAAAAAACAGACAGGAAAACGTGTTTTTCTCATGATATGGCTTCATTTCATGTAAGCTTATATAACAAGATTTGATTCCAAGACATTTTAACCAATTTCAAACAGTTGATGTATTCCTCATGCAATTTTTACAAAAAGTAATGGGCAGCCAGTGTTTTCAAACAAGGAGTTTCAAAGTTTTGACATGATGGCAGCAATCTGCAGCTCTGTTCTAGTATCTTATTGTGCTATGATCTGTGGCTGAAAATAACTGCAAAAAGTCGTTCTTGTTCTGTCAATGAAGAATGATAGACTTCTCAAACAGGACTGAGCACATTTTGCTGTCTAATCAAACAGGAGAGATGAATGTTATTAACATTTAATGTCCTTTTATATTTACAGAAAATAATGTGTCTTTTGTTCTGAAGATGCAAAAGCTCTATTTGTTTTACTGTGTTAATTTGGGAAAAAGATCAATCTGGTTACAGTAGATGGAAATGCTCCCCTAGACTGGGTGTGGGGGTGTAAGGAGGGGCTACTTTGATTGCTTCTGGAACAGTGTTTGCTTTCTCCTCTCCAGCTCTCTCTGCATCAGACAACATATACTCTCAGTGCAGCAAACAATCATGCTTACTTTCCATCAAATTAAATATTTAAAGGACACATCACAGAATTGTTGTGTGAGGAAGGAGGGTCTCTGAGATGCTGTGGGTAGTCCTGGGAGTGTGCGGGTTGTCAGAGTAAGCTGGGTAGGGCCAGGCCAGAGGGGGGCTAGATTGGTGGGGGGTTAGCAAGGGCCAGAGACGGTCATGTTCCGTTGCCCTCTCTTATGTCAGGACATTATCAGAGGCTCAAGCTGTATTGATCTGGACAGAGTAGGTCAGGTTACATGCGACCCTGTTCCTGAGCACGTGGCTACAGATGGGGCAGCTCAGCAAGCTGAGTATATGTATGTGTATGTGAATGTAAAGAGAGATAGAGAGGCCCTATAGCCTGTAATGTGTATGATTCAGAAGGTCAGATGCCCTCGGTGGCCATGCTGACTGCATCACCCCCTGCGCAGGAGCCCAGCCCCAGCCCTGATTATCTAACCAAAAGCCCAAATAATGAGGCCCTGCAAATACAGCCTAATTGAAAGGGCTGTAAATCCATTACATATTGGTCAGGGATAATCAGGAGCGGTTTAATCACTTTTCTCTATTCAGGAGCACTGAAGCTGCAACAGCAGAGCCCTGAACCTTGCCATGTGCTTATTATTCCCATCATTATCAAAATGACTTCACAGCTGTTCACAGCTACATCTCCTCTGCTGGAGATTTCAGCAAATCTGCAAAAAAATCATTTTTTTTTTCTCATTTGAGAACAAGTATTAGGGAGAGACAACATCACAGGGATTTTCTTTTCTCTCATATTTTTCCCTATTCCCTCTCAGTTTCAAGTTGGTTAAGGACTGGGAAGAAAAATCTTGAATTTAGAGGCCTCCTCTGAGCCACCTACCACAGTGTATTTTTTTTACGCATACACGCCTCCTGGTTAATTTACTTGGCTCACACCAAGCAGAAATTTCTTGCTTTATTGAGGGATCATTAGGCGTCTTTCCTGGCGACTCAAGGAATGCCTATTGTACGCTTCTCTCAGTTCTAGCACTTGCACTGCAAAAGAGGAGGGTGATTCACAGAGAACTGTACAGCCTTTTCCACCAATTTTCTTTAGAATTGTTTTAAAATAGCAATGAAAGAGGAGAGAGAGAGAGAGAGAGAGAGAGAGAAATGAAAGAAAGGGAGTGAAAGAATAAAGCCTGATAGATTAAGCCTAGGAGTAGATTTTTTTTAATTCATGGAAGTGCAGCTTTCAAGACCCCATTTTCCCCTTCTTTTGGTAGCTGTCCTGCTCTTTACATGTTTTCTTCTACTTTTATTGGACTCTTTTGTGAAAACCCCTGGTTGGACTTGTACAAGCAATAATCCGTCCCTTTTAACCCACCTTTATAGTTTTTTGTGCAAAAAGGGGGCCTAATTGAATTATCCTCTACTACTAACTGCAGCCCCCTATACAATACCTTACTGTGTCACACACACACACACACACACACACACACACACACACACACACACACACAGACACACACACACACACACACACACACACACACACACACACCGCATACACATACCACGCACTAACACATCCAACTCTTTTACTTTAATTTGTTAAGCAAATGTATTTCCCATTTCAGGATGCGTTTGTTCAAGAGAGAATTCTTGGGGACTTTGGCCCCTGAATGGCCTATTGGGGCATTCTGGCATTCAGGCATTCATTAGAGAGGGCAGAATGAAAGGAGCGGGGTTGTATTTTCTCAAATGCTTGGGCCAGCATGGAGCTACTCTTCCATGAGCTCCAGGGGTCTCTCTACATATGTTCTCAACATCCAGCCATTGTCACCTATTCTGAAAAGCTCAAAAGGACAGCCCCCCTCCGCCCTTGCACGGAAAAACAACACAGGCCAACAGTAACAATTGTTGGCTTTTGGATTCAGTATAACAAAATCGATGGCCCTCCCCTCTCCAGCCTCCCCTGCACACTTTGACCCCACACTTTCATGGGAGAAATCTCACTGAGCCTTTCTCCATTACCATTGTCTCTGGGTAAAAAGGCCGCTTCAATTGGCACCCACCAACAGCTCCCCAAGGGATGGGAAAGATGCCTGGGCTTCAGGAAAGGTCCCACAGCATCCTCTGCGATGAATGCAAGACCAAAGTGATGTGATGTTATTGTGTCTAATGCACCCTTATAATGCGCAGTAGCACATGAGTAGGCTTTTTAGGGCCTCTGTGTAGGGCAGTTTGGAGCAGAGATCAGCTGGAGGAAACTGGCACTGTAGGCCCCAGGACGGTTTCTCTTTCCTTCCAGCTTTCCTGGATGTTTTCCAGTTCCATTAGGAAGAGGGAAATCCCAGCCTGTTGCCGTAAGCTCTCCAATATTGTAGGGTGATTATGTTATCAGAAAGGTAAACTTTTCAGCAGGACAGAAGTTGTTCTAGGTTCTGCTAGGTGCTACATATATAAGAAGAGAAAGGGAAAAAAGTCAGATGGACACAAAATGTACTAGAAAGGGCAATAATTGAAGGAAGGAGTAAAGGAAAAGAGTTTGTGCCCAGTTGGCGCAGGGGGTCCCTAGTATGTGTTAGACGACTACTCTGAATTCTTTCAATTACCCTGTTGGTACCCCCCATCCTCCCTCCTCCCGAGCAGTTCTTGCGCCCCTGCAAAGACAAGGGTTGGCCCAGCAATGAAAACAGGAAGCACTCAGATACAAAGATACCACTCCAGGCCTGGCCTGTCTTTTCACTAACGTAAACCTTCAAACAGCAGTGAAAATAAATAAGCCCCTTTGAGCAGGCCAGGCCCAGTGCTGAGTGGATTTGTATAAGAAGCTGGAGTTGGTCAGATCGTGGAAAGGTAGCACGCTCTCACTCTCACTCTCTGAGATCAAGCCTCTCAGGTTCTATGCCAGGCTGCCTCCTGGCCAGCCTGTTTAGGAAGTGCTGCTAAGCTGCAAAGCTAGGTCTATTGCTCCCCTGGGCTCACTGAAAGAGGAGTGATAGATCCCATGACCATTTTGAAGGTCTATGGGAGACCCTTATAACAAATTAACATGACCTTATATGGGCTAGTGTTATAAGGTTCATTTTCAGGCTGTAACTTCTATCTTATGATGTGGCAGTTCATAGCAGGCACAGATCATCAGTGCTGAAAGGCTGTTCGAGAATGAATTATTGAACAGCACTTAGCACACATTTCACAAAGCATAAAGTGTTTGTAATTAGATGTGGCTTTTTGATTAAAATAGGCTCACCCAAACAAGTAAGATGCCTTTAGAAGCAGCTGTGGTGGCAGTGATCTGAGAGCTGGAGAACGTGATGGGAGGAGATGCCTGATTTTCATCTCTAGCAGAACTAGCTGATCCAGAATCAGCCCCAAAAGAGACAGGACAACAGCATTCATTGCCCCCTAAGGGACAATAATTGCCATGGTAACTCAGTGTCTCCTTCAGGTCACTCCCTTGGAGAAATGTTTTAAAAAGGCCTTTGAAAATTAACAGGTAAACAAACAAACAGGCGTAGCCAATAATAGGGGTGCATGACTGCTGAGTTCTGCTAAAGGATGTTTGTTCCAGATGACAAACACTGGAGCAGCTTTAGTACTAGACTAAACATTGGCTCTGCACTGTCTTTGCCTGTTTGTGTCCACGTAATCCACATGCATTGTTTCATGCCTTCTGCCATTAAACTGTTGGGACACATCTGTTAACGGTTTTAAAGACTAGGCACACGCACACAGACTTCCACTGACACTCTGAATCTGCTCCTCTCCAAAAATTTTTAATTCCATGTCCTACTCCTCTGTTCCATGAGCCTTAATTTCGTTCAGTGAAAGCCCTGCAAGCTTGTTTTGTCTTAGGCTGGATATGGGGTGAGGTAGGGATGGGGGGTAGGGGAAAGGGTGCAGCGGGGTCACAGGGGTGCAGGGCTGAAGGAGGCCCACACACTAATCTGTCATGTGCTCGTTTGCCTCTCAGCCCAGAAGTCAGCTCTCCAGTCACCCGTGGAAACCCAGGCAACAGTTTGGTTCAACGCCAGAGCCATGTGTGTCTGTGTGGTTGTTTATGTTTGTAGCCCTCTACGAGGGAACCTAATTATGTATGTGTATGTGTTTATGAGTTGGTTATGAGGGGGTTTTGAGCAGCAAAACTAATTGTCAGCAGGGGTTGGAGAGTGACTATGTTTTTGAAGTTGCTGTAGTATGGGGTAATTACTGAAGGGGCAGGTCTGGCCTAGGCTTTTGTCAGAGAGCGTGTTCATGTATGGGCTGCTTGGCAGCCCTGTAACGAGGACTAAAGTCATCCCTGTCTGCCATCTGTTTTCCAATTCCCTTGTTCTCACACTGAACTGTAAACCTGGTGAGCTAAGACTAGGCCCATTGATAAACACACTCTCTTTTATGAGTTACAGTACCATGACAATCAAAACATAGCTCTTAAAGAGCAGTCGTCACATCCAGCTAGAATTATGAAAAGCAATTGTTCTCAAAAAGTCTACTGTTGTCCCGTCTACTGTTTAGCCTTTATAACAGGAGAGGCTTTTCACTAGAAGGGAAAATAGCGCTGAAAGTTAAGATGTCCATATCAAGTGTCTCTCCTTTTCTTGTGGGCTATATAATTATATGAAAAGCCACATCAACCTCTGCATTTCATGTCAAAGGCCTTAACAATAATTCCAGGCTAAATGTGTATGTCACAGAGTATGACTGACAAAGCCTTGTTTACAGCATGCCTGCTGTAAGCCTCTAGAAGCCTCAAGTGTTACAGTAGCATTACAGTGGAATAGCCATCAAATCAATATACTTTGACTCCTAGTCCTTCTCTGCCATAGTTCCCCTTCTAAAGGTTGGTTCTGCTGTGGCACTCCAACAGGCTAAAACAGCTAGGGAATGAGAAGCAAAGGGAGCAGTTCTCTAGTCTGTAAATGATAGGATAGTAATTTGTAGAATTATTTAATATTTCCTTTTTATGTATATATTCTCATCTGTGAATTTTTTTCTTTCTGTAAGGGAGCACAATTGTTTGTCTACTTTGCAGCTGGATGTTCGTTCTCTATCTTTCTGTTCTTCACTGTTAGCCAAATTCTAATGCCTGTTGTTTAATTAATTAGAAGAAATGAAAGCTTTCACTAAAGGCTACAACTAGCCTGTATTCCTTGGAGAGGATTAAAGCCTCTGGGGCTCCAAAGCAGTGGCCAACCAAAGAATAACTTAGAATCACTGTGGTTAAAAAAGTAACTCAATGTTAGGATGCACTGCTGGCAGCTGTGTTGGCAGGTGCTTGGCTGGTGAAGCGCTCCACAGAGGCATCGGAGCTGAGCCACTCTGCAATGCAGAGGTGACTGCATCTCCTCTGAACTGAAGAGAAGCCAAACGGAGCAGAGAGCATGCAGAGCAGTGCAGTCAGATTTATAAACTCCAGACCTCACTGGAGACTCCTCCAGCAGCCCACGCTTCAGTGGCAGGAGGCCCCAAACCTCCAACCCCCAGTCAGCCATCCACAGCAATAACACTGGTCCACAAGCTCTGAGAAAGACCTGGCCCTCCACTTCACCAAACACTGGAGTGATGTAATGGGCCATGGGGGCAGCATGAGATAAACGCTTGTGTGCAAAAGCAAAAAGCCGGCTGAAGACTTTAGGGGCTAGCTGTGTATGTTCTTTGCCCTGACGTTTTTGTGTGGATTTCCCCCTAATGGCTGAATGTGGAGCATGGTGCAGTTTAAAATAGTGTCTGTCCATCTCAGCCTCTCTCCCGTGCTGCCTGCCCCTCCTTTTCCTCTTCTCTGGACCTCCCTCTCCTCTCTGTCCCCCTGTGCAGTGCCAGAGGGGTTAGTGGGGCTGGACCCTGGCAGGCCATGGGCAGGCCAGTATATTAATCAGTGCAGTGGCTCTGGATCTGAGGAGTGGCCCTGGGAGATGGCCTTATGTGCTGCAGGCCTCCACACAGCCCAGCCCCTTTGATATTCAGCTCACACCAGGAGAGGGGAAATGCAGGGGGAAAAGAAACAGCACAAACATGGAAGTAGCAAACCAGGCAAAAGCAGGGGGTGGTGAGAAGGAGTGTGTGTTGGGGGGGGGGGGGGGGGGGGGGGGTTTGGGGCACAGAGCAGAAATCAAAAACAGGCTCTGTTTCTCTGTTTGGTTTGTCATGGGACCCAGGCTCTGACTGACTCCCACTGCTGCCATTTTGTTGTGTGATTTTTCTCCCCCTTCTTTGCCGCTTTTGTTTTGGCTTCTACTTATTGCAGTGCTGAAGCTCTTCACTGCGGGCACCCACTCATCTAATTCTCCCCTGAGCTTTACCTTTCTCTGTCTTTGTCATCTGATGATGATGCTAAAGCACTCTTGCTATGGAATATAATTTCAGATCTTTAAGTGCATATCAAAGGCAACAATAAAGTGGCCCAATTTGTTGTGGCTTCCATGCCTGCAGCTAAGACACAAGAATGCTGAAACCTTCCCTTACCCACACCTCCTGTACCACAACACTATTTTCAAGATACCACGTGACATTTTGGAATCTAGTCCTCATCTGGACTGCTATTTGCAAGTGCCTGGTGGCTGTAATCTATGTGAGCATATATGGCTACACAGATGAGAACATATGATAGGGTGTTCTATATCAAAAATAGTCACAGGGTGCAAGGAAAAGGGAACCAAAATAAATAAATAAATTGAATAAATCCAAATCTAACTGGAGCAGGCTTTGGCTCCAGATGTGAATCTGTGTGAATATTGATCATTGCACACTAGTCCCTATATCCTCAGGGCTGCCGTGGTTCACAAAAAGCTCCTTCTAAAGCTCACAAACCAAGCTGCTATAATGATTTAGATAAAGAGGCCTGGCGCGACATGGCAAGCTTCAGGAGCCAGAACCACCTCCCTGCTTCTCCTCCTCTTCCTCCTCTTCTTCTAAGAAGCATAAGAAAAGGGGGGTGGGGTGGAGAACCTGTAATTATCCACACTTTTCTGAATCCCCCTTAATGTTCATTATTTAAAACCAGCAGCAATTACAAGTTCAAAGGGGTTTAGAGGGCCAGCAACCCGCATAATCACCAGCAAATGAAGTGCAGCTCATTCGTCACAGCAGAGCTCACTGGCAGGGGTGAATCATACACACGGTGACAGCAGTGGATTTCCATGCAGGCACAAATCTCTGCCACCTCAGGGCTCCAGCGTGCTCTATCCCTGCCTACAATCCTCTTAGGCACGCTACATTGTCTCTCTCACCCCCCAGCTACCCTCCCTACATGAAAAACATATCAAACTTCACCCTGGCTTATGCCTACAATCATCTGCTTGTTGTCCTTCTGTTTGTGGTTGCCAGGCCGCCCACAAGTTTCTCCAGACCACTCGGGGCTGTCTCCCCCTGCTCTTTTCCTCCTCTCTTCCACCCTTCCATCTCTACTCATCATCACTGGCATGCCTATGCCTTGTGCCCGTGGTGTGGCAGTGTGCATTTCAGTGCTATGAGCAGTTGCTCCACACAGGTGGATCTCTGTTACCTTTGTGGATGGGTCACAATGGCTAATCCTGTCTTCAGGTGGCCGTTTAGCACATTGAGAGGAGGTCTCAGAGAACCAGCAGTTAGCTCCAGTTACAGCACACCCTGACCGAAGGTCACCACGTACAACCCTCTCTCTGAAAATGCACCTCCCCTACTCCACAACAGACACAGGTGGCCTTTCCTTCTCTCTCTGTATCTCTGTCTCTCCCTCTCACTCCCTTATATCCTGTCTCTCATATCCTCCGTCCCTTTCCCCCTTTAACCCCACTTTTACTTTCCCCCCTCTTTCTCTGCCCTCTCCCCAAATGCCCCTATCTCTCTGTCTACCTTGGTTCAGTGCTGCAGGTCACCTTACCCTCCCTGTTCCGTCTTTGTGTCCTATTCCCAGATCAGCTGAACTCTTGTTCACATTAAGGATCCTAGATAAAATCTCCATAGGGACTTGCTCTACTGCTCCCACCATTTCCTGCCTGCTGCTTTCATTGTGCTGCTTGCTCACATGGGGCAGATCTGAGTCTCCCCTGAATTCAGTGTCTCGTTGTCATCTCTTCCTTTGCCCCAGTGATGCACAGAAAATATGGGAGAACTCATTTTTTACTGAGGAGAAACTCCTCAGAGAAGGCAAGCTTGCTGTTTCATTAAGTGGCCCATCCAGGCAGACACATGCGTTTGCCATAACCCATGTTTGCCCGTGCAAGTGTATATTACAATGGAATCCTTTGGGAGATTAATGGCCTACTGCTTCTATACCATTGATTATCTCCATGCCATTTTTCCCTCTTCCTGCACAGATATTAAAAAGTAATGAAGCCTATGGAGAAAAGGAAGGCAAGCCTTCACGCATCATTTTAAGTTATTTGGACTCAAACAGAGAAGGATCTCTTTAAGGCACAGTTTGAGTGGAATTAAGTAAATAAATGTGGAGTGTGATGTTGAAGAAATGTGCTGTGACTGGAAAAGATGTGTGTTTAAGCAAAGACAACCCCTGACACATGGAACAAGCTTTGCAGATGTTAACAATTCCTCCCTGTAGCATTCCTAGCATTAGAACTGGGTTGTAATTGCTATAATAGATGTGGTAACCACTGACAGTAATGGAATCATGGAGAACCATCTCAGGCTCCCAGAATTAGGGTGATCTGCAAAGCCGCATCAAGATGTCCACTGCATGTCTGTAACCATAAAATGGCATATCCTGGGTTTCTTGGCATTGCCCCCCCCCCATTCTGGTTTGCCCATGGGGTGACTGGACCCTTTGTCCTCTGTGTATGGTGGAGACCTCAATTCCAGGCAGAGCCGGTCAGAAGGCAGAGTTAAAGTTTCCTTCTGTTGTGTCTCTGGTGAAAGGCACTGAGTGTTTTTTTTCACAGGAAAATGACTTCCTGAGACATTCATGTCAATCAGCAGACTGGACAGGCCTCCCAGCCCTAGCCTTTGAGACAGTCTGAAATATGGAGGTAAATTTGAAGTGTGGTATTGTAAACTTGATGGGATAGTAATTGGGATGGGAAGTAATTCTTGCCCTTCCAGGTAGTCTTATTTTGAATCTTCAGGCTTCATTTGGTTTTAGCATGTGGTAATGACTTGTGCTCTGGATACCATTCAGTAGAGCTGCCCTGTCATTGGTGCAGCCATTAGCGAGGCACTTTCATATTCAAGGTCTTCATTATAGAAGCGTGCCATTCAGTTCCCAATGGTCAAAGTCTACTGTACTCTCCTTAGCTTGATTGCATCATGAATTATTGCACAGTTGTTAGGTGGGGCAAGGGCTGGGTGGAAAAAAAAAAAAAAAACAACAGCCGTCTTACACCTCGCATCAGCCTTCTTGCAAATGATGCGATAGGGGAGGGGCTTGGGTTACCTCAGCAAGCGGTTGTGTTACATTCCTGAGAAGGGAAGGGGGCTGCACTGGTGGTGGGGGCAGCTCAATGAGTTGTTGAAATGAGCACAGACGCCTGTCAACAGCTTCCAAGACAGGCAGCCATCAGAGTGCATTTTAGTCCTAGGGGTAAATGGCCTTCCCCTGTATTCCTGTCCTGCTGGAGTCCAACAGAGCTTCACTCTCTCAAATCTGCTCCTCTTGGCTGTGGGAGAAGCACTGAGCTTCAGCTTCTGCCCTCCTGTTTGTGGCTTGGGTCAGTCCAAAAAGCTCTTAGTGGATCTCCAAATCCCCCTTTATCTCCCCCTCTAAGACAGCGCATGAGCTTTGAGAGTAGTGGCTGTGTTTGGATTACTGGAGCTCTCTTTGATGCCCCAGTATGAGGTACAGCGGGGGGGGGTGGATGGAGGAGGTAGGCTGCAGTTTCTGCAGTTGTGGAAAATGCGCTGTTAGATTTAAGGATGAAATGTTCATCAACTTTATTAGAGGGCACACAGATATAAAAGAGGCATTAAAGAAGGTGGATTTTTATGGAGAATGTGTATGTGTGTGAGCAAGAGATATAATATTTCTGTGTGCTTTGTGGAACAGTGCTCAGATGAGAGTCAGACTCTCTGTCAGGTCCCATGGGTGAGCTCTCTGGACTGCTGCCTGTTAGGCGCTAACATGCGTTGCTGATCAGGTTAGTAGGAGATCAGGACGTTTGTGGCTTCCAGGCCTTTTTGCATTTCATTAGTTAGGAAAACTGTCGGCATGAAAAAAGGTCAGCCACGTTTCTGATTCAGCCCCCGCAACAACCCCCTCCTCTCTCCTCCCCTCCCTTCCTCTAATAAGCAGTAAGCTGAGCAAGCTGATGGTCATCCTCCCATGGGGCTGTTGGGTAGTTGCCAGCTTCCTGCCTGCTTTGTCAGTGGATAAAGCCAGTAACAAACGAGGAGCCTTTAGCCAAGCCAACCGGCCAGGTCATGGGTCAACAGGCCTAAGGGCAAGATTGAACAGAACAGCACAACAGGGTAAGGGGGCCACAGGAATGCACTTAAAGGAGGCCAGCATGGCACTGCTTAAATCCCACCACTCCTCTCCTCTCTCTGCCCTGCGCCTCTTAGAACCATTTAAACTCTTCTTCCATCTTTACTCTGGAACATCAAGATTGGAGCGGTCCCCAGGGTGCTTGTCAATTCAGAGCAAATACACCGCCTGAATGCTTAGGAATGATGGGAGTTCTTGATTCTTACACAAAGATAACACCGCTTCATGGAAGGTGTGCATTTCTGAAAGGCCCACGCGGCAATCCCAAAAGCAACACATACAACAGGTACAAACTGCTGATAGATTGAGGTTTGGCTCAACTCCCTCTGTCGTCACAAAGTTTTTCTGCAAATTCTAACAGAGAAGCCTTTGGCTAAGTGTAGTTATTCTTTTTCTGCTTCTGTTGGCTCAAGTGTCTGGGCTTTCACAAGGATGAGAGAGTGGTTGAGAGTGTGAGATGGAGTGGGGGCAGGGATTTTGGCCTCTCTGCAGAGACGTTGTTTAGTCCTCTCTCCGAGCTGGCTAAATGGACGCCATGCTTGACTTCTACACTTTTAGCATCATTAACCTACAGGAAGTGGCCCCTGCAGCTGTTTGCAGGCTGTGGCACATTCCCAGCTAATGGCTAAATGTTGGGCTCACTCTGCTGAGAGTTTTGACCTTAAACCAAGTTCGACATCAGAGGTTTGCTCACTTATTTTTGACATTATAGACTTGCCTTGAAGTTTCTTGTTTGTCCTTTTGCTGGTACAGGGAAAATAAGCTAAGTTCAGCTATTTTAACTTAATCTCCTTATGCAAATCTCTGACACAGAAAAAAAGAGATCTATTTGTCTATGTAAATACTCCTCCTGCTCATTAAGTTAGTACTTCAGGGAGGAGAGAATTGCCAAGTGCCACTTCTAGAAGTGTGCTTTGTAGAGTCAATACACTACGTTTTCTCTTTCAATAGATAAGCCTCTACTATAGTCTTAGATCAGGCCCTACTTCAGTTTCAGTCCAAAAGAAAATCAGCGTCACAATGCAGAGTGAAGCTCCAGACTGGCTGCACAGTACTAAAACCCACTCAGACAGGAGGCTCAGAAGAAGGTATAGTATGAAATAGTCTGCTGCCTGTCAGTATGGTGATGCTGTTGTTTTTGGCAATCTATGTGACCTCATTTATGAGATTCTGGTTCTTTTCAGGTACCCCCCCCCCTCTCCTTGCTCTCATGCAGACAAAATATATTAAAGAATGGTACAAAAGAGTTGGATCCCTGAGGGTCTGGGAATTGGGGGATGGGGTGTGTTGAATGTACTGAAGCAGTAGGCCAGAGGTAGTTACATGTCTAATGGCCTAAAGCCTGGGCCATGAATCTGGTGCCATCCAGAGCGATCAAGTCATTACATAATCAGGTAAAACATAACAGGAGATACTGCTCAAAGTGAGTTTGTGTGCATATATGAGAGAAAAGTATTGACGTTCTTAGAATATGTGGTGTATGAAGCATACCTCACAGAAAGGAAGATATTTGCTGTGGTAGTAAGATAGGTTAATACCTGGAAGGTATAGATCCTGAGGCCAGCTGCAGGGGGTTGCAGGGAATTATCCATGCCACTGGCCTATTTTCAGGACAATTTCAAACATCAATGATAACTGGTTACTAGCTGATGACCCTGCAGCTGGCCTAAGGGCAAGCTCAGAAGTGACAGTACAGTAATGCGCAGCAGGTAACACATGTACCTGTACACTGAATCTAGTCAGTTAATTTCTTTTGGCAAGGGATTGTTCTTTGCAGACTCATTCATTTTTATTTATTTATTTTTTTGCCTGGCTGCAGAGGTGCCACTTCGCAATGTGTATTTCACAAGCCATTAAATTGTTGTTGATGTTTATCTAGTAGACTGGCCCAATTTGCCTTCATGCATGAGCAGTCAGATCACTTTATGACAGGCGATAGTGACAAGTGGCTGAGCTTCGCCATCCCTCATGACCTAGCCATGGGCCTCTCCCTTTCACTTTTACACCCCTGGCCTGGGTTTGACCACAGCCTCCAACAATGGGCAGCCCTCAGCCACCATCCCCTTACTAGCCCATAAACAGTGAGCCCCAGTTCAAAAGGATTTGCAAGCGAAGATATCAGTGAAAGCCTCTGATAAGACCATTGTTAGCAGTTTCTGAAATTGAGTCTTGCTGTGCATGCGTGTCGACAATAAGGCAACACGAGAAACCGGTTACCACAACAAAGTGAAGCACCTGCTCTTATAAACCAGGTTGAATTCCTGTCCTGTAGGACCAGTCTGGGCGAGAACAGAAACTCTAGGAGTGTAAGAACGAGATGAAGGCTGGTTGTGCTCAGATTTGGGCTGAATTTACAGTAGATAGCCAGTGGGCTGAGTGGATGAGATTGAGATTCATCCTCTCCTTCTCCTCATCCCCCTCTCTCCCCTGCAAGGACATGCAGATCAGATTGCTCCCCTTGAAAGAACTGGCCAGCCACGGTGGAAAGAGAAGCCATGAACTTGATCTGATGATTAAACAGCCTCATCACTATGGCTGCAGGCCACAGCCAAGCACAGGTTTACTGTGAGAGAAATAAAGACAGCCTTTTGTCCCCAAGTCACAAGGTCTTCCCTCACCCCCTCTGTCACCCACCAACACCCCCTCTGCATCTTGTGTCCTCAGTGTGGATTAGGCTGTGTAAGAGTCAGTGAGATGCTGGCTTTGTGACTGGCTGATGAAGGTATACTTTAAGTAATTTTTAAGTTGTGTTAATTTTCACTTTCTTTAGTGGAAAATCAATACCACAGTAGAGGAAGCAAAGCTCAGTTAATAACTGTGAATTTAAGGGCAGGCCCTGCAATGAACATGAGTTAAAAAGTAAACATTCCTGTAGCTCTCTGCCACTCTTCAGTGGGGTGCTCTGGTTGGCTTTCGGTGTGTATGTGTTTGTTGCTCTCAGACAGCCTTGGGAGGGAGTGTGGGAGTGATTGTTTTTTAGCCCTAATGCATGTTTGCCCTCAGCAGTCTTGTTCTAGGGTGTCCTCAGGGGGCTGCTCACCCCTCCAAAACCAACTGCCCCTCCCCTCTTACTATGCCATTCGTTCCTTTTGCTGGGCAACAATTTGCCTGGCAAGTGAATTGATAGTCAAAGTTGCTCTAGAACCTTGCACCATCTCCAGCGAACATAAATTAATGGTGTAGAGCAAACAGGGGCCTGGCACAGAGCCAGCAGTGCAGGGCAGGAGTCCAGCCAACAGTTGTTGAAGGGGCACAGCTACAAACTCCGGCAGAGAAGCAAAAGAAAGACAGATAGAGAGAGAGAGTGAGAGGGAGAGACTGTCTACCAGCTCTGTATGGCTGCTGGAGCCCAGGCGGCCCCTTTGAAGCCACTGAAATGATAACTGTTTTACTTCTAAAGAAACAAGTGCAGCAGCCCTGCACGATGCATCTGCCACTGTAATTGTGGCTCTGCAGTCCATCAGAACGCAAAAGCCCGGAGGAGTGCTATCTGTCGAAGTGTGGGTCTGTTTGTGTGTCTGTGTGTGCGTGAGAAAACGAAAGGACAATGATACAACTGCTGGAGTGCAGTCTTTGAGCTTTAGGGTCATGTAAAATACCATGCAAGAGCCAGAAGCCACACTTTATTTAATTTCCAGTCAAAATGGTCATTAAGTACCAGTTATCTTTCAGAAGGTATTTCTGAGGAGATTAGATATAAGATAATGCACTTGCATATGAAAGGGAAAGTCACTTACAAAACTGGAGTTCAAAAGTTAAAAGGCAGAGAAAACTGGGCTCCTGCCAACTGTGCAAGACCTGGTAGACCACTAAAACTGTCACCGTTAGAGGAGCAGATCTTAAAGCTTTCATCTTTTAAAAGAAAGGGGGAAATCAAGCTCCATTCCTTCTCCAGATTTGAAAACATAAGTTTCTGTCTATCCTTCCACTGTAAGAAGACAACTCAACACTATGGGTCTGAAAGGATGTGGAGCTGTCAAGATTAATAAGTAAAGGAAATAGACAAAAAAAGAAAAAGAAAATGTACAAATCGCTGTTGGTGTTGGTATGAGTCTAGACCTCAACATCAGTGAATGTGCGGAACCAGCTTCCAAGACCTTGAATTTGGAGGTGTAGTAAAATATCCCTGCAGATTTCCTAGAAAAATTGAAAGCAAGTCTTCCAAAAAGAGTGGAAGTAATGTAGGAAAAGGATGGACTTTGTAAGAAAAAAATGTGATCAGATCTAGTTGTTGAGGCTTTCATGTAATGTTCTGTGATATATATACTTTCCTGCTTTTTTTTCTTAACATTGAAAAATTAATAACTTAAAGAAAAAGTTCTTAGTTACTCTTTTGATTAAATAAACAAAGGGTGGTCTCGGACTTTTGCACAGTACTGTATAAGATGGCTTATAGCACACCATAAAACAGAGGGGTGTGTTTGTGTGTGTGTGTGTGTGTTTGTAAGGAGCTGGCTGTGGTGGTTCAGCTGGGAGTCTGACTCATTGAGTCATGTTGCATTCCTGCCCGTTTTCTCCCTGTTGTCAGGAAGCAGCTTAGTCCAAAAGAAAATAAAACAAACACAAAACACTAACCCCCCTTTAACCTGCAACACACACACAGATGACAGTGAGTTTACATTGCCTGCCTTTTTGTTTAAACAATATGCTCTTTTACATTTTATTTAGTAAACAAAGATGTCATACTCCTGTGTCTGCACAGCACTTTAATGGCATGCACTTGCTGAGCTGTAAATGCACGATTTTGCAGTTTCTTATTCTAATTGAACAAAACTGAAATCCAAATCCAAAACTGGGCCCAATATGCTGTTTACAATATCATACGATTAACAATAAATATACTAATATTATTATTATTATTATTATTATTATTATTATTCATGAATGCCAATATTAAAATAGGTATTTTGTCACATTCTAATCATTCTTATCAATATGAAATGCCAACCTTCATTTAATCTGAATATCATTTTCATACAAACCTCGATTGCAGTGACATTATTAACAACATAAGTCTATCTATATTTAAAATGTGCCAATCTTTCTTCTGTTTTATGCATAGATATTAAAATGTCATTCTCAAATCTGTGTGATTTTTATTTAGCCCATATTATTATTATTATTATTATTATTATTGTTGTTATCCTATTGTCAGTTTGATTAAAGAAACAAATACGATCACAATCAACTCAAAGTCTGCATTATAAGCAAGCTATGATATTACAGCTTTCTGCTGAAGCGATAAATTATTATTTTAAATTACATTAAAGAGTGAAAACTATACTAATTTAAGGTAACTAAAGCAGTAGAAATGCACAGTGAGAAGTGCAGGTCAGTACTGAGGCCAGTGTGTGTAGTAGAGGAAAGGTCTGTATTTTTCACGGCTTCATTAGCATGGAGCTAACTGCAGGATTCCTTTTCTTGACCCGCTGCCTGCTCCTCCACTGATGAAGTCATCCATCAGCAGCATGGTCAGCCCACAGCTCTCAGGAGGGGTGTGTGTGTGTTGTGGGGATTGTACTATATGAGTGGGGGTGTTGTTGGGGGTGGGGTGGGGGTTGGTCTGTGCCTCATAGGCCAGACACTACAGGGGCCATTACATTCAGCCGCAGTAGAGAGCACATCACACCCTGTAATTTAGCCGATTGACTGCAAACACTCACTCACACACATGTACGTGTACACACAAATACACACACGGTATACACTTTGAGAGACATTGAAAAAATGTGCTTGTAGTGGACCGTATACTACATGATCCACCAGTGTCCCAAGAGGCCTTTACATAAAGAGTGAGTGAGAAAGACAGTGTGTGTGTTTGTATGTGTGTGTGTGTGTGAGTGTGAGAGAAAGAGAGAGAGAGAGAGAGAGAGAGAGAGAGAGAGATAGAGAGAGAGAAACGGACAGAGTGGTGGGGGGATAGCGAAGCGCTAGTGCCATTAACAGGCCGCAGCATAATTAACAGAGTTGTTTCGATCGGAGGCTAGCGCTAGCCTCTGCAATAAAATAACCTGCTCATTTCTCTGCCTAATTATTTATAGACTGCACTTCTTTACATTTTGTGGTCAATCAGTTTCTCAGGATATTGGTCTGGGAGTTTGTAATTCGCTCTATTGATTGGATTTGAAGCGAGTGGGGAGATTTTCAATCATTTCTTTGATCTTCTGCGGCAAGTTTGTGTTTCAGCCATTAAGTAAGCATGTTCTTGAGGCTACTGAGGGAGATGGCTGGAAAAGACTTACATTTGTTTTTTTGCTCTTTGACCAATGCTTTTTCACTAATGCAGAGAAAAGGCTCTTGCAGGGCAAGGGCCAGCGGACAGGCCAGTTTGGACAGTGTGCTTGGTGCATTCCGGCCTTCATCACTCTGCCTCCTCAACACTGCACACTCCATTTTGTGTGGCTGCAATTTCAGAGCTGTGCTTAAAGAAGGCATCAGTGAAAACTATGGGTGGCCAACAGTCTCTGTAATAAAACAGGGATGGAGAGAGGGAGTGGGAGAGGAGGTGGTGAGGGGGGAGGTGAAAGAAACAAGCCTGCATTTACTATAATGTGTAGAGCAGAGCCGATGGAGTCCCGCTGAATGAAATAGGATTTTTTAGTGTCGTGTCTCTGTGGTCAGGCAAAATCTCCTTACTCAGGGCTTTTTTCCCTCCTTTCTTTTTCTTTTTTCCCCCTCGCTGGGGGTTTTAATGTCCCCACTCTCCTTGATGAGACATCTTTCTTGTTTGTTCAAACCATTCATTTTGTGGCGGGCGGAGGAGGCTGCCATCGGCCGCTGTATTTATCACCCAGCTCTGCCGCGACACAGCCTGCCACAGGCCGATTGATGACCCGTGCTGAGCCCTAGTGGCCCAGGAAGCCTTAATACAATGTAAATGACTGAGACCCACTTCCAATCTGCTGCTGTCCTCTCTCTCCCCGCTTCAGACGTAACACAGTGTCCTTACTGCCCGTCTGCTGTACTGTGGCCTAGCTGCTTGTTAATATAAGGAGGCTAAATCAGCCGAGTGCACACAGAGCAGATAGCCCAGACAGTCGGCTCCTGTTATACGCTGTTGTTCACTGATGAAAGGGGAAAACACACACACGCACGCACGCACGAACAGCAAAACTCGCATACA
Source organism: Pygocentrus nattereri (assembly GCF_015220715.1). Classification (NCBI taxonomy): domain Eukaryota; kingdom Metazoa; phylum Chordata; class Actinopteri; order Characiformes; family Serrasalmidae; genus Pygocentrus; species Pygocentrus nattereri. The sequence goes on along the minus strand of NC_051220.1, from coordinate 31,678,501 downwards.
AACACACGTGTGTGTGCAAGGGGAAAAAATGCTGGCCTCCTTTGCCAAAGAAATGTCAGCACTTAGCAATCAAAAAATGTATTTTTATGTAAGCATTATCATCTTTCTTTGTTAACAGTTTTAGAATATTAAAAACACAATTAAAAACTGATTAATCCTTCTTTTGTGGCATCTAGTCATTTTTTGTTCAATCTCAGGGTTGTTTTCTTATTAATTGTATGCATTCCTCAAATATCCTTGTTTTCCGACCTTTAATTAAACTGGAGCTATGAGAGAGCGTTACCAGAACTCTTCCTTCCTCAGGACACCGTTATAGAATAATTTTGGGAACATTTTACTGTAGGGCAGCAATCTTAAGGCTACCTGAAACCTAGAAAGCTTGTCATGTAATATTTCCCTGGCTGGGCAGTTACATTTTCATGGCAAATTAAATATACCTACATAAACAGGACTTACTCCAATATGCATCACCTGCAATAAAGGCTGCTTCTGTCAACTTTAATATTCAGTTGACATAACACATGTCAGGTGCATCTATTTTGTCCTGACATTGGGCTGTGACATGACACATTTTCAAGTGAAATGACATAGCACATCATAACAACTGATTTTGTAGCTTAGTGTATATCACAGTGGCATAATGTTGATGCTGCAACATAGCTTAAATCTTCTAAAGGGTAAAATTCAATTTAATCTACCTAAGGGCACAAAATGTTAAATTTGCTGACATTACCAGCATTATGTGAGTGTGACATACACAGTTACAAAGTCTGTCATTTCACCCCAGAAAGCAAGCTGGTTGACACTGACGCAAGCTAGAAAAAAAATCACTGTCACTTGACGTAAACGTTATGTCAGCTTGACAAAGGCAACATATGCCAAATGATGCCCACTGGAATAAATGTTTATGTAAATGCTTATGTAGACCAGTATCAGTAGTTATTAGGGATTATGAACACTGCCCTACAGTGAAGAGAGATGCTAATTTCTCAAGACCTATTAAACCGTAGCTCAACTAAGCAGATTAATGAAATTTGTGGATTTTCCTAAGACTAAGAAATTTTTTACAATCATTTTAGAAGGACACTGGTATGAATGTAAACAAAATTCATTCCTATCCTTCCATTATTCAACATCAAAATGTAATTTACACCCACATACCGCATACGTGTGTGTGAGAGAGCATTATGTGTGAGCATGCGTGTCTGTTTGTGTTCTTGTGTGGAAAGAGTGAATAAAAGCAAAGCCTGGTGTTTGTTCCTTTAGTGTGAGGGCTGATTCCTAATCTGGCTCTTAAAGACATCTGTCACCACAGATCTCCGTTGTTTTGTCATGCTCCACAGCAGAGACAGGCGAAGGAATAAAAAAAAAAAAAAAAAAGGAAGAAGAATCCAAAGCCTGTCATTTATGTTGTCTCGTGTTTGGCATATTGAAGCTGACACAAATAGTATCATTGCATCCCTGGCTGGGGAATTACAGTTTCAGGTAGAACTTTTGGCGATGGGAGACCTTTCGGATAAATGTCTTCTTTTAGCGTTTTGGCTAGCCTTCAGCAGCTGCAGATGAAAAGACACCAGGGATGAGAGAAATCAGCTGCATATGTTTCCCTGTTGTAGCAGTCAAAGGAACGGAGGATTTATTCAGTCCTTATTCACTCAGCCCTGGGTCTAATTCAGCAAGGGAATTCAGCTAGGCTCAAAGGATGTGGTGAGCAGAAAGATTGCCATGTTGCAAATGACTGTAACTGTAAACGTGTAGGTGTGCGGCATGTGGATTTGTGTTTATCTATTGAGGGGGGGGCAGGGTTACTGGCACTGACAAACTTGTTTTACTGCCCCTGACAGTCTTAAGTGTGTGAGTGTACATGGGTATTGGAGTAGGGTAGAGGTCATGACTAAACATGCTCACAATTCAGTCAGTGTAACTGACGTAGAGTTCTGCTTTACATACCATACTCGCATGTAAGAGCTGTCAGAACAAAACCTTTGGATTCTTTGGATACTTTAGTAATGTAACAAGATCTTTTTTCAAGTAATGTTGGACCATTTCCATGTCATGAAATTTTCTCACAAAATAAATTAAACAATGTAAATCAAAATAAAATAAGTAGTGTGGTCCAATTACAAGGTTTTCCAATTACCAGGCTTTGATCTGACAGCAGCAATGTGGGCACATGTTTGACACAAAAGCACCAAAACTTGTAGCATAGGACAACTATAAGGTCTACATTTGTCTATCTAAGGACTAAGCCAAGCTAAATTCAGCTAACATCTTTCTTTCTTGCCTTTTTTTTCAGCACCCGTATCCTTCAGAAGAACAGAAAAAGCAGCTAGCCCAAGACACAGGCCTCACCATCTTACAAGTAAACAACTGGTGAGTCAAGTCTTGATGTCGCTATCTCTGTCACCAGCATAGCTCTGCCTTTCATTTTTGAAAGGCTTCATCTGCCTCTCCCTGCCAGCCAAAGCGGCTAATGCTCATAAAGTGTGAAAAGTGTTTATTTACAGTACCCCCCCACCCCCCAGTTCCCCTTCTGAACCCCCTCCTCTCCGGCTAGCACAGCGCTGGGTGGATGCTAGCAGGATATGAGCGCTTTATCAGGAAAGTGTTTAGGACTAAGTCACTGCTCTCTGTTTGATATACATTTATTCACTTTGATATATTTAAGGAAAGGGGGAAGATCTTACGCCCCCTCCCCTGCCCCCAGACTACCATCCTGCTTCCTCCATCCTCCATCCTCCATCACTAGCAGTGCCACTGCGCTTGCCTGCCCCCCTACCCTCCCCATTTTACACATGCTATATGGTGGATTAAGGCTCCGGTGGCCTGGCCAGCAGTGCCTTTGTAGATGGCTTAGCACATAACTGGGGGTGGTGGATTAAATAAAATGATCACAGAAGCAAAGAAATGATACAGGAATTACTTATCAAAATGCTAGCCCAGGTTTTATCTGCGGCTTAATTTTGTTCAGTACATTCTCGGGGTGATGTTCAGATTAATTGAACTGACAGCTTCTTTTCAGAATTCCGGGAAGGTATTTGCACGGATTTCAGGTCTTACACAAACTTAATTACATGGAACCCCATTTTATCATTCTAATTCCATGTAGCGGGGGTTCTATTTACAAATGAGAAGTCTCTGCCTTTTATTCACAGCTTTTCTTAATATATTTATCAAAGCTGGTTCATTTACAAAGTGCTCTATCTGTTGGATACAGGCAGGCTGACATTAACCGAGCTTTTAGCTTTATCTGGCTCCCAGGCTCGCGAGCCACCCGAGGGTCAATTGATTTTTTGGTTCTGTGATTCATTTTTTTTTCCCTTCATTTTTTCCTGGATCACAATGAGAGACATGCCTGGAGAATTAGCCTGGTTTGTCTGCCTTATCTGGTAGGCATTTTTTTCCTGGGGAAGTCAAGCTACTTAAATTGGCCACAGGAACCGCTGTTATCTGCCTTTAATGCACCCTACAGTGTGGATAGCATTTCAATTACACCAGTAACCAAAGATTAGCCCCCGCTTGGCTGTTTCATGCCTCTTGCCGCCGTTTCAGTGCGCCACGCACCTTACCTACAGGAGCAGAAAATTGAGTTGCCTTGCCTGTGTCATGGTGATTAATGCAGAAATAGACTGCTAACCTGAGAGCGACTGGGAGAGAGAGACAGAAAGAGAGAGAGAAAGAAAGTGAGAGAGAATGGGTGCATGAAAAAGAAAAAGGAGGGAGAAGCAGGGTGCTCTGTTCTTTTTAGGCCTTGAAATCTTGAACACAGGCTGAGATGTTAGGGGTGCTTCTGAAGAGGCTGCAGGAAGCTGATGGAGGGAATCATATCCTCATTCTGGCTGCTCTATAGTGAAAGTGAGTGAAATAGAGAGACTAAATCACCCTCTTTCTATACCCTCACCAGAACCTTTCCTTATATGAACTCAGTGGAGATGCCAGGCTGCGGGCTGCTGGTTGGTTGTAGGCTGTATAGATGCAGAAGGGCCAGACGGCTTCAGGAAAAGCAGCATGTTTCTGGAGCTTTTGCTTTTGCAGGCTTGGAAAGATGAGCCACAGACAGGATGCCGTTTTTTTCCCTTTTTTCCTTTTTTTTTACCAGTCAGGTCGGGACAGTGAGTTAAATGTGCCTTTGTTCGGGCAGGCCCCTTTTCCCCTTTGGTGTCTTCTTGTCCTTCTCAAGGCGGCGGTGAAGAGGCTCAGTATATGACAGACCTCTGCCATATGAAATTCCTGTTGATAGGCCAAAAAGGCCCCCAAATTCCTGCTTTACACAGGCATTGTGTACGACCTCCCTTTGATATTGGGCACTGGCATGTATCTAGCCAACACAGGGAAAGATAGCAAGGGAGAAAGAGATAGAGTGAGAGGGAGAGGGAGAGGGTGAGAGAGGTAGGGGGTGGGTAGGCTATCGTCTTCAGTTTCCAGTTGTCCCGTAAAGGAGGATGTGCTGAATCACGGCTTTGTCCTGAGGCACAATCGGGCCTGTAGGGGGGCACAAGGGTGCTCTATGTGCATGTCAGCAGACGGTGCTTCTCCTTCTCTCACGTGCCCTGCTCTGCCAAAACTTTTCCACCTCTCCCCCTGCCCCTCACCCCCTGACTACCTGCTCTCACCTAGGCCACACAGCTCCAGCTGTAGTAGGAGTCGTACCATATATTTTGTTATTGTTGTTGTTTTGCTGTTATTATTATTGTCATAATTATTGTCATTAAAGGGGCCAATTGTTATCTTTTTTTCTTCTTTATATTATTCTTTATTTATAAGTTTTATGTGAGTTTATGAACTAAAAACAGTTCCAAGTTAGTTTCAGATGATTTTCCTCTAACATGACCTTTATCCCTTAAATAGGCTTCTTTTATAACTGTAAGGCTGATATATATAAATGAGCTCTGTTCTGAATTGCTGTCCTGCATTGTGCTTCAGTCCAGGCTAAAACACTACTTATAACTTCAGTGTGAATGGGCGGAGCTGAACTCCATTAGGCGGAATAGGTGTGTTTTTTGTTCGCTGTCAAAAAACATGTATGTCCAAAATGGTACCTTCACAAGGCAAGAATGTCCTTATGTTTTATTGTTGTAAAGTTAATGTAAAGAGATTTTATTGTTATTTTGATAATTGCTATTCATACATTTATCATGAATTTTTACACCAATGTAAAGAACAGCTGTGTTCAAATGATGTAGAGAAAAAGAAATCATAAAATAGTGTAGATACATGTGTTTTCCCCGTGTCTGCACGGGTTTCCTCCAGGTTCAGCGGTTTCCTCCCACAGTCCAAAGACATGCAGTCAGACCATTCGGACATGCTAAATTGCCTCTAGGTGTGAATGTGTGAGTGAATGTGTATGTCTGTCTGTCTGCCCTGCGATGGACTGGCGACCTGTCCAGTCCTTTCGCCCAATGACAGCTGGGATAGGCTCCAGCACCCCTCGCGACCTAGAAGGAGAAGCGGCTTAGATGTGTCTGTGGGGGGGATACATGTAGGTATTTGGACCGCAATGATTTGTAAATGTTTTTGTGACAGCACAAAATAATTCATAACAGGCTGTTTTTGCAGCTTAGTTTCAATATATGGACTGTACACACTGGGGGAGAACACTTTGTTGAAACTTTAATGATGTTTACATACTAAATCAAACTCTTCTTTCCACAAAGTGAAGAAAATTTGGTTCTGTGGCTCTTGAATTCTATAACTGCTATTACCAGCAGCTTTAAACTTTACCATACCTTGGCAACATTGGACTCGATGCAGTTGAGTTACACATGAAAATCACCTTAAATTGAAAAAAGAATAATAGAAAATGAATATTTTTACTGTGAGACACTCCTACAGCTCAAGGAGCAACAATGCAGGTTAAAGTACACCTTCCCTGCAGATTTCTGTGCAAAGGTGCGGCATTAATAGCTCCTCAAACACTAGCCCAGATTGATTGCCAGAGTGACACAGCATCCTCTCAGATACAGCCTGTGTCAAGATGACCATTAGTCAGTCGTTAAACCAGCTAAACCTATTTATGTTTTGTGGCTTTTTTTAAATGACAGGCAAATACAGTCAAACTGTGGTCTGTTTGAGTTAGCATAGAAGAGCATACTTTTCTGTCCTCGGGTGAAGAGAGAGTGAGAGAAAAGTAGAAAGTGATATATCTATAGAGAGAAAGAGTAGGTTGGGATGCTCCAGCTGTAGTTGTCATTCTTCAGGCCTGTGTGTTATTCTATCAGTCTGGGCTAAATGGGGCTTGACCGCATCCTTTCATGTCTCAGCATCAGGCTCAGCATGACATGCCTCTGCTTACCACCCTAAACGCATCAACCAACCATTAGTTACCCCCAGCCCTTTACACCCAGCCCTGCCTGGCACACCGATGCACCACAGCCTGAAAGATGAGTCTGATGACAGATGAGCAGGGAGAGAGAGAGAGAGACTAAAAAAGGAAGGAAATGGGCCCTTGTTGGGCTGTTGTCTAGCATGCTAGCATGCAGGCACTGGGCCATTTCCCTGCCACTGGAGTCATCACTACTGCCACGGCTGTGGATCACCAATAACAATAAGGAGGGCACTGAGCCACTTTCTATTTTTACCTACTATTCCCTCTCTCCCTCCCTCCTTCCCTCGCTTGCTTGTGGAGGAACAAACAGATTCAGCGGCTAATGAGAGGGCCAAAAGGAGTGCAATAGGTGACTTATTAAAATGGGGGCGGAGCAGAGGCGACCTTAGACCCCCTGCCTGAGGAGGTCACGTGGGTACAGCCCGCGTCATCAGGAGCCTGATGCCCGCTGTAGGCATAACCGCCTCCTGACTGCCCGCAGAGTTGCTGCAGCTGCAGACCTCAAGCTACGCTTAACCTCTATTGGTTTACAGCCACACCTAAATGCCCACCTAGGTGCAGCTGCTAAGCTAGCTGCTTGGAAAACTTCCCCTAATTTGTGTTGGTGCACCTGAATTGCTCTGCCAGCAGCGCCCCTCCCTCCAAGACCATGCTTACCCCTTCTGGCATATTAGTGCTAGCTGAACTGTGTCAGAAGAAGCTAGCATAGGCTTGGAAGTGGGGGAGTTGCTGTAGCAGGGCCATCATGGAGAAGACTCACTTTGAGCACTGAAGAAGCTTTGTTACGTCAACAGCTCCGTTACTCTCCCTTCCTCTTAAAGACTCAAACGAGACATGCAGAAACAGAACGGCTTTATGTTTTTTTTTTACGATTTTTTTTATGACCCACTAACTTGGCGTGCGCAGCTGTTATGAAATGCAAAATAATAACTAATATTTTCCAAATGTAATGTAAAAATATAAATTGGCTGGGCTGCATGTGTTTTTACACTTCTGATCAGAGCATGGGATTTTTTTTTTAAGTGGAGGCATTTGAGTTTAGGCGTACTCACTTTGCCTTCTCTCTCGCACGCGCTCTCTCTCTTTCTCTCTCTCTCTCTCTCACACACACACACACACACACACACACATGCACATACACATACAGATATACAACCACTCTACTTACTCTGTATCCTTCTCTCGCCTGCATTGACGAGATAGTTGACTGAAGTTGCTGGTTATCCGTTTAACTTTGACCCAGATGGAAATGTCAGGCCTTTTTTTGGACGCCACCTGGGAGTCCCGGCCACAGCCATGTTGTGCCCTGCTGCTCTTTCTAAATATACAGTTGCAGAAAGGAGCAGACGAGCAGAGCGGAGAAGAGAGGAGGCCTGAGTGGGGAGCATTTGCAGCTTTCTGGCAGAGCGGCCATCATCATCTCCTCATTTAGGGGCCGCTAATTGGCAGTTAATTAGCAGAATTGACTCTGTTGTCAGATCCCAAGTGTCTCTCCCTCCACTCCCCCTCCCCTCCAAGTTCATTTGATCTGGCTTTCTCCCATAGTGGCACAGTGATAATCCTATTTCAGTGTGCAGCTAGTCTCCAGTGTTCGACTAAATACATATCTCACATTTTGGCACAGATTCCAGGCCTCTCCTGTCATCTGAACAAATACTGTTGAGCCCATTAATGAAACAACATTTCAGTGTGTATCAAATATAAAACACTTTGCTTCTACTTCCTTATTTTCCCACACAGCGAGAGCATATTCACATGGGTGTATATCAGTGTGAATGCAGCAATGCCAGTGCCAGGCAGGCAAGCACTAAAGTACAGTTAACAGGGCTCAGCCCACCTGTTAAAGTGGGTGGGTGGTAGCCTGGCAAAGGCGAGCTCCTACATTTACTGCACGAGCTGCCACTCAGCTATAATCACCAGCTTGGCAATCACTGGCTAATGATGTCAGTGTCATGTTCTCACTGAGAGAATTTTAATTCATAGCATTGATTAATTCAAGCTTTGAATGATGAGAGGAGAATCCTGTTTCAAAGTCTATAAAAATGATATGTAGTAATGCACAGGATGCATGGCAGTGGAAGTAGTAAGAGAGAAAGCACAGTAGTGGAGTCTTTGTACTCCTCCAGTGCTTTTGGCTTTTTTCTGTTCCTCAATGGCTTGGTTTTATTGGTGGGTCGTTTAATAACAAGGGCTGTGCGCTTCAAATGAAAGCAGGCAGCATTTTGCGTGGGCGAGCGGCTTTTTTTATTTCAAGATGGTAACTTTTGTTTGAGGGGGTAAAATGCTGCAAAGAATAAGACAGAGGCAAAGAATGAAGAGACCAAGCGAGGGAGAGAGAGAGAAGGAGAGTACAAGGGGAAATAAGTAGGTTAATTTATTTCATTTGCAGGTAAAGTGTTTAAAAAGGAGAGGAAGTGGGGAAGGGGGAGGAGAGAGAGACAGGGAGAGTGAGAAAAAAAAGAGAGAGTGGAGGGATGCAGTTTTCATGAATAAGCAGCTTAATGCGCGTTGGCACCTCGAGTGAGCCTTGCAGAGTCTCCATGCGCCTCAGGCCATCTGTGAGCAGAATAGCAATTTTATTACGTTGTCATTAAACCAATTTCACAGCAGTATTGTTTGTTAATGAGCAGCCGCAAACGAGCAGAGATGTCACGTACTGGAATAGCAGCGAGATTTGTGACCTCCACTCTGTCTCTTTCTCTCTCCTGCTCTCTTTTCCTTTCTTTTCCTTCCTTTTTCTTTTCCTCCTTTTTTTATCTCTGCTGCGCTTCTTCTTACACATTTGCTCTCTCTCTCTGTTGAATAGAGGGAGCTCAGCCCCATAAAAGAGAAAAGTGCTTAAAGATAAAATGTAAAGTCTATACAGTCAAGGCTCTGTTTATGAGCTTCCATTTCACTTTAGTGCTCATTGGATGGAATGGTTTCTCCATGGCTCTCCTCACTGTGCAGCTGTAAGTGCTGGAATATTGGCCTTGATATGTGCCACTAATGTCAACCCATTTCTGTTTGCTGGAGAGTAGGCAACACAGACAATTCAATGGAAAGATTTAGTGGAACATTTTTTCAAAAGTTTTCCAAACAAAATCCGGAATAAGGTTTAAGTGTGTAGTAACCATAGTTTGATTAGTTTTTTCTCCCTCAGAGTCTACACATGGAAGAACATTCATCAATGAATCTGTAGGTTACACCACAAAAGGACCTCATTGGCTATGCCAGTAGGCTGGGGGTGTGCTGGGATGTATGGGCCTTGGTCCTGAGCTTCCTATGTGTGTGCCCTGGCAGTGCTACTGAGGGAGAAAGTCTCACAAAGATCAATTGGCTTTTTCCACGTCTGACATTATTTATAGACAGCCATATATCTGCTCTTCCTCCCAGCCTGAGCATGGAGTAAATACAGCCCACATTAGAGAAATAAAGCCTACAGTGTGGGAAGGCAGTGAAAGGGTGGGGGTGGGGGTGAGGGGGTGGGGGGTTGACGAAAGAAAGTGAGAAAAGAGATAGAGTAGAGGGAGAGCAAAGTGTTGTGTGGGGCATTCTTTCTGCTGAGTCTGCAACAGTGGGAATGGAGCGAGGGAGTTGGAGGAAAGGAGAACTTATCAGTCAGGGGGTGGACCTGAAGAGATATTCTGACTGAGAGATGTGAATTCAAGCGGTTATCAGTTCAACCCCTAAAAACCTGAGGGTTCAAATGAGTGCCTACACTTTGTGATTACATCACTTGCATAGTTCATGATATTTGATATTATTTTCTGCATAAAAAGCCTAAGGTTCAAGAGGTTAAGGGTGAGGGATATGGTAGGGTGGGGGCTGGCTTGTGGGTTGTTAGTGGGCTGACCAGGTGCATAGGCCTAAGCCTGAGGGCAAAAGCAAGAGAGACAGAGAGAGACATAGACAGAGGCCAAGACAGGCAGCTCCCGACAAGGCTGATCCAAGAAAAGCCTTTAGCCTGCTGCTCGGCATTCTCACCCTGTTCAGACATGCTCTCTCTCTATCTTTCACTCTCTCTCCCTCTCTGGCTGTGTATTCCTCCGACTCACATTCACTCATTTGACCTCATAATCATATCCGCAAACAAGGCCCTAATGTATTTTTTGTACCTGTTCGCGGCTTTCTCTAGAGTCTGAATTTATCGTCCATGCCCTGTGGTGCAGAGGTCCATGCCAATAACCCCATCAAGGAGGACTCCATAAATCAATAGTCTGCTTTTGTTTATGTAAGAATCTGGTGCCAGAGAGCAAGGCTGTTACAGATGAGGTACCATCACAATGAGTGCCAGAACATCGCATGGGGTCCTCAAGCCCCGGTGAAACAATTCACACGTACTGGAACACTTCCCAGTCTGTGTGGATACCAACACTATAATTTGCCATTTTAGGGAAGTCGAAAAAATAGAAAAAATCTAATCTACGCCCTTACACGTTACTCAATGGAGTTATCAAAGTGGGGTGCTGCCACCGAGACCATTCAGCGCTGCTGAGCTTAGAAACACAATAGAGCTCCATCAGGGTAATCACACCCCCTCCATCACTGGCACTCAACCTTATGAATATTTATCAGCCCATCACAAGGGTAATGTTTCAATTGCTGGTGGAACTGAGCATGTGCAGAAGAGCTGTCATTCCTTCCTGAAGAAACCAACATGTTCAACTCTTGGGTGTCACCTGAGGGAGTTTGCCATTGTCCACTCAGCAGCCACAGCTTAGAGTTTTAGGCAGGGGTGTCCAGAGGTGATCTCAAGGCTCAAGCATAGGCATAAGGAAGGAATAGAAGTGGTTATAGTGGATATCCAATGTTTACTTAGTCAAGTGATTATATAAAGCACGAGTAGTTTGTAAATTGAAACAAGAAATACATCATGTATCATCTTGTCAATTTCAAATATATTTGACTGAATATGCAGTGTACAACTGCTGAGAATGCTGGGATACAAGCAGCTGGTAATGCAATAGTCTCATGCAATAGAAAAATAGCAACATCTGTGTGGAGATATTCAAAGATTTCCAACAAAAGATGACAAACTTGTAAAATGTTAGTTGTGTTGTGTTATTATTCTGGACTGGGCTGAAAGAAACATATCACAATATTTTTTCTTAAATGGTAGAGTAAGGATCACAGTGAGCACTGATCTTAACTCTGTGTTGAGGTTGGGAAAATGGGCACTAGATACATACAGAAAAAAGATACATTAACTTGTCAAGTCACAAGGCTGGTGAAAATGGATAAAATGAATGTCTCTGGTTTGAGCAGGCATATCACCAAATTGTTTTAGATTCAAGTCCTCCACGACTGGCAGGTGTCCCAAGTCAGCCAGGTGTCTCGATGTAAACAGTAGTTCCGATAAACGGAATGTGAAGGCTCCTCCTTGCTGTTGATTTTTCTTGTGCTATCCTGATTTGTTTTCTTAACGAGTGAAGAGATTACAAAGTAGTCCTGTTAAGCCAAGAGATCCTGCATGGCAGAAGAGCAATCTCTCTTTCTCTCTCTCCATCCCTCCCATCCTTGTAGTAACAGACAATGTAGCGGGGTGGGAATCTCATCGGGTACATGTTCATTGCTGCTGTGCTGCTGTGCTTTCATTAGTGCAAGCCTGTGATCAGAACAGTGGCAAGAACTCACTCCCACCATGGTCTCAGCAGTCTTCACCTTTTATATAGCCTCACCATGACACCACACCACATCTCCAGCCACAACAAGCCTAATACAAGGCAGTAATAGCCAACACACCACAGAAACTCATGGATAGACAGCGCTATATTGCACATTTCTGTAGCAGGCTAATTCAAACCCCTGTGGTGATGCTGTGAGAGAAAGAAAAAGCAGGGGAAATGAGAGTAGCACTGCAATAGAAGCTCCTCCAGCTGATTCAGCCTACAAGTATTGACTTAGTGGTGAGGCTCAAATGCAAGCTTAGAGCATAGTAGTTTTTGTACCAGATTCAGTGAGTGGCCTACATGGAGACATGCCATGTAGTAGCTGAAGCCACTGTGTTGTCCATCTGCAACATTAGCAGAGCATTCATACCTGCTTGAAGTTCCAGGGCTTTCCTAGCGCTAACGTGGGTCATAGTGTCAAATACTTCTAGCACACTGGACTATTAAGAATGGTGATTTGCTGTGTAGCTTGTTGCCCTCAAACAGGCCTGGAGGTTTGTGTAACTACTCTGTGTGTGTAACTACTGAGCTGAGTGCCACATCAATTATTCAAGAGAGGTTCCAGTGAAGCAAGATGTTTAACTGCTGATCCTTATAGTCTCTCACTGCAGCACTGATACAGTGTACTTCCCCACTCACATGCACACTGACAATATGATATGGTACCCCAAGGGAGGAAGGAGTGCAAGGAACCCTTACAACTCTTTGTTTTCCTATATATGCCATGACCTTATAAGGGGAGCCCCTATTAGAGAACCATGGCAGCCTCTGCAGCTTAAGGTAGCTCTTTTTAATTGCTGGGACTGCTTTGCATTTCCACTGCCCTAAATTCTCTCCCTCTGAAGACAGATAGAGAGAAGCAGAGAGAGTGAGGAGTAAGAGGGGGAAAGTGGAGAGGAAAAACGGGGCACCCTTCCACCCGCTCTGTGTTCTGTCTCCTCGAAACCCTTGTGTGCAATTCAGAGGTATTTGTGTTACGTAAGAAGAGCATTTGAAGCCCCTCTCTACAGGCCCCTCTTTCATGGCAGCAGCCCATTATAGTCCCCCAGCAGAGGCAGGGAGAGGGAGGGAGAGAGATACGTTTGATATGAAGCAAAGGAAATAGATTGGCCTTATTTCCTGTCTGACTTTAGCGGCGGAGGCACTCGTGTTGCCAAGACGATGCAGTCAATTGACACTCAATTTTGTTTGAAATCTCACGCCTCCGTGGTGTCATTATCAGTTTCCCCTGGTAATCCACAAAGCTGCCTGTTTGATTCCTGACAATAAGCACGGCGTTGCGGAGTCTGTTACTCGATTACTGGAGGTTAGTGTAGGAGAGAGAGGAAGAGAAGAGAGAGAGTGGGAATGAAAGGCACTGGGAGAGAAAAAAGACCCATATTTCTGAGAGCATGGTGAGACAGGAGGTGAGGGTGCAGAAGAACACAGATTATACCTGGCCTCCCTGCTGCGCTGCACTCAGGACTCCATACACATCTCTGTGTGGAGGGGCAAAGCAATGGAAAAACACCGGGGCAAGCAGGCCAGGCCCCGGGCCTTAGCAGGCTAGAAAGAATGGGGCGGCTGACCCTGTCCAGGACCTTCTCATTTGCAGGAGGCGGTGTAATGATAGAGGCTCGCTGGTTCTCCCTTGCTGCGGTCAATAAAAGGCAGATAATTGAGAGCTTTAGCAGCTGAATTGAATGACAGGGCAGGGTGACAGCCCCCCCAGTGACCTGCACTAAGGTCCCAGGTGCCACCTGCCCTCACCATTAACCACCAACTACCCTTATACACTCTCATTGAAGTATAGGTCTGCGACTGTGTCTGTCTTCATGTGTCAAATATCTCACAATGGATGCTCACAATATGATATATTCAATTTATTAATAAGCATCATGTAATTGCAGTGCAATCCCAGTGGCTATTGTTCATATCTAAGATGATAAGATGACGAATATATAGCAAATATTAGCCAATTTTGTTAGCTTCATAAAAAGCCTTACGATATTTACATGGCCTTACATAATCTCTGCCCCCTATAGGTGTGTAGGTACATCATCCACCTTGTAATATAGCAAAGCTTATGAATGCACAGAAAGAAAAAAATAAATATCAATTGTCTAAAGTATTAGTGTAAAATCATGCAAAATCGCAACAGTTTACCATAGTATTAATGCACCTGTAATGTGAACAGCGCACGTGTGCATGCATTTTGGGCACGTGTTGGCTCACCCTTTCTTCTTTACTACACTGGTCCCATATGAAAGAGCCTGAGCAGAAACAAAGCTAATGTTTGAGTGAGGAGCTTTTTGAGGAATGAGGCTACCTTACAGCACTGACCACCTCTGTCAGCTTCCATATAAATAAGGTAGATGCACAGCTTTGTTGACACACCCAGGATGTTTTGAAGCACACTTCAAAAAAGACAAAAAGAGGGAAAACCACAGCTCTTGCTCTCCGGCACATAAACCGTATGGAAAAGGAAGAGAATGGCTTATGTGTACCTATACACCATCATCTGATGGATTTTTGTAGGTGGTGGGGTTGGGGGAATTAGGTTAAGTGGGTGAGAAAATGTGTACAGGCTTTTAATCCCTCTTCTGGCAGTGATAATCAAAAATAATAGCACTGGTAAAAACATTCCAGAGCAAAGGTGCCTGCCTAGAGAAGAAAGGGGATTAATGAGGGGAAAGATTAGGTGCCGCCTGAGAGAGAAGGAAAAAGAGAGGGAGAGAAAGAAAGAGAGACGGGGGGGTGAATGGTGTATTCTCTCAGAGGAGCAGAAAACTGGTAGTGCTAGTGTAGGTTAGCCGTGCTTGGTTGCTACAATAAGGCCTCGTTCACACAGGTGTGTTGACGCCTGGGGCTGCCTTGGCCTCAGTCCATTCCATTCAGAGACTGATTTGAACAATAACTATCCTATCTTTTAAAGAAGGGGTGGGGGGGGGCGTCAAAGGAGATGCCTGTGAGCTTTGCTGGGGCCAAGAAAAACCCCGGCGCAGTTGTCAGAGCTTGTTGATGTAGCGAGAGAAAGCGGGAGAGGGTTTTTCTCGCTTTCGTTCTCTTCTCTGCGCCTTATCCCCCCAACCCGCCCACCCCCTTCCACTCTCCAGCAGATTCGGTGGGGTTTGTGCCGCAGGACAGAATGGAGAGAGCAGAATTGGAAGAACAAAGTCCTGCTGTACGAACCAGCAGCTGCTGCTCGCAGGATCAAAGGCGCGACAACCCAGGCTTCCTGGCCCGCGCTGCCACTCGAGGTGTTTGACGGACAGTTAACAGCTGGGCCCACTCCTGCCATGCAGGGGTCGCCTCGGACTGTCCACCAAACCAGGGGGTGGGGAGGGTTAAAGGAGGGGGGGTGACATCCCTCCACAGGGGGGTTCCCTGCCCTGGGATGAGTTTTTATTTTAGTGGGAGCAGACCACAGGTGCTGTAGCTCCACATTGCCCCCCTATTTGTGTTTTTATCTGGGAGACTTACCATTAAAGGCAAAGCTATGGAAGAGTTACAGCTCCTGGCACTCTGGAGATCATGGCTGGATGGAAAAGTCCCAGTGCCAGAATTCCTCTTTTTCAGATGTAGTCTAAGCTCTGATGGACTCCAATCTGGAATCTATGAAATATCAGCCATCGCAGCATGTCTGGCACAGAAAGAGTAAGAGTCACTGGCTTTCTCTGACTACATCACTACATGATGCTACACACGGGGGGGGGGGGGTGCTGCAGTGCTATTGATTTATTTTAATTAGAAGCTCGTTAAGTCGTGTCAGTTTGCAAAACAAATATATAATTCTTTGTCTGATTTTCCACTTGGGTCTTAATGACTCCTGCTGACTGAGAACTGGAGCAGGAAAATAGCTCTCCAAGACAAAGAGAAAGAGTGCAAATTCTCTTCATATGTCACACAGAGGAATGCAGCTGGAGTTTGGGGGTTTGAAGCCTGTGGAAAAAAAGTGGTGAAGGGAGAGGAATGGCAGGGTGAAGGGGGGCAGAGAAGTGGCCAGATCCGCCGAGAAGAGAAAAGGTGAAGCACTTTTCCCTTCTGAGAGAAGCTCCAGAGAACTATGTAAACACCACAGTGGCCTGAACGCAGCCTCACACACATGCACACTCACACACTCCGCTCGCTCTCCCATCTGCACTGAATCAGGCGACAGGGTGAGGTAATGCTCGCCGCTTCATGTCTCCCGACTCCTGTTTTAACTTAAAGAAGAGAGAGATCTCGGAGAGGAACGGCTGGAGGAAGCCTCAGTGCGCTCCTCCCCTTGCTTGCTCCATCACTCTCTCCCCCTCTCGCTTCCCTCCCCTCCTCTGGACCAGCTTTGAAAAGATCCTCAGATAGTTCATGATAAATCCACAGATAGGTGCAAGCTGGGGACTGGCTTAAATAGTTACCGTGTTTCTCTGAAAAAGAAAAAAAGGCCAGTCCACCCTGATATGAAATCTGTATTTACCCCACAGCAGATTAGGAGCTGCCGGTGGCCTGCAGACACACGCGTGACCCTGTTAGTGGGTGATAATTGGGACATGTTTGCTTTTATTAAACCCACGCTTCCCAGGTTTAATCTGTGTACACTTCACAGGTCAAAGTTGACACCAGAGCTGTTTTTCTCCCTAGAGCCATGTCCGTCTTTTTTCATCTCACTGAGGAGTGACTTAAATAGTTTTGTTTAGGATTTTCTGCCCAAAAACAGAGGTATGGAAGCAATGAGATTAAATTGGAAGCAGAAGACGTTGAAGATGTTCTCATAACTATAATCAGCAAGTGGGTTCGGTTTAGTCTGAGAGTGCTGTATGTTGCACAAGCAAAGCTGAGGAATTTTGTTAGAGTACATATCCTTTCCCTGAGCCTTTGGCCTGGTATGATCTTTATGCACTGCACACTTGTTTTTGCACAGTTGTGCATGGTTCTGGCTGTTGAAGCATATTACAGAGCTCAACAGCATTTTGCACATGCATTTGTGCATGCTTCTGGCTGCTAAAGATTTCTTAGCTCGAGTGCTCAAGAGCTCCAACCTCAGCTCTGCTCTGCAGTGAAGCTAGCAGCAGCATGCAGGCAGTTTCCTCAGAGCAATGTGATCACGCTGGGTCCTCTCACTCTGTCACTGCAAACTCGTCAAACAAGTGACCCTGGCCCTGATTGGCTGAGCTCCCAGGGCTGCTCCCCTGTGATTGGTTGACTGTTTTCTCTTGGCTGGGCTCCAGGGCAGGGTGGTTTGGCATTGGGGCTTTCTCAGGGCAGCAATACTGACAACAGGAGCCAGTTACCAGGTGTGGCCACATTACAGATCACTCTGCTCTCTCTGTCTGACTGAGCAGCGGAAGTACTACAGTTACTAAGTAGTACTAGTAAAATTCAGTATTATGATATTTTCCTAAATATATTGTGCTGTTTGATAAAAGTTAGGAAGCCATGCTTCTTGAGCACAAGTAATTCTGAAAGTATGTCTTATAAACCTGACATAATTTGTTTTACTTGGACTGTGTTGTTTTGTACTACTTGTTTTAAAATAACACCAGTTAAGGGTTTTACAGTATTGTAAACCTTAACCAGATGGAAAGCCCAATTTTAAGAAAGGAAACTATTTAGTTAGATTTTTTACACTGTTCATTCAAACAGTCCCTCCCAGCAAATGCTTTAAATTGCCGGTTACTTTTAATGTTGAGGTTTTTGCTACCTAGCAATATTAATAAAACTAAAAATCACTACTATGTTACACCAATACCGGCATACTGATATAGACGATACATCATCCGGCACTAACATTGAGGCGGTCTAGTGATTCAGCAATACTGCCATTGCAAAACTCCCCCATATAATATTACAGTGCTGCTCCATGTGTTGTGGTATAGCAGGACAGAGGAGGAGTTGATTTTAGTCCTTAGAGAGCAGGAGGGGGAACTACGGCATGGTTTCTAGTCCCCTGGCTGCCTCTTTAACACACAGTCCAGCCTGGATGTAGTCGAGCTCCCCTTGGGCTGTTTGAGTTGAGATTTCTGGCTAGGGATCGAGTGTTGATGCAGCTCCACGGTAGAGTGAGGTCAAGTGGGCTCCTGCAGTTTTTTCTCCATTATTCATATTTGCAGCAGTTGTGGTCTGTGTGTTGTGCTGCTCTAAATCTCTCGTTCCGACATGGGCTGTGAAAGTTATCCACTGACAGGGCGTGACGCATGAAGGAAGACAAGTTTCACGCTCATTGTCATCTGTTGCAGGAAAGGAACATATATGCAGATAAATTTTACTACAACATAGATCTGTGCACAAAAGCTGGGCACCCCTGGACAAATAAAATATATTGTTTTGTTTTTTTCTGAGACAAAATAAGTGCACATGCTTTACAGACAACACAATGTAATGCACAACTACTGTGTATTTGCTTAATTTCACATGAAAAACCTAAACAAACATTGTATAATTTACCAATATGTTTTATATTTATATTTTTACCAATGTGTTAAACTAGCAAAAAACAGAAATTGTGCTATAAAATGCCACATTTAAATCTCATCCCTGTAGAAGATGTAATAACTTTTCCCTTTGAAAATAAACAAAACGTAATTTAACTGAAAGTGTTCAAATTTTTGCACACAACGATACATGCACAAACACACAAGCTCTGGGCATGTAATGTTATTTTCCTTCTTTCTTTTCCCTGCTGAATTCACTCCTCAGTTGATTTGTAAAAGCTGTTGGCCTACACATTAAACACTGCCAGCCAGAGTCTTTTTTCCTGCAGTAATGTACACATTCTGTAGAGTATCCAGAGAAATGACCTTTCAGTGACCCCTTCACCTAGGCTTTAATTATTTGTTTGAAGACAGCATGGAGTTCCCATGCTGGGTGGAGGGAATGGGGGGGTGATAATACCAGTCAGTGTGCTCACAGGGGAATTCAGCAGGGGAGTAGGAGTGAGAGGGTATATAATGCTATGCAGGCTTAGGCTATAATAAGCACTCTACCAGATGTAAATAGTAAAATATAGTGGTAAGAGTTTGGAAGGACCCTGGTCTTCACTCGTGGTCCAGAGCTGGTTACACAGTTGGGACTCGCACAGGGAGGTGGTGGTTGCGGTTGGGTCCCTGGTGTGATCGCGAATACAAGTGTGTGTCAGCAGGCCCCAGCTCTAGTGTGCCAGCTCGAGCTGCCTCTCTCTGGAGGCTTGGTGCGGGTGTTGTTCTAAGCACACCCCATTAGCAGCTCATGGGAGGAGGGAAAACAGTGTTATCAGGCCCAGCTCTGATAATCTCAATTGGCTTTACTCAAACTGATAAAAGGCGCTTTGGGGGCAGGAGTGGGCCCTGGTCAGCCCCCGCTGCGTTACTGTGGCAACAGTTTGGAGAGGGAAAACAGACGCTGTGGTCTCTGGGTGTTTGTGTGTGTGTGTGTGTGTGTGTGTGTATGTGTGTGTGTGTGTGTGTGTGTTGTAATGTGCAAAGATGTGGCCGATGGGGACAGCGTTGACACGAAGGGGTCAGTTCTGGTGGCAGCTGTTAAAGAAATAGATGAATAACTTGTGTTCGTGTGTGGCATTCTTGTGCAAACATGTCATGTTTCGTTCAGTACAATATTTTTTATACCTACTTCCTGCCAAAAATGGCATCAAATATTTTAATAAAGAAAAAATCTATGCAAATTCCAAATCAAACTATCTAGTAGCTGAAGTGTTTGTGATTGGTTCTTTAGCTGTAGGTATAGTGATGAGCTTTGATATGCTGTGATAGTAAGTGGGCATATTCTTCACCTGGGAGGAACATTCCTAACATTACGTGTTTATGGTCCGGATCTATGGGCGGGAGGTTGTGCACATGGTTCTGATTTGAGCCTTTGAGCACTCTCTTTAAGGCAGCACTTGAGACACAGAGTTTGGTAAGCCTAGTTGCTGTCGGCCCAGAAAATCCTGATAGGGGGGATTTTTTTCTGTGTTTACTTGCTCAGCTGGTTTTGATGCCAGCGGCTGAATCTTCACCTTGCCACAGGCACAGTGGCATTTCTGACAACAAAGACAAACCACAGAGAAGACATGACTCATGCCTTTGATTTCAGCTATCACAAATGGATCATTATGATGACTGTGCTTTAAAACAGATTTCAGTTACTAATATTAGACCCTGCACATCTAGGCGAAATCATTTCTGTGATATACTAAAATTAAAGATGCCTGCACCTCTGTGGGTTTCTAATTGCCCTCCCTCAGTACTGTGCCCTCTGTTAATACCCACCATTTCTCTTTCATGTTCGAATCTCTCATCCCTTGCGCTGGAACTGAAAGGAAAACCAAAAGAACTTTCAGTGCACTCGGCCAAATGAGCCAGTCTTCTCTTTTCCCAACTGTGTGTTTTGTAAATTTAAACATGTCACTTTGAAAGCCCAGATTACGGGCATTTAAGTTAATAGGAGAAGGTAAGGGCAGGTATCAGGGGTTCATGAGGGATTAGAAACCCAAATTGATTCCAGTTCTCCTTGCATCTAATGACCAGTCCTTTAGCATTGCCCTTGATGTGTTAGGCTATGTCCACTCCCCCTCCCTTTTTTCGTTCAGGATAGCCCTGCCATGATTTGAAACCTCCCTCTAATATCAAACACATGTTGGTACCTGTAGCCTTAACTCCTCTGTGCAGTTGGAAGGGAGTCTCTTTGAGCACAGAGTGGCCAGCTTGCCTTTGACACAGCCCTGGGCGTCCCATTCTGACTGGAAGAAAGGGTTCCCCTGGCTGGCACTAACCTCCTGATGACCCCGCAAGCTTTACAGTCCAAAGCGGCAGGAGAGAGCAGGGCCGGGAAGGCTTTGTGGAACTGCACTTATTTGCCGCTGCGGTGGTGATAAAACTTCAGACAGCCTAATTGATGGGCTTGCTGACATAACAATACCTTGTGAAAGCACAGAGTGGCAATGCCTGGTCCTCGTTTAAAGACAGCTGGAAGGGGAGCAGAGCCCCCTACAATGCAGCCAGAGAGGGGGGCAGAGAAAGGGGGAGTCAAAGGCTGAAAAGAACCATTTGTGTCTTGCCCCTCACAAACTTTTAACTTATTCTGAATTTCTAATGAGTGATAACCCACCAAGAATAATGTTTATGTGCATGAGAGAGAAAGAGAGGGGCTGGGAGGTTTCGAGGGGGCTGGGGGTGGGGGAGTGGGGGTGCTGTGTGAAGATGCAGCCTTAGAAGTTTCAGAGTGTCAGTTGCATAGTGGCCTCACCACAACTACATGTAATGCTTGTGGAATGTCTGTAGAGTAGCCATAGCTACCAAAAGTAATCAGAAGCTTTATTACGCTAAAAGAATACATCATAAGGGACATTAAAAAGGATACCTTGTCGGGCTCCCAAGCCTGAGTACAATCGCTCTTTTGTTGTTGTTTCATCGTTTTGATTGCTTTTCAAGGAGCTAGCTGCTAATGCGGCCATAAAGTCATGCAAATGGCTTCGTCTTTATTGTGGTCTGTAATGAATATTTGTCTCATTTAATGGCAAGGTGATTTAAAGTGTCTTTCTGTCTTTCTCCTCTTCTTTTTCCCAGGTTCATTAATGCCAGAAGAAGAATAGTACAGCCCATGATTGACCAGTCAAATCGAGCAGGTAAAGCCATTGCCTCTTTCTGTCCCTCTGCTCTCTATTCCTGTCAGGTCTTTGGCAGATAAACATTCGCACAGTCTGCCATTACGGGGCAAGATCCTCCTCCCTTTCCCATCCTCTGCTTTCTGTGTTCTCTATGGGACATGTTCCAATATGACCAAGCATGTTAGCTGATTGGCTCTAATTAGATGTTTCCCAATCTAGCTTGTTAGAGGTACATTAGCACACATTCTCTGTGAAATGCTAATTTGCCACAAGAGGACTTTACAGGAATGTTAGGAGCATTTTAAGTATCTCTTCTTGATGTGCTCCTTGTAATTTGTGGTAATTAATTAATTTTCAAAATATGAAGCAAAATTCCAGTGGGTTTTGTGTTTATTGATTTAATTTTGATTTCTGCCTCTGGGATACAAGTATGGTATAGTATAGAGTTACTATTCTTGTACATGGTAAAAAAGATTAGGCATTATAAATTGATTACATGTTGATTTGCCATATCGTATAAAGGCCAAGATGACAAAAAGCATGGTGCATAAAAATGCCACTCTGTAATCCACAAGGTTCTGCTAGAACTTATGCAGAAGCCACTGAGATCTCAATAAAATGATCAGCAATTAATTAGTCTTAACAGTAGAAAGCTCTTTGGTGATTTTATAGCTACCATATTTGGTCCACAGAGTCCACAAATCGGGATGGAGGTTATATAAATGAAGTGAAGCAATTATTGAAATAGGATTTGCTGAAACTGCTGCAGCTACAATGCCTGGGATATGTTGTCAATATTGGAAAGCATGCTTAGAAACTGTCACAATCAGCAAACTCCCCAAAGACAGCATGACTAACAGCTTCCCTTAATCTTCTGGGCTTATAGATTACTGGGGATAATACACTTTAGTCCTGACATACACTGTTTGTTACTCACTTCAGAGGGTACCTCCTGTACACAGCAAATCCCCCCAATGCATGGCCAATGCTTTCAGCTCAGTACAACAATATTTGGTAAAGGTCAACAACAGAAGAAGAGTTCAGTAATTTAACTGAACATCAGGATCAAGAAGATACTGGATCATTGGCATGACTGAATTTTAAGTCTGCCAGTTTATAGGTAAATGTCTTTATCAGGGAATGGCAGTGCTTTTGTTCTCTAATGAATGTATGCGAGTGTACTGGTGTGGCTCTCCATGTTTGCATGCTAGGCCTTTGACTCATGAATGTCTTGCAGTATGTTTGGGCTGGAACTGGGCTATTTGCTGATTGTCTGGTATGTCTTCTCTTCTTCCCCCCTCATGTCCACGTTTTGACTACAATCAGGTTTTCTTCTTGATCCTTCAGTGAGCCAGGGAGCAGCGTACAGTCCAGAGGGCCAGCCCATGGGCAGTTTTGTGCTGGATGGCCAGCAGCACATGGGAATCCGGCCAGCTGGTAAGTCTATATCTGATCACCTGATGCCCACTTACTAACCACTGTGATTGCCATTGCTAGTTCCGGTTTAGTTCCTTGACCCCTGAGCTCCTCTAGCATGCCATTACAGCCTCTACATGCCTGCTGCCTGCCTAAGCACATTCATTATTCATCTCAAGCACATGAGGACAAATTTCAGTCAACAGGGTAGAAGACACCGGCTTGCTTGCTTTTCTTTTGCATCTTTGCTGTTTTCCTACTGTACCTGTCCTTCTTTAGTGTCGGGCTATATCCTCACTATCTGTGACTCATATCGCTCTGTGGTGTTTCTCTCCTCTTTCAGGGCCTATGACTGGAATGGGGATGAATATGGGCATGGATGGGCAATGGCACTACATGTAACCCCCTCCTTGTAAAAACTCAATGAAAAGGGGGAAGTAAGTACGATTGTGCTTTTTTTCTTTTCCTTCTGTGTGTTTTCTTTTTTTTTTTTCTGCGGTTAGGATCCCCATGATACCGACCCTAAAATAGCACCAAAACACAACCCTCATTCCACCAAACATAGTGCATTGGGTGATCCTATTTTATAGGTCTAAAGGGAGAAAAGGAAGTATTCTGAAGTGTCATACTGTGATGCCCACCCTGATGTCCCCAGAGGAGTGGACTTATGGCGCCAGAAGCCAGAAAAAAAAGAGAGAGAGAAAAGTCTTGGCTGCAAATTTATTTATCACAACAGCGGCATCACTCTCCCCATCTCCGGCAGCCAATGCAAATGTTGGACATTTAGGGAAAAAATAACATCTCCAGGGGCAGGGGCTGACGGGGAGAAATTAAGCAGGCTCCACTGAAGCGATAAAGAAGGAGAAGTGAAACTGTCCTCGGAGTGACATAAATCTGTCTGGGGAAGGATTGATGCCCAAATTATCTTATATGCAAAGACGGGAACGCCGCAGTACATTACGGTCCCTGGGCGAGATATACGGGCCGGGGGTGACACGGCCGATCCTTCACTGGGGGGAACCCGTGTGTTTTGATTATTTTTTACAGGGAAGAGGGGGGCCACAGTGTCCCAACATAAGATGCAGAGACAGGAGAGACACTGAGATAAATTCAAAGGGACAGAGACATTAAAGAATGAGTGCATATAAAGGACTGGATTTCTCCATTGCCTGTTCTCTCTTTCTTTCTTTCTGAGGCTAAACGGCCGTTGCCTGATTAAGATACCCATTACACCTCCTGCCAGCACTGTGGCACTGACATTTGAGAAATCAAGACATATCACATCCCAAAGGCGCCGGGGCAGAGGAAATTTTATTTAACACCTAAACTCCTCTGCTCAATGAGGCACAATATAATAACACTTACCTTGATTAAAAGAACCCTTTATATGTAAATAGGCAGCGGATTTTCAAAAGGGTCACCATGGCATTTCTCCTGACAAAGCCCACCCCTACCCCCCACACCCATCTCAACGCCACTGCTAATGGAGTCAAAAATGCGGAGAGCAATGTTCCCTAAAACAGCCACATAGAGACAACATTTGCTCAGCTTGGATAATTCTTAATATAGGCTATATAATTTCTAGACTATTTAATTACATAACATATTTTATGCTTCATGACCAATTACATTAATAGCTTAATACAGAGGAATATTACCCTCTCTTGATTTGATTACGCAGCCACACAATATGGTATATTTGATAGTTAATTATCATCAGCCATTGAGCCGACTGCTCTGCTGGAGCAGGCAGAGAGAGTAGGCCGGTCGAGGCAGCATTATTGTCTTCAGATGGTTTTACCACTCCTGTTAATAAAGGGGGCCCACAGATCTACTTAACAGAATGACTGCAGCTTACAAGACTTGAGATTACCAGCTTACAGTGTCAAAAACATCTGTTGGGCCTTTTAACAGGAGCTGCTCTAGGTTATATGGAGGTGAGTGCACTCCTCCTGCCCTCTCTGGCTAGATTGATTTACTTTTTTATGACCCCGATAGTGTGCTTTTAAAAGACCGCTTTAACAAACATGTGCATTTGAATGAAATGAAGTTAGGTGGAAAGCGAGTATTAGAAAATGTCATGGCTTTCAGCCGGCGATATCGGCCATTAATCTCACCCTTTGCTGCTCTTTTTTTCCCTGCCGGGCCCTCCTGTGTAATTTCTTAATTGCAGTGTACCAAGGTAGAGGAATGCGGAGAGTGAGCATGCCTAGTGACCTTGGGGCGACCCCCTCTTCCCCCGCCTTAACTGGCCGTTGCTAATCCCCCAGGGGTTCACATTACAAAGCAGTGAAGTCCAGGCCTCTGCTGTCCCCTGGCCTGCTTCTGGCCCCGCCTGCAGCTCCTCAGGCCCGTTCCTGAGGTCTAGACTTCGTCCACACCCATACCTGCAACCCATGCTGGAGAATGCAATACAAGTCATAGTTATTGTCCTCCAAGTCTCAGCATGCATCACAGCAGCGTAAGATTTAAGCAAATTGTAAAAGAATACAAGTTTTTAACTCCTCTGGGTTTGGGTACTTTATGTTTCTTGCTTGTTCTCTGTCTTTCTCTGGGCTTTGGCTGAAATTTCGACCACCCAGACCATATCCCCTAGTTTGACAGCTGCTCATTTTGCTCACTTTAAAAGTTTTCCTGTTGAGAAAAACATACATTGTGTACTGTTCTTAGCTCCGTATGCTGTGATAGTTAAGTGAGCCCTAAATTATTTAATAACTTCTTAAAGGGGTTTAATTCAAATGTGTTCACAGCAGTGTGGCCCCCTGAGAAACGAGCTGCTCTCTTTCTCACTAAGGGGAATTGATGTCTCTACATGCTGAAGTAATACTTTAGCTTGTTTCTTTACATCCTGCCAGCTTGCAATGTCAGTGGATGGATGTGCAGATCACTTTACGGCATGAGAACTGACCAGGAATGTATCAGGCTGACCATATCCCACTCGCCATGGAAATGCTGTAGTGTAATTTTTCATGAATGTGCTGTATGAGCAGGCCCACTGATAGAGGTTTGCTCTGTGTTCCTCATTTAATCACATATGTATTTCAATGGTCAGTGTGGATTTTAATGTACAGAATAAGACCACTGTGTTGGAGAAGTATCAGCTGTCGTATTGAAACCTTGTAGCTACTTTTTATTATTATTATTTTTAAACTGTTTCAAAAATGCTACCTGCACTATACGTTATATGACAATTGCAAAGAAATGGTCCAAACTACATTAAAATCATGTTATTTATTTATTTATTTCACTGTTACATTAATAGCATTATGCAGAAGTCAGGGACCACACTTCATTCCATTAATGTCTAGTCAAAACATCCATTAAGTAAACATTAATAATACATTTATTAGCTTGAGGAGAAAAAGCAGAAGATACATATTTAAAAACAAATTACACAGAAGCCTCAAAAACTAAATATAACATTAAAATGTTCAGTATTTAACATGTCCACACTTGCAAAACTTGCTTTTAGTTTATTGAAGAAATCTGCAGGAATGTCTAAAGCAAGAATGTAGTTTTTTCTCTGATGACAGCTTATGCTTACATGATGGAAACAATTTTGGTGGTCCACTAGCTTATTCGCTGTTGTTAGGAGTCTGATTTTCTGTATATCTTGAAATATTTTTGAGGCAGTATCTGTTTACTCTAAGTGAAAATAGCATTAATCACACAGTCTGGCTATTTGCACTAACTTTGCCTGGCAAATCATGTGATTAAAGCACACCAAAACACCTATTTTTGTTGTATTTTCATATTTTCAACTAACAAAAATTATTAGTTTATTAAGTATTAACCAGAACATAAGTGAGTGCAATTTTCCATTCACTCCACATAAGTATTCAGTAAATAATTAATTTAAATACCAATCCAATATCTATATAATTATTTTTTAAATGCACATATACACACAAAAGCAAGTGTAGATCTAAGCAATAGCAGTAACACATCAAATGAGGACAGTAACACCGAGAGAGAGAGAGAGAGAGAGAGAGAGAGAGAGAGAGGTTGGTAAGAATGACCTCAAGTACAGCCTAGAATAAAAGCAGAATAATTTTATTGCTGAACTATAGGCTAACAGTGCTGAATCAGCAAAATATAAAATAGCATATAATTATGTGTGTAAATTGCACAATGTTGCTTTGAAGATAAAGTGTGGCTAGTAAATTCATGCATTCAAGTGTATATAGCAATATAATTCTATTTGCACTTAGCATAAATAGCAATTGCCTTTTTTTTTAGTCCCTAACTTTTTATTGTCGCCTTATGGAAAGGAGTTGTTTTTTCTCACATGTCAAAATTTTTCACAAATATCTCCCCAAAAAAGAAAAGAATAACTTGTACTTAATAGATGTTTTTGGCTAGAAAATGAAATAAATGAAGAGTTTTCATGGTAGTGCACTACCATGTAGGACATGTTTTCTACTTGTGTGAAGTGTTTCATTTTGGAAGTAGAAGGTTTTTGTTACATTGGAGTTGTCATCCTGAATGCGCTCATAGCAGTGTGTAAACAGTAGCAGTGAGCAGGACCGTGTGTAAGCAGGATTGCTGACTCTCTCTCTGTCTGTATTACAGGTCTGCAGGGCATGCCAGGGGAGTTCGTACCTCAGAGTGGTCCTATGGGCATGAGCATGGCAGCGCTACCTTACCCTCCTCCACCTCCTCCTCAGATGACACACCTGTCCCAGCTGCGGCACGGACCCCCTCTGCACCCCTACCTTCCCGGCCCCACGCCGCCCCACCCCGCCATGCTGATGCACGGAGGACCCCCCCACCACCCAGGAATGACCATGTCTGCACAGAGCCCCCCTCTTCTGACCCCCATTGACCACAGCACTGGTGGACAAGGCCTGGACATCCACGCCCAATAGTGTAAGGGAACCCAACGACAAGAGCAAGAAAACAAGTCCAACTCCCCCTCCAACTAAAGCGATTTTGAGACTATTTTTAAGAAAAGAAGGAAAAAAGAACAATTTTGACCAGAATTAGACACAAAAAATGGAATTCCAGATGAGCTGTGATAATTTTTTATCTTGTCAATTTTGTTACTTTCATCGACAGAGGACCAAGCTGACAAGAACACTTTGTAAAGTCTTGGGCTTTTGTTAAAGATCAACAGAAGATGTTTCAACTGAACACATGAAAGTGCAAACTCAAATAAACACGTACACACTCGCACACACACTCACACAACACAAGCAGAAACATACGCGTGCTCTTGTTTGAACCATTTTAAAGAAATCGTTATGGAAGATGAAAAAAAAAGACAAAAGAGACTCCAAGAGTTATAACTACTGTAGTATAAAAGTATAGACACTAAGTTAAAACTTGTGCATTTTTGTTGATCACTCCATTTCTGTTTTCCTGAGCTAGTCCTAGAATAAAAGGTTAACCCCCTCCCACCCCTGCTTTTCACACTGTGTGTGCTGTTCCCTGAGGGAGAGATGGTCTCGTCGCAGCAATAAAAAAAAAAAAAACAAAATAAACAAACATCTCAGAAATCTCGGCCCTAACACTAACACTAGAGCGGGCAGCGGACCTGTTCCGGTAAGGACCAGAAGTAGCACTCTGTCAGAGAGGCTGCTGAGTGAAGCCTGCTCTCTCTGTACCATTCAGTCTCAACCTTTACTTCACACCCCCCCCCTTTTTTTTTTTTTTTTTGCTCATGAATGAATGTTTCCCTGTAGGTAAAGTTCTTAGTTTGAATTGCCCAAGCACTGGATTGTGTTGGTTTTATACATTTTTATTTTATTATTATTTTTTTTTCTTTCTTTTTTGTATCATGGACTCTCAGAGGAAGAGCCTATTGAAGGAAGCAAGCATATCCATGGAAAAGCAACATCCTACAGTAGTTTCCAAGCCTCTGGATCAACATACGCACCATATGGACAAGACAGACACAATGGTGGATTCTTTGGCACTTAGAGAAGCTATTGATGGTTGATGCACCAAAAACCTAAAACTTAAAAAAAAAAATAAATAAAAAAAAAGAAGAGGAAAAAAAAGAACTTAAATTATGAACTCAAAGCTTGGAGAAAAAGCTAAGAGAATATTGTAACAAACTTCGTACAGAGTTCAGTCTATTAATTGTTTCATGTTAGATATTCTATGTGTTTACCTCAATTGAAAAAGAATGTTTTTGCTAGTTTCAGATCTGCTGTGGCATTGATATTGTATGTCCATGAATTCCTTCCTTTTTCAGCACGTGTTCCTCACTAGATGATAAAAAAATGCTGTCTCCCTTAAGCTTTGTCAAAAATACATTAAATACTTGTATGAGGACTGTGACGTAATGTTTAAAAGGTGTTCAGTCACAAAATGCTGTAATAAATATTTCATTTTTGATTTTGTTAGAATCCTGTGTGCTCTAGTGTACGCTTTGAAATGACGACCAGCAACCACTATTATTACTATTATTATTATTATTATTATCATTATTATTATTATTATTATTATTATTATTATTATTATTATTATCATCAGCATGGTATTTTACCCCTCAAAATGTCAATGTTCGTGCTCAAACTGTGTATTATTTTTATTGTGCTGTTTCTGGGCTGTGAAAGGGGAAATGTAAATGGTTTAATAAGCGCGCAGAGCTGTGTGCTCAGCATTAGTGCGGAACAATAGGTGAAGAGTCTGAGCCGTTTTCTCTCCTGTTGAACAAAGGCGGTGGAGAGTGCAGCGCTCCGCGGCGCCCCCTGCTGGCCCTGCAGCTCTGCGCCTGCAACTACTGCTCTAAACACTCTTCACTCAGATCTCTCCTGTAAATATAGAGTAAGAGTGAATGAGAAGGTGAGCGCTGGTCTGCTCGGTGTAAAAGAGCTCATCCGCATTCTTTTAGTTTTTTAGGAGAAATTCAAGGAGCTGTGCGCGTGCAGGTCACTCATATTTATGAACTACAATATTAGCACTGTTGTAAAATTAACAGCAAGAATTATTATTGCAGACAGTTTCATTTATTATTATTATTATTATTATTTATTATTATTATTATAATCAGTAGTAGTAGTAATAGTCGTTTTTTTACCACTGGCAACAACAACAACAACAACAATAATAATAATAATAATAATAATAATAATAAAATGATAATAATAAAATGATAATAGTGAAGCTGTTTCCTGGGAGCTCTGGTGTAAATATAGAGCAGTAATTCTTGTGTGTTTGTTTTGTTTGTCTGTGTTTAAAGTGCTGTATTTGCTGTTTTACACACTATAGTGTTTACACTAAATCTCGCGCAGTGTAATAGCAGCACAGATGGCACGCGAGTTCAGTTACACCTAAATCTAAAAATACAGAATTCACTGAGCTCACGCGGACGTTACTATTCCGATATTTAACATTTCATTATTTATACTTACAGACAGGTTGAATGTTGTGCACAGGCTACTAGACACGGTGTTATTATTTAACATATAGAGCGATAATAAAGGAGTGACGTAATGTTAAATGTAACAGATTTAAAAAAAAACATTTAAAATATCTTAAAAACAGGGTCCATTCTTCCGTTTGCTGTGACTTCGTTAGAGCCGAACCGCTTCTTAAGGAAACACTTTAACCAGGGTCTGTTTATCTGTGTTTATTTTCTCTTTATTCACGCACTAAAACATTTATTAGCACTTTTAAGCTTATTCGCGATCAACGATCATCCAGACGGTGACGCGCAGGTTTAACCGTTAAATGAATTTATCAAACCATCACGTCTGATGGACAAACCGGACAGAAAAAAAAAAAAAACAATCTGAGGGCAGAGATCAGATGCAAAGAGGAAAAAATGCATTATTGTGGGGAGGGTGAATTTCAATATTAATAGTTTTTCCCTCCTTCTTCTCTTCTCCTCTCTTCCTTTGTGGGAGACAGAAGGCTGGGCTGCCTTTGCTCCTTCTCTTTGCCGATTCGGTGTGACAGGAATGATGGATGATCCAGGCGAGCTAAACAACTCCACCCCTTCATCTCCTTTCTGTCAGAGCTACTTGGGCCACTGCTGCTGGAATAAAACGCGCAATATTCCCCCCAAACTCCCCCCACGACGCAACCCCCCCGCCCCCCCCCAAACCACATTACATGTCCACAATAAAGCAGAGAAAACGAGAGCAGCCGTGTGCACAAAGGCAACATGTTAATAAACCCTTAACCCTGAGTAATATCTGATCTGCAGGAGGAGAGCAGCGCTGCAGCACCTCGCTGGAGAGACGCCTGCGCGAGCCTCTGCTCTAATGAAAGCCGCTTTAATTAGAGATCTGCATCGAGCACGCGCTCCTCACTGCAGCCCGCGGTCGCCGCTTTCTTAATGCGGAGCAAAAGAAAACGTGTTTATGGCTGTAACAGAGTGAGGGAGAATGAACGTGTCGCTGAAGCGCTGCATGTTCGAGGTGTTTTATCCCTCTTTTTTTCCTTTTCCCTGCACAGATACCCAGATTTATTGTACATATTTAATTCTACTTTTAGATCATTCTTTTTTACACCTCCAACCTTTCGTTTATTTTATTTTCTCTTCCTTTCTCCCTTTTTTGACTTACCTGTTTTTTTTAATGTATTTGCTTTGCTTTTGTGAGTGATGTACTGTCCCTATGCTTGTTCTTTCTTTCTTACACACTCATTTATTTACGTTTTCATTATCATTGCTTTTTAAATTATTTTTATTCAGCATCTTTTTTAATCTTTGGCGTTGTTTAATCTCTTTTGTGAGTTCTGGTTTGTTTTGTGCTGTTTCTACTTTTATAATCTCCACACGTTTTTTTAAAATCTTTTTTTAGAGAGTATTGTCACGTGCACTTTTTGTTTTCTGTTTTGGGCGCGTTTCAGCACTTTCTCTGTGCGCTTTGCCACGAGGTGTCTCTGTGACAGCGTTATGTATGTGAGGGGGCTCCTCAGAGAAAAGGCCACATTTCGGTGATCATTTATCACTGTCAGCCACATAATGATCCTCCCTGCACCCCCCTATTGATGAGGATAATTACATTAGCTCCCAGTGACTGATCAATAAAGCGCGGGGAAAATGCTTTATTATAACCCACCTAAAGGCCCTGGGACTGGGGGCTTGCTGTTCTCCTCCTCCCCCCGGTTTTCTTTTGTTTTTTCCTTCTATTACAAAACGGAACAGTTTGAGGAGTTTTAGTGAAGACTAAAGCACTTCTCTCTTTTTTTCGCTGCTCGCATCTGCATTACACAACCCACACCAGGCCATTCAGCACTGACCACCAAACTCCCAGCGGAGAGGAGCACCTTCAGTGTGAGCGCGACACTCACTTCAGCCGGGGTTAAATCATTTCATCTCGGTCTTTCATAAAATCTTATTTCTGAGTTTCTCCGTTGGTGCCACGTTGTTGTTGTTTTCTCGGTTTCAGCGGGAGCGCGTGCGGATTAACACCGAGGTGTTAGCTGTGGAGCAGCGAGAGCTCAGTTACTGTAACACGGCGCATCAGGCAGAGTGTGAGATGATTGTACAGTAAAGTTCAGTAATGCTCAGAGCAGACCAACACTTCTCATAATGAGGCCCAACACACGAGTCTCAACACAGGGCACGCTGACGCTCTGGGTGAGCGCGTGTGCATGTGTATGTTTTAATTGTCAACAACTTATTCCCTGCAGGAATGTCTCCAACTCTCTCCTGCAGAATTATTCTCTGCGGTGCTCAATGCCAGCTTCCATTTATTTAGCCTTGAACAACGCGCTCGCTAGACAGCTCAGTACAGCCGGTTTATAATTTATGAAATAGCCAATAAACATATTTATAGTTTATTTTATACTCCAATATATATATATATATATATATATATATATATATATATATATATATATATATATATATATATATATATATATATATATATATATATATATTTACACACGTATTCATACTATTTATTTAGTGTTATTCTAATATACTGTCACTTTGATTTACTTTACTTTTTTCTAAGCATATATGCTTAAAATTATTATTATTATTATTATTATTACTAGTAGTAATTTTACTGTTATTATTAATAATAGTATTATCATTATTAGTTTTATTATTATTGCTGTTGTTGATTATTTGTTCATTTATTTACATTGGCCATAAGCTGAAACGTATAACGTAATAGGCGTAAAAGTCAGAGCTCAGGTTTCCTCAGTTCAGTTAGTGTCAGTGAGAGAGGGCAGACTGTGGAGGGGAAGGAAAGAGTGCGCACGATCACTCCTCTCTCCTCTTCTCTGAATTAGAGCTCATTTCTTCTGATTGCCACACTTCGGATCCCCTCATTTCTCCGCCAATGAAGAAAGCATTTAATGAGTTGAGTCGCCTCGCTGAGGGCTGGAAGTCAGTAACGCAGGCCGAGTCAAACTGAAACGGTCAGCGCGGCGGTTAGAGGAGGGGAAAAAAAACAAAACGGGGCCATTTGCCTTGAAAACAGCTAAAGAGCAATAGAGTAAAATGGCTGTAAGTTTTAGTCAAGCCTCAAGGATGTTGAGCTTTTATTCTGCAATCAGTTGAGATTTAATTAGGAAGCCCGCGGCACGCTGAGCTGATATTTCCTCATTAGGCTTCTTTGCTAATGTTGGGCTCAGATCTGCTCGCGCGCTCAGAGTGGCGGCTAGCGTGGCGAATAACTATTGCCCACATGAGTGGAAGTAACAGGAGCAGAATGCTGATCACTGGTCGCTGGGATTTGCTAACTTTCATTAAAACATATTTTCAGATATTTGAAGAAAAAACAGTTCTGCGGGTTCTCAGGGCAGCAAAGTGAGACATTTCGCGAGAAGTGTAAATAAGAGAACATACTGGCCATGGAGGGCAAACAGAGAGAGCGAGAGAGCGAGAGAGAGAGCGAGAGAGCGAGAGAGAGCGAGAGAGAGAGCGAGAGAGGGAGAGAGAGCGAGAGAGAGAGATTTCTCCGCCCATGGTAAAGCTGAGCAAACGGACCCCTGGGCCCAGTGTGGCATCGTCCTGGCGCCCCCTGCTGGCGCACAGCGTAAATCTGAATAACACGAGTGCTGAAGACGCAGAACGAGCGCAGTATCCACTGAGCTCCTTTACAAAATTAGTAAATGATGTGCCCAGTTTTAGCACCTTTCCATCATCGAGCCACAGAGGGTGCAGAACGTGTGAGGACACCGCTCACCTGCCCTCACATAACAATGACAACAGAGCTAAAGGAGGGACACACATCTCATCCATCACTGCTTTTCCCATGTCGTTACTCTTTTATTGAGAAAATGTCGAATTAAAAATAAAAAAATAAAAACAGTAATAATAACACTATACAGACGAAAACAGTGGAGTGGCTGTAAAGCTCTGAGAATTAGTTTTCTTTGTATATGTACTCAGTCCACACTTTCTCTGCTTTAGGGAGTTTAGTAGATCTCCAGCACGCGTTAAAGATGCGAGGCGATGTGACCAATGACAGCATTAATAATCGCAGAGTCATTCTACGTGGACTTGCTCGCATATTTGTGTTTATTTTTCTTCTTAAATGATCGTCCAGCCTGTTTATGCGGAGTGTCCAGACAGCCGTGCGCTGTCCGGCCTGTCACCTCCCACAGTGACGGGAATAAAAGGCTGTGAGGCACTAGCGCTCCTCTCCTGCTAATAACGGCCCGGTCATTCATCTTTGGGCCACTTGAACATTATGACTGAAAGAATGGGATCAGTAACCATTATCTCCTCGGATGGCAGTTAAAACCACTCCTTATTTTTTCAACACTAAATAACGAACGAACTGGGGGCCACGAACTGGTGGAGAACGATGAGCAGGACTGTCCGTTATTTAATCACTATATCAGAAACAGCAGAGCTCAAGATCAGGGGATTTAAACAGTTTCTGCATGCGGCAAATACGAACAACAACAATAACAACGACAACAACAACAATAATAATAATAATAACAATAACCTATTATTATTGTTGTTAGTTATTATCATCATCTCTATGAGTGTAACTAAAATAATTAATGACAAATAATAATGAAAAAAAGCTATAAAACCAAAAAAACATAACGGTGAACGTTGTTGCCCTGTATTTGGTGTGTGATGTGAAATGTAATGAAGTTATCCTTTGAAAAGTCCGGTTTATGTGGGAATGAGGGCTGCTACTAATTGCCAGAAGGTTCAAACGGTAAACAGTGTAAATGCAGATTACACCAGATTAGCTCTGAGGCTCTTTGATGTGAGCGCTTTTCTGGCTACTCAGTGAAAAGAAAAAAGCGGTTAAAGAGGCAGAAAATGTAAGCTGCACGGCTTTACAACCCGATAACGGGATTTAATCCACATTTGGAAGACAAATTTGGTCAAATTAGGAATGGCCACTTCCAGAACAATTCCTCTGAAAACCCTTACCTTAAAGAATAAACACTATATATATATATATATATATATATATATATATATATATATATATATATATATATATATATATATATATATATACACATATATATATATATATATATAGTGTTTATTCTTATATTATATTATTATATTACTCAACAATATAAACAGACATTTGTACTCAACAACATATCTAACATAAGTCAAGAGGAAACTGTGCAGAAAACTGTGCTCCAGCCTTCACTGTGACAGTGTAACACAGTGGACTTGTGTGTCAGTGTGTGTATCCAGCTAAAGGAGGCGAGCGATAGTGGGGACCCTGTTAGCAGTTGGAAGCCATGGTGCTGAAAACCAATAGCTGGTGTCAAGAGCTTTTTTAGCCTATCTGGGCAGCTTGTGGCAATAAATAGCAACGAGAGATGTCCAAACTATGACATAAGACAGCTTATGAGCTCAGGCCACCAGCATGGATCATCATATCCAGAGTCATCCATTCTGCAGAAACAGAGCGAATCACAAATTCAGCAGCTGGTTTCTCAACACTGTGTATTTCACCCACCATCATTAATACTCAGATAAGCTTAGTTTAACTAGTAATGCTGCATATCTTATCTGTACGCCGGGCGATAGCTAAGAGAATAGTCAGCTGTAATTGACATTGGCCCAATAGGAAGTGTAATGGCAAAATGAGGGTGTGTGTGTGTGTGTGTGTATTGTGGTGGTGGGAGGAGGCTGTCATATACTGACACACCTGGAGACAGGAAGATGTTGTAAAGTGAGGTGGTTTAATGCAAAATCTTAATTATACCTTTCCGGTTATTGTGCTAATGTAATGACAGCAATTACGGGCATTGATCATGTATCCGGGGTCATTCACTAACCTCAGTGTATAGATCTAAAATTCTGAAGGCGGTATGCAAATCAACTGTGATCAAAGATGCAGAAAATGTACTAAAACGCAGTGCATTTTCCAAACTCTAAATAATTTAAGCTTGGAATTGATCAACATGGGACTAGGACTTAAATAAGTATTAAATTCTAATAAGAATAAATGCTTGTACTCTGTCTATCAGTGAGAAAATATTGAGTGATTTATGCTTTTCATCAGTATTTAGAATAAAAAATTCTAGAATTTAATATCAAATTCCTGAAGATAATGTGAAAAATCATACACAATTCACTAGGGGTGGGTGACAAATATAGTACTTATATATAGTACAGTACTGTGTAAAATTCAGAGACCACCATTCACTGACTACATTTTTAGTCAAAACCACAATGTACATCTCATCTTATATTCTCATCTATTTTCAATAGATATGTCTTAGACAAAAGATAATCTACTTGCATCAGGAATGTAGAAAACAAATGACAATAACAGAAAGAGTTTTTCCAAAACAATTAAAAAAAAATTTCAAACATACAGAAAAATACGGACTTCAAGCAACTGTGCAAGACCTCTCCATCTGATAAACAACACCCAAAGCTTTCAGTTTTAGAAAGGAGAAAATCAAGCTCTACTTATGCTTCAGATCTGAAAAAATCCACAGAAGTTTCTGTCCAGCCTTCCACTGTAAGAAGACATAACACTACGGGTCTGAAACGATGTGTAGCTGTCAAGAAGCCACACTGAGAAAATAAAATAGACAATCAAGAATAAAATCAAACAAAAAAAAAAGCTGCTGGTGTTCTCAGAAAAATAGGCTGACCACTCCAGAGTCCAGACCTCAACACCTCTGAATGTGTTTGGCGTTTTTGGATTGTGAGATTGTGAAAAAAGCAAAATAAAAGCAAAAGCAACTTCTAAGACTGAACTTTTGAGGAGTGGAATATCCCTTTTTTTGAAAAACTGAAAGCAAGTCTCCTTGTGTGTAGACACATTAAATACTGAAAAAAAACCTGATAATATATTTGGGCTTCTGAGCAATTCTCTGTTAAAAGTGTTGTCTGTAAGTGTTGTGCCCCCCCCCCCCCCCGGCCCCCACTGATGAAGGACTAACTTGTGTATAAAAGCCATTTTGAATGGAAAATAAATAAACAAAGGTTTGACTTTTGCACAGTAATGTAGCTAGTTGAGGAAATTGGACACCTTTTTGCATCAGCTAGCCACTGATGGTGCTTTAATGCATTAAGCAAAGAATGCCCCATAATCACAAAGAGAGGACTCCTCAGCACCATTGCTGGTAAGTAGACAGTCAAGGCCATGTAAGAGCGCACTGCTATGAGCAGGAGTTGGTGTAAGATGATTACATGAACTAGGTATAGTTCAGGTTTCAGATCTAATGAGCTATTAAAAATGTAGCTTTAAAAGTAAACAAGTGCTCACGTTCATTTGTTTGAAACAGACAATGCTTCCAGCAAAACAGTTAATTGCTCACTAGAGCACAGCCCAGCAAAATGCTCATAAGGGAGAGGGGGGAGCAGGCGAACAACGCTCGGCACCTTGCCCACCCCCCTGACACTTTCTCCTCATACAAGCGTGGTCTCCTCCCTGGCCACAATTCCAGACCCTCGCAAAAATATTATGTTGCCACTGGCAACAATTTAATAAAATAACCAATCACATCTGCCTTTTCAAACATTTCCAAAATCAGGCAGGGGCCGTCTGAAACTGCACGTTGCCTCATCTCTGAGTTCTCAACACAATTTATTGCAGTGATAAATGATCATTGGGCTTGTTTTGGCAATAGTGTAGGATACTTATGAATGACCGTCTGAAGCAGCCTGCAGGGTTGGGCTCTCTACTATCAGCAGGATTGGTAGCTCTGATTGTGTTTGGAAAGCTGGGGTTAAGTGTGCAGAGACACACATATGCCTGCACACGCACACACAGAACATCACTATCGAGCATGAACATTTGTTTCATAATAACAAGGCAGTGACAGCTCTCATCAGGAGATCTCACTCACAATTGTGAACTTGTGGGCAGGGTGCGCCGCAGTTTGTTTTTCCTGTATTGAATGTTCCTCAGTTCTCCCTCCAACCACACAATCACATTTTCCTAGCTCATAGTTTTAATCACACATCTTCCATAATGCCATGCCTTCCCCCATTCCTCCATGGTGCCGTCCTCTACTTGCTTGCCGTGTTTGAAGAAACTGGACGGCGAGTCTGGTCCTCACACCAAATCAAGCACCACATGGATGCGGGTATACAATATTAGGGTCTAATTTTGACAATTCAGGGGGCCAGTGCGCTGACCTTGCCAGAAAAATTGTCAGTGTTTGTGGTGGGCCAAGTGCCAAAAAGACAAAAAAAAATGGTAGTATGTTAGAATAGTAGTTTTGTTTTTGTTTTAAAAAATGTATTTAAGTACACTACACTATATTTCATAATAAAAAAACTTCAAAAACAATTTCAAAAAGACAAGAATTTCATGTTGTAAGTATTATATTATACGTTTGCTTTCTCAGGTGAAGGGGTGGGGCAACTGTCTGGTGAGCCAAATCAAATGAAATCACAGGCCATCATTTGGCCCTGTTATGTGTACATTTCTATCCCTGATAATAATGCTACAAATGCTTTTTGATCTTGCTTATGTTTGTCTATGTACAGTGTGCATTTATGCTACTTTGTATGTTTTACAACAGACCAACAGATGAAACCAGTCTCTTGGGTTCACTGACTTATTTCCAGCTTATCAATATTGTATATTAAAGGGCACTGTCCCCTAGCAAATCAGCAAAATAAAAAATTAACTAAAATATGCAAAATGATTTATCTTAATTCATGAACACACTTTTGCCTCTTCTTTAGTATGAGTTAGTCATACCAATTCAATTCCTCACTTAGCAAGCACTGGAGCTCACACCTTTCAACACTTCAACTTAGAATCTACGCAGGATATCTGAGGTTCCACAAACTGGGAATCACTCTCACAGAAGCTAGCTAGAGTTACAGGGAGGGATCGTAAAGATACTTTAGACTGCTCATGTTGCAACATCAAATATGTGGACATTCCAATGGCAGCAAATTATTGAGTGAACATAAGTGTAGCATGGTGTTGTATTGCTGTCAAAATAACTCTGTGATCAATCTTCAATCACCAAAATATTGGTGGTCACCCCCACTGACAGCAATGCAAAGTATCAAAGGACAAATCTTTTCAACTCACAGTAAGGTTAGTAAGGCTAGCAAAGCAACTGGTAATTCAGTCTAGCAAAGTGAAAACATACGCCTGTGCAACATGAAAGTTAAACCTAAATGACACAAGCTCAGCATTGGAATATAAATGTTACCTGGTGTGAACTTTGCCAGGCATTCTTACAGTAATGGGATTATGTCTCACAATTCTTTGCAGCACTGGACAGAGATCACAGAATTATAGCTAATTGTTACTAAAGAATGTTAGGTCATATCTCCTTTGCCTGTGTGTGAGCACCACAGTGGATCAGAGCTAAATCTATAGCAGCACATGATCGCACACCTGCTGTGGCAGTGAAAGATAGATATGTTAATGGTGGAGTGCACACAGCTGTGCGCAGACTGCTTACAACCTCGGCCAAAGTTAAACATCAGCTGAAATGCTGTTTCGTGCCTGCACATATATCCCGTCCGATTGTAATAACAATCCGAAAGTATTCTCGCCTAGGGGATGTCTACATGCACCCCCACCACCACCCACACCACTGTCATTTTTTAAAGTTTTACTTATTTAGGCTGCATGTTCACTCTCCAAAAATGGAACTTTTCAACAAAATTGTCGAATGAAAAGATCCTTCTGAGCACTAAAGCAGAAGTTTGTAGGACTTTTTTTTTTCTTTTCTAAGCGTCCTCTACAGATGTA
The DNA here is from genome assembly GCF_015220715.1 of Pygocentrus nattereri. Taxonomy (NCBI): domain Eukaryota; kingdom Metazoa; phylum Chordata; class Actinopteri; order Characiformes; family Serrasalmidae; genus Pygocentrus; species Pygocentrus nattereri. The sequence continues at coordinate 31,638,478 of NC_051220.1, read as the reverse complement.
CTGTGTAGATAAAGAACATTTTCTCTAGTTTTGCCAGCAGCATGATTTAATTCTGCCAACAGAGTGTAAAGCATGATTTATGCTTGGCTTTTGACAGATGTGGTTTTGGAAATTCATGTCCAGATCTGTGTTCTTCTTGTGGGTCATGAGCCAGTTTTAGTGTATAAACAAATGAAGAGGGGGAAAGAAAATGTAGGCATGGTGTCTTTGTCTCTTCAAGCTTCTAGACCATGCTTCCCATCAAGCCTCAGGCCAGTCCGTGGTCCTCTCTTGAACGGACTCCGTGCTTTGCCAGTCAGTAATGCAGAGAGCATGCTGAGCACTGCTGCAGCCCATTATGTGAGCCTCCCTCCCACATTAATAAGCACAATTCTCTGTGGATGGCCATTCTTTGGCGTATTGTCAGGGTAAGCGTATATAGCCTTCTGCTGCTAGGGGATGTATAGCTGCGGCAAAAATGCACTGCAGAAACGGAGACCTGGACTTGCATTTGATCATAAGGCCCTAAAAGAACAGATTAAATTACCAGAGCAGTAGCATCTACTCAAAGTATCTCGCACCTTCATTTGAGAAACATTGTCAAGATGGATTTGTAGCAGTTCTGTAACAGACATCAGTATAAGAGTAGTTTAAGCCCAGTCAGGTTTTATTAAATTTATTAAATGTTATGGCAAAATTTGATGGCACTGGTGAACATGTTGTATCCCATATGGAATACTACAAAAGAACACTTGGCACAAACACCATGATCAGCCCTCATTTGGAGAATGCTGTAAGCGGGAGACAGTTGTGATAAGAACAATGAATCCAAAACTGGAAACTGGCTCTAAAAATTCAAAATAAAAGTATACAGCAAGAGAACCATTCAATAGAATGCAACTGCATCATGGATATCTCAGAAGGCCCATCTCATGTCTTACTGTTAGTTGTAGTGTTGGTTTAAAAAAAGCAGTATTTGGTTAGCATTGTGTGCAGAAACTAATTTATAGAGGTTGACCCAAGCTCCTCTTTTGTGCAACAGCCATCTTGAAAAACAATAGCAGGAAGGCTTGAAACCTGAGAGGAACTGAATCTGCTGTTTACCATTTTTTCTCCTTCTTTATTCCACATTTCTTTTTTCCCCCCAGTTAAAAAGCTTGTTTTTGTGTCCAAGCGGAGCTGTAAAGTGATGTCTAAGCATTCCATGGCTGTGCAATAAGGCTCTCTTAACTGGACGCTGGGGGGCCGTTGTTTTGTACCGCTTGGAGAAATGCGCCCGGCAGAGGAAATCATGGCCACCCCGTGACCCTTCTCTGACCCGCGGTCCTCAAGGCCTAAATGAGGTGGGGGCTGCTTTAAGGTTAGAGGTTTAAGGGTAACAAATCATGCAACACTTTACTGCTATTTAAAAGTGGAGCGCCGAGGCTTGTGCAGGCCAGAGGAGTGCTGAACGGTCTAGAGGGTGGATGGGAGAGAAGGGTCAGTGATGGGTAAAGCTCCACTATAGTCCGCCCTGAGAGGAGCAGGTCAGAGCAGGTCTGGGCCCGATTAACAGCAGAGCAGAGGGAGAGAGGGGAAAGCTCTTGATCTCCCTCATATCTCACCATGGTACTCCAGTGCAGAGGGCCTGCACTCGTCTTTCATCCAGACAGCACGCAGAAGGAGGCTCCAAGAACGTCAACCTTTGTGCCCTTCCGTGTGGGGGGACTAGAAACTGGCTGTTTTTTTTCTTTAACCATATACACAATAACTTTTTACTTACTAATTCTGTCCTGAGATCTGTTTTGTTGCCTTCCATTTTATTTTTTTCTCCAAGAGATTCACTATAAAGCACTATGGCATAAGCATTACTCTCTTAAAAAAAAAAAAAGATACAGATATTTACAGATTCACTTTTATTGATTTCTTTGTTTTTAAGCCAACTTAATCACTGGGAGCACTCAAACTCATATGGCACATGGTAAACTTGTGATGTGTCCTAAATACAAAGTAGTTAGGGATCAGTAGACATGGTTCCAAATAGACTACACCCTATCAAGAGAGAGAGAAAGGGGTGAGTACAAAAGCTGGCCTCAGAAGAGTGTGTCCAGGTCAGTGTGTCGAAGGAGAGGGCTGTGATAAGAGGCACTATCTGCCAGGAGGCTCCCACAGAGCAACAGGGTCCAGGCTTACCCAGGCCCAGTCCAGGAAGAGTCCAGGCCTTCTAGCATTATTTTGTACAGAGGTACTATCCTGACCCTGATCCCCTGGAGTTCAACTGAAGTTCAGGGCAGATGTTTTCCAGAAACGTCACGCAGCGGGAAACCTAAATTGCTTCCGGATAAACGTCTCCACCGACAAATGCCCTAGTTGCCCCCCATCCACCCTCAGTGTAAGCCTTGGCTAGCATCAGCTTTCTCCCAACCTATGGCACAGAGTTATGATGTCTGAGGGGAAGCAGTCCTTGAGCAGGATCCCTCTGTCCCGTTGACAGTCCAGTTCTGCTATGAAGCCATACCAGTAGATGACCAGACCTGGGCCAAACCTGCAAATAAGGATTTCAGTTCAGAATGACCATAAAATACATGTTTACATTACAATTACAGTTCAGTACAATTGCTTCCAAACATCTACCATATAGAGGTCAAGTGGATTTTCTTGGCTAGTTTAGTCAAATGAAGAAAAAGTGCATATGAGAGGAGGTGGAGGAAAAACTATGCAGAACACTTGCTTTTGATCCACCCCTTTAGGAAACATGACTAAGAGTATAAAACAAAAGCCGTTGTCTGATAAGATCAGCAGACGATACATAAGCAGGATCTCTTTACAATGGGACTTCAACAATAATAACTCTAGAGAGGAACGGTGCTGGAGATTAGTGCTGCGGAGAAAGCCCAGAGTGAGTGGAGCGGAGAGGCCGTGATGGAGGAGAGCAGTCTTTCTCTAATAGTGCATCTGTCAGTGCACATCCAGTACTGTCCAGCTGTTTCATTCTCATGGACACTTAAAGTAAAGCCATTTTGCCTTGGCTCACATTGCACTTCTGGAGAGCTATAAATAACAGCACTCACCCGCTTGCTGAGAAAAGCTCCACTCAAACAATATTCAAATCTACCTTTTTCTGCCCCCTTCTCTTTACATCATCAAATTACATGTTTTCCTAGTCACATCACATGTCTACATACCCACTTAGAAAGCACAGAGGTAATTATAATAGGCTTTGCAGGAACATCAAAATGTTATTTCACAATTTTCTTGACATCCAATAAATCATTTCTGCAGCTATTTACTATGCCCTGAAGAAAGGTCGAGGAAAGATCACAGCTATTGTTTGAACTTCAAGATACAGGTATAAAGTCATATCATAGTTGAGCTTCTTTTTGTGTGAGTGCAGAGACACACGAGTCCAAACTGAAAATAGCATTATTTAGTGACATGCGATGTCCAGAGACAATAAATGAGTCTTAGAGGTCCCTACCAAGTCAGACAGGAAGCCGCCTGCCGGGCTGCACAGCGCAGCAGGAAGTTCAGCCCCTCAGGAACAGTCCATAAATCTCCAACTGTGATCAATCATGCCATCAGTAAAAAACTGCTGTCTCTGTCAACATCATAATCATGATTAGTGACATATTATCTACCTCTTCTACATCTCAACCACTCTAGTATGTCATCATCATCATCATCATCTTCCCCAAGTTGTTACAACCTTCATCATCATCTCCGTCAGGACTTCCTGACTGCTACACATTACTATATCTATAAATAATGAGCTGTTTGACCTGTGTTGGACGTGTTGGGGCAACTGAACTGTATAAATAATCCGAAACCCCAGCAGAGGTGCAGAGGCTGCAGCATGAAGAAAAGCGAGTACATGCGACTGCAGCCCTGCATTCCCTGTTTTACAGGCTGTGATTTACAGTCCAGTATCTCTGGGCAAACAGGCCAAAACTAACAGCCCTGGAGAGAGAGCCCACAGATGCACTGCAAGTTCACCACAAAGTCACACATAGCTGAGCCATTCAGCAGAACAGTCTGTAGGGTGCATTTTTTTCCTCCATACCACCCCTCCCCCCTTCCCCATCTTCCAACTCTAAAAGAGTCCCATATTCTGTTCCGTCGCTGTATGGATGGCCATTCTTTTTATGGAAATGTTATGGAAACAAAATCTAAACATTTACATTAGATAACTTTGGAGAGAGGTTAAGATAGACTTTTATTGAGCATTGGTGTGTATTGCTCCTTTCAGACAGTGAAGGTAGAGGGTGGTGTTGGAGGGGGCTGAGAGAGGGGAAAAAGCAACCTTCTGAAAAGGTTAAAACTGTACATCAACAGATAAGGCACCAGTATACACAATATATCATGTCCATGGGTTGTCGGGGCAGCTAAGCACAAATTGAAACAAGCAAAATTATAAACAATGGGGAACAGTGTCACCGCGGGTGTACAGTAAAGGAATGAAGTTTGAATTCTATTTTGAATTAATAAAGTCCATACCAAGGAGACCTTGAAAAAGGCAATACAAGGGATGGGTTGTTGGCAACGGAATGGGGGGAGGTAAAGGGCAAACATCAGGGGTTCCAGGTTAAGGAGACAGACTTGTGACCATTCCAAAATAAATAACAATAAGAATCTTCAATGAAAGGCTTCCATAAATAATGCAGTAAATGGCACAAGTCTCCAATCATAATTGCGGTCTATTATGCGGGCCAGTGCTCCATCACCTAAAGCTGGCACCCGCAACGCTCGGGGGAAGTCGGTGATCTTCCAATAAACATCTAACTGCGTAACGAGTTGGTGAAATTGTTTGTGAAATGTAGCTAATTTGGAGCGTGCTAGCATTGGCGGGTGGAGTGAGTGGGATGCCGTGGAGAGTGCTGCTGGCAGACACGCTGCCATTAGCTGTAACGAGCGGCCTGCATTTGATTTTGAAGCAGGTGCCATGCTGGTTAAAACGGCAGCTTAATGAGAGCACAGCACTTAAGAACAAAAACCCAAATGGAGGTGCTGAGAGAGTAAGCTGCCATTAGTGTGGCCTCCTCCCCCTCTCAATGCACACGTGTAATCGCAGCGTAATTAAATAACTAATTACAGCCCTCCACGGTGTCGTCTCAAGCTCTCCCCAGCAGCTCTTAGCAACATCCACAGAATACCTTTTCATCATAAAAGAACCTAAGGCCTGAACTGATGACTTCTGCAGTGAAACCAGTAGTACAAAGTTGATGTATGATCTGATGGAAGCAACAGCATGTCTAAATGTAATTTTAATAGTAGCACAACAACATAATGCACTACTGTGCACTACATGCTTAGCTTTAAATCAGTTGAAGCCATACCTTCTATTAGTGTCACAAAATAAAAATAAAGAAATGTTTGAGAAGATATTCTGAGATATGTGGGTACACTTTTTAATATTGCATATATCTGGTGAAGTGCTGACTTTCAAGATCCTGTGACTTGTTTTCTCCTGCACTACCTGTTCGGTATATGGGGACAGAAAATATAGGAGAGAGAGAGAGAGCGAGAGAGAGAGCAAGAGAGAGAGAGAGCTTGTGCTGTCACAGCTTTGGTCTGGCCTGGCTCTCGGCTGGTGATTAATTGGTGTTTATTTATAGGGCTTGAACTGGGTGACGGGGGTTGGGGCCGACTCAAGGCTGCGAGCAAGGCGATATCGGCAACAGAACCTCCATCTTACATGTTTTACTGGACCAGCCTGGGGCCCTGGATACAGCAGCATAGAGATAATACAAAAAGCTTCCACACAAACAGGATATTTAAAGAAGTATGGCCATGCCTGGACAGAACACTGCAGATTGTAAACAAGCACTGGTTCACTCTTCATAAATATCACAAACAGCCAACCAGCCATTAACATCCTCTCTGCTAAGAAAAACTCTTATTGTACTGGAAGCATTCAATTCTCTGAGGTATGTAAAACACAAACATAGGATTCTGATGAGCCATGCCTGGCCTCCAAAAGGATCTCTAAAAAGTAGCACTGAGAGCAGTGTGCCATTAAGATCCCATCTTGGGCCAGGTGTAATTTAACAGACCTTTTTATGTTCTCTTTCTGCCTCTGTCAATGAGGTTTTGAAAATGGGATGTGAAGCAGATGTCCCTACTTCTTGTTTGACGGCAGGGTGGTATTGAAATATACAGCCATAGCATGTCAATACACCTTGGGAGTTTAAAGGGGGTGTTTTATCTGTAAACCTTAGGAACCTCCATGACCCCGAGGACAAGAGCTGCCTAGGGTCCTCACATCTCGGCCCTCTTTCAGCCAAGCTGGCCATGGTAGAAGCAGCAAAGGCCCTGCCTACCACACATATTGATAACCTCATTAATGTGTGACGGTAAAGACCCTCATCCTTATCCAGCATACGGCTGTAATTGCGTAAAACCGCACAGCAGTCATTATCCTTCACTCATGTATTAATGATCGCCATGCTATTGGTGAGGTGAGATCCAATAAACACCTGGCCTGTCCGCGATAATGACTAAGGAGATGGCACTTCCAATTTTAGCCACCTAATTTCCTTTGAAATGACAGGGTGGAGAGATAAAGAGACACTGTCCGACACGAAACGGGTCAGTAATCAGGATAGGCTTATTCATGAATGCAGACATTAAGCAACAAATCAGTCTGAAAATGTAAAAAGTGAACTTAGAGCCATCCCCTTCATGCATTTGGTCTTTGTTAAAATTAAAAGCAGCTAGGACATGGAAAAGCACTGATGTTCTCTCCATGTCAGGAGGCAGTGTTTCCCGTTCCTGAAGTTGCCGGTGCCGTGCCCCGTACGGTTCAGATCTGCAGCGTCACGCTCAGACTCGCTCTGACACAAGCCTGCCTGCTATGGCTATGCGGTAAAACCAAACAACTGACAGCCTGACCCATGGCCTGTCAGAACACCGACGAAAGGGCCGCTCAGAGGAGCCTTTGTGACACTGACACCATGATGTTCTGATAAAAGATCTTCAGCAGAACATGTGCTGCTTGGTAAATGTTCCCCTACACAACAGTGATCCCCCTATCCAACTCCACCGTGATCAGGTTCCTTAGAGAACTGCGCTCACATAAGAGACTGACTCACCCTCTCACTCTGGATCAAGTGGCGGGTGACCTGGAGTTCAGCCGATCTTTAAGAGTAGTCTGTTCTCCATCACTCCAAGTGGCACTCTCCAAACGGACAAAAGCTTTCATTAAGACTTCCTAAGAGTGAATTCATTAAGAGATTATGATTCTGACAGCATTTTATTACAGGACCCCATTTCTAAGAAATTATGTATTGAATTGCCCATCGTAAAATCAACAATGGCAATTTTAATGTGTAGATATTCTAGCATTTTCAGGCACTGATCTTCTACATCTTAATTAAAAAAGATGCTTGGACCTCTACATAAGACATGTATAGAATGATAAAGAATATCCTAACCAGGCATAATGAAATATAAGCCATTCGTGAAATGTAAGAATTGCACCAGTGTTAATTTGCAGATGAGCATGTGTCAATAGGTATCTCTGCTTCGGTAGCATGATGAGGAAGTTAGCCCAATGATGAGCATCACTGGGACTACTGCGACAGTGTCAAGGGGATACAACCTCCTTTAACCTGTTATTCTGAACTCCCAGCAGCCACCATCCAATAATTACCAAGCCTCTCTTGGGGTAAAGGAACAAATCCCAGCGAATGGACTCCATTTTGTGTCAAGCAGGCCTTGCTACAGGCTGTGGCCTAATCCTGCCCTTAACCCTGCCTGCTAATGTGTTTCCAATTTATGATGATCCCCTCTGCAGCCATGGCGGTAATCAACAACAGTTTGGAGTGTAATCTAAGCCGGGTCTGACTGGGTTGGCCTAGGCGCCTCTGTGCTGGAGTGTCCAGCATCTCTGGTGCTCAGAGGGCTGCAGCAGACGTGTTCCATTCAGATAAACAAGCCTCCGCCTCTCAGGCTGCTGGGGACTACTCTGGTCTCTAACGGTTTGACTGACCTGACCTCACATGCACATATACAACATGAAGCCCCAGGCATACAGTGATTGTGAGATGCAGTATTTATCTTCTTCACTTTTCAGAAAAGTAGGACTTTTCTTTTAAATGTTACACGGCAACAAATTACCATCTTTGCATTCCAAACACCAAATTCATGTGGAAGAGGAGGAGGAGGAATGAATTACCACTGCTTATAAATAGGTGTGAAAGTTGGTGTCTGACACCCAAGGAGAAAAACCTGAGGGCAAAGGGCCCCTCAAAATAAGAGCAGTTAGAAAAAAAAGAAGGTCTGTGGGAAAACAGACCTGGCTTTCATCCAAGTCGCCACCTTTGGAAGTGCTCAGTGGTGTTACCACCACTAAATCAACATGTCAGCACCATGGCATCTGAACTTTTCTTGCAGTCCATATTGCTTACAGCTATTCAGCAACTGTAATGAATTGTTACTGCAGCCACCCTGGTGCAAAAACAAGGAGACGAGAAAGAAAGGTGTAAAGAAATTAAACAGTACCTCCTCTACTCAGAAATAACTGTTGTCCACCAATTAAATTCTGTAATTATCACAATGCAGCCATGAAGTGTCAGCATGGTCTACTGGTAAAAGAGGCCTGAAGAGTTAGACCTTGACTACATCTTGAGAAGTGGATTTGGAAGTGATGTGGGGAAGAGGAAGGTCAATGGACAACCAGGTGCTAACTCAGCATCATGTTTACATTCCTGGGGTAATTTTAGCCCAATGGGAATACACAATGGCCACAATGTCACTGTTGGGCCATCACCAGCCAATAAGCCCAACATAAAACCCTTAGGTTTGTGGGTGGCACAGTAAGAAGGTGCACACACAAAAACAACTACAAATAATGACACGTACAAACTGAAAAGACTTGCCTTAGGACTGCCCTTTCAGTGTACTTTCTTTACCTTTCTTAAGAACATGTTCGTAACAAACATTTGATAAGATTTTATAAATTCAGTAATTAAATTATTCTAAAACAGAATAGTCATTTGAATAATCAGAACTTTTATCAAGCCATGTATATTAGCTTGTCACCAGCACAAACTGTATACACACACACACACACACACACACACAGCAATTTTGCACAGCTTGACGGATTCACAATTTGCAGCAACAGTATCTGTATTAATCCAGGTGCAGTGCAAGTAAGTTTTCAGCTTCTCTGAACTGCTTGATAGCTATTCTTTTGCATTTATTACTGAAAATAAACGAAAGTGTACAGGCTGTCTAGCTGTCCAGAGCTGTAAGAAAACTATTCAGACTGCACCAGGTGATAAAGCAGACATGGTGGATTCTATGGTATAAAACAATTCTGAGTATCTTAAAAATCTTAATCAGTCCCCAATTCACAACTTAACTGCTGTGTACATTTCTAAGACAATGTTTAAAAAGTCACAATTTGCAAAGACAAATAGTTTTATTACAGATTTTTTATTACCTTATAATAATTCAAGTTTTATTACAAAAAAAATAATAAATAGAATTTATGCAATTGTGCAAAGCATTTTTTGTAATAATAGCTTGACAGCTAAAATAATGATACTAACAACAATAATAATGAACAAATGCAGCAAAACGTTTTTCCATTTATTAAAGAGATATATGTATTCAGCTTTTTTATTCTTACAGAATATTTAAATATTCAAGGTAATATTTTATAAAATACACAAAAATTACAATATGTCTTTGTTACTCAGTAATATATCTGGAATCCATTAACAAAAACCAAGTGATCAATATTATATTATTACACACTAATTATAATGTGTAAATATAAAAATTCTTAATTCTTGACATGCTAACAGATCTAGCATCAGAGAAAGAAGGAACTAGTGCACTGGGTAGGCTCTGTTACAGATATTCATGAGGTAGCTAGTATTTTTTCAGATGATCTAGGGTGCAAATCAAATTTCACTGTCATTTTAAAAAATTTGCAAAGCAAATAAAACATGAGTGGGACCACAGCCTCTAGTGTGATGATGGTGGCCAGGTCTCCAACTCCTCACACTTGCAGCACTGTGGGGTTTCAAAGACAACATGGAGGCTCCTCTGAGTGGACTGGCCTCACTAATTAGCCAGGGGATCAAACTGGAAGTTAAATACTCTGAAACACGTAATGGAAGAATGAAAGGGTAACGTGCAGGGGTCAGGCCGACGCCAAACACTGCTCCTCAGGCAATCTGGTATTGATTTTCACTCGTTTAGAGGGTGAGGGGCTGAGGATGGGGGAAAGGCAGTCAGGGCACTGGGCTCTAGGGCTGTCATGCTGATAGTTTAACCCCGTTTTCCAAAGGAAACAAACAGGACCATCTCCTCAGTTGACAGCACTGATCTGTGGTGCGATGACACTACAAATCCCTGCACAATGCTCCACTCTTCCTAGAGGGAGAGGGAGGCTCTGGGACATGAGTGGACAGACCCTGCGCACAGCAGGCCTTGGCCAAGAGCAGGCCACCACTAGCCTGCCGAACAAACAGCATGACATGCTGGTTTACAGGTGCTCAGTGAACCAAGATGGAACTGAGCTGAGTGCAACATGAGTAGCCCTTTGTAATCCAGCATAAGGTCAGCAAAGAGACTCTGTAGTGGGCAGCATAGCAGATATTACTGTAAGAAAAATGAAAAGAAAGGATCTGAAACAGCAGTGAGAAGACGAAAGTAAATTATTAGTATAGATCATGGCTAAAACTGCTGTACATAAGCACCCAGCAGACCGAGGCCAGGGAGAAGGGCGCATCTCTTTGTGTGGGTGGTCAGTTACCACAAACATTACCCCACAAAAACATGCTGCCTTGTTCCTCCTTATCGCCTTGTATTCTGTCAGGGGCGGAGGGGCAACAGCTTTTGGTCATTTTTTCCCCCTCTGATGTTCCTAAACACTTGGAAAAAAGGCTACTTTTCACTTTTCTCCTCAAATTGCCTCATCTCTCCATCAGAATGCCAAAGGGGACTCCATTAGCCAGGCCCAGACAGACCCCCACCCGCACTCAATTTAGCCAGCCTCTCTGTCCTGAGAAGCCTGTCCACGTCAAATTAGAGTGGGCCCCCACTGTCCTTATTATGTCTTGGGAAAATGCCATCATGACTGATGCTACAGGGTCCCTCGCTTGTCACAAGTTGTCAGCCAGACGTGGAGTTTGGATACACATAGCTGACAGGTAATCTTAATGTCTTCAATTATCCCAATTAGTCCTGTCATAAACAATTTGATAAGTGCTCACCCAATGCAAACAGATAAACACACACTCACCATCCACAAGAAAGCCAGAGAACCAAAGAGTGCGGATGGGTGCACGTTAATGAGAATTGTAATAGGTTTATCAGTGACAAAGCACAAGGCTTCTCTTTTGTCTCCCAGTGTCCCCGCTGCTCAGCTGTGCACTGCTCTCTGCTACCTGGTCACTTCAAATTGTACCATCTCCTTTCATTAGCACATAGCCTAGTGAGAATCTGAAAGGCTGTGACAAAATTAATTTAAAGGGAGTGGGAGCAGATTGCCTGAAGCAGGTGCTATAAGGGAGATAAAACAAATCTGTGTGACACTGTGCATGTGCATCTTTACTTCAGTGGTGGTAAAACGAGTTTTCAAAATTTGCATTTTTCTTGTTTTTTTTTATAGAATTATGGCTTAAAAAAATAAAAATAATATATATATATATATATATATATATATATATATATATATATATATATATATATATATATATATATATATATATATAAAATCAATATTGCCTAAATATTTGTTCAAAGAACACCTAATGATACTTCTGTATGAGTAAGTCTATTTCATGTAGTACTGATCAAATCCACTCCATCCTTACACATCATCAGTTACTAGTCAATTCAAGTTAAGTCAGTTTATTTATATAGCACTTTTTACAACAGGTGTTGTCACAAAACAGGTGTGCAGAAAAACCCCAGTCCAAGCTCCAATGAGCAAGCCGGTGGCAACAGTGGCAAGGAAAAACTCCCTAAGAGCAAAAGGAAGAAACCGTGAGAGGAATCAAGAAGGGAACCCATCCTGGTCAACATTAGATAGCAAAACAACAACATGAGCAATATGTGCAAGGATTAAACATGGAAGAGCTGTGTTTCTATCCAGCTGTCAAATTAAAGTCAAGTGAACAGGTGAAATTTTACAAAAAGAATAGCTCAAATTAGACAAGTTTGGTACAAAAAAACTCTAAATGGTACATTAATAAAACATCTAAGTAATATGGGACAGAGAGAATTTTTAAACTTTTTAACGTTTTGTTTAATTTTACATTTATATTTGACACTAAGAGCAAAAAATGGCAAAATGCAAGGGAAATTGCTGAGAAAATGGAGGTTTATTTTAATTTCTTCATTAGTGCAATGAAGAAACTGGACAAAGCCAAAAATACCTGATCAGTCACATGCCAACTCACATTTACAGTATTTTAGTGTAAATGCTTTTTTTTTTAATCATCACAACATATCCCATTTTTTTCTGGCAAAAAATTAAGCTCACCTAAAGTACACAGAGAAACTTATGGTTAGCAATTTTATTTCATACTTTATTTAATAACAAATTGTCATTCAATATGCCAAATATACATAAAAACATATGAATGAAAACCTAGCTATAATACCAGTCAGAGCAAAACTCTCTACTTTGTCCTTTTTAAATGTTTTTTTTTAATATACCGAATCCTCTACAATTTCAGACTCACAATTTAATAATATTTTGTTCTCTTGCAAAATTTAAATAATTTGTCCAAAATTACTTATTAATTGTCTAAGATAATATTAACCAGTGGCCTGACTCAAATGGCTGATGGAGGTTCAAGGTCAGCATCAATTGCATGAAACTGCTATGATCTATATAGCTTTATATCTATGATCTATATAGCATTTGAAATACACAAAACGCACACAGTAATCAAATGTGCCAAGCTCTGCTGGATTGGCCATTTACAGGAAAAAACTGACAAAGTGAAAACAAAATGACAGACCCCAGACAACATGACTGCTGTGAGTGACCAACATCCTCAGCCGCGCAGCTCTCTAGAGCAGGTGCCCGATGAGTACCGGTCTTGTGCATGTCAGTGGCGATTATAGAAGGCGTGGTAGATCCACAGTGGACCCCTGTCTCAGCTCCTGACCCCCACCCCAAGTGACTACCGAAACGGTGAACGGGTGGAGGGTGGGGGGGTGTGAGCGGGAGAAGGCCCGTCACAGGGAAGTTGTAATAGGAAATTGCTTTTGGCAACTATTTGTTCAGCACCAGAATCATTTTTTTTGTGCCAACATAGCGAGCCCCATTGGAAAACAGGGCAGGTCTCCCTAATGAGTAATCTATTTCAAAGCAGTCTTGTCTGGGCATGACAGTTTACTGAGAGGCTTGAAGAACTGGTAATTACCAGTGTTACGGGGCAATTAATGCATATTACACTGCGGCACTCACGGCGGCGACTGTCAGCTCCCCAATAAAAATGAGCACTCTTCAGCTAAAGGGTGACATTAATTGGACCTTTAATGACTATGCACAGGAACCAAGCCAAATAGGAACAAAACAGGGGACTCTGCCTGACTTCAGGAGTGGGGTGGAAATTGTACTAAAAATGAGATTAATTGCTGTTGAGAGGCAAAAAAAAGAATAGGGAAAGAATAAAAAAAAAAGGATGAAATTATAGGGTTTGGAGAGCAGAGTGTTCTTGTTGCAATGACAATTCTTAATTATCTTATATATTCTTTATGTTTAGAGACAAGTTTGCAGGTCTATATATAAGGTTAATGTGCAGCATGCTACACTTGCCCAAATTGGAAAAAAGGAATTGCTATTTGAAACGCTAAATATCTCACTGAACGACAGCACTTCGAGGTCCATACACATAGCAAAAGAAAAAAAAACTGCTGATTCCCTGTCCCTCCCAGGCCCCTAAAGAGGCGATGCATATTGGTGCAATAATGAGTGGAGAGCCACTTGAGCAAAGCAGGGTAAAAAAAAAAAAAAAAAAAAGCCAAAAGCCTATTGTCTGTGATGAAGTGACCTGAGTGGAAGAAGCTTAATTAGCAGGGGAATCAAGTGTGCTTCAACTCCCTACACCTTCAAAAAGACTCAGTCCTCGAGAGCATTTTAAAAACATTCTGGAAAAAAAAGAAAAAAGAAAGAAAAACAAGCTTTCATCAACGCAGAGCAGAAATTGGTGAAACTTCAGGACTTGCCAGCATGTTTGTTTATGAGCAGGATCAACACGCTGGCCATATTAAGTAGCCTTGATTAATGCTGTTTATCTGCACGTAGTCTACCTGAATATGCAAACGTACAAATCAAAAATATTCACATGCAAAACATGCAGACATTTGCATGCATTTTTGATTTGGTGTTTCCACAGCACTTAAAATATGCGGTAAGAAGGAGTGCAGCGCTGCCTAGTGTGCTGTCACGCTGCACACTCACACTGTCATTGGTGATGATAGAACTTCCCAGCTTCAAAGCAGCTTTGCGTTGGGAAGGAGAAGGAGCAAATATTTGAATTGCAAAACCACATCATCTTCCAATGGGAGAAAATTCAAGACAACTACCAAGAGTTAAAGACCTACATTTCCCCTGAACAAGCGAACCTTCCACAAACTGTTAAAAGGGGAGGCTAAAACGTATTCAGTATAAGCACCTCTCTCGGTAATTTAGCACATCTAAATTTGTGTAATGGGATGTGACATTTCAGAAAGAGACTTGGAAATAAATATATATACACATTTTATATACATAAAATGCATGTGTGTGTGTGCGAGGAGTACTACTTGAGGAGGAGTACTTGACACAATTTTGATTATGGACTGAAGTATAATTACTTAAGCCATCCTTATGGAGTGCAAGAGTCAGAAATCACGTGAAATTCCACTGTCACTTCTGCTCCAGTCAGTAGCTACAGTTTCAAACCTTGAAGGAAGCACTTGGTCACAGAATGAAAAGGTTGTTTACTCAAGTCCATTCACCAAGGTATTTTGCAGATTTTACAAGTATGAAAAAGGCTACTGTCGACTTTAAGCCACTCAGGGAACCTCGGAAAGGACTGGCCATAAATATTCTGAAAAGAAACGTTATGAATCACAGCATATCTGAAAGAAGGATTTCTTAATTTTCATGCCAGAAAAAATGACATTTAAGCTTCAGGACTGTCTAGCCATGGACAGCATTTATGGCAATAATTACTCATCTTCATCCCACTGAAAAAACACTTTTTAAATTGCAAAAATACTGACATGGAATATCATGAAATATGTATAAATTCGTATTACAGGAAGAAATGTTAGTACCACTTGGCATATTCCAGAAAACAAGAGACTAAAGGACATTTGGAAAATATTTTGTGCATTACATTCCAAATGTCTACGTAAGGACTAAAGAAAACAGATTGCTCTCTGTCACTGAAGATTTTGTCAATGTAGCAGGGATTTATAGCTACACATGTGAATACCTACAAAACTGCAGTTCTAAAATTTTTAACGATAAAGACAGCTACTGCAGGGAGTCTGGTAACGGTGTCGCATAGCAGCAGTCTTGGGCACCTGGAACAGTGCTGCTCAGTTATTTTGATGCATGCTGGTGTCCTGTACTTTCTGAAGCAGTCTCATGTCGCTGTGTTCCAACACCACACCATACCGCACCCCACCCCTCCCCTCACACCCAGCCTACGTGTAGACAGTCTGGAGACAGACACAGGCAGAAATCAAAAGCCTGGATGATGGATAACTTTAGTGTGCAATGACCTCTGTCACAGGGGTTTGCCCTAAATCAATCTGAGCGATAAGGACCCCCTTGCCGACAATGCGCACCTTGGTATGTTCAGCAACGACCCTTATCTTTGGCGGGAGGAAGTCTGAGTAATAACTACAGACAAGCTACGACAAAACCACTAAGCCCGCATTGTCAAACACAATTTACTATGTATACTCCACCTCCTCTGGTACTGTTAAAACAGTCATTACAGGCGCACGGGTGATAGGAGCTTGTGTTTACGGCCAGGCCTCTGTACGTCTGGCTAGGAGAGGAGAGGAGTGGCTGGGACTGGAGGTCAGTTGGTGGTGGCGGGCCCAAAGAAAGAGGAAGAAGGCCCTGGGGCTTTGGGTTCTCCACGTCAACCCGGCGTGGGCTGCCTTCGTTTGCAGTGATACATGCAGGGAAAGGTTGGAGGTTGAAGTTGAGAGGAGGGCCAACAGGAAAAAGGGACTGAACGCTTTGGGAAGATTACAGCACTTAACATGTTAAGACCTCTTAGTAGTTTCTCATTCATCCCCTCCTTCTTCCTTTTTTGGACAGGGAAAGTATAACTTTCCATGCAGTGGCATCAAAATCGGAGAAACAGACCAAACATGACATCAAATGTCACGTCTGGTCTGTTTACGTGACCCCTTTCTGCCAGAGTCAACTGTTTCAAATAGTCCAGCTTTTAAAATGCTGATTAAAATGTTTGCTTTCTCATTCAAAATGACATTTGACAACGTTAGTAATATTTCAGCTAACTGCAAAAACATTCTCCTAGGCTATGACAATTTTTTTCCATTGCTTGGACAGGCGCAGGTAACCTCCACTGAAAGTTTCCCATGAACTCAGGAATATGAAGCGACAACACAACGGCAGAGAAAGAGGTCTGAAGGTTTAAACCAGAGTGTTTGGTTTCACCCAGGCAGCTAAAGCAAAATGTTTTGGAATCATTATTCAAAGAGTTTATCCCCTCACTAATTCAAACCACAACGACTGCTCAAAACAGAGGCTACAGTCGTTTTTGACCACAGCTTGGTCCTTCACCGGGACTCTGGGGGTGCTGCGGACTGTCAGCAGTTCCACGGATTGAGTTCCACTCACTGCTAAAGCCCCTTATTGCCAAATTAGGTGAGGTACACTGGCTGAACAGTGCAAATGCGTTAAAAAACTATTCTCAAAATTATTAAAACAAACCATATATGATAAAAAAATATTAAATCCTGCTGTCACATTGGTGATTTATCATTAAAATTTATGACTGGGTTTGAAGAAACATCAATATTCTTAGGCACATTTCACATACTTTCTGCCAGTGTAGCTTTGACAGAAGACCACAATGTCCTGAGAGCAGGAGAATTTGGGGGATTAAGAAGTGCCCACACTCAGTCTGAAGTTAATAGTTTTCACATTCATTACAATCACGGAGGAAGAGAATCCAAGCAGTCAGGCAGGACATTGAGCCAGTCTCAACTAGCCACAGCTGCAGAGAAATTGAAGTGGCAGGTTCTATCAGATAGCTTTCACCAGACAGCTCCATTTTCCTCAGGATTTTAGTCAGGCAGACATATAAACTCATAACAGCAATAAGAGTTTTCGCTCAAAATATAGGACCTGATGTGTGCTTGAGCTAGGGTGCAACAAGCATAAAGTGCAAGCACAATGGGCAATAAAAGATCTCTCAGGTTTAATGGTGGATTATTCCGACATCACTGCAGACATTATTCAACGGAGTGGCAAAGTTTTGCACTGCTTCTTTGATCCAGTATGGTAGCAGGGATGGGGCATCATCATCACCACCATCATCATCAACCTGCTGCCCATGCTAAAACACAGCACAGTGATGACATGTAGAGCAGGAACACACATCCATGCAACTCTGTGCACTCTACTGTACAAAACAAAAGGGGTGCACTATGGCCCTGCTTTATGGCACATAAAAGAACAAAGGCCACCACTGGGCCATATTGGCAACCGTTCATCAAAAGGGGCCGAATGCTTTAAACTGATTATACATACATGTCCTGATAGATATTAAACATTAGTTTGAATTGATGAGTGGCATCAAAGGTCAGTGTTCTAGTTCTCATCTGTCTCTGATTAAGCTTTGACCAATGGCTTTTAGCTGTGTTTAAGCTACAAGGCAATCAAGAAGCAAGAGAAGGACTTGAAACTAAAACCAGAAATATGAGGAGGTAAGAACAGATACAGTCACATACTTTCCTTGTAAAAAGGAGAACTATGCTGGGTGTTTTTAACATTTAAAAACTGAACACAAATTGAGACAGAAAGAAATCTGTCACTCTGAACATTTGTTAGCAGGTTTGTCGATCTTTCCACTGACTTTCAAAAGTTAACAAATCATTAAAAATGGAATGCATGTTTTTTTTTTTTTTTTTACATTTAGGCTGTCAAATGATTAAACTAATTAATTGTGATTAGTCACATTTTTGTGGAGTTAATAACGATTAATCAGATTTGGCTTACTCATTCAAAATCATGTATTTACCACCACAATAGATCTGAATAAAGCAGTCAAGATGTGACTGAAGTGTAGACTTTAATTCAAGGGGTATAACAAAATATTGCATTAAATGTTTTTTTTAAAAAAAAAAAAAAAATAGTCCCTCCATTTTCACAGGCCCAGAAGTAACTGGACAGTTGACAGATTTCAGTCAGATTCATGGCCATGTGTTACCTGTTTCCCTCATTATTTCAGGAGAAATTAAGGAGATAAAAGGTCTACAGTTGTTGAAAACTCTCAAAATGCAGTCCAAAATGGTTTTAACACAAATAAACGGGGGGCAATGATTAGGCTAAAAATACCAAACAAATCTATCAAAGAGATAACAGAAACTTCAGGAGTGACCATAAGTTGGTACATTCTTTAAAAAAAAAAAAGGGAGTGCTCTGGCAAGCTCTGCCACACCAAAAGACCACGGAGAATGACTAAAATGGATAATCACAGAATTATTTCCAGGGTGAGGAATAAATCCTCTTCACATGTCTAGTCAGGTCAAGGACATTCTAGAGGAGGTGGACGTGCCATTGTCAAGTCTACAGTCAAGAGACACCTTCATGAATGTAAATACAGAGGTTTTACCACAAGATGCAAACCACTGGTAACAGTCAAGAACAGAAAAGCCAGATTAGATTTAGCAAACATCTAAAAAACCTGCCCAGCTCTGGACAGATGGAACCAAGATTAACTTGGACCAAAAAGATGGGAAGAGAAGAGTGTAGAGAAAGAAAGAAAGAGCTCATGATCAAAAAATGCCACATCATCTGTTAAACATGGTGGATGGGTATGTATGGCTGCCAGTGGAACTGGGTTCCTGGTGCTCATTAATGATGTGACTGCTTATAGAAGTAGCAGAATGAACTGTGAAGTCTATAGAGCTATACTTTTTGCTCCGATTCAGTCGAATGCTGCATAACTAATAGGACAGCACTTCACAGTATAGATGGATAATGACCCCAAACATACCATGAAAGCAAACCAAGAGTTTCTTAAAGGCAGAAGAATGAAAATGTTCTTAAATGGTTGAGTCAGTCATCTTACCTTAACCTGATTGAGCATACATTTAACTTACTAAGGACATAAACAAAGGTAGAAAGATCCACAAACAAGCAGCTGCAGTAAAAGCCTGGCAATGGAGGAAACTCAGGATTTGGTGATGGCCATGAGTTCTAGACTTCAGGCAAAGATCTGCATCCAGGTATAGTCCTTGAGTTTTTAATTTAGTTAGTTTTTCCCAATTACACTGGAGCCTATGAAAATGGAGGGAGTAGGAAGAACTGCTGTAATTCCTAAACAGTTAATGCAATATTTCTCTTAAACCCCTTGAAATAAAGCTATAAGGTCAACATTTCAATAACATATTGACTGCTTCATTTCAAATCCATTGTGGTAGTGTACAGAAGCAAAATTACAAAAATCCAAATACTTTTGGACCTGATTGTATATTATATAATCATGTCAATGGTTCTGAATCCTCTATGATTGCAGCCTACCACTCTCTCTCACATAACCCAAGGTTTCTGCTTCTCTCAAGGGGACCTGTAGCTTTACTGTCAACTTTACTATTAACATATTAACTTTGACAACTTTAGTGTATATCATCAGAAACACCACAGGCATACTGGCCAATTAGTAAATAATGACCTGATTTATCTAAAGAATCCTTCACACACATTGGTCTTATATTAGTAACTGCAATGAAAACCAAAAAAAAAAACAAAAGATGAGCTTTGTCTTTATTTGTACATATTGCTACTTTAATGTCCTATAGTATCCTCCTGTGTCCACCTCTTTTACTGTACATTCCCAATAATAACGCAAGGCAATGTGATTTTAAATAGTTATTGTAAAATCTAAACAAACAAGATTGTCTACATGATATCTGCAATGAAAATTCAAAGAAAAAAAACTCTCTAGAGTACACTCAATCTGCACAAAGACTGAAAAACACGTAATTTTTATAATGTTTGATAAGCCAAATCCAAGAGAAAAAAGAAAACTTAACAAATGATGAAATGAGGGAAAAGAAGCAATCACTTCTTTTCACTGACACAATTGCTGCACATATTTTCCTTAATGCTGAGTACAATATAGAAAGTGATTTGTACACCATGACATGTTTGTTTTTGTGGAGACTTGTTTATAGATATTTAGCTTGGTTAAAGCATGAGGTTGCTAATTGTGATATATACAGGCATGCTCTCTGGAAGGCTAGCTGTCCTTTATAAACCCCCTGTTTGCTTGGATTACCTCTCAGCCTGAAACACTCAAAGACTCTTTACAGAAACAAATCAACCTCAGGCCTTCACACTGCGATCATGTCCAACGAGGTCAACATACAGCAACCAAGGGGAGGGGAGAGGAGGAAAAAAAGTAAAAACAAAAAAAAATCCTGACTGACTAACTCAACACTGACGTTTATGGATACTGTAGCACAAAGCACAATTCCCTGCACCAATGTGTTCTCTTGATGAGGACTGTCAGAATAGGCCAACATCTGTTCCTCGATTAAGATGACATGATGGTGACCCACTGTAATTGATGGTCCAGGTGAGAGCTAAGACAGGTTGAAGCAAACTAGGCAGGAAGAGGACAAGGCTAAGCGAGTAACAGTGGCCCTAAAAGACAAATGTAAGTTATTTATAAATAGTCACTTATTTCAGCCGTCCAGCCTCTCAATCTTAGCTGTTTACCACTTAGAACTATAAAATTAACAGACTTTTCTTTCAAATGAACAAAGATATATACACAAGCCATGTCTTTTGAAATGAAATGAAAAAATTAAATACATGCATACACACACACACACACACACTTTTGTAATGCTACAATAATATTAATTTAATAAGTAGCGGTTTTATGTAGGTCAATGTGTTTAACCATTTTCAAACCTGTCCTCAGGTCAGTATTATTTGTAATTATCATTCAATACCTCGTTTTTGCTAATCAATGCATTAGTTCAAATCAGGTGTGCTGGTGATGGAATTTAACAAATCCTTTTGATGGCACGGGGCTTCAACAGGAAACATTTTTGTTCAAAATAGCTCACAAGGTATCAGTTACGTTTAGGAAAACAGGAAATTATTACTTTTTACTGTGTTTGTTTATTGGCATTTATTCTGTTGATCTGATGTATTTACAAGCAAAGACATGATTTTAAATAATTTGATTAAAAAGTGCTTAAGTGCCTAAGACTTCCACAGCATGTAAATACAAACACACGTTCATTACTTAAATAAAATGTAATTGCCAATTTATAGTAATTTCTTGTCATAAATATGATAATGAATAGCTATTTGATAACCACTTTCCAAATATGTAGTATTCTGGACATTCATTTATTGTAAGATGATTTTTAAGCTACAGTTGTCTAAATTATTACAGAATCACCTACAGCTCTGTTCACCATTTTTTTAAACATATTTACATCTTCCTATAAACCACTTGAAATCTATAAAACATCAGATTTGAAAATTTTAAACATACATCTCCAATAAAAATTTTTTTTTAAAATAAAAACAGTAATTCTTTATGATTAATTTATGAACTGTAGTATATATTATTGCTTTTAAACCTAATAGTCATCATTTGGATATAGCTAAACTCTACAAGAGCAAGCATTTTATGCTCTGCAGATTCAGAGAATGAAAAGAATCATGCATCTCCATGATAAATATCAATGTATTAAAACGGCTGTGAGCCTATAAAGGCTACACATAGTACACAAGCAATCATAAGCTTGCAATATGATGAAACCTTTGACTCTAAAATATATACTCCTTTTCTGTCCATTTAACACCAATAAAAAAAGAAGACTCTTGGACTAATATGCCAGGGGCCTGCTGGTTTACTAAGGAAATTTTTTTTTTTCATTTAAATGGCCACTTTAAGAGTGGTGTCCTTCATCCAGGCCCGTAGCCTCATGCTCCAGCACTCTCCTTAGCCCTCATTGTACAATAGCACGATCTTCACGCAAGCCCAGCACGAGGTCAGCCCCTTCCACCAGCACTCAGACGTCTTACACTTGACTTTGGCTCAGACAGGACACATAAGATGAACTGCTTGGAACTGAACGCAGTCACGTGTATCTCTTGAAATCAAATTTCATTTTCTTCTAAAAAGGATCACTGAGTGACTGTGTTGGTTTTGTGCTTTTTTTTTTTTTATGAAGAGCACTTGAGGATGGTAGAGTTATTAAAAACTATGAAACTAAATGAAGCAATAATATAGAAGGATAGATGTTTCATGAAATTAGATATGAGCTACGACAGAAATAGGCAGTATCTCATATGTGCTTTGAACAGTTTGGGGCATCTAAGGGTCATGCAAACAAATCGTATGATTGCTCTTATTCTCAGCAGTTATGTCAACACTGACTTTTTCAGCTCTGCTATGCAGATATGTTGATTTCTGGTAAACAACAGGATCTATACTAAGATGTGAGAGAACATCTCTAGTACTGTTGCTAGCTTGTTTGAAGTTTCATATACATGCTCAGGATTTAAAAAGATGCTGTTTTTTTTTAATATTTAAAACATTTTCTTTCTTTTATTTATTGATTTTTTTACTTAAGCATCAAACAATGAAGACCCTCATGCTATACTGTACATAACCTCTGCAAACTTAAGCACTCAAAGAATCACACCTTAGAAACACTAATTTCCATGTGTTTTGATGTGAGCTGACATGTCAGTCAGCTACAATGAATGTGTGAATTACAGTACACAGCTTGTTCCATGCGCCAGTTCTATTTGTCACAAGGCTACCTTTGTGCCAGAAAAACAAGAATTCACGACCTCTCTTGTGTTCACCATCCCAGAGTTCAAAATATCTCTGGGGTTAGAGACACTTGTGTGCTCAAAACCATTTCAGACATCAAAATTCTCCTGTTAGATTAGGTTTTACAAAGAGCCATTTTAATAAAGTCACACTGCTCTCAGTGCCCCCAGACATGATCTCCACCAGGATGACAAATGTTGCTGACTTCTGCCTGGAATGAAACCCGGAAGGTCAATAAAGGAGGGGAAGAGGGGGAGAAAGGAGGGGAAGTGGGGGCTTAAAATCCTGCACATGCATCTTCAGCTCTGACGACATAAATCTCTAAATCTGCAGAGGAAAGAAAAAAAAAAGTTTACTCAAAAGTTCCGTTACAAAACAGGAATTCCTTGAAAAGGCATGCTCTCGCTCTCAATTACTTTAGTCTTTCTTTACAACATGAACTGTCAGACTAAAGCTTCAGAAATTGCAGCCGGGTGCCTCTTTGCGTCCCATTGCTCATTTCTACTGCACATCCTGTGCATCAAAGCTGCTCTTAACCTTAAGTTTAAATGACAAATTTGTATAATGCGCCGGCACAAACCCCTCAGAATAAATAAGTGAAATGGAGGCTTAGTGGGGGCTAAATCCTACGGCCAGATGGGAGGCTGAAACCCCTGGATTACATGCAGAGCGCGTTAAACAATGCGCCTAAATATGCATTGAAATCCTTAAAGCATGAAACCACCTTGTCATTTGCCATTAGTATTCTGGGTTGTCTGTCATACATCTTGCGTTACACTTGGGTGTATCGCAGTGGTAAATGTCATGTGCTGAGGGTCGCAAATTCCAAGAGGATTTCTTGAAGTCATCTCATGTCAACTTTATTTCTCTAGAGCTCTTAACGATTAAACTGTCACAAGAGCACTCTGTGGTGCACAGCCTGCATCTATGAGAACTCAGGAAAAAAATGGTTTGAAATATTGGGTATAAAGAACTAGCCGGTACAGAATGGAACACAAGATGAAAACGTCATGGGATGTGGATGAGAACGTTTCCAGAAGAAAGATTAAGCCCTGAAACTGGGTTTTTGGAAAGACACAGACCCCCCCCCCAAAAAAAAAATAAAAAAATCAAACATACATTGCAGCTTAACCATACAACCATGATATTCAAATAATAAAGTTCATGTATTGTAAAATGGTTTAAGGCATTACACAAGCAGACAGGGCTTAGTGTGCTTGTATGTGTGTCACAGATGACTGTGGCAGAGGGACTGTCCTCAGGGTTAGCCCAGTGATGTCCAGCCTCATTGGGATCAGTGGAGACAGAGCTGTGGGGCTGCCAGCCTCTCTCTCAGGTGACACGCTCTATCTGCATGCTCCTGCTGATGGCCTTCTGTGGCCCAGTACACCTAAACCCTCAAAACATACATTCAGGCAAAACTATACAATGTACATACAGATGTATCCAACATTTTAACACCCTAGTCAAATTACGTTTTCTTTATTTTCTATATTAAAATAAATTAACACGTAGGTATGTATGTAAGTACCTATGTACCTACCTATCAGTGGAACTAGACTCCAAGTCCCTATGGTTTGTTTAGTCCATACAAGGTAAAGGGCACACTAAAGAAAAATCAGTTTTTTTTCTTCTGTTATCATTTTGGAGACACAAGGTTTTGTTCAGACAGCAGTGATTTATTTATATACAGCAGTGTTCTCTCTCTCTCTCTGAATACGTATTTATTAATTAGAAATTCCTGGCCTTACATGCAGAAGATGGGTGAGAGTATGATGGACATATCCATTATACATGAGCACACTGTCCAATTTCTTATATCAAAAGTTAATTCCATGTCAGGGCTATCTGATAGACCAGCATAAGACTGTTACAAAATTATTATCCAATTTCTCCTGCAAAATCTATGACTCCTGCAAAATCTAAGACAAGAAAATTAATTGGAAAATTTTAAGGTGGCTAGTAACTGTCAGATTGGAGGTAAGCCAACAAAAAGGGGCATAAATATCCTCTTTATGTATGCAAATCAGTGAATAAATATTTTCAAATTTACAATTTGCACAAAATACAATTAAAAAGCTAGTCTTTTGCTATTTGTTATCCTGAATTAGCCTTTTCCAACCTCAATTCATTATGTAACTGTCTGTCCAACTGCTTGAGTGTACTCCTTAATATTCATAAGATGACAATGTACAGTACTGTGCAAAAGCCAGAGACCATTTTTTCCCCAGGCAAAATGATCATTAAGTACAAGTCATTAATTTTTCAGCATTTATTTTCCCAAGAGACTTGCATTCCAAGAAAGTTTTAAAAGTTGTTTGTGTTTTCTGTTATCATAATACAAGTAGTCCCAAACATATTCAATTATATTGAAGTCTGGGCTCTGGGGTGGTCAGTCCATCGTTCTGAAAATACCAGTAGTTTCTTTGTTTGATTTGCAAATTTTCGTTTTTGTCTATTTCTTTTCTCAGTGAGGGCTTATTGGCAGCTAACATCCTTTGAGACCCGGAGCATTGTTTTCCCACAATGAAAGGATGGAAAGAAAACACCTGTGGATTTTTTTTTCAGATCTGTAAAGCAAGAGTCGAGCTTGATTTTCTTTATGTCCTGTAACTAATTTTTGATCTCCAGTTTTGACCCCCCCCCCGCCTTTATATAATCTTTTTCAGAAATATCTGCTGAAATATGAATAACTTGTACTTAATGGCCCTTTTGAATGGAAATGAAAAAGGTAGGCTGGTCTCTAACATACTGTAAAATGTTTCTTCAAGACATCAGCCACAAATGCTACAAAGACAACAGAACGACGCAAACGACACACCATCACATCAACTACTTCCAAAGTGGTCAAGCTGCATGATGTATATGACAAATCCAAAAGTCTTAACCCCATTTCATATGAGGGTGAAATGAGCCATATTGTCCTATTATACTGCCATAAATCATTTTTGTCAAACACTGACAGCTTTTTATCAGATCTAACCTTTTCAAGCCTCCATTAGGAACGCTAACATTTTCAACTCTGACACATCTGCAGCATACGGATCGCACAGCTGATTAACTTTAGGCTAGGGCAGGCTGCCAGCCCAGCTCATTTGCAGCAAAGCCCTCTTCACCTCTAACAGAGGAGAAAAAGCAATCATCAAAAAAAAAAGAAATTTATTTGATAATTTTATTTGAATGACGAAAATCACATATATTGGATGACGGGGGGGGGTGTTCTGCTGATCTAAATCCAAAGTGTTTCTCTGTGTGTAAATGATGGTGTCACAAACATGAGGTTAGTATTACCTCACCAACATGAAACAGAGATGATTCATCCTGTACACAAACGGGGGTAAGACCTGGTGCATCCTAGCTTTAGCTTTCAAAAATTCAGCCAGCTGCATGTAGCCGCACAGATGTGCTTTAGCTTTTAGTGGGAGAAGTAGGGAGAACAAGCGCTAACATGCAGTGGACTAATGCCTTGCACACTGTGCTATTGAAGCCCATGTTTGACAAACTGAAGTAACCCAGCAAGAGACGAGAACTTCCCTGCAAACCATGCATTGCGGACAAACGTCAAAGCTTTCAAAAGAAGGCTCAATGGGTCTAATTCAAAGTGCGAGGTATGCTAGAAAGAAATTACATATTTCCTATTCCTATGCGTGGGTTTTTATTTACTGGATACTCTCTGCCAACCGCAGCTTAGCCATGCCCTCCAATCACGATGAGGGAGCAGGTTACCCTGGAGCCATATTTCATTACATGCCATGTTTAACTATACCCACTTCTCCTAAAACACACATGAGGCTTATTATGTACTTAATATTCACCATCAGGTGAATAATTTTTATGCAACTCTGATAGTTGTGGGAGATGGATAACTCAATTATCAGCACATCCGTCACACGGCTCCCTGGCACGAGGAAGGCTGCAGATAAGATTGATGGTAAGATGAGACCAATGGCTTCTTTGCCATCACATCCAGCCAGTGGGCCTGAACACACTTTTTTTTTTCTCCATCGCCTTTCTTCCTTAGCTCCTCTTTTTATTTTTTTCTCCTCTGCAGCCTTCATAGGCAAAGCGTCATTACCCCTCACTCCACTGAGGAGAGTGTATTATGAGGTTAGTGTTTTGGCAAGGCTATTGTTTGGATGATGAATATTGTTGATGAGGGCTTCGGAGAGAAAATTAGTTGTGTCAATACAACACCATTCCTTTCTTCTTCTTTTTTCCCCACAGCTTAAGGGTAAATAAGGAAAAATTAACAATGGTTACAAGTACTGGCATTAGTTTAAATGGAAACAGGGTAAAAAAAAAATAAGCTAATCACCAGAACTGTCAGTCTGGAGTGCTGTGGTAATTAAAAAAAAAAAAGTGATTGCCATGTTTGGAAGGTCATTCGAAAGGAAACTCAACATGCATTTCGGTGGTTCACTGCAATGTTTTTATCCCAACAGAAAGAATGAACTAATGCCTGTCTACAAAGGTCCCAGGCCTTGAAATAAAACCATACAGTGAATTGGAACAGAAAGCAGTGATGTCACCTGATCACTCTTCTCAGTGCTGACATCAGTTCAGTTGGGCAGTGTGGTGAAGGTAGCTGTTCTGTCGGCATGTGCTGGGGGGCTGGGGGCAGCTCCTACTGCTCAGCCCATGAAGTAGGCTTAACAATGGGAGAGCGCATTCAAAATGTCAGATGTAAATGTCAATTAAAAATTACAAGGGAGTTCCAAAAGGTGGGCTTTGAAGGAACTGACATTTTTTTGACATGGCAGAGTTTATCGGATGAGGCAGCCCACAAACATGACGGCATCGGCACTGTCAGGCCTCTCCACGCACGAGCCAAAAGCCGCTGCTGAATGCCAATGTGAAGGTCCTTCGTTGTCATGTACATTACATCTTTATAGTAGAATCTGCAATTCTTTATCACCTGTATTAGAACACAACTATCATTACCAACAACTGTATCAGATATAGTGAGGAGGACTGATAAATCATATGACTATTCAGAGGCCTGCAAGGCCTGTGTCTCTCATCATAGAGGATAATGGGGAAAAAAGGATATATTTTTAGTCCTATATCATGTCAATTTTGATTGACTAGGGCAGTTTTCATTCAAGTGTTGTCTCATTAAATGCTACATCCCTCATAGTCTAGGAATGTTCTCAATCATGGGCCAATATTTTCCGGTCAACAACTTTTTAAGGTCTTTAATAAGGCTTGCTAAAAGCTGAATTGTTCAAAGCTGAGACTATCACACTTCTGATCCCACGGCTTTTCAGCACAGCTTGCAATCCAGCGCATGCAATTTCCAAATAAAACCCCACAAAAATGAGAAAATAAAACACACAGTTGATTATGACCTTGGCATCGCTTGGCAATTCTGTTCGACTCATTGCACTTTTTCAGGAATCATCTTCACGGAGACACAGCATCTGCTAAAGACATCAAGATGCTCTGGCAAAAAATGTCAATTCAATGGCGATGCCTATTCAGAATGACTCTTCTTAGAAGTTGGATATTGTCCACATTTGCTTTGGTAGTTTAGTGCTAGAGCAATACTCACCCAAATGTAAGTAAATCTGGCCCCAAAAACCTCCCAACCTGCTCAAACCACATCCAGTCTTCATTAAGGTTGAATCGACTTCTTGATGCGGTTTAGGACAAAGAATGACACACTACAATGAGGGGAAACGTGTCTTCAGACACTTTTTGGTGTTATGTAATATACTTCCAGTATATATATATATATATATATATATATATATATATATATATAAAAAGATGTACAAAATACACACACACAAATTATATATATATATATATATATATATATATATATATATATATATATATATATATATATATATATATATATATATATGTGTGTGTGTGTGTGTGTGTGTATGTATTTTTTTACAGTTACATATAATAAGATAGGATATGAAATCTGCATATAAAAAGGTTAAAAATAAAAATAAATCAATGAAACTCCAACTAATAAATGCATCAAAAATTTTGCTAAAAAATGTGCAAAAAAGAAGACAATTGAAAAATATTTTGAAACAATGTACTCCAATGAAACAAAAATAGAACCCAATGGCAATAATTTAGCTCTTTACGTTGAAAGAAAAAAGGGTTACAATTATGATCCCAGGAACATAACCCAGGAACCATAACAACAGTGAAATACAGATGTAGGACATTACAAGGGATGCTTCTCTGCAAATTGTACAGGGGAAACATGAGTGGAACAGCAAAGGAGAACTGAATCTAATAGGTGAAGAAGGAGAGAGCAGACTAATCAACAATCTAAATATGCATACAGACAAAACTCAAGACTGGTTTCCAGAAAAGCTGAGGTACTTGCACGGCCTAACCAATCATGACTTCCAATACCACAGAAAATGCATGGAGGATTCAGAAATTGCAAGTCTAACAGAAAGAACCTACTTACTTTGGGGAATTCAGGACACCACCATGAGAAATTTTGGAAATTGAACCATAATGCTGCAAAACGCTTACTGTAGAGTTCTTTATGTTGTAATTGCCAAAGTAACAATGTTATTCATTTGTAGGGTCCTAAACATTTTAAGTTCACAAATACATACACACTTAAAGATGGTTCTTCAAGGGTTCTTTAGTAAAGAAAATGGTTATACATAGAATCATTAACACTCAAAAAACACTTTGCATAATCAAAGTGTTCTTAATGTTGTGAAAGGTTCTTTAGATTAATGGAGAATGTGCTATAGATGGTTCTATATACCACCTTTTTGAAAAGGTCCTATATAGCACCAAAAAAGGGTTCTGCAATCTTAAAAAATGTGGTTCAAGGGTGCTTTTGTAAAGAAACTCAAAATAAACACTCAAAGAATCCTTTGCATGATTAACAGGTTTTCTGCAGCACAAAATCGTCCTTTGTACTGGTGAAAAATGTGCATGAATGTGCTATAGATGGTTCTATATAGAACTTTTTGGAAAAGGGCTCTACATAGCACCCAAAAGGGTTCTTCTATTGTTACAAGTTTGACACTTTTACAGTTCACAGTAAGTCATACTGTACACTAAACCACCTTGACAAGGCTAGGCAACTTTAATGAAGACCCGGATGCGTTTAAGCATTTTAAGAGACGTTCTGAGGATGCATTTATGGAAAAGATTTGTATTTGCTAGCAGTGTAAACTGCATAGTAACAGAGTTAGATTAAAGCAAAATATGGACTCCAAACATGTCTTGGTAAATCGATTACTAGTTCTGCAAGTGAAAAAACAATGTTTTGCTGAACCATTCCACAAAGGACAGCAACATAAAGTCTAAGGGTATTGCAATACAGTGCAATATACTGCTCATCATGATGATGACAATCACTTCACTAATTTCCTGCTCAAAAGGTGATGACCCAGTCATGGAAAAACATTCAGGAGACATCATTAGGTGGACATGAGGGTTGCCCTTTCCTGACCAAACTGCTTGTTAGGTCACTGTGCTTTCCATGACCAAAATCCAACATCTGAATTTTTAAACTTAACTTGAACAGGTGAATTTTTAAATTTTATTCCCAAAACTAAGATAAGCCTTAAGAATAGCAATAAAAATAACAAAAACCAAAGCATACAGGTAATATTTTGTTTGCGTGGCTGGCTGACCCAGCAGACGCAGTGAGAGTGGCTGTCTCTGGACAGTGTTCGGGGTCAGGAGCTTGCGGCTCTGCACCAGCATGTCACAGTGTGTCAGCCGGCCGTCAGCCTCAGCATGACTAGTGGGGGTGACCTTTCAGCTCTGCACACAGGGCCACGTTTGAGCACTTCCCCCGGCACGGCCACAGCTCCACACCCACATACATACAATGTCCATCTGTTCACCAGCAAGGTGAAGTCTCCAAGGTAGCCAGCTAACAAAGCCCTTCAAATTAGACCTCATAGAGTCTCATCTGAAGATATAGCGATGTAAAAAGCTAGTAGTATATTAAATAAGACTAATATGGAAGCAAAAAGACTACAGTAAAGCATGCTTATGAAACTATGGGTGGTATACAGCTGGTTTCCACTTCCTTTCTCAACATAGTATTTTTCCCTGTATTGTGTGTTTGTGTGGGGTGAAAATCATTTCATGCTGTACACATTTCTTCATTGTTGTATGCAGAATACGACACAGCAACGATGAATCATTTGGAAAGAAAGGCTTTTCTAGAAACCAAAAACAGCTGTTTACATGACCTCAATCGTACGACTTGCTTAGAAGGCCTGCTGTAGTTCATTTCTTTCTCTCTTTTATTTTTTTAAAACAAGATCATCTCAGAGGACACATTGAAGCTTCATCTTTGGTCTACCATTCACACCCACACACACACACACACACACACACACCCACACACACATATACAGATGCAAAAGGAAATACAGAGAGAGACAGCTAAATGAGGGAGTGGGGGGAAGATCTCATTTCATGCTGTAGAGGGTTGGCCCTGCATGCAGCCTTCAGTGAAAGAGCCACAGGCCTTTTCTGTCCGCCACTACAGAGACGAATGGGCCTAATCAGTTCTTATCCTTCCAAACCAATAGATGACGGCCTGTACCCACTCCACCTGACAGGCCAGAAATCGAAAAGTCCTAAGAAATAAGAGAGCTTAGGACTCACCAATATTGTGATATAGAGCCTAATGGCAATTAGAAATTGGTATCAGTATCATAATGCACTGACTTGTGCTGGGCAATTGTGTTGGGAAATGGCATTTCATGAAGGACCGGCCAAAATAAACAGCCCAAAATAACTTGGAAAAAAGTTGACATTAAAAGCAAAGTAGGTTTTTCCCTTCTTCTGTAAAGTTATCATTTTGGAGAGGCAAGGTTTTCTTCTGACAACAGCGATATATATGTGAGTGTGTGTGTGTGTATAAGAATGTATATGCTGTCGGAAGAAAACCTTGTATTTCCATTTTTGTTTTTTTTGTTTTGTTTTTCACATAATTTGAAAAGGCCTGTTGTCCTTTACATTGTAGACCAAAAGAACTGGCCCAAAATGACTCACATTACACTTTTTCCTTTTCCTGTAAAGTTACCATACACATACACACACACACACACACACTTCAGATGGGGCAACACTATAGAAATGAAACTTAGTCATTAAAGTGGTCAATTTACAGCTTGTATAACAATATAGATTAACTCAACAGACAGCCATTAATGTCTAAAAAGCTGGCAACACAAGCGAGTACACCTCACAGTGAACATGTCCAAATTGTGCCCAATTTTGCCGTTGTCGCTCCCTGGTGTCACGTTAGAGTTACAAGATTCCAGGTGTGAATGGGGAGCAGGGCTGTTAAATTTGGTGTTGTGTGTACAATTCACTCATACTGGCCACTGGATATTCAACATGGCACCTCATGGCAAAGAACTCTCTGAGGATGTGAGAAGTAGAATTGCTGCTCGCCACAAAGATGGCCTAGGCTATAAGAAGATTGTCAACACCCTGAAACTGAGCTTTAGCATGGTGGTCAAGGTTATACATATTTCCAGGACAGGTTCCACTAGGAGCAGGCCTCGTCAGGCTCGGCCAACCTCTGCTGCAGAGGTTGAAGAAGAGGGAGGTCAGCCTGTCAGTGCTCGGTCTGCATGGCCGTTGTCCCAGAAGGGAGCATCTTCTGAAGGTGACGCACAAGAAAGCCCACAAACTGTTTGCTGAAGACAAGCAGTCCAAAAAAAATGGATTACTGTAACCATGTCCTATGGTCTGACGAGATCAAGATAAATTAGTTTGGCTCAAATGGTGTCCAGCATGTGTGGTGGTGTCCTGGTGAGGAGTACCAAGACAACGGTCTCTTGCCTACAGTCAAGTATGGTGGTGGTAGCATCATGGTTTAGGGCTACATGAGTGCTGCCGGCACTGGAGAGTTATGGTTCCTTGTGGGAAACATGAATTCAAACATGTACTGTGACATTCTGAAGCAGAGCATAATCCCCTTACTTTGGAAACTGTGACGCATGGCAGTTTTCCAACACAATAATGACCCCAAACACACCTCCAAGATGACAGCTGGCGTGCTGAAGGTAAAGGTGATGGACTGACCAAGTATATCTTCATACGTAAACCCACTTGAGTACCTGTGGGGCATCCTCAAGTGGACGATGATGGAGCGCAAGGTGTCTAACACCCACCAGCTCGGAGATGTCATCATGGAGGAGTGGAAACGGATTCCAGTAGCAACCGGCGCAGCTCTGGTGAATTCCATGCCCAAGAGGGTTTAGGCAGTGCTAGATAATGATGGTGGTGATAATGATACAAAAAAAAAGAACCAATCTCATATGCACAATTACAGTTGAAGCATGAATCCAACCACTTTTTTTTCTATTTTAAGTTGCCCTTCTTCATATTGATATTCTTTTTTGGGGGGTTTTTTGCTGCTACTTCATTGTCCTTAATATGCATGTACGCATGTATGAAAAAATAAATAGCTCGAACAGATGTGGGGCTTCTTACCTGTTCCAGTAGCTCCAGAACTGATCGTTCAGGTATGTGCGATGGCTCTGCTCATCTCCAAATGAAGCCTTGCTTTCAATCCAGTGAACAATGTGGCCTTCAACAGCTGTGAATTTGCAGAGAAGTTTCAAATGTGAGGAAAGTGGTTATGCTATACACATTCTGACATGGCCTTGTGAATGGAAACTCAGTACCCACACTGAGGAACAGTGAATGTATAAATCTATCTGACAGGTGTTTGACTGAAGTAAACTTTATCACAAGGAAAACCTCTTCTGAGGCGATGCAGTATTTTCAGACAAAACTGCTTTAATGGTATGTCTTTTAATAAAATTCAGCATGAGAGTTTTTCTTGATTTTACAGAAACTCACCAATTGGGACTTCTAGAATAATGTCAGGGGTCTTGTCATAACCCTTGGCCCGTAGATGATTCTCATCTGAGGGGACACATTGTAAGGCAATTATTTAAACTGTAATAAACAAATTCCACAGAAGTCATAGGTTCTTAGGTGACAAAAATGACCTTTACTGTACTTGAGTAGGGATCTAAAAATAAAACAGCATGAGGTGCGCTATTTGCTTCCAAATCACTGACCTAAAACATCATACAAAGCTGAAATGAAAAAGCATTAGAGTAAAAAAGCATTTGAAAACAAAGGAATGAACAAAGAAAAAAAATAGCCCAATGCTTACTGCACTACCTCACTTACATCTTGATTTTCCACAAAGCACATCAAGTAAAGCCACATATGCCACAGAAGCACAAGCCTCTTCTACACAGTAAAAAAGCAAAGCCATTCCATCTGCCAACTATTTGCAACCACTGCACAAAAATCCATCGAGGTAGGTTGGTTGTGGGGTGTGTGTGACTGGTGTGCTTCATAAAGAACAGAAAGGATAGGGCTGGCATTATAGCAGCTGAAAGCATGACCCCTGTGTGCGTGTGCCTCAGCCATTGTCCTTGACTCCTGGCGCGGTTCGACCATTATCCGTGGAACACCTGATTTCTCCATTAAATCTCAGGCTGACCAGGTCATTCAATTCCAGGGGCTGGCCTCTCTGTCTTCAGCCAAGCTCGACTAATGGGGTTAGGGGGAAGAGAGGCGAAGGTCTCTGGCGGTGAGAGGGTCCAGGCTGTGTGGTCTCTCTCTTAACACCTACCGGGCTGTTGACATTGTCATGCGGCGCCGATCGCCTTTTTACATCACCTTTGATTAAAATTAATGGGCCGTCCCTCCTGTTGGGGAGCTTATTTCCAATCCATTTATCAGCTAGGTGAGGCTGCCTCTGTGGCCCCAGCGCCCAAACTTTGACAGTTTTAGAACAGTCCTCCCAGTCGCCCCAGTAAGGTCAGCACTAGGGGCCCAAATAAATGATATCTTCTTAATGACAGAAAGACTGATTCTATAAGTCCCCTCTTTCTCTTCTCTTGGGTAGTGAGACAGGAAAGAAAAGGGGAATTTCACACCTGGCCACTCACCACCTTGACCTTAAACCTCATGACGCTT
The DNA here is from genome assembly GCF_015220715.1 of Pygocentrus nattereri. Taxonomy (NCBI): domain Eukaryota; kingdom Metazoa; phylum Chordata; class Actinopteri; order Characiformes; family Serrasalmidae; genus Pygocentrus; species Pygocentrus nattereri. The sequence continues at coordinate 31,603,505 of NC_051220.1, read as the reverse complement.
AAGTTGGGGATAACATTTTGTGTTATAAATCATTTTAAAAATGCTAGCAGCTACTTAGGGTAGATACAAGTTGAATCTGACAGTTACATGTATAGACTGTATGATTTCATGTCAACAGGAACAACATTCATTAACAAAATGATGTTTAAAAAATGACACAGTAATAAACGGACAGTATATTTTTATGTGAAATGATACTGAAAAGGACTTGCAGCTTACCTAAAAAAGACAAGTTCCTCTCTCTGAGTTTCTCTCGTAGAATTTCCTCATGCTCTTGGCCTATAGCACTGTTGGTTTGGAGTTAAGGAGATGGAAGGAGTAACTTTTTTCTTTTTGAAAAAATGAAGTCTGCGTATGATGATGTATTCAGGAAAGAATTATTTGTTCTGATAAAACAGACTAACAAATTTTTAGAATTTTAGAAAAAAACAACAAGAGAACACAATGGCAATTCATATTCCCAAATCTGAGTTGCCCGATTCAGAAACGGGGACATTTTACCTGCATGTAGGTTGCTATGGAAACGCTCAGACTGCTAAGCAGTGTTGCTGCGGCAACACCAGAAGAGTGTACGATTGTTTGTGTGATTTATTATAATATGCATGCCTGGGAGTGGCAGCTGCAATAAACTTGACAGTCAACATGATTGTATATGATTTTTTTTTTTTTTTTTTTTTTTTTTGGGGGGGGGGGGGGGGGGGGGGGGGGGCTTTTTCAACAGCTAAATGATACTTGAAATGAACATCACAATCACTCTAAATTACAGTTGAAGATGATAAAAAAATGTAATGCAGGATTAAAAGGTATGCCTTGAGGCAAACGAACATTACAGCTCTAGTCTATACTGCATAATCTCAAACTTAAGAGAAACAGACCAAATGTTTGTATAAAAATCTCATAACTCTAGTTTTGTCCTTTTTTGTGTGATTAAAAACTAAATCTGCCTTTATGAAATTTGCACAAAGATTTAGTGGCAAATAGACCACATGAAATAGTCAAAAATTAATTTCTTTTCACTTTAAAATAATACACTCTCATTACACTGAATTCTATTTTAAGAACATCTTTTTTTATTAAACAGTTACCATTACTGAAGCAACAAAATTCTACTCATTATAGTTTTCAGAATACTTAGAATTAGGCTACTGAGATGCTTAACTCCTGCTAAATAAACTCTTTTCATAAACATTCCTTTTCTATATAGACAGTCAGAAAAGAGTGACTAGTTAGGTCATTATAATGGTGGCCGGGTGCAGGCACTGAAGCAAGTCCACTGATGTCACGGTGCAGCGCCAGAAGAAGACCGAGTGGGCTGGCATGATGAACCCTCAGAGGGAATGCAGGAGAATGAGGAGCAATGCTGGAGGGAGAAGTGTGAAAAGAGGTAAAGAGGCAGGATGAAGATGGAGGGCAGGGCGGGAAAGGGTTGACTGGCCAGGAACAGAAGAGCCTAGTGTGGTCCCCAGCTGTACGTCCCTAAACAGCCTGCAGACTGACCACTCCTTTCTGTTTCACGCACACATACAAACACACACAAGTCTCAAGGGTGCAGCGTGTGCATGTGATGACCCGATTCTGACAGCCCATAACTGCCCATCTCCTGCTCTCTGATCGCTGGGACTGCATCAGTGCTCCGATAAGAGACTGGGGCCAGAACTATGAGTCAGAGTAAAATAGAATGAGAGTGCTGTAGTCAGAGACAAAGAAGAAGCCTGAAAGAGGATAAGAATCACAGCCGAAGGATAAAGAATAGAGAAAGGTACATTTGACAATCATGGTGACATGCCAAGATCTCTCCAAGGTGCTGATAAATCACCCATAAACACACAGGTGGAAAAGAATAAGGCTTGTTTCTCACCAAGGAGAGAGTCTAAACTGATTTTCAGGCTTCTGACTCAAATATGAAAATGTAAGAAAATAAACATAATGTGTTCAAAATCCTCACAGCTGAAAGAAATCACTGCATATGCCTATGTTGTGTATGATGAATATTTGTCTATGACATATACTTATATATCTCATGCTTGAATGACTATGCAAAAGAGCATAATCTTAAAAAAACTGGCTAAAAGTAAAATTTACACAATTTTCCCCTAATCCCCAGATCTAGACCAACAACAAGTTGGGTGTCCAAATTTAGTTTCACTAGTTTAGCGGTGGAGCTATGAAGCTAACTTTGCTAACAAAACACAAAGTCTGTGGATATCCAAGTCGTTTCGTTTCCATTACTGGGATGTAATCAAAGGCATTCAGATTGTTTTAATGCAAAATGTGGTAATTTACAGACTGTAATTTCTTCACAAAAGTGTTGATATGAGCTAGGTCACAATGTCTAAAAGGTAAATAATAAAACAGTAATTTAATTTACTGTATAAAAGCAGTGAACCTACACATTTCTAAATGGTAAATAGCAGTAAATCTAGGGAAAAAAAGCTTTTCTTTGGGTATCATTTTGCTTTCCATTATGCCTCTCTGCCATAAATGTAAAAGTAAAATAAATAAATAAATGCATAAATACATTTTAGGTAAAACTAACATTTTATCACAAAACTAACACAAAGCAATGCACACTCACTGAGCACTTTATTACGAATGCCTATGTTGTGTCTACAAATGCCATTTTATTAGATCTGCTTATGACACAGGAGCATTTTGCAGTTCCATATTTGCTGCAGTCCATCTGTTTCTCTACATACTTTGTTACCCCTCTTTCACTCTGTTCTTCAATGCTCAGGACCACCACAGAGTAGGTATTATTTGGGTGGTGGATCATTCTCAGCACTGCAGTGACACTGGTGTGGTGGTGATGTATTTATGTGTGTTGTGCTGGTACGAGTGGATCAGACACAGCAGTCTAGTTGGGAGTTTTTAAACACTTTGTCCACTCTATTAGTCACTCCTACCATCTTGGTCCACCTCGTAAATGTAAAGTTAGAAGCAATAGCTCATATGTTGCATGTATTGCTGCACGGACCAACTCAGAACACAGTGCTTAACTACACTGAACCAAAAGCAAGAACATTATTTTCAAACTAAATACAACCCAGACACCACAATATTTAATAATTACACACAAAATGAAACAAGAATTTGTATTGGTTCTTGTGTGCCTATATAAAATAATAATAATAAAATAATAATAATAATAATAATAATAATAATAATAATAATAATAATAGTAGTATATATATTGTATTTATTTGTTTATCTGGTTTTGGAGCCTTTGTAAAAAGCTGTGAGTTAATGCTGTTTTTCAGCCCTTCAGTGTAAAAAAAATGTGCTTGCAGTGCTGATAAAAATAGTTCTTAGTATTTCATTTTTTTATTTTAGAGAATAGTAAATAGTGCTTTTGTAATTTTGTATTTTGATATTTGTTTGAAGAGGGGCTTAAAGAGAGGTTACTTAAGATTTGTTAAGACATACTTAAGAGTTTTGTTTATACATCCCAAAAAAAGTCTGCATTTGTGTTACATCCAGCCTCAGACACTATGTTAATAGTAATTTATCACTTCTCATATCATCATCATGATATGCATCAGCTTTATCAAACACTGCATTTTATAGCAATACTATGCAGCCCTAACTTTGAAAGATAATTTTATTACACCAACATGGTCAAGCATGACTTACTGTGAACTTCACAAATGAACAAAATGTCACTGTGTAGCTGAACGTTGAATGGGTGATTTACCAAAATCAGACTGTTATTTGCATGCTTGAATGTCTTGCTGGCACATTGTTGTCTCTGTTTATAAATAACTGCTAAACCTGAGATTTCGAACTGACAACATAAATTGAGAATGCAACCTTGTGTCCATATGCCTGCATGACATACATGCAATCAAAGCCCACTTCCCTTAGATATATGGTGAAGTTTTGTTCATTTCTATAGCTGACAGTTAGTCACACTGTGTCCTAAACCACACTGACAAGTCTGCATGGTATTGCCACAGAACTAAATGCGGTTTGAGCATGCTGTGAGAAGTTCTGGAGAGGTACTTGTGGAAAAGATTTGCGTATCTATTGACTTCGTGTTTCTTAGGGACATTAACCTTATAGCTCCAGCACTAAACAAGGCAAAATTCAGACACCAAATGTGTTTTAGCTGATCAACTACATCTTTGGTAAGTTGAAAAATTGTGCAATTACTGTTGCACGGTTTATAATTCACCTCCTCTTTACTGTTAGCACCCTCTGTCAAGAGAGGCCTGTCCTTAGAACAGTGTGTATTACATACCGCCAAAGGAAACAATGTATATGAACAGCCTGTGAAAGAGTACACAGTGTGGTATAAAACCCTGGCCCTGATGCAGAGTGCATATAGAGATAAAGCTGCTCGTCTGTCTATATGCTTCTCTCTCTCTCTCTCACACACACACACACACACACACACACACATATATATATATATACACACACACACACATAAACATATATACAATCACATACAGACACACATACGCACACTACCCCTACTCAAGCAGAACTTTTATGTCAGGTGATGCTCGACACATCTCATCCCACTGAATAGCTCCTCGTCAATTTGAGGCTTAAAATTTTATGGGAAAGGATACTGTTTGATGCAGTCTACCAGCGGCCCATAACAGCAGTCATTTATTGTGCACTGAAAAGAGGGAGAAGAAATATTACAGCATTTGGGAGGGGGGGGAGTGGTGCACCCGTTAAACTGATAGGAGAAAAAGAGGAAATACTAGAGGCCACGCACCAATGCAGCTGTAGACATGACGCTATTAGCAAATATGAGATGTTGGATTATTTACATCAGCTAGATACAGGGCCACCCACCCTGCTGGATCTGCATACTCTATTCATACCATTTACAAATGAAATCGTTATGTTATGTTTCTATGGACATTTTTGGAGTAGCGTCCCAACTAAATATTAATTATTAGGTACTTATTAAGCATTAGATACTAAAATGAAACTAGAAAACAGGAAACTAGAAACTACAAAATTCAATCTAATCAATCGATCAATTTAATCAATCAGTCATGTAGCCTGCTTTTCTTATTTGAGATGAGTACATTTCGGCTAGATTTTTTTTGGCCATAACATTGTCTTGCATATTTTTTAATCATTAACCAGTTAATCTAGATCTTGACTAAAGTAAGTTAGCTACTTAGTTGACTGCAAAATAATTTTACAGGAGAAGCAAAAACTATATCTTGCAAAGTAAATTAATGTAAAAAGATTCTACTCTAAAGAATTTTTAATAATTTCCATTTATCTTTCCATTATGACATTCTGACAAAATGTAAATTCCAGCAGTTTATTTTTTCAAATTATGTTTGTTTTGTTTTTTTTAATAAATACAGAAATAGGTACACAAGGTTTTGTTTGGACCATGACAATATACTCATTTTCTTTAAAATGCTGTTTCTTTAACCAAATTCAAATAAAGGGACAAACAGGGACAAAAGATAACTTGCTGATTCATTAGGAATATATACATATACACACACACACACACACACACACACACACACACACATATATATATATATATATATATATATATATATATATATATATATATATTTTTTTTTTTTTTTTTTTTTTTTTTTCTTCTTTCATTTGTAATCTCCGTCCATTACTATATGATTCATTTGCATCACAAATCACAATGGCTGACAGTGATCATACCTGTTCGACATGTTTGGCTAACTGCATGTCTGGAATTAAAGATGGCTCCCGTAACATACTGTTCAAGACTTGCTTAGAGGCTGAAGACAGAGAGGAAGAAAAGGGAAAAAAATGCACACACAATTAGAATTTTAAACATTATCACTAGCATGTAACAACATTCTTGTAACCCAGACAATCTGATTTGTGTAATTGACTAGGTAGCGGCAGTGATATACTGCTTTTAGTGAAGATACAGATGCAAATGCCATATTTTACACCACTTACTCCGATATGTGCACTACTTTCATGCTACTCAATTTAGTGGAAGCTCAGAGCCTATTGAGATTTTGCGTAGATAAATGCTTCACTCTGCAGAGCTAGCACACCATGCAGTCTATCTACGTTCTGAAGGATGAATATTTTGCATCTCTCACCCCATTCATGCAGCACTAACATTATAAATCAGGGCCACAAGCCACTAGATTGATTTCCTATTACCGCAACAGCAAAATTCCCTAAATCATTTTTCAAACAGATTCCGATTAAATGGATTGTATCACCGTGTGACGAAATGGTGGAGGCATGCCATTCTAATGATATATACATATGGTCATGACAGACGCACAGCTGTGGTGACAATTCAAGGAATGTTTCTATCTGCAATATGAGAGTCGTGAAAGGGCATGTTAAGCCAATTGGAGAGAGCAAGCCGAGATTTGGTGAAGCAGCTACAGAAATATAGGATGATTAAAACAAAAGATTTCTAAGAACCAAAGAGCCGCTTTAAGCTCTGGCAACCTTCTCTATGATCTCCATCCTATGCACATCTTTACACTATTATCTATAAACTATCTGGTCTCACTCCCCTCCTCCTCCTTCTTCCAGCTCTCTCTCTGAGGTGTTGCTCCTTTTGTCTCATTCCTGGTGGTGGAATAACAAATATAAGGCTGTGATCTTAACACTATTCGTGCTGCTGCTAAAAGAGGCAAGGAAAGAGGTGCGGGGAAAGACAGAACAAAGCACAGTCAGCACTCCTCTACCTCTCTACAACCGAGCCCAGGCCTGCCAGGCACAGGCAACACCTTATTTCTCCACTCATTTTTCTCTGAGATTGGTACCTTCACACGCAGATCTATACAGGGCTCCCGTGCTGCTCGACACTGAAGAAAGAGGGTTATATTTTCCCCTTGAGTTAGGACACCTCATGACAAATGATAATGGATAATCAATAAAGTGGGAAATATGAGGCAGCAAACTTTATGAAGCCAGGAGACATATTACTCCCCAACAACACTCGTTTCCCTTAACAAAGTCACTACTCGACTGTGCCTAATAATCTGAAAGAAAATCAAAGGACCCACAACCACATCAGCAATATTGGCAACTTATTCCACTTTAATGGCATTTTGATTGATTTTTTTCCTCCTAATGGTAGTTTTATAGATTTGACGCTGCTCCTGCAAAACAGTACTGTGTAATAAACCTCCCTGAAGGCAAACAGCGGTCATTAAAGCTCTTGTCTTACTAGCACTCATAATTGGAGGTTGACCACCATCAAATTTTGGTGCCTCTCACACCACACGCTACATTGTTTACGCAGATTACATTCCTGCTTTTCATTTGCCTGATGTTCTCCCTTCATTTTGGCTTATATTTTCTTTTCTTTTTGCAGGACAATTTGCGAAAAGGATCTTTTTTCTCCCTCCATTTTGTGAAGTACGGGGTTAAAAATAATCATAAACAGGATGACCTTGGAGCTGACATTGTAAGGTTTCAGCCATGCACTGACCTGATGAAAACGGAAGGCCAGAGCACTAATAAATCAGGCTGCTTTTAAAATGAGTTTACCCTAATGCTCATTCATCACTAGCAGTAATGCCATTTGCAGCCCAGGATCCGCCGCCGCGCCCAAACAGCCTAGTAAATAACAACAGAGCCTAACATCCTCGCATCACTGCAGCCTCGAACATCAGCATACATTTATTAAAGACGCCTCCGCCTTGCGCACACACACACCGCAAAACCCCCGCCCGAGCCACGCATGCACACACTCACAAAGCCCTGCAGCGTGACTTAACAACACACAACAGAGCACTGTAAATACACACCAAATTTATTGTAATTGTCCCATGTCGGCATAAATTCTGACTGAGGTATCCTTATCTGGGGAAGCACGCAGAGGAGGAGAATACTAAAGAGAAAAGCTTCACCTCCTCTGGGACTTGTACATGAACACAGAACTGGTGTTTACAAAAAAAAAACTCACAAAAAAAACAAAAAAACAAAAAAGAAAAAGAAAAACAACAGCACCTTTATCAGGCTCTGATGAAATGATGAATGGGGAAGGAGAAATGAGCCTAACCTTGCATGATTTCTCTCCCCTTAGTCCTATCATTTATATCTTCTCTCCTTCTCCACTAGGATGAAAAAGTCATTATCTAAGTCAAAAAATTGAAAGAAACCTCATTAGAGGGCAACATTTGTTGAGGGAGGACCATAATAAACAATAATGGATGACGATCGTTATTGCCCCTGACACTGATGAGCTCCTATGCAAGTTTGTTTATTAATTAAAATAACCCACTTTTTTTTTCTTAACAGCACCCCCCATGGCTCCAGCGCACAACCCATTGAGCTGCGGAAGCGCTCGTACATCAAACTTCATGGTGCAAAGGAGAGACGGGTCCTGATAACGCGCACCGCTAAAGCTGATTTTCCATGATGAATCTTGGAGCATATAAATTGGCTAATATCTGAAAACATTTACAGATACTAGAGGAATTGACTACTTGTGGGACATGATGGATGAGCCTCTCAGACCCTGGCGGACAGCTCTGCAAATCTCGCTGGCTGCCTAAAGCCCTCATTTGATTTTCCAATTTACTTCTTTTAAATCCATCCTCCCTCTCGCTCTCTGGTGGTGGTGGAGGGTGTGGGGGGGGCTTTCCTTCCTCCACCTTTGGTGCAGTGGTGGTTATAGGTGCAGGTTGGAGAGGAGTACGAGCAGTACTGGAGGAGCCAGGTCCCAGCAGGGTTAGTGGGGCAGAACTGATCTGCCTGTGCCTGATTGTGGCTGATAGCGGAAAGCAGGTTGGGCCTGGGTCAGAGCTTCTCCCTGCACCGAGCCTGACTCCAGCTCCTCCGCTCTACTCCAGTAATTAGTATACTTGTCAAGCCGAGTGCCACGCACCTGCTTACCTCACCCAAACCCCTCCACCTCCCAGTCGTCTCACCACGCGTATGACTTTCTGTTCCGCTCTGCTCCTGCTGCTAATGAAGAGGCTGTGGATCTCATTATTCAAAACCTAAAACGATCTGCATCTCACGCTCTACCTACAATTAGAGTCAATATGGTGACGCTCTCTATTGCTGCATAATGAGATATATTGGAAACAAATTTTCTATTTTTTATATAGGAACACAGCACCAAAGCCCACTTACATACACTGACCCGCCACTCCCCACCCAACCAGTGCTGTGCTATAAAGCTTAGGTGACTAAACACAATATGACAATAAATCTTAAACAAGTCCAATCACATTGTTAGAAAGGCTGGAGTAGGGATCTAATCTCATGTTAGGCCTTGGGAAAATGGAAAAGGTCAAACAGCTCACAAAATTGCCTCCTCAAAAAAAGTGTATCTAAATCTAACACCACTTCAAATCATGTCAGGGAGGTACCCAGAGAGGGAGGTGGAGGGAGTCTGAGACAGAGTAGAGAGAGATTGAGAGAGAAGCTGAGTTAGCAGGTAGATTTTCAGATATATTCCAAGAACGGGCTTCACTAAACAAATAAGCAGTGATAAGCTCGAGAGGCTCATATGTTAACAAGGTAAAATTGCAAACACACATTATTAGCTTCAAATGATGGAAAGAGTACTGAAAGGCTCTATCCATATCCTTTTTTCCTTGGATTTCATTTTATTTATTTATTTTTTAACCACGGTTAATGTGATGTTTGTGTAAGCTTATGTACCAAAAACAAAGTCATAATTAATTTTTTTATGACCATTTTCTAAGCAGGCTGTTTGTTACTGTGCCTTTAAGACTGGACCATTCTACCAAATTAGTTCAAACTGCAGTTCCAAAGTCAAAAAACTAATGTAAAAGCAATTCAATAACCAGACCTGAGACATTTAGAAAGATAATGATCAATTTAAATCCAAGTCATTAACTGAGACAGTGATAGGATAAATACATACAAAGTCATATATATATAAAGTACTTTCTATTGGGGTCTCAAATGCTAACTGCCAAATTGTACATTTTAAATGACTTTTCATTATTGTAAAGATTCTTTTGATTAGTTTTAAAATGAAGCTGAAAGATTTAGATTTATCATGGATTTAACTCCATACTGTTAATGGGATATGCATTTGTCGGCTAAAAACAGCAACAGACACACAAACACACACACACACACACACACAGGTAAAGCAATATTTCACCCCCCCCCCCCCCCCCCCAAAAAAAAAAAAAAAACAGCCTACAGTAAAAAAAAAACTTTCCTAAAAAAGTTTTCCTACAGCAGTCCCTCCCTTGCCCTTGGCACTCTTGGCAGAAGGGAAGCATTATGGATGTTGATATTATATTCAATACATGAAGTATTGATTTATTTACATGCACAGTCAACCTATCTTGGGCCCTGCCTGTTTATATGCTGCTTTAGTGGTCTGGGGAAATCTCACATGCACACACGCGCACACACACACACGACAAACAGAGTCAGGAAGAGATGAGAAACAATTTAAAACTCTTTATTGATTCTAACCAAGTGATTGTGTATATATTCCACAGTCCCGAAGGTGCAATTTCTATGTCTCTTAAATGCAAAAGGGCAAAGAAAGGGAATAAAAATGATGGTACTGGGTAACAACAAGTCGCTCAGTGAATTGGAGACAAGGTCCCTTATACAGAAATCTATCGATTCATGCAGTTCACTAGAAACACACAAACACACACATATACACACGCAAACACAGAGCAGATCTGTGCAAGTGGGGGTAGGGAATGATTGATGTGTCTGCCAATAGCACTGAACAAACCTGTTAGCTAATTGCCACCAAAGACAATTATCCTTGCATTGCTTCATAATGGAAACACATTACAAAACTCTAATATACACACAGGGAGATTCAAAGATTTGACCGTGGAGCCCATGTGCACTGAATTTCATTGCCAAAGGGCAGTCAGGTCAGCAGTGGAAAAGAGAAGGGCAGGCCATTGATGTCAAAATAGAAGTCACCCTGACCAGATTACCAGAATGCTGCAGCAGGGCTCTGCCTATATGAACAACACCTGATGTACAGATGTAAAATGGCAAATTAAAATGAGCTGTGTAAATCCTATTCCTATTAGTAAAAATAGCTTAAAGTGCAATAAAGCAATATAGTAAAGACAAATGTTAATTAAACTAAGAACAACCCAAGTTAAACCTAAATTCATGAATTTTTGACTGATCAGAACAACTGTACAGTATACTTTGAGCTATCTTGGGGAGGTCTATGGACCATCTGAGGATGTACGCTTTGAATACTTTCCTGGGGAAAAAAGCCTCTGGAACACTGCCCTGTTCTATACAGTACCAGGACTACTATTTTGACAAGCAGTGGATAATGGCAGGTCCAAAGCAATCACAGCCCTGACTTTGATAAATGGCTGTGCTGTGGCCGAGTTGAAAATAACACACATCCACTTTAATCTCTTTCTTGATTAAATCGAAGGCACACAGTTTTGACATCATGTGATTCTCTCATAAAGCACCCACTGCTGGTTTTGTGCAGAGATGTGCCTGCTAGAATGATATGGAGTCAGGGTGTATGGATGTGAGTGTGTTCATGTACAGTATCTGAAAGATGGAAGGGGGGGCAAGAGAGAGTGATAGAGAGTGAGAGAGACAAAGAAATAAAAAGAACGAGAGAGAGAGAATACTATAGGAAATCACTAGAAATGCATTCAAATGAATGCTCAAAGGAAGAAATAGGATGTCAAACCTTACTGACATCAAGGTGCAAATAAAAAAGGAAAATCCTTGAAAACCAAGAACAGAGAGGCAATGAGTGCAAGAGGCAAGACACAAACACACCTGTACCTATTCTCTCAAATCCTACATACAAAATAATATATATATATAAATTGTACTTACATGTGTCTTTAATACATTATACATTTAAATTACACAGAATTGTCAATATATATATATATATATATATATATATATATATATATATATATATATATATTTTTTTTTTTTTTTTTTTTTTTTTTTTTTTTTAAGGTGCCTTTAAATTTATACATCAGTGGCATTTAGCCCATGTTTAATAAAATCGCCATTTAGCCCATTGTAATGAAATTTCACCTGAATTTCAGGTGTCAAAACCATTTAAGCAACTTATCTATGGCAGTTCTTATAAACTAAAAAAAAAGTCAACCTTTTTAAAAACACACAATATTAATGGTATCTGAATAAGATTCGATTTTCTACAGAGGAAAGGACAGAAAGGTAGAAGAGGAAAAATAGGGGTTATAAATAACACTGATGAAATGAAGAAGCATTGATCTAAACAGCAGTTAAGTGGTGGGTGGTCTGCAGAGCACTTAATTGTCAGTCATGTGCCGCAGGTTCTACTGGCAGGCCCTATGTGTGGCTCATTAGGAGCGTGGGGGTGCAAAATAAGCGGCTCTACTCACACACTGAACCTTGCTGCTCCTCAAGGAAGCGCTCCACCAGCAGACGAGCCATGAGAGATGGAGACAGATCCACCTGAGGAACAAGACAACATAGGATCCAGAGAGTGCCATAGTAACATTTTAAGATTATCCAGTTCTCAAAGAAACATTTCATGAATCAGACCCTAAAAACTGAGTCACTTTTGTTTTGTTGTTCTATTCAAATATAACTTTATTCACATTTTTACTTAAATAGCAAGCTATACAGTAAGTTGTATTTACAACTGAAATACATTCTGTATCAAAAGTTTCAAGTCTGGCTTTCAGATTATTTTCGGTCAAAGTGAGGTAATGACAAAAAAGTGATTAGATTGCAGGCCCAACTATCACTATCAAATTCACATCATGATAAAATCTCCTGTTCTACTTCCAAATTCAAAGGTGGTATCGATGGAACAGTCAGAATATGAAAAATGTTCCTTCACTTATTCAATAAGCTAGGACAATGAAACTAACATCCAATCACACCATGCTTTTTATGTCATGATGCAGCACTGCACTGCCAAGGGTTAACTTAATTTTAAAAGGAAAAGAATTAAAAGCATACAGAAGTATCTCTGAATCTATTCAGAGACTTTTTCACTGTCCTGACACATTACATATCTCCGTTAATAATATAACGTAGCTCAATTACATTCAGTATTTTAAGGCATACAGAGGAGCCTCTAGCAATTAGCAGGCAGTACACCAAAAACTCACTCTTCAATTAAGATACTTTTGAGAACACAATATGTCTAAAATGTTTTTGATATTGATTTCTTATTTTCATAATGTGATCAGAATGGATTGCATGTATATTGTACACATGTACATATAACAAATTAGAGCTGTACAACATTGTGCTGCTATTTATTGTGAGTATGCTATTCTTTGCAATAATAAAAAAGACAGTTATAAAATGTGTTGTTGCTTGCACGTCTGTTGTATATCTTGACCAAAATCATTTACAACCACTGTATCAAATACTCTGATTCATCTACACATACATAGAACTCATATCAGAAAAAACGGCTTCTAATAAATGAAAAAGTTTTATTGTGTGTTGTGGTCATTTCCTATGAGTGTTTTCTATCTTTGTTTTTGATAAATGCAATCATCAAATATATTGTGCAGTCCTACCACACATAATCCTTAATATAACACCATTCTATTATGGATGCAGAAAATAAGAAGTACATGCCAAAAAGGCAAAAGCTGAAGACTTAAACAGGCTGGTCAAGGTGCTAACAGGACATAACAGCACACAAACCTATTTTATATGCACATTGTTGTGGTTTGTGCTATTAACAATACATTGTGCAATCTCATTCTGCATTCAACAACATTACATTAGGAACTGCATTAGTAGGCCAGCAAAGGCCAAGACACCAAGAGGATGACTAAATGATAAAACAGACTGTAATAAAATAACTTATGATACTTAAAATAAAATGACAATGTTCGCTGCATTATTTTGGCTAAAAAATAATTTGCATTTGTTGATCATAATGCTTAATTTCAGCAGAACACCCAAAGGACTCTCATCAGGAATATTTCACATTCAGTCAGATTGTTCACAGTCCACAAAAATGTTTGGAATTTGTACAATAGTTTACTCTCATCTTTCAGGTCATTCTCTATTTAACACTACTATATTACTAATGTCATTGGTAAACCAAATAGGCCAAGAGGCCAGGAGGTGAGGACTAAAAACCACACATACCAACTTAGCTAAAATATGGCTACTCACAGAAAGTTATAACATGTAATGGTACTGAATATGCTGATGTATAAGACATTGCTTCATGATAGTTTTGATGATAAATAAAAGTTTGGCCTGAAATATTTTTTAAAGCGAATCTTGGTGGGTTCTTTTCTGTAATTCTGTAAACATACAGAACATATGTAGGTTCATTGGTCATTCTGGATAGTTAATAAAATGGTTATTTTTGCACTGTAGACATTGTCACCCCTGGTTCCTATCAACACACTGTTAAAGTTGCAAAATGTGCCATTTGCAAAAACTAAACTGCAAACAAAGCATTTTGAACTATGTGTGTGACGTTACAAGTCTACTCTTTTACATATATCTTCCTATTCAACCTGCTGCAGTTGAGCCTCGCCCATCCACGCTAAGGTTAGTAGTGTTTAAGCCTGGACTGACTTTTGAATGAGGCACAATACAGGGCAGCCAATAAGAACCTACATAATTTCTGTACTCTTAAAACATAGTAACCAAAACAGTTCTTACTTTAATTTTAAGGGATAAAGAAAGGTTGGAAAGTAGTAATTTAAAAATTAATTATGACTGTTTTTTTGGACATAAATCCATACAAATATTAAGTGGGCCTTTGGAGAGAAAAATAAAAGGGAAATGCAAAGAAACAAAGAAATTGTAGGATATAGGCCCTTTAAATGACACAAATCCTTTTATAACACAAAGCATAGCATTTCCATATGAGATGCTGGGTAAAGGTGGAGCTCATGGCAGGGCCTAGGAACCCTCTCTAACTAAAAGAAAGAAAGGAAGGACCAGTAGCAGAGTAGCAGCTCTTTGAAGGTAAAAACACCTTGAAACGTGCTAGCGTGGGTTGGAAGATCAAGACAGAGCCTGACATGTAGCACGGCACCTATGGCTCATTTTAAGCTCATCTGTGAGTACAGGCTGACACCAATGGCAACTCATCCATGCTTTCTCCACCCTGCCTCCCCCTCTCAAAATCCTGTATCCCGAGCTGGGGTGGTGGATAATTAATGGGTTTCAATAACTAGTCTAGGAGTGCTTGGAGAATACAATGTTGCAGCAAAAATAATTAGTGCATAAAATCAGCTGGAGCAAACATACAGCACAGACGAAGGAAATACAGTAAGAATTTGGCCAGAATAAGATGTGCTCAGGGAGGGTGGAAAAGAAAGATAACATTACAGTCTAATCCCCATGCCTCTTTAGTTCATTAAACATCTTTGGTGTATTTGAGCCATTTTTCTCCCCTCTGTTGTGAAACTGGGAAAATTCATTGCTGGAAAACATTCCTTTCTCTTGTTAGCATAATTGGGGCTCCAAACGTGAGTTCCTGCTCTGCTTATAGCTCGATTGTAGTGTTTTATCTCCTCTGTGATCCTTCCTGGAGCCGCTTGAAGCAGTCCACACACACACAACACAAAGAGATTTACTGGCGGTGCTGTTTGTTAACATCTCCATAATTCTGCATACAGAACGTAACCTCAACAAAGACCAAACACGTCTATAATTATTATGGTAGTAAGGAGACAGTATTCATCTTCATTAGGGGTTTGCTTTCTCTGAGTGCACTTTCGTCTTTTTTAAGCCTGCAGGTCTCTTGGCTTCTCTTCCCCATTATCTTTCTCTTTCTCCCTCTCTCTCTCTCTCCCTCTCTCTCTCTCTCTCTCTCTCTCTCACACACACGTGCACACATTTAAATATCGCAGAAGCAGTGCATAGCCACTGCAGTAACCCACATCAGGACTGACACTTGAAAAATGGCAACATTACCAAAGGTGGGCCGGCCTGAATAAGAACTCCCTGATTAGTTCAGGTACTTGCATTCTCCTAATTTTCATATTAATCACAAGCCCATCTCGCTCTAAAGCTGGACCCTAGCACTTGCCTGCAACGTGTGAGTAACATTTACAGACCCTTGAACCACTCCGCAAATTCATCATCCACAAATGAACCTATGCCCCTTTGAGAGGGCGAGGGCCATTTTAATGACAAGAATTAAAATGCACCCAAAGCTATATAAGCATGTAACATATCACTATTGAATATTCAAGCCTGAGATAAATGAGAAGCAACATCTTCATGTAAATTGTGCTAATTCTCATCAAGTTCCATTGTTGTCCCCCAGTTTAGAGATATACTCTCTTATAAGTTATGACTAAGAAGAATGAGCTAGAACACATTTTGTTCTTTGCTAAATATAAAAAAAATTGAGCAATATTATTATTATTATTATTATTATTATTATTATTATTGTTATGCAAGCCACTTGCACATCTCTGCTACAAATGAAAACAAACTTTCTTTTCCACTACCTACCATCTGTGAACAATTCAGACATTCGAGAAGCGTAAATATTATAACTTATCCCAAAGGTGAAGTTAACTGCAATAAAAAGAGGAACTAGTAACCGTTGCTAAAAAGTCTGATAAATCAGTGCAGTCTCATATGAGAGGGATTTCCCTTATTGCTTACTTTGAGATGTTTAGTTGTAAAACTGCAATAGAACTAATGCCACCATATGAAGGCTGTTAGCCTGGTTGTGAGTTGTTTTTATATTTTTCAAAATTGATTAAAGAGATTCATTAAAACAGTAGGCATACATTTCATGAATTATACACAAAACTACAAAAAAAAGAAGAATGAAGTCTTCAGGATGAATCTTGTCTGATTGGCATGAAAATCCACAGATGACTATTACAGGCATCAAAATTCAGTATTTTATGGTACCTATCAAATTACAACAATTTTACAGAGTAGCGAAAAACTCTCAATTAAAAGTCAGCACCTAAGCAGTCAGGCTTATCAGCATCTTTGAGCCATAAGCATGCTTGTTGTGAAATCTATACTACTGACTGACTGTCTATATTATATTCCACATCAGTCTGCATGTTGTTCAGAAACATGTAGTTCGTAAATATAGCTACTACCTGTACATCACAATTATTTCAAGTTTAATCCTTATCCACTTTCAATTTGTAAATAAAAAGAAGCTATCTAAAAAAAGTATAATTCAGGAATCTGTATTGACATCAAGATATTTGCATTGAAATTTTTTAAATGATAGCCAGCCTCAATGACAATGATATACGAGATAATGATCAAAAAGCATGTTTCAACTTGAATCTGTTTAACTACACAAAACGTCTGTCACATTTTACCCCTATTTGTTGCCCTGTGCCCAACTTTCCCAATATTAATTTGCTGTATATAATATTGCGAGCAGTTTGTTTAAATGCATCAGACATACTGATTCTAAGACTCCAAAAAAAGAAAATACATCAATTGAACAAGATAAATAATGATGTTAGATAGTTACGTTTTAGATGCATGAGAACTGCTCTAGTTTTAGACTGCCACTGGATGGATGACTAACCATTTATTAGTGCTGGGCCTGAGAATGAGATAACACGTTCATCATGCATTTTAGCAAAGCATATGCCACCCTTTTACGGGGGGGGGGGGGGGAATCGCACATCAATCAATACATCTACATCATTAATCATTACATCAACATACAACTACATCATTAAATACCATAACATATACATACACCAACTTCTTGATTGAATGTGTTAATCAGCTTTTTAATCTTCATGATTCATATTTTGAGGTCAAGTACTCATGTAGTGAAGTGAAGGCTCTTTATGAAAAAATGAGCACTTCTTATTTAGAGTTCATGCTTAATGTCTGTTCAGGAGAAGCAGGTCATTTGAGGCAAGGTGTGATCATTAAAGAAAGGGTATTAACTCAGTTCATCTTGATTCTCATTGCTATTATCAGAGTAAACATCAAATTCAAGGTTTTATGGGATGCATTTTAAGAGGCTGTGGCAATGGAGAGGGTGGGAGAAGAGCAATGTTTAATGGGAGGCACCAAAGACACTGCAGGGCCCTTTCACTAGCCATTAAACCTTGAGAGTAACCCAATGTTAATTGTTAATTTGCTGACTGGCTGCAAAGCACAGGAGACACCGGCTAGTCAGGCAGAGGGCTCATTCATTCTTATTAATGTGAAATGTGGGAACTTGCCCATGTGTAACACTTTAATGCTCACAGCATCAAGCTATTTCCAATACAAACATACGCACACATGACGAACCTGTGCCTGTCCACCTCAGTCCACGAATTACCATTAAGGTTATGTGAGTGGATTCAGAACTGAAATATGACCATGAACAAGTATCATTGTGAATACTCTCAGTGTCATTTTTCAGTGATGTGTAACTGAGAATTAATGAATGTTTTCAGCCTGAGAGCTGATCTGATATGTAAACAGTTGGCATAAATCCACATATTAAGAGCCAACCTCCATGTGTCAATCATTTATTTTTTCAAACTGATGCAGCAGCATTTATAAATGTCAATTATGATAATGATACAAAAAGTATTTTTACATCTGTCTAAAGAGGATATGGCCTAATTGCATTAAATAATTGGTTAATAGATAGGACCATTTGCCCAATTTTCATAAGTACTAACAGGCAGGGGAAAAAAATTTAAAACAGCAATTTGGTCTATGAAATGATGGAGCATTCAGGGATAATTGTGTTTGTGCCAAAAATTTGCTGCAGACCTGCCTGAACACTTCAAAAGAAAAATAAATAGCTAGCTATAACACTGAAGGGAAGAAAATACACAAAAGGGAAGAAAGAAAGAAAACGAGAAGGAAAGAATGAGACCAGGAGAGAGAGACAGAGAGACTCTTGAGAGGGTTTAAGTCATTACCTCGTTGGCTAACTCCAGCAGAACAGGGTCTGAAGGACGTTTCTTGGCTTCACTACGGTACCTTCATTACAACAAAGAACAACGACCATGAAGAAAGTCAACAAACAAGGGGAGAGGGGACAACAAGAACAGGCCAGCCAAGACATGTTGATGTCCCGGATGGCTTTGGCCTCTGCGGCATTTAGAGCGCTTGGCGCGGTTCAAACGGTAGAGCTCTGAAACCTCAGACTGTCCTCAAACCAGACAGGCATGATCATTAACCAAAAAAGGGTGGCTCTGCCTCCTCCCCATAAGAAACCACAAAGCCTTCAAAGATCCCTCGCAGATAATCTATGAGGTTGCTGTTATGTAAGTGGATTACAAATGCATCATCCGGCTTCCATCCTGCAAAACAACAAACTTAATAGGCTACACAAGGCTAATTGTGATATGCAAAAATGCTTCCTTGCCTTCAGCCAGTTTCCTTTTGTTTTCTCCTGATTTGATTTTTGAAAGAAATTACATATAATAGGCCACCATACACCCAATCAGGGCAAATATCCAAGTGCACTATTTTTTTTTCAGTGGGGCTGTGTGCTTTTGTAGGCTTAGCAGGTGCGAGTGGGGATCTGGATGGCCTGGTGATTTGTTTAGAGGAGATTATATCTGTCAGCAGAGCCCACCCACTCACAAGCACTTGTCTAGTGATTAGTAGGTAGAGTAGACTGATTCCTACCTCTGGTAGTAGTCTTCAATAACATCTGGGGCATGGTGTCTCACAAGACTTCTTTTCATTCGCTTCTGAAAACATAAAATAATATTTTTTTTTAATGTTACTTACGGATATACACATGCACTATTCACTTATGTTGGCTTAAAAATGCAAATGCTTTTTTCTGCAACTTTGCTTTTTCCTCTGAATGAAAGGCAAAGCGTTGCTCTTGGAATAAAACTGTATATCCAGAAATGTTATTTTACAAGAGATGGAGGGAAAAAAAAAAATCATAGTCAATTTGTTCTATTTGTATTGGTCCATTTGTAAATGGCTGAAAATGTCATAAATGGAGATGCAAGGTTTTTTTGTAAGAAAGCTACAATAATCATTCTGCCCAGGGTGCATCTTTGTGTATGAGCAGACAAGATCAGTTATTGAATCTCAGCAAGTTATCTAATGATTCAATGTGAGTCATGGAAAACTTATTCATTCCTGACTCAAACCTTCAATTAACTTCTACTGTGAGGAAACTACAACCCATTTCAGCCTTCCCGTCTGAAATTGTTTTTTTATATACATGATTCAATTGCCATCTTAACCAGGGGAAAGAAAGAGCATTGCTTAAAAACAACTTATTTAAAAACTACAAAAAAAGCAATTCCGCAGGGACACGCCACTTGAGTGACACCTGTCAGAGGGATGATGAATGACTCCATTTTGTGCCTCTGCAGCCTTCTGCCACTCCCGGCAACGGCCATTTATCATCATCGGCTGTCAGCCGGGGAAAGCAGCAGTGACAGTGCGAGTCAGCAAACATTTAGCACACGGAGCCACACTACACGGGGAAATTATTATTGTCAGAATAATAATGGTTTAGCATAATTTATTACAGGTCCACCAAATAAGCAGGGGCTAGATGTTATTAGACAGATGGATGGGAAGGCTTGGCAGGATTCCACCGAGACTCAGGCAGGGCCCTCATCGTGCAAGTGGGGGAGAGGAGAAGGAGGGGGCATCCTCCAAACCAATCAGAAAGCTGGCAGTTCAATTACAAAGAAATAAGGGGACATTCATCATTCAATTAGGCACCTGTCAGGCCTCACAAAGGAAGAAAACTTCTAACCTGGTACTCCAGGGAGAAGATGCTCAGAAGAGTGGACTGCGAGTGACTGGAACAAATAAAAGAAGGACAAAGTTAATTACCAGAGTGCATTGCACAGAGACAAAGAAAGAGAGGCGCTTCAAAGCTGAGGCCAGCTGCCCTGTAATCTAAAAGAACATGAAAACAAGTGTGGCAAAGTTGTTCCAGATGAACACCTTGGACAAAAGGTTCCTGCTGAGATGCTTCGTGAGGGGAGGGGGGTTTGGGTTACAGAGAATCAGGTTGGTGTGAAATGAGAGAAAATAAAAGCACTCCCACTCCTCATATCACTGTCCACTATATTGCATCTGCATATTGCATCAAGCAGAGAGACTGTCCTAAATTTAACTAGCATAGAGAGTTCAAATGAGAAAAAGGCATAACCATGAAGATATAACATTCAACTCAAATTTAACAGGATGTAGTCCCATTATCAAGTAATATTTCTGTGTCAGAAATGGTGCTGGTGATAGTGAAGCAGAAGAAAAAAAGTTTGCCTCACTGTCAGCACTGGCATATGGGACATTCTGGAACATTCCCACTGCAACTGGTGGGCTTTGAAAATGGAAACTTTCACAGCAGGAAGCTAGGACTCCCAGGAGTCAGACAATTCCATGGGTTGCCATAAGCTACATTCATCTCCAGCCCCACTCAATGTCAAACACCTGGCAAGGGCGGGGGGTAAGACTGCTGTTCCATTGCTGCTGTCTCCTTCCAAATCCCCCATACAAAAACACCAAAATATTCTAAGTAATTATATTTTTGCCCAAAAATGTATAACTAGTATCCACTATAATGTACAGATATTGTACCTACTGTCTCACATGGCTTTCTTCCCACATAACACCCTCAGTATATGTGATTGTTAAATTTAATGGACTTCTCTTTACAAGTCACCTGAGAACAGAATGTAAATAAAGACTGGAAAGGCAGGCTTCCTTCTGCATTGAAATATTGAGTCTACACTGGTCATCAATCAGAACATGCACCAATGAAAACACCAGAGAGGGTTATATGAAAGAAGCCTTATTGTTAGCATATTTATATTCTTCTCATTATAGTCAAAATGAAATAAAAATAAGAGTTGAAAATACATTAAAAAGAGAGTAGTGGTTATATATAGTGAACAGTGTGTGGACACTCTCCCTGGTGTGTGCTTCAGCCATGTGGCTGACCATCAACAACTCAGCTTGAACAAAGTTTCAGAAGGGGAAAAATAACATCTTTGTGAGCATACCTCTAAGAAAAGAAGGCTGGCAAGGCATTAATTTACAATGATATGCACAGGCCAAAGGGTCAGTGCAATTAAGTGGGCCATTAAACGGTCAACTGTCAACATGTGAACACTTAAGAGGAGAAAAAAAAAAAGTCCTCTACACTTCAGCCTTGCACCTGAACGTTTCAACAACGTTACTGCACAATTCTCAAGGCCCTGACCATCCCCTCTCCTGAATCCAACATCTGTTAGGTTTTAAACGGATTACTCTCTATAATGATCATGATTACTCCCTAATTGCTAAATCTTTACCCTGTTAAGTTTAAAGGGAGGTAAACTGCCCTAAATATCTGTGAAAACATACCTGTTTTAAACAACAGGGAAAAAACTTTGAATTCTGCACCTTAGTGTTTGTGCTTCAGCTGGCAAAATACGGCCAAAATACTCTTCCAGCGGGGTTACTACAATGCAGACAGAAACATAGGAAGTCTGATAACCAGTTCAGATCATTCTATTGTGTCTGTGCAGGCTTTAAAGGCAAAGGGGTATAACGTTCCTCTTTCCACAGAAGACATTAAGACGAGGCTTTTTGCAGCCTTTTCCTTGATGCATATTCAACCTGGGTCCTCTGGTGTACTCTTCTCTCATTGTGGTACAATACCATGGGATTTACAATGACACCTGATCTAAAAAAGCCCTAAACAAGACTATTATGCTGTACATTACGTCGACACCACATTTATTCCCAACTCTGCTTTGCTAACCCCAAATTCAGGCTTTGGCTCTTTGGTAGGAAGGATTACCCACAAATTGATGTGAGGCATTCCCAAAGCCCATCGGTACAAAGCCAAATCAAATGCTTTTCGGAGCCATTTTAAGAACTTCAGGAAAATCGCAATTCGAATGTGTAGTAATAGTCTCAGGCTATCATTGAACACTCACCCTGTTAACACAACGATATGATGACCGTTGATCATGAATTTTTACATGCAGAAAGTTTATACTTCAATTCTCCCATTAATTCCTAAGATCTATTCAAAGATATATGATGTAACACTAAGTTCAGTACAGACTTTGATTGTTTAAAATATTTATATCAATAAAATAAATCAAGGAAATGCTCTAGCCTGTTTATTTACACTTTGTTGATTATGTATTCTGGCATAATCTTTTATTTATCCTTGAATGTCTTTATCTTTCTAAACCACTTTTTGCTCCTAAATTAGAGTTGGGAAATGAACAGGAGGCTGGAATTACTCGTACATCATTAGAGCAATGGGCAATTTTGAAAAAAAATTGGGGAAAAAAAAACAAACATATCTACAAGAGCCTATTAGAGAATCAGGCTTCCACTTCACACACTGGCTGAGTCAAAAGCAAAATATACATCTTAAATTTAATAGACGACAAACTGTATTTCAACTTATTTTCGCATCTACAGCAACACATAAAAATGAAAAGATTATAGAATCATCACAAGCAAGCTAAATTTCAAAAACAACAACTAAATATGGCATAAGAATCCAAGTTTAGATCAATTTTAAGAGATCCTCCAAAAGACAAAGAAAACAATAGTACAATATCACAAAACTCACTGTGCAGTACAGCATGACTTAAGTTACATTTCAAAAGGTATCTGAAACAGTAAAGGAAATCGTTTGAACTGTATTGTCTATATGAAACACGATGTAGAATTCAGCACCTACAGGACACATCATGAGACTACCAATTTCTCATAGGACCCATTCCCTCACAGACTGATATATCAACTAAGGATGCACTGATAATGGAACTGTGGGCCAATGCTGATATCTGATGCTGATACATAAAAATCCCATAACCTAACTAGATTAGTACTAGCGGAAAATGTTCAATTTATTTAAAAACGGGGTTACAAATACAGCAAAACAAAAAAAAACAAAAAAGTAGTCCAGTAGACATCTATCTGATGCAAATATTTTTTTTAAACGCAATTATCAATTGCAATTATATCACTGTGCATCCCTAGTATAAACCCTTCTTTGATCTGTACTTCTTAAGCCTGATAACCTATGTAATGACTGAATAAAATTAATTCATTTTATTGGTGGGGAAAAAGCATCAAATGTTAATATCAGATTATTTATGTCTGATAAAGTAAAAATGAATTGTACTTATTTGGTGGCTTCACTAATTTAGCATCCATGGGGTTGTGGGCATCAGACCACAGGGCAGCTGCTGAATGCATGTAAACCCAATATATCGTAATCCCTACCCTCTGTGCTGCAGTATTTACAACAGCAACGTGTGAAACTGGTCAAAGTAGACTGATGTGAGTTGTCAAGCAGCTAAACTGCTGTTCTTCTAAACTGGACCAATTTGTATTTTCTCTGCTGAACCACTGGTAAATGGGCATAAAGTCCAGAAAGAATAAGATCAGTGAACAGCAGAAGTCAGCAAGGGGTTTTGATTTACCAAATTACCACATCTATAATGAAACTGTCTATTCTTTTCAATTAGACCTGTGGTTCATGGGGAGGAAAAAAAAATACAAATGACTGCAATTTGAACAGTATGCTTACAACATCTAGGTAAAATCAGGAAAATACTTCAGTGGAATAAGAATGAAGAGAGCTATTAGAAGGTCATAGAACAGTATTAAGCCTATTGCCTCTAGCCTATAATTTCAAACAGGGAAAAACAGAAGGTCTGCAATCAGAATAGTGCCTTGGAAATCATTCAGAACGTAATTACCCTTCTCTACAACCTACGACATTCCATTAATATGCATGTGGCTGAAAATAGTATCGAAGCCAATTTGATTAAAATATCCCACTCAAACTGTTCCATGATGTCTACTTAACTCTACCATCAACTGAACAAGTTAAACTACAGCACTTTGCTCATATTCATAAACAGAAGAGCATTTTACATACACAAACTGCATGGTGATCAAACAAAGATTAAAGCACTAATTGAGAATATTATCTTTTCTGCATTTTTCAACCAAAGCAGTTTACTTTAGTTTCCCCACTGTGTGTAACAAGAGAGCAAAGCAGTAGCAGATTTAAAGAGACACTCTTCTCTTAATTATTCAATACTTTTTCATTTCAAATCTCATTCTTTCTACAAATGATTAATAATAAAAAAATGACAGCAATTAACCTAATGAAGGCCACCTGGCTAATGACATCTGTATCATATGTTTTGATGATAATTAGCATTTGCCACACCTCTGTAGCGTGATGCAGAACTTAACTGAAGCATAGCAAATATCGTTCCTAATGGTTTTAAGACATGCTCCAGAAAGAAAACCCTCTTATGGTATTGCCTAGGTTTGGCAAGGTCAGATTGAGTTAGCTTGATGCTGACATTTATGAGACTTTAAGAAAGCTTGCTTGCTCTAGATAACATTTTAGTCAAAAGCCATCTTGAATAGTGAATGAAGTAAGTGCAGGCCGCATATGATCTGCTTTGAAAAGCAGAGACGAGGAGAGTGGGTGGACTGCTTCTTCTCAAGTCTCTCTCTCTCTCTCTCTCTCTCTCTCTCAAATCAATATTTTGCACCAGAGGAAAATACTTTACTGGATTTGTTTTTGCTTCATGCTCCGCATATGTAAATGCCCCTAATTATACATGCTGATAAGAGCAGGCGAACATCTGTTTCAGCCCAAACAGCATTCACATAAAGAGGAAACTCACAACTGTGATAGATGTGACACACCAAAACGAAAACATAAACATGTATAATGGGCTGTGTAGTTATATTCAATACCCTTCATATGTATCAATAAATAAATACGTTTGCCTAAATCATTATGTTTATGCTATGCATTCTCTTTACACCATTTTATTGTATTTTTATTAAACCAATCGCTTCCACGTAGAAACAAACATCTGATTATCAAACTGAATGCTAGCTTGTCACCAGTACCTTGCGGTTGCTCTGTACACCACACTCACTATGACTGCAGTTTGACACAGATTTGGCAAGTTAAGCAAAATGTTTTAACCACAGGTGTAGTTTTATAAAGTTTCTTACTGCTTCACATTGCTAGCTCTCTGGCTAGCACGCTCTCAGTTTATTACCTAGAATTAATGGGCCAAGAAAATTAATCATTCATGAGCTGTAAGAAAATTATTCAGACTAAAGTAGAAATGACTGAGTTTAGCGTGTGCTCAGAAATAAAGCAGTTCTGAGCAGCTTAAAAATCTTTCATTTAGATAATACAGTTTTAAAAAAATGCTGTTTCCTCAGCTTTCCCACACCACTTACTGAGTTACAGTAACACAGCATCAGGGTGGCACTGGTTTAGTATTTTAATGTAACTATAAAAACAATTATTGATCAGTTATATTTTTTCATTACCTTGTAGAATTTTAGTTTTACACAGCAAAATAATTGCATATGCTTTATGCAAGAGTACATAATAATAAAAATGCTGATAATAATGTCTCCCACACAGAGGCTACTCTTCTTAGGTGTCCCCCACAGTATACTAACAGCCATCCAATTATATCTCGTCTTATTCTAACAATTTTCAAAATATTTTACATTGTTATATATAAACAAGCACACTAATAGCATGACATGCAATATCAGTTGCTTGTGTAATAGCATTATAAAATAAATAAATAAATAAATAATCATATGATAATGCACAAATTTTCTTTACCCCCATTTGAGACCTGTACATTTTGGAACTTGTACGACACTAAACAACAACAACAACAATAATAATAATAATAATAATAACACAAAACGTTCTATAAAATATCTTCAGCCTTTGTTACATATTAGGAATAATTGAAAATGAAAATATTCAAACGTTGTGGCCCAAAACTATACTGTAAAAATTGCTATTATTCATATATTACTTTTTTCTCCTACCAGGTGCTGTTAAACAGACAAGCATTCAAATGATTCAAATGTTCAAATGTAATTCTTGTGTACGATATATTATATATATATATATATATATATATATATTTTTTTTTTTTTTTTAATAAATTACTGAAAATCAAACAGAAAAAACAAACAGAAACATGTCTTTAGAACAAATATTACATTTAGTCATGGAAAATGCTTGAGGTTCTACATGCCCATGTTAACACCAAAGAAAAAAAATGAAAAACTTAGTGCACAGCTTCTCAAAGACAAAAGCACTTACAGTTTCCCCACATTACACATTCATCTTATATCCTCCGGAAACGCTGATCTTAACAGCATAGGGAGCATCAACTTTAGACAACAGCTAACGCCTCTTGGTGCAGAAGCACTGGCTCTTTGCTGCCTTGTAAAGGAGCATAGTAGCTTTATAATCTTTTAAATGGTGCCTTAGAGGCTTGCAGGCTGTCAGTAGTTCAATAACAATCGCAAAAATGACAATATCCGCAACACTGTCTCTACTTTAATTATGATCAGCTATGAAAAGTAAGGGTCTATAGTTGTAATAGTGCCAAAACACATTACAATTATTATCACATGAATATTTTTTCTAAATCAAAATCATTATCATTCCTTTGTCTACAAAACCTAATGCAAACTGGAAAATTATGCCTCCATTACTCATCATGCATTGTGCATTCTTTAGTATGACAAGGAAGCACATCAGGCCAACCAAATGTCTACTCCCTTAAGCACAGCTCCAGCACTTGTACCTTTCTACACAATTTGTTCCATTCCTCTTCTACCATTGATCCCAGTATGCAAATTGATCCTCAGGCTAAAATCACATACAGCCACTGCACTGTCCTCAGCAAAGCACACTTGCAGAACATTGTGTAAGAGAGCATGATGTGCAGCATTTCACTGAATACTGCTTTGGTCATCGTGTACTACAGCACAGGTGATTCTGAAAATCACTCTGCTGATAATTCTAAAATCAGTACACTGAAGTCAACCTTCAGGTTACAGTTTACTTTGAAACATTTTTGGCTGGTGAGACAGATGTTTTATGACCGCTTTCAGCAGATGCTTTAGAGCCTAATATACTTATCTTAGCAAAGAATAACAGGGCACTGTATCTAACAAGGAAACATTTAATTCCAGTTCTACCAAATCAAGCACGCTCCAGACATACTCTCGTAAACTAAACGAAAGGTCTTTCTGGCATCCAACCCCCTTTTTGGCCCTTGGCTTTCTTTCTTGTGCCTGTTCAACGCCTGACCATATAAACAATCCCTGTTCTGTGATTAGGCCTTCTGTATCCCTGACAGCACAGCACTCCACTGGCCAGGGCAAAGCCACAAGCCTAAGCTGCCAGCTCCACTTTTTGTTTGCACTGTGAGCCAGAGACGTGTGGTCTTCCATGGGAGGGACGACGGGGCCCAGGGCAACAGCTCTGGGAGCCAGACTGGCTACTGGCTAATGTCATCACCGCATCTTTACTGCACTGTCTAAGCAAAAGCATTGTAGTCAAAACAGTGGCCCTGACACTAAAGAACTTTCAACAAGACGAGACACACAAAGTAAAAAGCTCTGATTTTGATACTTTGTCTCAACAGTTTTAATCACACATATAGACAATGAAGGGAAAAAGAAGAGGAAAAGGAATAAAAAAAATAATGAATTTTCAGTTAGCATGACGATACAGAGACTAGTTAGCGTATAATTCAGTCCTATTGGATTAACAAGCATGTAATGGAGAGATAAACACCATAACAGCAATAAATAATCAATGAGGAGCCCCTCTGCTTCAAACCCCAGCTTGAACATTACCATCGAAAACAAAGTGTCTGCAGCCAAGAAAATCAGCATATCAATGGCACATGCCACAACAACACTGGCCTTTGGTTTACTCCAAAGATCACGCTAGATAAACCCCAAATAACAGAGAAATTAACAAATGCTTGACATTTGCTCAACATCCATTATTCTGACACTTCTTCAGAATTTCAAAAGGCTGAGTGCATGCTTAATCAACATTCATATTCCCCAAGCGAGCCACTGGCACCATATTGCAGCCCGCCTCAGTGCTGATGAAAACGGCACATTAGGGCCCGTTTTGAAAACGTTCAGGGACTCTGCTGGGACATGTGTGTGCGAGTGTGTATGGAGAAAAAAAAAGGGGAAACCGCACACTCTTCCTCTTTAAAGCGCATCCAAGACCGGAGCATCTGCACAGATTCATTCTCTCCACACTTCACCCAGCCGGCTCTCCAAACTCGACAGACATATGCAAAATGAGCTGAATGGCATTATAAAGAGGGAGTAATCATTACACCCAAATTCATTCATAGCGTTGTGCAGAGGGCCGATGGAGGCCTCTCTCTCCTGGGACAAAGACCAGGGGGAATGACAGTGGTCCCACATGATCCCAGTCAGCCAGGCAAGGTCTCCGAGATCCTGCTTTAATTTCCAATTCTAATATGAAGCGGGGAAAGAGAATAGGCCCAGGACTGATGTCACATCCCGCCACTGGCCCATCACGCCCCCCGCTCTAGTCTCATTGTAGTGGGGGCACAGACACTAGGCAGGACAGGCCGTCCAGGCAGGAGGTGTGCTGGATTTGCATGTCCCTCCATTGTGAGCAGGGGGAAAAGTGACAGCACCGTGTCCAATTCTTTTCCCTTCAGAACAGCTCGAGCCCGGCAGGATAGGCCAGGCTGACAGATGACTCCCAACATCTGTGTTACGTGAGCGATACAGATGAGGGACTTTGCATCCCCCTCGCAGCCAAACTCATACCCCACTAGACAGAGCTCAGGGACCCAGCGGAACTCAGCTTCAAATGACCAGAGCCATTATGGTGATTTCAAGTAGGTTTATCATTGATTAATTTGTCTGCCTTTTTCTATATATACACACATATATTTATAAGTTTTAATTAAATCATTTTCTGTATGAACACATGTATGTTGCATATGTATCAGTCCATAACTTTTGGAACAGTGCAGCTCAATAATTGCTCACGAAGTTGAAAAAGTGGACATTGTGTCAGACATTGGACAATGTGTCAGTGACTGTATTTCCGTTTTTTTATTAAAACTTCACAGGGGACCAAAGGCAAACTCTCAAGCTCACAGGTCTAGATAGGACTAAAATATTTAAAGAATATTTACATGTGAATGTTTTTTATAGCAATTTTAATGTGATTATTTTTGTTAAGTTACAGGCCAACAAATAATTTTTTTCCAGGCTGGAAAGCTGAATGTAGCATACCAGACTACCAGTTTACAAGCTCTGAAGCTCTGCATTATTAGGTTATTTTCCCAATTAATTATTAAGACAACACTGATTAATGTAGAATATAAATAAAACTGCATCTCTTGCAATTTGAAAATTGTACCCTCTTAAATCGCAATTTTGATTTTAAAACAATTAATCTTTCAGACCTAGTTCCAGGGCAATATCAGAGGCTTTATAAAACCTTTAAGATTTAAAAAAGTTTCAAAAGTACCCTCTAATGCATTTCCATAGCTGAAAGGATGCAGCAGCTTCAGCGCAGCACATTCACAGCATGCGACATCAAAAATATGAAAAACTGGTCCTGAAAGCAGACGATATTCTTTCATTAAGTCCACGTGGGCACATATTACATATCCGTTCAGCATGGATAGGGGGTTGCAGAGTATGACAAGGCTGGGAGATTGGAAGGATTCTCTGATATGATTCTGCAAGCATGGCATTCCCAGCAGGGACAGCCTGCATGAGGACCGATGAAGGACAGAACTCCTTGTTCCCTAGACCCCCAAATACACAGGCAGGCTGCCTGTCTCCACTCCAGCACTGACTAAGGCCCTGGGCTTTCAGGCACAGAGGAGGGGGCTGCTAGGCACTGGAAGGGGAGGATTGCTGTGCCTCAACGCATGCTAAGAGATGATGGATGGCCTAGTCGATATGTTATGTCTTAAGAGCCTGATTTCCTGCCAGTCCAATCACTAACCCTCCAGAGTCCGGCTCAGCTGATTGGACAAGCAGAATAATTTCGCAGGCTGTGAAAACACTACCGCCATGGCCGGCTGTCAGGTTCTTAGACGCCGTTCAGGTTTTTAAAACCAGGGCCTCGCTGAGATTCTTTACACGCAGGAAATATGAACAATAATACCAAGACGAATCAAAGCTGCTAAAACAAGCATTTGTTGCCATGTACAATCAGCCAAGTGAAGAATTGAGCGCGTTTTTTTTTTAAGCAATCATCCAAAACGAAAAACACTGCACAAATATTAGTCACACTACAGTTTAGAACAACTGCCTCACACACAGATTTATTATTTGAAGAAAAAAAAAAAAAGTTAAATCCATGAAAATTAGGTCATACATCAGGGTAGACCATGAGGACAATGGAATATAAAAAAGTGGCTGGGGGATCAGCCTAGCACATATCATATTCTATAAAACGCTGACGCCAATAACAAAGGCATGTTCAAGGTAGGCTGTGAACCCCTTAGGGACCCTGTGCCTTATTCTAGCAGTGATTACAGCACTATGAAACTAGGAAGCTCCCAATTCATGCGAGTCTCTAAGTGACCTCTAAAGGAACAGGGGCTGCCTCAGTGGCCTTGGGGGATTACATGTGTTACATTCAATAAAGAGCAGTCCCTCATTGTCAAGGCGACACACAAACAAAGCCATTAACCCTAGCTTATACAATTCATCCACAATATAAACACTATGTAGTGAAGTGATATGTAAAAATATAAACAAAGACATACATTAGGAATTGACCAATATAACAATTTTTGATATATCCAAGAATACGAGCCTAGCAATGGGACAAAATGTTATTATGGCAAAACAAAGCAGAAGGCATAGGTATAAAAATTATATTGCTATTCTATCTTAGCATGGTAAATCTGCAAAATATTCCATATTGTTCATGAGCACACCTATTTAAATGTGTTATCTATGTATTCTCTGAAAATAGATAAGATATGAAATAATAGATAAGTTTAATCATTTACTAGATGTCATTAATACTTTGCTCATACACCTTTACTGACCATATCACAAAGTGTTGTGGGCTGGAGGTTAGGGAACCAGCCCTGTGACCGGAAGGTCGCCGGTTCGATCCCCTTGGCTGACAGTCCATGACTGAAGTGCCCTTGAGCAAGGCACCTAACCCCCAATTGCTCTCCGGGTGCCATGGATAGGACCACCGCAGCTCACTGCCCCCTAGTGTGTGTGTTCACTAGTGTGCATGCATGTGGGTGTACTGCACAGATGGGTTAAATGTGGAGGTCTAATTCCACAGTGTGCAAAAAAACACAGTTGGCAAAATGGTTCTAAATTAAATTTAGTATGGTGCCATAAAATTCATTAATTAAAATGCAAAATCAAAACTAGTTACTACAACAAGGTAGCTTGTAAGAGAATGTAAAACCTGAGCAAATAATTTTGATAATTAAGAATTCCCCAGGACAAATAAATAAATGATTTTTTAACTAGAAACTCCACATAAAATCATTGTACCGATGATACTCTGCATCCAAATATTAATCCATGAAACACTAAGGGCCAACCCAAAGGAAATGAAAACTGATATTCCAGATCTGGGATCAAATGCTCTCGTCCTTTCCATTAGTCTTATACAGTCTTGTCAAAGTCATTCACAGCAATAACTCACACTATTCTCCCATTATCAGCAAGGGAACTTTGCCATGGTTGAACTCACATCAAATATCATTGTCTTTCCAAGTCACCCCATGCAGAAATAACTGATTAGACATCATAGCATCTTCATTAGAATATTACATAATTTCAGTTAACATCTTGCACAAAACTTGCACTAGCCTGGTCTTGGCTTTTCTACAATTAATTGTAATTATCTTCTTGTTTCTAAGGCGGCTGAAGCCTACAGGTCTGCATCACCAAGCTCCAACACTTAATCTTGACATTTTTACTGACTTAACTTTACAGTTACTCCAAAATGTTGAAATGCTAACTGAATAACTGAAATGCTAACTGAAATGCTAACTGAAAAAAATTCACAAACAACACCAGCAAAAACTTGTATTCACATATTTAGCAGAAGCTCTTCTATTCTACTTACAGGCAAATGTAGTGTCTGTAGATTCTTACTGGCACAAGAGCACCACTGCTGGCCTTCGTTTTTCTTGTAAGGCCCATTTCAATATTAAAGCAAAACAGATTTCAATAGATCAAAGAAAAATTTACCAATATACAACCTCTAGAAGCTTCTTTGAGAGGTAACCTTGGCTGGCTTCCAAACGGTCTCACTAACAATGGATTCTGTTTTCTATGGGCCTCATATCATCCTGGTGGACACATCCAGGAAAAAGCAAAAAGCCAAAAGAGCCACAATATCAAGCATTTAATTAGGTTAGCAAAATCCATAGCAAATTTAAAAAAAATTTGAATTATAATCAGAGAAATATATTGATATATACACACAAGTAAGGTTAACAAGACCATGTACACTAAGTCAAAATTAGCTAACTAGAACAGAAAATGTGGTCTTACAGCCATTTACCAATTGTCAAAAAGTCCAGTAGTTTTCACTGCTACACATGGACAACACTCTGCTAGCATCCACAAGAGTTAATGAACGGACATTCAGTTAAAAAAAAATAACAAAAGAAGATCAATAGACTTTGAATAACATTAACATAAAGGCTTTTTTTAGAAGACAGCACAACGGTTGTACAAACAATTAGCAGCATGCAGAAGAATGCCTTTGAAAAAATTTTTAATTATTCAAAAATAGCCAAGAGAAAAAGACAGGTTTTCCTGTTGGATGAGTAACAGAGGCTGCCTCTTCAGCTGAGCTAATGTGCTAACGGGTACTGAACTGGTTGCTAATGGAGACTTCTTTCAGCAGGTATTTATCCTCAGCAGATGATGTGACAAATATAAGTTTGTCAGATACATATATTTTCACTGTTTCTGAACTTAGCTAACAGTGGCCACAGTAGCTGGTCTAGTCTAGGAGAAAAGAGTAATATAATACTCTTACTTACTCGTAAAATCAAGCACAACTCACATTTTACAGTTCTGCTACACAAAATTGCCATTTCACTGGATTATCGGTCTGCATTTTTCCCATCATCCCATGATAATATGTAACAAATACACGAACAATGATTTCTATGACTGAATACTGGCACCTCGAATGGTTAACTAAGTACTTGAGTATGCGTGCATATCCCATCCTGCTACTATGCCAGGAAATTGAGCCAAGAACAAAACGTAGTTTTGAGTCATGTGAAAACAACTGTTTAAGATGTGTTACAAATAAAACAGATCTCTGAATCTGCTATGCATATAACATTTTTAAACATGCAAGGATCTAATTTACTAGAGACTAAATACCTCAAAAAATACTTATAACTTTCAAAGATGTGATACCATGAACTTCACAAAAAACTTGTGGCAAAATTACAACAGCTGTGGTCACCTTAGTGCACAATATTTATCAGACGGTCACCATTTTGTGGTTTCAGCCTTATCCATTGATGAGGCTGAAACTACAAAATATGTGATAGATTTGAGGAAGCTTTGAGAAGTCCCAGTGAGAAAGAGTCATCTGAGCTACACGGAGGAGTCAAAGGCCTTGTGGATCTTCTTTGTTACTGGAAAGTGCAATGAAGCATCATTTTGGATGATTTTAGTGTTTAAACACACTTCTGAAAACATGCAGGAATGTACTGCACAAGAACTAAAGACTGCCAAATTTGACATTGTCCAGACAGATGAGCAAGGGATATTTGACCACACTCTCAATTAGAAATCATATTTCTGTATATAGATGCAACAAACAATGACCAAGAGAACTAACACTTCAGCTGCTATTGGCTTGCTATTTGTGCACATTCATATGACGTTATTTTTGATATTTGAGGTGCGACAGACGGATCTGACCACTTTTTCCTTCATCAACTTTAATCATCATTATGTACATTAAGTTAGTTATCTAGCATCCCGATTGTCCACTCCAATAGTATAATATTTCTTTCTGATCTTGATGGTTTTTCAGCTTTCTTCTTCAAGTTACACAAATATGTTTCAAACAGGATAGTAGCACAAAGGCTCCTACAAGCCTACAGGACATTTGGAGTTTTCACAGAAAAGCCAGTTTCTGCCCATGACCACAAGAATATTCACACTCTTCCTAGCTTTAAATTAATACTGGCACTGGATAAAAAGTATGTCTTTATCTAAGACCTTCTGCAGCACATAACACTCCAAGTCAGCTACAGAAACGAAGCACTGACTCTGGGCAAATTCAGAGAATTACAATAACCTCTCTTAACAGCACAAAGCTCACAAGATCAACAGAAAACATGAAATGATGACAGATAAATTCCATAAATATATAGTATGGCATTTGAGATGCACAAACTTTGTTTTAAGCAAATAACTGGTCAGTGTGCCTGGTCTTCTATAATGTTACATTCACCTGACTGCATATCCTATGAATATAAAGAATATTTCATACAGATTTATCTCCAATTCACCAGAACTGACCTTACAAAGCATTTCATGGACAATGATTGGGTTTTTTTGTCAGTTGGGCTGAGGAAAATACATGCAAGTAAAATAAATGAGAAAACATGTTTTATTGAGATATGTGATGGCCTTACAAAAACAAAAAAATTTTCAACTGTACTGGTCATCATTTGGGAGCACACAAGAAAGCAAGATAGTTCACCAGCCTGTCTGTTAGATGCAAAAAGAGAATTAAACTGTTAATCACAATTTATCGTTATAGTGAAATGTCACGATCGTGATAAGCCCGTCAGGTTCATGACATCGAAACAACCAGAGCGACAAAAGGCAAAAGGGCTTACACTTTTTGCACTTTTAGGAGAAAGAAGAGATCATTCCTCCCTCAGTTTAAACATTTTGTTAGAAAATAGACTTCATGACATATTTAGATGAAAGCAAAAAGGGATACCATTTTGAAATGACATGTGTGTAACCTAGCAGCGTCAGGAAGGGGATGTTTGTCTGGTTATGTCAAATTGTGCATGACAATGGCATAGGCTGTCACAAAATTGTAAATCTTCAAGGCTATGTAAGTGTGATGGCACAGTGTGAGAAACCATGCACTTACTTGGGGAACCTGTCTTTCAGCATCTTCATACACTGTCGAGTGGGCCGCAGCTGATCGGTGAATTTCGCAATCGTTCTATATTCTGCTCTACAAAGCTTCATCTTACTATGTGCCCACCTTCAGGAGAGAAGGGAAGAGGACTGAGGTATAAAAACGTATTTAAGATTCCTTACACATCAGTAAACTGACATAGCCACATAACGCTTAGTTACTTGATTAAGTAATAATATTATTGCCATTTTTATACATTTATATACAGGGTTGTGCTACGTTAATAACAAAGCATGCATGAATCTGACACATAGCTAAAGCGTACAAAAGAATGTGTAATGGGAACAGCACAAATATCCATCAAACTCCACATCAGCTAGCTAGCTAGCATTCACATTTACTGTCAGGCTGAAGTGGGAAGCTGTGGTACGAAGTAACGTTAAAGAGGCACACTGAGCTGAACGATGCAGTGGACAGTTTTGTCATCGTGTACTTAATGCTTTCTGAGTGGTTATCAGGTATTTATATATGTGTTATAACCATATAATCAACAGAAACATACTTATAAACAGCCTGTGGATGTGCAGGCTGTCGTTCCGCACAGCAAAACACTGCAACGGCTAGCAGCTCAGCTAACAACATAAACAGCGCTAAACCGAGAAATAGACGACAGCAAATTCAACCGGTCTACGCGTCAATGTACCTTCGACACCGTTAAATCAGCCTTATGTCTGCGTTCTCTGCTATGTTTTGCTCCAAAAAAGCCCTTTATGGATGAAGGCGTCGCTGCTGCTGCAACGCTCTGAAGCAGCTTCCTGAATCACTCCCGCGAACAAGTTGAAAGGCGGGCGTCACAAAAAAGTCCATCTCTGATTGGCTAGACTCGCAGGAATTGAGTATGGCCAAAGCTGATTGGCCAGGGATATGAACTTGCAATGAGGCTTTGGCAAACAGTGGGAAGCACTTTGCAAATCCTTTAATATGGACGGTCTGCTTTTTTAGCACGATGCCTTCAAATCTGCGGAAAACCGCCACCTTCCCGGTGCAGTTTAGTGTAAGACGTATGTAAAATCAATGTCTTTTGTTCCCGTCACCCTCTTTTGTCTCTGTCACTGTCCTTTTTATCCACAATCTTTGTTCAATAAAAGAGAAAGTCCAAAGTACTGATAGCATGTAGAATTGTTAGCTACCTTTTTGCGTTTTAAGGACTATTTTGTTATTAATACTTTTCCAAAACCAGTGCTTTTAAACGGTGAATTATTCTGTAATAGGTGTCTTAAATGTAATAAAATACTTAGGTTACAGTTTTTTTTGGTTTGGTTTTGTCAGTCAGTCAGGAGGCAAGTAGATAACCCTGGAAATCCCACTACTGTGAGCTTGAATTACAGCTGAAATGCAAGCCCAAGGTAGGCTATTTTTCTTCGCTTTTGAGAGAATTATTTTATTTATTATGTAGAGAGATGATGATGATGATTATTATTATTATTATATTAAGCGGTTATAAATTACTACTAGAGGAGGGCAAGACACAAATAACGTGGAGTGAAGTGTAACATAGGCATTTAACGTAATTAAACAAGTTCAAGCAGAACATTACTCTCATGATCAAAGCCATCTGTAAAATTTGCCAGTAATTGGACAGATATTTCACCTCAAAGACTTTTGCTTCCATGAAGGTAACTTTTTTCATCATGAATGTTTTTGATTACTGACTTGTTTGTATAAATAACAGAACCCACACCAATATTATGTTAATCAACCTCTTAGTGTCTCTGATATAGTGCCATTTAGAAATATGTAAACAGTTTACAGTCAGAGCTAGCGTACATCCTCCACATGGTGGAGTTAGTTTTAATGCAGTGTTACAGCTAAAGTAAACAACAGGAGAACACCATGTCCTCGTTTTTTTTAAATTTTGCATGCACAGATTCATCAAAAGCATACTACAGATGTAATGTAAATAAAAATTGATTTCAATGTTATTGTGATGTAAATTTGTTTTTCTATTTTGTGCTTTATATGTCACATTTGGCGCAGCATCTTTTCCCTTATCACATTTGTTTTGAGAAATATATTGTTGTGTTGGAAAGCTTGTTATGTTCAAGCAATATAGAACTGTACAGAATGAATTGTGTTTTGCGTTAATTTACCAGGCCTTTTAGCAATTGTAACTGCTAGCCCCTGTTACAGTTAACAGTGCCTATGAGGTAAGTTGTAATGTTTGCACTCATTCTATTTTCACCTAAATTGTTCATAAATTGTAGATGCTGAAAACAAGTTAATGTTTTCCTTTGTAGCACAGATGTGCAGGTTGCTAGTATACAAAAAAAAACTTCCTACATTTTAAAAAAATTATTTAGCAAAAAGCGACATGCATTGGGTTAAGCCTGACTCTTTCCTACCAGTATTACTATTGTTTCTACTAGTGAAGTGAAAACACAGGTAGAGGAGAAACAATTTGAGCTGGACTTTGAAGAGAATTGAAAAGATGGAAGGAAAAGGCAAAACAAATTTGAACAAAGCCTAACAGTTCAGAACATATCATTTCAGTCACTTTGTCACTATATTTGAAGTACAGTAAAGTGCTGGAGACAGTCTACTGCAGTACTGCAAAAAAGAAGGCAATCCTGAGCCTGTGATGTATGATACTGTGTTTAAGCTGTCTCCTCTTGGACTGTGCATGGCAGATAAAATTCTGGAGTCTTAAGGCAGTGTTAGGGTGATTGGTATGAAAGGCTGAGGTCAGGCAGGATGGAGCCTGTTTCCCCTCACAGGTATCAGAGAATTGGAGGTTGTGGAAACAGCGTATGTATTAGGAATGAAAGGATCAGTGTAGTTCGATGGTTTAAAAAGATAAAATCAAAGCTGTGTAATAGCTCTAAAGGCAGGGATCAGAGGTGGCGGGTTTGGGTGTGAGCTGGCTGGAGAAGCTGTGGCGAGCGAGCACAGGCGCTGAGAGGAGAGAGAGAGAGAGAGAGAGAGAGAGAGAGAGAGAGAAAGGGAGACAGAGAGGAGGGGGCTTCTGAGGCGGCGTGTAAACAGGGCAGTGGTACACGCGGTGCTGTTAACCAGCTGTGAAGCCTGCGCACAGTGGGAGATGAATTTGCAAAGGATGTTTCCCTCTGATATCCAGGAGACGCTCCACTGATCTCTGCTCCACTGCTCTCGGCACACCATTGTAGTGCTAAGCACTGTGCTTCTAATGGCAGCATTATACCTTAACGCCTTCGATGCATTTACATTTGCTCTCATACAGAAGGTGGGTGGTTCCCGCCTGGTTTAGTGGGCACTGGACATAAAATATAATGTGTTTTTTTTTTTTTTTTGGAAAAGATTGTTTTTGTACTATTTAATGCTTATATTTATGTGTATACAGGTAGACAGTATGTAGGCATACATAGTATATAGTTTATATTACATTGAAATTATGTTGTAGTCTTTATTTATATTTATGAAAAGACTGTTTTATGTTTTTTCATATTTGAAAAAATGCACTTTCTTAGCAATTTTCACTAATGCTGGCTTTTTTTGATTGGTGTCATATTATATAATCCTCTCTTAAAAATGACAGCATTGAAGTCTTAGTGGTTTTCCACAGGGGCCTCAAATTTTACAAACATTTCAGAGGTCTGTCTTGGTCAAGCTATAATCCAGGAAATGGTGGAGTATTAGCAAAATATCAGATTATTGGAAAATGTATCACTAACACATTATCACCCCGTGAAATCGCATAGCCATATTTTACACCATTAAGAAGATGTGTGCTTTGCAGACGATTTTAAAGCAGCCTTTTTTCATTTATTTTATTAGCGTTTAATGAATGTAATTAGATTGCAAGTAATTAAATGTAATTGTGCTCACAGCGTCCTCCCTCCTTGTTGTAATTTGCCACAAATAACATGTGTGGTACGCACAAATTTATTGGATTAATCGGGGATAGATAATGTTTTTGGATTGTATTTCATACTAAACGGGCAAACGCTGAAACAAAGGCTGCAGCACAAGCTCATTAATCTTTGTCAAAGGGAAGCTCTGCTGCAATTTGCATGAGTGAGGTGGTGGTGCTGCAGAGCAGCCGGGGTTGCCAGAGCTCTCCCTGATTTCTCCAAACTGTTAACGGTGCGTCAATCAGGGCTAACCTAGTAATATGCTGTCTAAGGAGAGTAAAGGGCACCCTCTCTCTCTTGCCCCCAAAAGCGTTCGTTTCTGCTCAGCACTAATTACTCTGACATAAGGAAGTTTAAAGAGTGGTGTGGTGTCTGTATTTTTTTTTTTTATTGAGAAATATGTAGCAAGGTTTTGTATAGCCTTTCAATGTTTCGTTGTTATATAATATGTTTAACAGAGGATTTCATTTCTTGTTTTGATTTAATTCATTGAACAGGTATAGACTACATCCATGCTTTCATACATTAATATGAGCTAATAATGTAAAATTAAATTAGTGATATACAATGATATCCACAGCATTTTGGTATCAGCAAACATTTTTTTAAACCATATCGGCACTGGACAGATGTTGAGATTTCACTGATATTAATGTACTGTAATGTAAAAAAGTAGAAGACCAGGAGATTCTGGGCTACTGTGCCAAAACATCTGCATTTTATTCATGTTACTGCATTTGTTACCCTATACAAATAAATGTTCCATTTTTCTGTAGAGCTACATATCAACATAGATATCAGCAGAAATGTCCCTCAAAAAACATCACACCCACTATTCCCATATCGGTGCATCTCTAAATGCATTCAGAAAATAGAACGATTGAGTAAAGTCAGAGCTTCACTCAATCCTGTTAATAAAAAACAATTTTTGACTTCCTTTTTCCCCCTCATGTGCTTTAGGTCATCACAGAGCCATTTTCCCCGATAATTGGGTTCAGTTGTGATGTGGTGTGTGGTTAAAAAGAGGCAG
Source organism: Pygocentrus nattereri (assembly GCF_015220715.1). NCBI lineage: Eukaryota > Metazoa > Chordata > Actinopteri > Characiformes > Serrasalmidae > Pygocentrus > Pygocentrus nattereri. The sequence goes on along the minus strand of NC_051220.1, from coordinate 31,562,728 downwards.
CGTCCCTCAAAGCCTGGATATCTCGGTCGAGTCCCCACACTGAGTTCTAATTATCTCATCATCAACTCAAAATAGAGAATCAGAAATCCACAGAATGGACATGCCATTCTTCCTCCCTCTGCATGCGCGCATGTGTGCGTGTTACAGCGAGAGCCAGAGAGAGGGTGCTCTGTGTTTGGGATGCTGCTGGCTGTGTCGCCGCCGCTCACGCTGGGCTCTGCTCTCCCCCATTCCTAATATCCTGGAGGCATTTTTCTCATTATCAAATATTGTTTGATGTCTTTGTTTCTTGATGATTAACCGTGGTCACCAAACACTGGTCTGGATTGTTTAAAATTTAATTTTCATCTCTGAAGTGCCCAGAGAGCGTCTGACTGGTGGGGATGCACATATTTTATGTATGCTATTTTTCACATTGAAGCACAAGAGGATGCAATGGGGGGAAAAAAAAGCCTGGTAATTTTCCAGGAGCATCATTAGAGCATTTGGAATGTGATTTATCATCATTGTGCTTGTCTTTTTAAGCTCAGTAAATTAATATATGGCTGCATGGTGCTTGACATTAAGGATAGAAGCATGAATTTCCTCCATGTTTCCTTAGTGTGCGTATACAAGCATATCAGAGAGATGTCTTTTCTAGATAGACACAGTTGGATTTTATGTACCAGTGGAAAAGATTTGCATTTAAAACTATAATTGTGGCTGAGTCATAACCTCTGTTCTTTGTGTGAAATAATTTTCTTCCGGACAGAGTGTACAGTCGCCCTATTAACATGAATGTGGTCGTTTGAGTGGCTCCAAAGACGGATGCCTGGGTTCAGTGATCCGAGATCCATGATATTTATGACATTGTAAGCAAACAAATAGGGAAACAACAGTCTGTGGTAATGTCACCATGTCAAAGTCATGCTGAAGACTTTTGAAATATCTCCGTAGCCGGGGCTGAATGGGCGCCATTGTATCTGCCTAATGACATTATCTAGTAAAATTTGGAGAGAAAGAGAAATGGCAGAAATGAACAGCACCATTGTCTGCCGTGTTATTTAAACAAATTGCGAGTGAAAAGGGAGCGAGGGAGAGAGAGAGAGAGGGAGAGAGAGAGAGAGGGAGAGACGGCTTGGTAAATGAAAGGTTACGCTTTGCCCCGTGTGTTTGTATTGTCAATAACTGGAGAAGGCTGTCAAGAAAGTAGAGAGATAAAGGTCAATAACTCTGACAAATGTGTTTGTATTTGTACACTCCCGCTGATAGCGTCTCAGCATTCGAGCTCGTGTTTGACACTCCACAACAATAACACAAATACTTCTGCTAATAATAGAATAGTAATTATTTTAGCAGAATGAGAGGCGACCTGTAGACACAGCTCAAGCAGCCTGCCAAATGTCACTCAAGTCTATCACGTGAAAATGAAACACATCGGATATTTGGAAAGGTGACGATGAAGTGCAAACAGCTGAATATTATGTCGCCAGATTATTTTTGTATATTCTTTTTTTCTTTCTTTTTTCCCCTGCCTGAATAAATATGGCTGCTGAGGAGTTGTTACAATATGTTTTGAGTGGAACTAAAAAGCACCTATCATAACAAATGCCAGTCCCTCTGTGAAGTATGAAATATACCATATGCACTGTACTTACACTCTGTTATATTACATATATTAATATGTGTGGGTGATGAGTTGTGAACAGATGCCTGCTGTTTCTATGTTGCAGTACGATATATTACAATCCTAATTACAATCATAACATAAATAAGAGCATTGTCTTTATAATTATAATTGTTGCTTTTATTAGCACTGCTGTTCAGAATGACTAAACGTATATTTTCTCTAACCCTCTCACATTTTTAAGTGTTTTTTCCCTCATGTTTTGTGATAAAACCGTGCACACGCCAGACGTCAAAGGAAAGGCGCAGCGGCTGATACTGTTTTAATTGTCGGATAAGGAGGCATGTTTAGTGTATGTGCTCAGTTGCTATAGTGACACAGAAACACTGGACCTTTCCTGACAGTTTTATCTGGCGTACGAGGTAAGAGGAGGTGTGGACTCTAACGGTTAGGCCACGTGCTCACAGACACTTTCATAAAACATCTTGTCTTTTGCGTGTATGTAAATATCTGTGTTTGAGCAAGCAGATATATTCAGGGGAGCTTTGCTTGTCAAATGTCTTTCTGGTTTTGTTGATTGAACTTTAATTTCTTCAGCCTGTCATTTGAAGGGAGGCAAGAGAATTTAATGCATGCTGTGTTTGAAATATTGCATCCTTTTTTTTTTAGAGTATTTACAAAATGTAAGAATAAGTCTAATGGCTTTAGTACTTTTGCTTTCACTCAATGCACTTAAAAAAAAAACAAAGCACTAGGTATTTTGCTGAAAGCTATAACTTTTTCTTTTTTTCCAAGGAAAGAAAAAAAAAGACTCCAGATGTAAAATGCTTGTTTCTGTACTGTTGTGAGCAGGTACATAATGTAAAATGTACTTTTAGTGGAAATATTAATTCCATGGGGAAAGCCAGATATTTTCCCACCTTCTCTTTTTCCGTTGTTGGCCATATTACTTGGTGGTTTACATTTCATGTGATTATGTAAATTCAGAGCTGTTTCTGTGCATTATGGGCCAACGCATTGTCAGGATCTTTTGTAAAGCAGTCAAGTAGCTATTTCTGTATTCTTCTGTATCTGAGAGTGCAACAAAGAAAGTCTTTTGTTTGCAGTTTCCCTGCACTCTCTTCTCTGGTTTGTGACTTGCTACTGTCCCCTAGTGGCTGCTGGCACCTCTTCTCATCCTGTGTGCAGTTAGAAGTCTTCTTTTGCAGCTTAGCTGCTTCTCTGTGTGTGTGCCCTCTTTTCACCAGTTATCAAACTCAAATATTTGAAGCACATATTTGTCCTATTGTATGTCAGAGGGCTCGAAAGGTCCAATTATGCATGTGTGTGTCCACAGCGGTTTTCCTATCAATGGGGAGCTTAATCAGTGTCAACAAAAACAGGAACCCTAATGCTTTGTGTCCATTGTGGGGCTGTAACTCGTGTCAATAAGGCATTGTTTTCCCCCGAGTGACACATCGAAACCTAGGCAAGAATGTTATCAGACCTGTAGAATAGGGTGTGCTGATAATTGTGCTAAAATGCAAGTATGATTATTTGGACAAGCCCAATGTAAATGCTAGAAGGGAATGGCTTAAACGTCCACCCACCATTTTGTAACATGCTTCCGGGAGATGAGATATCTTGTAGTTTCAACCTTATACAGTTCAACTCTGCATCTTTTTTCTGTCAGGATTTGTTGTAGAACTCTTAAAATGAATTGCGTGTGTCCATAAATATTTTGAGATAATGTAGTTTAATAATGAAAACTGTACTCTTGAATGGCTTTAGCTCCACTACAGTTGTATCTCTCACAGCTTTGCTGCTCTGAATTTCAGAAAACCCTCTAATAATTGAGAGGGTTAAATGTCTCCACTGACAGTTCACGGATGTGAAGTCAAGTCACTCATGTCAAACGACCAATTAAATGGGGTATAGAGGATGGCAAGCTGGCCTCTAGTGCCTTGAGCCCCCTGGGAGACCAATCAAATGAGAGCCCTATCACTCAAATGTAAACCGCGTTCATTCATTAGCCCTTTAAGATCCTCATCATTTTTCATTAGAATGCTGTGCACTGAGCTAGTTTGGTTGCTATTAATATTACAGTGTTACTGAGGAATTATTTTAATATTAAGAAAAACATTTCAAGAACAGATTTTCAGCAGAACATCACATAGCATGTAGTAACATTCTGTTACATTTTTGGTGAGACCTTTCTCAGCATTATTGTTTAAATTTTTTATTGGTTTCATACTGTTCCTGTAAAATTAGAAAGTTAATGTATTAAAAAGAAGTTGTATATCAAACACACAAGTAATATATCAACTAATGTGCAAACATTTTAAATTATATTATGATTCATAAATGATGATGTTTTGTTGATTTTCTAAGTGAAAATAAGTACATTTCCTCTACTGTGAACACACTTGTGCACATTTAAATGCAAACTTGATTTTAATATGGAAAAATAAAACATGAAATGTGGTCTGTGCATATTTTATATTTTATGTTTTATATTTTCCATTACATTAAACTCTGTAAATCACTAGAAAATGGTCACTAAAAATTGCAGAAAGGTTCCATATGTCAGTTTATTTGTAGAGGATGCAATAACTTATTTTCAAATCAACAAAACAAATCAAACTTTTTCATGTAACAGTATATCTATTAATTACTGCTGTGTAACTATAGAAACTGCTCATGAATACTCACATTCACAGACAATTATGTATTGTATACATGCAATTGGAAACAAGCTCAGTGCTCCTTGACTGTTTATGTCCTCTTATAGAAGTGGGAAGTGATATTTGTCTTCATCATGCCCTGTCCTTTCTCTCATAACACAACACAAAATAATAAGTCACATACCAACAAGAGTTAAAGAAAGCACTTCTACTGTCTTTTATATTAAATTATTATTTTTTTAAAATCAGTGAATGAAAGATACATGCTTAAAGCCATTTGATTGTCTTCATATCCTGAGAACCTTTATTGCTAGAGAACTGTTCTGTGGTATCAAAGGTATTTCACAGCCTCACACCTGTTCTAGGGGTCGAAGAACTAATATATTTGCTTAGTGTTTAAGATCCGCATTAGCTAAGATTGATCAAACGTCGTGCGGATTAACATCCCATTTCCACACACAAAGCTGACTTCTCTGTTTCTGTTTGCTGGATCGTTGGCTTCCGCAGTTCACCTCTGACCTCAGACGTGCCATTCCAAACTGCTGAGAGCCTTCAATCCCACAGATAAATCCCATCAACCTTTTCTGTTGGCTTTGTTTTCATCCTCCTCTCTCTTGGAACTTTTAGAAATACAAATATCGTTTTTCTTTTTTTTTCCTCTCCATACTTGGCAGTGAAGCAGAGCCGCACTGCATCAAAATTCAGCAGCATGACAGTTTGTCAGAGGACCACAGCTTTTTATATTTATATTTATATTCTTTTATATTCATATCACACTTGTCTTCGAGTTCCTGCTTTTATCTATATATAGCTCTGCCTTGTTTAAAGCTCAGTGTCCTTGACAAGGAGGAATTACACATTGCTACGCAGCATTGGGGACAGTAAAGCCTGAAACGTTGATCACAGATTTGATGGAGCTGCTTTCGGATCTGCCCCAGCTTAAACTAACACACACACAGGTGCAAATGTGGCACACAGCACGAGTGTGTGACTTCCATGTCTTACACAGCATAATTGCTTCACTGCTTATAGTATTTCACTGAAAATACTGACGCACTTGCAGATTTTTTTAGGGTTATATTGGAGGATAAATATTTTGACGGTGAAGACGGAGTCCAGACTTTGGACTCGAGCTGCACATTGAGTCCTCACAGGCACCGCCACATGTTGTAATGAAAGGTCTAACAACTGTCGTTACAATAATAAACTATTTAATTCCATAAGGAGCCATTCATTATTTTCTTTCAGTGAAATGTATTTATAGGTACTTTAAGGTATGTGCATACGTGTTTGCGTGCAAGTGTGTGAGGTCACACAACTCGAGTACAACAAGGTGTCACACTGTCCATGTACAATGCCTCTTACGGACCTTGTTAATTTTTATGGCTGAAGTTAATTTTCTATTTTAGTGTGAATTTCAAGGCAAAGTGATTCTGGTGGAAAAAAAAAATTGTAGCCAAGACTAGATTTATAACTGCACTAGTTATGGAAAAGTATTACTGGTCTCAGGGGAGGCCAAATAACTGTTTACGACTGGCCTGAGAACGGCTGCACAGATGATGAAGAACCTGACAGCGTTTTCCTCATGTCTGTTCTGTCTGATCTCCTTCTCTACCTCGTTCTCTCAACCCTCTCGTCTTCTGTCTTCTCTCTCTCCTCTCGTCACTGTCATGGCCCCTCCCTAGTGGAGGCACAGCCGAACTCATTGTGGAATTCAGCAAATATTCAGAAACTTGTTCTCCATGAACCATCCCTTATCACAGCATCAGCGCCACATGTTCTGATGTGTTTCAAATCATTATATGAGGAGACCTTCCCTACTTTTGTGTATTTATTACATTTTACAGGTAGAACTGTGTAATATATGATATAGTTTTTTAACGCTAAATGGTAAACGTTACAGTATGCCTTTCTCAGTAGATTATGTTCAACATCAGTACTTCTAGAACACATAATACACTTCTAGAGCACATAATCACAGTATTTTTCATCCATAAATATGACACTAAGTATTGTTATAATGATAAATTATATCACAGTACACCTTTCTCAGTGTGTCATCAATGCTTCTAGAACTAAAGAGAGTAGAACTAGTTTACTTGCATGTAGTCATGTATGTGAAACATTAAATAGCAAAAATGAATTTATTAAGTTTTTTGTCAGCATTTTTAAAAATGTTTTGGACAATTTCACAGTATTTATCATTATTGTGATAAATTACATCACAATGTGTTTGTCTAAATATATCATGCGTATCATCAGTATTTAAAGAAAAATGATATCATAAATATATCAGTATTGGCGGATAATTTCTTAAACATGAGTTATTAGCATTGAACTGATGATGACAGATTTGGCTGGTATTTCAAACCAATATTTGATAATGTATATTGTACTTTGGTATAGCAGAGCATTTGGGTTGTCTTCATAAAATGTATGCATTTTATTCATTTTACTCCATTTGTAACCATCTGCAAAGTTATTTTTACATACATGCATACATACATCTTCTAAGCCGCTTCTCCTTCTGGGTCGCGGGGGGTGCTGGAGCCTATCTCAGCTGTCATCAGGATACAGGATATTTTAATTTTATTATAATGATACATTTCACTGTAACACTAATCCAGGTAGATGCATTTCTATGTTTTATAAATATGTTTGTCTTAATATAAGGATCAATAAATATGTGCATGAAAAATATCAGATATCGGCATCGACCCACAGTTCCTGTATCAGTGCAGTTCGTCTTCGATAATGTTTTTTAAATGTGCTACTATTGGGGGATTTTGTCTGTACCAACTAATCATAACTCAGGGAAACAAGCTATTGTGATGCATTCATGTATCATGAATATACCTTAGACTATCATGATATTATGTTTTTGCTGTATCGCCCACCCCCAGTGGTGCACTGTGGCTATTTCCACTTAGGAATTAAGAAAAGCTGAATCACAACTTATTTTTCAGAAAAACTGAAAAGCATGAAGTGGTGAAAACATCTCTAAGCATCATGGTAGTATGTCTTTGCCATATCTCCCACCTCTGTTTACAGATTATGAAGTCTAAGGCAAAGGTTCCCAACCCAGTCCTCAGGGCACCCCAGATGGTCTGTCATTTCTCTGTGGCTCTGAGGACCAGGTTGGGAACAGCTGATCTAAGGTATTTCGTGTCCTCGGCTTAGGTGTTCTGATTAGAAGCTGTTGGAACTACCTCTTCTTCAAGTTACGAGCCAAGGCCTATGACAGTAGCCTCCTCAGAGGCATTTGATTGAATGCATCCCCAAAATGTGATCATGTTGTGACATTTTAAAAAATGGTTGACCTTTCTATCAGGGTAGCACCTGTGTCTGCACCTGGTGAGAGAGCTTGAACTCATTTATTCAAAAGACAGAGAGTTGTGGGAAAAGAAATAGTATATGACTGTTTTCACACCAGCATTGTTCTCCTCTGAAACATATGTTTAGACAATTTAACAAATTGTGCTGTACTTCACACTTTTTTCTCTCCTCCTCCACTTTTTCATACTTTTCTCTCCTTCACTTTTGCACATTTACTTTTATCCTGAAGATGATGTAGCCCTTATTTGTTAGGGATGCAATGAAACTTGTGGGCCAAAGCTCACATATCCCATATGATTTATGTACATGTCTTCTAATGCCAATACCAATGCTGATGCATAAACATTAATGTAATGTAACATTGGAGGCTAGATCTACCTAAATCAGCATACCAGAAAATATTAGGTTTAACATTAGGTTAGTTTTATGATAATTGGACCAACAGAAATGCATCCAAATTGTTAGGAATGAAATCATGTTGCATTAAGTTACATGGAAATTATTATTTATTTCTCACTGTTGCACAAAAAACTTGTATCTCCATGTTGCTTGTTTTTGACTTTTTTTGCATAAAACTTCATCATAAATTCATTTTTCCTCTTGCTCTTCTCCTTTAAAGTTACCATTTTAGAAATATGATGTTTCATTCCAGCAGAAACTATTTATTTAAGGATGGTTGTGCATCACCACTTATTTGCTATTTAAAGTTCCAGCAGTTCCATTTGGTCTCTAGAGTGAGACACATTACCATTTACTTTACTATTATTACTATTCTGGAAAAAAAATGTAATGCAGATTTGAGAGCTGGCACTGTTCATAATTTAAAAAGAAATCAACAACTTTTGAGCAGATGCTTCCTGCAGTTCAGTTTGAATTTATCTGCACAATGGGATTTATTGTTTTGCTTATAAAAAGAAGTTTCTTAACAAAGGATTAATAAATCTCTTTCGATTACTTTTCTTCTCATCATGGCTGGTCCAAATGGACAGAACAGTCATTTTTAATGCTTTTTTTTTTTGCTCTTTTTTTTTCTTTTTTTTTCTCTCTCTCTCTCTGCTAATTGAATAGCAAATTCTAAACATGCATACAGTCCTAATTCCTAGTGATTTAATGACTTAGCTGCATCCTGGCAGTGGCCCATTCATCATAGTTCCTAATGAGGCAGCATACATTGACAAGTCAGTCAAGGCTGTGAGTGCAGCTCTGTCACATTGTCTTGTCATGCCGTGCTAACCAAGATCACAGATTAGATGAAAGAGGTAGCGTTTCTGCGTGATCTGTTTTTGTTTGTGTGTGCTTGTGGGTGCTTGGGTGGGTGTGTGCATATACATCCTCAAAAGCTACCATGAGCATTTTCTCATTGCCATGTTAAAGCTCTGTAAGTGCATTTGTTTTTTTTTTTTCCTTAATTATTTTTATTATTATTATTTTTACACCATTTAAAAATGGCCTTTCACCTTTTATGTATGACGATGTTGATGACTTACATTACCAGTATGTCCTCAGTGTTTATATGTGAAGTTTTTAATTTCCACATTGCCACTGTCAGAACAAAACCTCACATCTCCAGGAAAGCCACTTTACAAGCGTAGGAAAAACTTGTCTTAACTTGTGAGTAAATGTGACAAAATTTTATTTCAGGTAATTTTAGACCATTTCAATTGGTCTGTTTACCATTGAAATTTGACATGGTATAAATGTCAACCAGTCTTTTTAATTTATATAAAGAAAAAAGTCAAGGTTTTGTTTTGAAAGTGATGATGTAATGTGTAATGTTTTACATGCACATATATTTCAGTGCTGATACATAAACATCATAAATGTAGAACTTTAGACCAACTCTACCTGAATTAGCATGACAGAGAAATGTAACACTTATTTTGCACGATTGCAGATGCAGTGAATGAATAAAATACAGATAATGTTCTGTGAGCTTGCCTGAACAGATATGAATTATTCAAACTGATGAAACCAAATGGCTTAAAAGTGAGTTCTTATCATATTAAATTCAGTTGGACTGCTAGTAAATAGTTAAAATAACAGAATATCCTAATTTGATTGTGAATAAAAATATGAGAATTGTGAGTTTTAAAAAATAAACTAATAAAACAAGCACTGTTACTGTTATAGTCTAAGATGGAAACAAACAATACTTCATCACTTTAGACCAATCAGAACAAATTCTGTGGGAATTTTCCTTATACTACTAAATTTAGTTGTTGGACGTGAATAGGTTAAGCACATTTTTTTTTATCTTGCTACACTCTGAAATTGCGCTGTAGATTTCTTAACAAACATTACCCAGTGAAACTCATTCAGTTGAGTTGTCTACATTAAGAAGTCAGATTTACTTGATAAGCAGTTGTATCAATGCAACCTTGTTGACTAAAACTGAACATCTTTCCCTTTGGCTCCTGGCATCATCTATTTGCACAGTCTTTGTGTTGTTTTTTTTCTCCCTGGAATATCTTTTTTTATACTCTCTTTTTTTATACTCTTAGCCGCCTAACCTCATTGTTGGTGAGTTACCATGTACCCTGCTGTTGTTTTGATGGATCGGTAGTACAATAACTAAAATACATAAACATAACTGAAACCCATAACCTGTTTTGTGCACTTTAATTAGTTTAATATAACCTTTAAATATAAACCACTCCAGTTAATTAGTAGTTACTCAGATCACTTGTGTGTGATTTAGTTGAATTCACTGAGCTCATATTAGTTAATCAAGTTAATCAAGTTGGAACCACCTGACAGAACATTTTTAAGTAAATTCAGTGTTTCATTTTTTTATGTGTGTAAAGTTGCCTTTTCAGTAATAAGGTCTTGTTACAACAGGGATGATCTTTTGCTGGTGGCTCATTTTTGTGGCCTGGAAACCACCTAAGACAGCCAAAATGCAAAATCCTTTTGAAAATACATCTCATTCTGTTGCGTGTGAGCCATCCGTGGCATAAACATGCCAGCCTGCACCTCTGTGTGCTTTTGCATAGGATATTTTACATGCTATTATCTTTTCAAGCAAAATAGGAAGAACCTGAGACTGAAAACTGAGGCTGTGTGCTTAAATGTGTGGTTTCACTGGATGAAATGTACACCTACTGTTGTCATTGCTGAGACACGCATTGCATGCACTCCATCCTGAAAGGACTCTCTTAGTGGGATCACCACTTCTTAATGTGCTCCTTACCGACCTCTTACTGCATTCCATTTCCCCATTTCTGCATTTTCCCTTGCCAACTGCAGTGCGTGAGTGAAATTCATAGGGCTTTGGAGTAACTAATCTTCTCTGTGCAGTAATTATGGATTATCCTCTCTTTGGGGACGCTGCTGGTGGAGGGCTGGTCTGTGTTTTCCTGTGTGTGCTCCGAGAGCAGTCAGAGTAGGAGTTAGTGGGTTTGCCTAGCTGTCACGTTGATCTACAGTTGCAGAAGCTGCTGTGGGGGCTCTAAGGGATGATCTTGAAGTTTGGGCCACGGCGAGTAGCTGCAGGACCGGTCCAAAGACAGCCAGACCCAGGCAGCGCCACAGCACTGGACTTTTCAGCACAACATTAATGATGTCATCGGGAAATGCTGTTGACATTTTTGAGGGATTTATAAAAGAAATGCAAAGTCCCTTCAGTAGCTGAAAGCACCATCCCTAGAGTTGCTATGCTGTTCAGAGAGCCAGAGGATGTGCTGTTAAAGAAAAGGTCTTGCTCAACAAAAAGAAAAATAAAATAATACCAGATTTATACAGATAAACCATGTCCTAATTTTTTCTGATGAAGTAACATGATATTGCTATATTGTGATTTGACAACAAAATATGCGTTTTGTCTAATAAAGTTTACACTTTGTTCATTTCACTTCACTTATTCAGCATTCACAAAACATCCTCATAAAACATAAATGTGTTCCCCAGAAAGGAGAAATAAATACTTCTCAGCACCATTTTGCAGACTAAGAAAACAATAGATTTTGGTGTCCTGTATGATAACATATTAGTCAATATGCTTGAGAATTATATGACACATCAATACTTCATACATTCATCTATCTTTCTCCAAAATATTAACTTTTCTCCAAAATATGATATATTTAATTAATTTGTTTTTTTTGTCCCAAATGTAATAGACATAATATGCACACACACACCTTAAATGTAAAACAATGGTGCATCTCCACACTAGTGGTCCTCAGTGGAGCGGGACTTTCTGATTCTTCTCCTCTGACAGGAGCCCATAGATGTGAAGTTTGCTGCTGAAAGCAGTGTTATTACTCTGCTCCTCTGCTCTCCAAAGCCTGCATGCAGGCCAGCAGAGACCCATTCTGTCACTTCTCTTTCCTCCTCACTGCTTAAGGGTGAAATTCCCTCTGAAATGTGCCTGCTGAAAATACTGGGCTACTGCTTGTCTGTTTTCTTCATAAATTTAAGTAAACCAATCTACCAAGTATCAGAATTTGCGGGTTGCCATGCTTTATTTTAGATTAAATATTTAATAAAGACACAATACAACTCTTTAGTTACTGATGCCGATATTGAAACTGAAAACAGTCATATTTGTTTTCTGTAAGTGCAGTGTTAAAATGAACTATTTTTAATTAAAGCACTTCACTTAAGATGAGCATCTAAATGTAGGCAATCATGCTTGATGTGATTGTGTGCAATATGACTTATGACTCTAGATGTATTACATTCTTTTTCTCCCTCTGATATCTGATCTGGCATTTTCTGCTGATATTGGCCCAATACTGATATCTGGTATTGGAATGGTACCATCTCTAGATTTGAAAAGGTATGTAATGAAAGAAACTTACTGTAATACCTAGACTGGAAGATTGGTTTTATATCATAATTGTTATTTGAGTGTCATTGTCAAATTGCTTCCAATAATGTGGAGCTGGTGCATTGTCTATAGATGATTTAGACCAATCAGTACCAACCACACTCCAATGTGCTATACATGACAATGCAACTGGTAGTCTGGCACATCATATCCAGCATACAAGCCTCAAGAGAGAAAAAGTGGGTGTTCTGGTCTGCTTGGTCAAAATAACAGGCCTGGGCCTTAATTTATAGAAGATAATCACAATGTAACTTATAATCAAAATATTGGTTTGGGAAATCACAGTTTCTCCAAATCATTCAGCCCTGTTATTCTCATATTTGTTTTAAATTAAATAAATAACTAATTATTATTCCACCAAGAAGACAAAAATATTATGCCTTCGGGATATGGGCTACTTCTTATGTGTGTTTTTCAAGTTAAACCCCTCAACCAAATGTCTTTTAAGACTTTAGTCTTTCTATTTTGATAAAATACATGATTTTAAGGAGCAAGAAAATTAAAGGGCCTTGCTGAAAGATCCTGTGTGGCTAATATTTTAAAATATATAAATAAATAACTGATTATGGTAATAATAAAGATTTGATGAGTAGCCTTATCTATGTGTTAAATGTAGAATCTACCATAAAAACAAAAAGTTCAGAATTTCTCATACACAGCAAACCAAAAAATCTACTCAGTCAGGGTGACAGTTACACTCATATTCTTGACAGTTTTACCAATTTGTCAATATGAAAATAACAGCCATCAGAGGATAATGGTGAAGGAGGAGGTGTAGTGCTGTCCATGGTCAGGCCTTTTAAGAGCACTGGGGGTGGCCTTCCCCTGCACTAATGGAGCAGGAGAAAATGGCTGTGTCACTCCTGTCAACGTCTTGTGCTTTAAACCAAGACAGTGGTTGCTTTCCACCCAGGCCCATAATTCTGTGCCATTAAAAGTGCAGGAAGGAGGGCCTACGAAGGAATGGCTTTACACCATCTTCAACAGAGTGCTCAAATACCACCCCCCTCCCCCATCCTCCTAATTCCCCGTCACTTTCTCACAGGAAACTTTTGGCATGGGTTGAAAGCATAACGACTAGTTGCGCTACTAAAGCGATCATAAAGTCAATCATGTGCCTGGAATTACTGAGCAATCTCAGTCAGCCGCTCCTGCTTTCACTGCTGTGTCAGAGGTGTTGCCTATGGTGAGTGCACTTGAAAGGTAGGTGGCTAAAATAGGAGCAGGCCGCCCACAGTGGATCCTTGTATCACTGACACTGTCGTAGCATCGGGCTAGCAGCTGTGCTGCAATTACCCACATTATAGGCATTCAGAGGTGAACGGGTGATTCTCCCAAACTGCACAGCAAAAGGAAGATGTAATTCAGATGTGCTATTAGCAGTTGCATAGTCCTGACTTGATTAGCGGTATAGTGGATGTTGTCTTAGACATATATTTAGGGTTTATATTAGCTGAGAACTGTATCTTTGAGAAAATCAATGTTTTCGTTGTTTTCTTGTTAGCTTACTTTCCTGTTTTTGAATAGATAAAATATTCCTGATTCTGCCTATAGAGACCATAAAGACATCTGCAGTGGCTTTTTGTTATTTGTAATGGCATGTGGTGCAGTTTTATTAGTTATGAAAGCTGTATCATCCAGGGGCTCTATGTCCATCACTGTTCCTCTTCAAATGTAGTATCTCTTTGCCTTTGCAGGAATCAGATGACAGCTCATTAACATTAATTCAGCTGTGGATGGTATAGAAAATGCAGTTTACATTGTAGTTTGAGAAAATAGCCTATGGGCTTCTAAGACTTCAGAGACATGTGACAGTAACAGTAAGATTCATTTGAGAATTGGAAGATCTCAATGGTGAACAAGAAAACATCTCGTTAGAAAGATTTGGAGTGTGCTTTCATTACACAGTGGCACGGTGAAGCCAGAGGACACAGATGAGTGTGGTTCTTTAGTGAGTTTACCAGCGTCTGGAGTACGAAACATTGCTCAGAGTGCAAAGAATGCAAAGAGCTGCATGACCACTTCAGTGCAAACCAGCAGTTACAATTTGAAGAGGAGTTCAACAGATTTTTTTAAATGTCTGCATAATTCAGTCATTGAGTGAATTTTTCACAGCGATTGTTATAGACATTTAATGACACTGAAACAGAGGTCTTCAAATCCAGACATTGTATTTAACTGTTGATGTAACTGACTGGATACTTAGCTACTTCTGCACTGAAAGTTACCTCATGGAAGCTATTACATAAAATGGTTGCAAATATGTTGCTTGAGACCTTAGACATCATTGTACAATAGTTTTTAGTAGTAATAATAGTAAAAAAAAAAAAAGTTTAATAGTAAAAAAGGTACCGGTGCATTCGTCGAGGTACAAACAATGTATATGTATCCTCAAAGGTCTTTTGAATAGGTTTTTTCCATATTTGTACCTTTTCATAACCTAATATTTGAAACAGAACCATAAAATAAAAAGGCAGGAGACAAGGCAGGCCACGCAGAGTCAATACTTAAAAAATAGAATTACAATGAAATATAGTACCATTATGTTCCCTAACTAAAGGAACTGGAAACATACCCTTGAAGGGACCAGCCCAGTGGCAGCTTAGTACCTTTTTTGCTGAGTGTGTAAATGCAGGCCACTGTAAAACAAATTCTTAGAAAATAATTTTTTGTATTTACTGCTTTTATGAGTCTCATGTGTAAACTCGTGTAGTTTCACTGATCAATCTGAATAATAAATAAATGGACATATTTGTGCAATCCCTGGTTCCTATCAGCGCCACTATAAAGAGATCTGGGTCAGTAAGTTTATGTCTCAACAATCAAATTATGCAGTAATTTTTTACAAATTGATGGAGTTCCCCTTTTAGATCTCACATCATATTTATTACATTTTTTGTGACGCATATGGGACTTTTGTCTGTTTTTATTAGTGTGCTCTGTTCATTAGTCATACACACGTGCTAACACCTTTTTCTTGCATGATTTGATTTGATGATGCATTGAGTCCTGTTTTGTTTTTTATGGATGAAAAACAAGAACAGAGACCAAAGGATGCACAAGCAGCATCAGAAGAAATGTATAGATCAGTGTTAAAGAGTTGTAACCTCTCAGAATGAATGAGGTTTCCTGTGCCTGCCTCTGGAGTATGAAACATTGCAGATGCGGAAGAGTGGTTGCTCTGAGTGGTAAGATCCAACTTCTTCTACTTTCATTTTTCAGCCATGCCCATCCGAGTTGTCAAAGGACCACTCGCGGTTCTCTCTTTTAGTTTTGGGTGGAAAAAAGCCTAAAAGATGCTCTGATGTTAAAACCATGTGCTGTCCCTTGTGGCTGTGTAGAGTAGACAGTGCAATGCGGTTTTATGCATACAGATAAACATGGGCTTCTGGGCCTGTCAGTGGCTGCTGCAGGGGGCCTGCAGTCCTCGCACTTTAAACAATGTTGCTCTTCAGTGTGTGTGTGTGTGTGTGTGTGTGTGTGTGTGTGTGTGTGTGTGAGTAAGAGAGAGAGAGAACGACTCAGCAATGGGAAACACCTGTGGCGGGGTGAAGCGGCACACCGCCAAAGTTCCACAGAGCCGTGCAGTGCGGGCTGCTGGCGGCCTAAGCCCGCTTGCCCAGGAGGTGTGGAAAGGAGGAAGTGTGAGGAATTTGGTCACAGTTTTCTCTCATTTGTTGCCCCGTAAACACAGTAAAGCACCCTGGCTGCTCCAGAGCCTCAGCAGCTCTAGAGAAGACTGAAAGAAATCTATGGATAAGAATGAACAAAAAGACATGCTACACAAAAACGTCAAATAAACAATATCTCATGAGATATTAAATGTAATAGAACCATAATGCTACAAAAATCTATCCAAAGAGGTACAAACATTTCAGTCTCTGAAGCCTTGCTCACAAAAGTGCCTTCTGAATCTTTTTAAATGTGTCTTTTCATTCTTTGTTTTGTCTTGTTTTTCTTTATACTTAAGATAGTGTAACTTATTATTTTTCAAAAAACTTCATTTCTTTTTTTAATGTATCTCTTATGAACTATTCTAATGGAAAGTGGTACTTTTGAAAAAGAGATATTATTAAATAACTTCTAACCAAACAAATGTAATAGTTAAAATAGGCAACGAGAGATTTTTCCTGTTTGCCTTATCCTTGCCCGTCATCGCCCATCAAGTTCTAGTTTTTGTTTACTAACATATTTATAATGTTTGGTTAGTTTTTCCTCCATTCTGCTGTCCATGCTGAGGTTTAACTGAATACACTTTTATAAAAAATAATTACAATTTTCTTGTGATAATCTTTTAATGCAATTGAGAAAAAAAACCTGCATTTACACATAAATTTAGTGTAATGTGAGAGCTTGGTGGAGAGGTGCAGCTGAACTGAGTAGGAATGCTGACACCTTCAGCTTTTACAGACACATGTCCAGAAAATACTGCAGCCTTTTTTAAGACGATCTGTCATATAACTGTTTTTGCTGAAAAAAAGGGAAAATAAAATAAATGTCCTTGTCAGTATATTATGGAGAATTCAGGGAGGCCAAAGTTGTGACACATATAAAGTTAGAGATGGAATCATGTCGACCTCCGCTTTTTTATCGATAAGCCAAAACTTGTGTGACATCAGTTTTTTTTTTCAGGAAATGATGTAATGACAGAGTCTTTTTATTGGTAAAATTCTGATGGAACAAGCTGCAGGGCAGCAAGTATCGCTGATATTTTTTCCACATATTTTTTATTTGACCTCTTACAATTTGCACAAAGTGTTGATAGAAACATAAATACAGTATATTATTATTATTATTAGTAGTAGTAGTATTAGTGTGTGTGTGTGTGTGTGTGTGTGTGTGTGTGTGTGTGTGTGTGTGTGTGTGGTGCGCAGGATTTTAACTTTTTGCTAGTTCTTCAGTAGTTCTGTCCACCTGTTAACACATTTTTTCTTTTTTTTTACTTCTTCATGGACATGAAATAAGGCAATATAACAGCTATAAGCAGCATCATGAGAAATGCAAGTATCAGGTATTGCTCAATGAATTGAGTTGGATTAGTTTGGTTGTGTCCTCAGATCTGCAAACACAGGAATGCAATGAGCTTGTGGATAAACATATTAAATTAAATTACAGAAACAACTTTTGCTCACTTTAAATACTGCATGTTGTCAGAGAAATGTCCTCATCTCTGGATGATGTCTCCAAAGCCGTAGTGAATGGAGGCTGTGTGCCTTGAAGACATTTTGATTAAAAGCATTTTTGCCCTCAGCAGGCCCCCCAGCTTCAAAGCGCCACAACATCTTTTGAAATGAAAGTGCTGAAAAGAACTTAGCGAACTTCCAATAGTAATATTTCAAGGCTTATGGGCTTAATAGAATTTTGAAACTATCTCAGTTCTGCATAATAGTCCTATATTTAGTATTTACGGTAAAACCTAGACAGAAAGAACAAATGTTTCCATTAGTTGTCCAATTTTTTAATTGCTTTGTTCCACATCAATCTAAAGGGATAACACATTCGTCTGTTTAAGATAATCCATTTATGCAACTTTTTATTTTTGTATGCAATTAGCTAATAGCTGTAGCCAATTAGCTTTGCGTTATTGAGTTCTGGAGTAGATGGCTTGCTTTCAAGTGCAAAAATAAGCTGAAGCAAGTGAAAGAGGTCCTTTTTTCTTTGAAAACACTAAAGACCTGTAAAGCTTTTTGTTTGTGATTATTTTGTTTTACAGTTTTCTTTGCTCTGTGTGAAACCTCATAAAGTGTATTTATAGAATGCATAGTTTAGCTTATTTATTCCATAAATCAATGACTTTGAACAACATTTATTTTAAAATAAAAATGGACAAAGGACTGTGCATCTCCACAAGCTGCTTGTGGGACTTTTTCAGAGCAAGAACCGAGAATAAGCATCAGCAAATTAATCTAGCTGTGCATAAGCAGAAATGGGAGTGATTGGAAGCATTGCTTCATGAGATAATGTTTAAATTAATGTTATGCCTAATAAAATGCAAATGCTAGTGCTGCTCTCTGAGTCTTGTAATTATGTTGTTCTGTTTGTACCTCTGTGCCTGTTTGTGTACGTTTAGCATTTGATTTCATTTAAATACTAATGTTAAGATGTGTGATAGACCATTTTATATAGTGCTGTGTGAATGTGACACATTAAGTGTGTCCACCCTTTGCCTTTATTACAGCCTTCATTCTTTTCTGGAGATCTCTGTTTTTAGAGTAATCTCTAGGTCAGTCTTAGAGGCTGGTTGCATTATCCAAGTCCGAAAACAAATTCAGTGATGTTGAGGTTTGAACTGAGAACATTGTTGCCACTGTCCATCTACAAATGAGTAACTTTACAGGAGAATCCAAAACCTCTCTTGCATTTCAATGTAAGTTAATGTAATGTAAAGGACACAATGTAACAGGACAGCTGGTGTATTGAAATGATGTACAAAAATAAAATCGGCAAAAATGGAGGTGCGTGGTTTTCTTTGGAGAGTGACGATATAGTGATACAGATTCTTTCGTTTTCTTTCGTTCTTTTTTGTCTATTTCCTTTTCTCAGGAGGCAGATGGACAATAACGTGTTTTTTTTCAGATGTGAAGCAAGAGTGGAGCATTATTTTCTCCTGTCTATCAAAGATTAAAGCTTTACGTACTGGTTATCTGATGTTGACTGTAGGTGGTCTATGTATGGTTGTTAGGAGTCCCATTTTCTCTATAGTTTTTATTCATTTTTTGTACTAGAGTGTTGGAAAGTCCTGTTTTTTATCAAATCACTTTCCTTTGACTTTCCCCTGACTTACATCTAGAAATATCTCCTGTAAAATTAATTTACTTAATGTCTGTTTGACTGGAAATGAAATAAATGAAAGGTAGCCTTTTGTAAAGTACTGTATGTATGAACATGCTCACTCCAAGCACATGGCTGTGTTTACAGTATTACATAATCATATGATATAAAATGTTGAGATTTTAAAAGTATACAATCTTTTTGTTATGACAGAAAGATATATTACTGTTTCCTTACTGATAACTCATTTAACCCGCAACGATCTGGGTTTTGACTTAAAGCCAAGTAGTGTAGCTTAAGCTATGTTGATTATCTCTCTTCCTATCACGATTCTGCTTTGTGTAGAGGAGTCTGGGCATATCTAATATTCTGCTTCATGAACGTGGAGAAAGTGGTGGAGCCCAGCTGTTGGAGCCTGCATATTAAATCTTGTATCAGTAAAGCATGACAGTGTAAAACCTCCATAGCTTGACACCTCTGTAATTTTAAATAATTTTCCATAAGACGTTTTCAGGTGTTGTACCAAAGCTTTTCTGACAGCATAATAACCGCCGTTTCTTAGAACTTAGGCGTGAAATCCTCAGCAGTATCTGATAGTTAGCCTGTTGTTCAGGTATCTTACGGTATGTTTTAGGTTATGAACATACATGAATGCAGTTATTATTTGTTAAAACACTGACCACAGACAATTATTAATGGCTGTGTTTGTTGTTAAGTTCCTATCTGAGTGATTCAGGCGTTTAATGGAGATGAACTTTAAAAAGGTCTTTTTAATTTTGGACTGAGGCCACTGATAAGATTATGTATTAGTCTGTGTACTGGCCTCCTCATTATGGTTTGGAAAGAAAGGGAAATGTGTCAGCTTGCCATAATGAGTAATGTTGGAGTAATGAGTAAAGGTCATCTTAATGGGATTTATTTTAGTGAGAACCCAGTCCAGTTC
Source organism: Pygocentrus nattereri (assembly GCF_015220715.1). Taxonomy (NCBI): domain Eukaryota; kingdom Metazoa; phylum Chordata; class Actinopteri; order Characiformes; family Serrasalmidae; genus Pygocentrus; species Pygocentrus nattereri. Next base: position 31,542,578 of record NC_051220.1, on the reverse strand, counting down.
CTAATGAGAGGAACAGACACTGCCTCAGAAACATAAAAAGGTTTTAATTGCATTCTTTGCATTTTTACATGGACTTCATTATTGTATGCTCTGAGGATTAAGAAGTGGTCTGCATGCTGCTAACGTCTGGATATATTGTTCCTTTAGTGGAAGCAATGTTGTTTAATTGTGTGATATAAAGATAATCACTCCACATCCCCAGATGTTTTTGCCTTGTTCACTTGTAGTAGAGGAGGCCAGCAAAACCAATGAATATTCCATAGCAAACACTTTTGTACAGCAGGAAAGTAAGGTCAGTCTGGATATTCTGTTAATCTAAATGGAGAGAGGGAGAGAGAGAGAGAGAGAGAGAAAGAGAGAGGGAGAAGGAGAGGGAGAGAGAGAGAGAGAGAGGGAGAGGGAGAGAGAGAGCTGTAATTACTTGTCCTGAAGGTTTGCATGTGCATCAAAAATGTAAGAAAAGAATAGCCTGCAGATACCCGCACACAAGATGCACAAATATAATGCTCATTGGTCATTATTCACAAATTATTGAAGCATGTAATTGTATCATCACTTGCTTCATTCCCCATGCCCTGGCTTGGCGTGGAGCTGGACAGGAATGGAGGGCATGGTGTTTCTGTCCTCAGATAACATGCAGCCTGTCTGTTCATGCACTCTTCCCTGCTGCACAGTGTAAACACAGTCATTTGAGATTTTCCATTTTTTTCATAAACGGAGACTGTATGGCCTTAAGAAACAGACACATGCACATACATGTGTACTTAAAGCTGCTTTGCAGAGACTGACAGCATTAGGTAGTGTACATAAAGCATGTGACAGTCAGGTGCCATTGGAATCATGAACATCTTCATTCACTTGAATTATTTGTTTAGCAAAAACTCAGATGTAGTGTCAGAGGTTTGCTTCGTTAGTTTTGCACTGGGTGGTCACAATTTGACCAGAGAACAATTTGCGTGGTCCAAACTGCATGGCCAAATCATCGCACACATTCTTTAAACCACATTGAGCTGCTAAGTAGACATGAATGTGCTAATTTTATACCAGAATCACACAGCAAAATTACACATCATGATGAAGCAAAGAGGTACTGCCTTACCCACTAATGGCAGTTTATATAACCTGCAGATGTCTTTACTTTGTCTACAAATTAAATAAACTTTATGTAAAGATATTTGAGGGTAGCTATTATTATTATCTTATATTAACTGTTTGGGAACTCTGGATAGTACGTATATTGCACAATAATAGCGAGAGTAGAGTTTTGTACTGTTTCTAGCAAGTAACTGTTAACATACTACATGCAGCAATTTTCAGAAATAGACACAAAGCATAAAAACTTTGTCTCTCCAAAATGCCAACTTTACAGGAGAAGAAAGAACATTCTTTGAACAGAAGTTAATGGCTCAAGATTTATTAAGTTATTTTAGATAACTGCTGATGGTTCATTTGTCATAAAATTGTAAAGGATAGTTGTTATTTTCAAATTCTACAATAAATAAATAAAGAAAGAAAATGAAGATACAAAGTTTTGTTCTGACTGTAAATATATAAACAATGTAGGCAATATAAAATATTGTGAGAAAATAATGAATATGACAGAAAAAAGTGCCATAACTTTTGTACAAGACAAATTCCTATGTTTTTTACTCAAGTATGTTAAGATCAGTAGTAAACAGTAATTGTGCATAATAATGTGCAGTGTTTTGCAGAGTTTATGTAGACGATGTTTACATTTTCACTTAGAAAATCAAGAAATTGTGACCGATGCACCCAAACTTTTGCATATGACTGAAAAAAAATGTTTTCAGCTTTAATGTACTTCAGTTGATTTTATAGATAATTGATAACTGTGTATTACGTATTAACATTAATTTTAGCTACATGAACCTCTGTCCTCTAGGTATGTACTCGCTGATTGACTACTTGTGTGGTAACTGACAAGCTCCATCTCTGAAAGCTTGATTTAAGCAATATATTGACATATTGACTCGCTGGTTCGTAAAGATGACATTACTTAAGTCACTGATTTCTGATTAACTGCTGATGTTCATCATTTTCGCTCTTTTCACCTGTTTAGTGTTCTGTCTCAGAGTTAGTACTAGCACAGCGTAAGCCTTAAACATCAGCTCGGGCTTTCTGTCACACAGGACGTGCACAACCTCCACAGAGGTGTAGCCTTTGCACCCATTTCACGTCATTTCCTTAACATAACTGCTTGCCCTTTCAGCAACATCAGCTGTTAAGATGAAATAATGATAAATAATTTTAGAGTAAAATGTAAAAAAAAAGTGAAAAGCAGCTTGACTGGCTTGAATTACAGTAATTGTACTATTGTCACAAAAGACGTAATGTGGATTTCTGCAGTTTGTCAGTTTAAGACTGTAATGAAAGAGACTGTCAGAGTTAAACTGTCGAACTCAGCTGCAAAAAAAAGTATTATAAAGGCTCCTGCTTTGGCGGAGTGAAAAGGCGAGCAGCAGGAAGAGAATCGTTTAGCTCCAGCTCAATAAGGCTCAGTGCGCTGCATTAAAGTGTGCAGGTTTTAAAGGTGATAAAAGACCCAGGCAGAGAATATCACTCTGTAGATAAGAGAGTCGCCCTCCTTCCATCGGCTACATCCCTTTATTGCATCTGGCAGCAAATTAAGGCGGGTATGAGGAGGGGGGGAAAAACCTCAGGCTAGGACTGCATTCAGCGCCTCACTGGCCTCCTCAATGCTGACATTATTCTTTGATTTTTAGCTGTCCTCTGATGATGATGATGATGATGATGATGATGATGAACTATAAAAAAAGATATAGGCCAATAAAAGTCCTAAAAGGCAGGTGTTCACTGTTGGGACCCGGGGCTGTATTAAACTTGTTTCACATCATGGATGTTTTCCTCTTCATTGATTTTTCAACATGATTACCTTCCTTATTTATGAGAAGAAACAGTTTGATGTAGGAATTAATTGAATTGAGCTATTGTGCTGCTCACTCTGTGTTCAGTGGTTTGCTAAGCTGACGTTAGAGATTAGTTAATGTTTCTACATGTTATGGAATGTTCCTTTAAACTAGTTTTGTCTTGTTTGTTTGTGCAGGTATTATTATATACCAGCTGTGGCAACAATTACGCATTATTTATATTATTATTATTATTATTATCATTATTACCATATTATTGTAACCATGAACACATTAGCATTGTTTTCCACACGAAATAACAGGAGTTTCAATTCCAAGTGTTCAATTATTAAAATAATCTAATATCTCACCGTATATATCTGAGTATATAATATCTAATATCTCACCAAATATACACGGGTAATGCTTATGTGTGTTTGTCCCTATGCTACACATTTATCTTGTGCAGTCTATTTTTCACAGCATTGAATGATGCTTATTTTATTAAAACATTATTGCATTTATTGGTTAAAGAAAACACTCAATACTTAGATTTTATGCTAGGATAGGATCTCAAAAGAGAATATCAAGTGCAGACATCAAAGAAAGAAAGAAGGAGTATGAGCGGTATGTGCAACAATGTGAACATCCTTGATGACAGAGAATGGTTAGCCTAAGCAAATAATTATGGTTTTCAGGTTATGCTTTGCATCATTATTATCATTATCACATTTATGATTTGAAAAACTATGACATTGGCATACTAGCAGGAACTTTCTGCTTCTGCTGATTTGCTGTATTCTGTATATCAAGTGGCACAGCATGTCTCCAAGTGGTATCAAGCTTGTAGTAAAGTTGTTAAATCCTGTATCTCCACTTACTCTGTATTAACAGAGATTATAAACTATCTGTCCATTATTCATTGTAGAAACCACGTGCATGTCTTAGCTCTATTTAATCTTTTTTTTATTATTAATTTATTTATTTAGAATTTTTGGACTTTTTTTCCTCCTTTTTGGTGTCTAAAATTTCAGTGCATCTCTAGTAACAGGTCCTTTTCTTTAGTCTAATTTTGCAAACATATCAATTTCTTAGTGGCAGTTTAACTAAATTGAAAAAAGAACTATCAGGTCTTGTAGGGCAGTAGTGTTTGTTCAGTTTGAGTGAAGTGTGTCAATGCAAAATAGCTTATTTTAAAGCTTAGTAATTTATGAATTTAAAAAAGTTGATGTGTATAGATATTCAAGTTTTCAGTACTGATATTTTTATTGGAAATATGTGATCCACACATCCCTGCTGTAGGCCTGCAGCTGGTCCTCTACTCTGTTCTGTCTTCAGCAAGATGAAGAAGCCCCAGCTCAGTACAGCACTGCAGGCAGCTGTGTGATGTGCCACACACCCCTGTGATCTCCACTAGAGAGACACGCAGGCAGCAAAGACAAAACCCCTGATGCAAACAGGAAATAATCAGGGCAATGCAGGCAACATTCAGAGAAGTGCAAATATTTTCAGAGCACTTGAGAAAACAACACACCCTTGTGAGGCACAACAACCCCCCCCCCCCCCTTCCTTACCCCCCTCCTCTCCCCACCCCAACCCAGCAGCACCCTAACCCTACCCCCAGTGCATTTGCATAAAACATTAAGCTGAACAAAATGATTACACCTGACAAGCTGAGTTGGAGGGAGAACATCGCCGGTGGCAGGCAGTTACTTGCGGATCGCGCAATCATTTTCTCGTCAAGGAGCCGTTTCATGACTGGCTTTTCTAAGCACTGTCATGGCACAGGCGAGCGATTAAAGCGGGGCTTTTGTTTTTTGTCTGGGAGCCCTCCACCCCACTGTGTCCCTCCCACAAATCCAATAAGTCAGCCTTAAATCAGGTTACTCTGCACCTCGCTGATAGGGCATTGTGATGGATATGCCAAAATTGATCTGAGGCGCTGTTTTTTGTGCGAGGGTGCTCTGTAAAATCGTGCCTCCGCGATTTTGTATTATGCTCCTAAATGTTTGTCTTGTAATGCAATTAAAGCGCACATGTAAGCCTCCCCCGCAACCCCTTGCCATTGTTTGCGGCGCACGGCAAAAATTCACATGCAGTCATTTTTGACACTACCATTTAACCCGAGGTGAAATGAAATAATTCAGGGAAATATTAAAAGAATCAGTAAGCGGTAAGGTTGTCGTGCTGCTTCATATTCAAGAAGATGAGCATCAAAACATTAATATCCTTCTTTTTCATTTGAGTGACTGATGAAAATCCTGAATGTTGAGCACTCGGATGAAGGATGGCTCCCAGATAAAACTGTGAGAGAGAGATTATTGCACACTTTCATATTTTCTACCCCCCCACCCCCCACCCCCCCAGACCGAGAGGGGGGGGAATAGTAATATTTGGTGGAATATTTGCGAGCGCAAACTTAAGAAATGAGTGCTGATAAGAGCTGACGGCGACAGAAGCAGGCGTGATCTTCAGCATGACAGACGGTGTCAAAAACCCCAGTGACGCTGTCACACTGACAAACTTTTCAAAGGAACAATGCATGCACGTGTGGTTATTGAAGTGTGCTGCAAGCCTAGCTCCCAGTGTTGGCCCTGCAGTTAAGGAGAGGAGGCAGTGCTAAATTATGCATTCCACAGCTCTCTGCATACATATGCCAACAAACTTTAAACACATGTCAATATATTTCTCTGGATGTCTGGCTAATGCCCGAAAGGAAATATTATGTTAAAACCACACTAAGTTGTGAAAATGTGTCATGCCCACCATGCGCTGATAATCTTTGAAATGATAATTCAGAATGAGCAACGAATTAATTCATTTTGTCTCATCTCAGATTTTAACCCTGCAATGAAAGGGCCGCATTAAACGGGGATGCAAATTTTACTTTGTGTACTTTGAGGAATGGAAGTTCACTGTTGAAGATATGATGCCTTTGTCTTCTTTAGTAGTTTATGTATTCACATTCTGTGCAAAAGTACCAAAAGCTGAACTTTTCTGACGTTTTCTATCCACACGTGCGCACATCTTCCGCTGTCATCTCTTTCATTCATAAAGATACGAATGTGAGTTGTTTGTTAATGAGTAAAACAATCTATTTGTGTTTATTATTACCTCAGAACCACAATGCCATGTCAGAGGGGTCTTGAGAGAGACGGTATGCAAAAGTGTAGACCTACTGTAAAAGCAGGTGCCGTTTTGACCTCTGCCTCTGTTATTGAAATGTTCTTTTCTTTTAATCTTGCCTGCACTTTTATGAGTGCAGTAACTCTGCTGACCTCGTCAGGTCTGGTAGGATCTGAAGACCATTACCCCAAAAAAGAAACAGCTGGCCTATTGTTTGCATCTTGCCAGCTGTGTCTGTTTTCATAACCCATTTTCCTTTTGTTCAGCTACGAGTCGCTGTAAAAGTACTGTGTTGTATTTTACCAGTGCTGAACTCTTAGCCTATGGCCTTATGCTTGAGGATAGAGAGCGAGAGAGAGAGAGAGAGAGAGAGAGATAGAAAGAGAGAGAGAGAGAGGAAGAAGGAAGAGAGAGAGAGAGAAAGAGGGAGAGAGAGTGAGGGGGGAGTCTGTAATCACCTAATCCAAACATACACTCGGAGAATCTCATTACTCCTCGCAACAGTTCCATTTTATCCTTATCTGGTTTCAATCAGGCCTCTGCCGTTTGAGCACAGCTCGGAAACGTGATTCCTTTTGTCTAGATGCTGGCCACATTTCAGTGTGGCTATCCGAGTACTTCGTGTTTGTCTTGTCCATCAGGCTCTCAGAGAGCTTGAAAGTTTTGATGCCTTGGTCAACAGGGAAAATAAATTCCCCAGCACTGGCCGCACCGCTGCTTCTCGTCAGCCAGCCGACGATGGCTAGGTCCGTGACATCAGTGCTCGTCTGTAAAACTAATGGCTGTGTGGGGAACCCCCCTTAACCCCCTCCTACTCCCCCGCCAACCAGCCCACATGTAAACGGACATTAAAACGAAACTCGAGCCTGGCCCTGGAATCTGTAAGGTGTAGTTTTTTCCTCTTTCTCTTTTTTCATGCAGGAGGGTGAAAAAAAAGGAGCGCGGGTCAGGGAAAGGTGAGTGAGAGGCAGTGGCGGCACCCTGCGTGAACCGGCTCAGGAATCTGAGATTAAAAAACTCCAGAAGCGGAGTCTGAGATAATCACAGGATCTGGAATTCACAATAACAAACTGGCCATATATCTACCTGTCTCCGGCCTTGCTCCGAGGGAGGGCCACGAGGTCAACAAAATGGCTGCATTCCATCAACAGCTCTTTCTTCTCCTGCTGGCCTGCTCTGCCAATAGAAGAATCAAAATGGAGTCCCAGAAGCATACCTTTGCTGGTTACCTCTTCTTTGACTTGAGTGAATGACCAGTGTGTTTTGGTTTTGCTTCCATGTTGTAAATGTAGAGGGTGCATGTGGCTGATGCCTTCTTGTCTCTTTAGAACTTTTTCGGCTGGAAAGACCCTAGTGGGTTGTAGTTGCTAAGAGAGCAGAGTGATCAGCAGTGCATGAGAGGTGTAACAGTACATTGGTTTATACTGTATTGTTTGGGACAAGGCTCTCTGGAGCATCAGCCGGTGCATCCAGTAGGCTGAACCAAATAGAAAATAATGATTATTGTCACTGCTGGGACAAAATATCTTTTTTTTTTTTATTATTTTTGGTTATGGGTTTTTTTGCATATTAGCTCATTACTAGTGCATTGTCACATATTTAGCATATTAGAAGATAGCAAAAACATGTCCGATCAAAGTAAAATAATAGAAGAAACAGTTGAACTGTACTTGTTCAACCCCAGACCTGTAATTGTTTATCAGTCCAGAGCTTTGCTTGTTCAACAGTTCAAAGCTGTTGCCATTACACAGTTCAGAATTGTGCTTGTTTATCTGTCCAGACCTGGGCTGGTTGAGCAGTTCAAAGCCATGCTTATTTAACAGTGTAGAGTTGTGCTTGGTTAACATTTCAGAGCTGGGCTTGTTCAGTAGTCCAGAGCTATGCTTGTTCAACAGTCCAGAGCTGTGCTTGCTGAACAGTCCAGAGCTGTGTTGGGTAACATTTCAGAGCTGGGCTTGTTGAGCAGTCCAGAGCTGTGCTTGTTCAACAGTCTAGAGCTGTGCTTGCTGTGAACAGTCTAGAGCTGTGCTTGCTGTGAACAGTCCAGAGCTGTGCTTGTTGAACAGTCCAGAGCTGTGCTTGTTGTGTAGTACAAAGCTGTTGCCATTACACAGCTCAGAACTGTGCTTGTTGAACAGCCCAGAGCTGTGCTTGTTGAACAGCCCAGAGCTGTGCTTGTTGAACAGCCCAGAGCTGTGCTTGTTGAACAGTCCAGAGCTGTGCTTGTTGTATAGTACAAAGCTGTTATCATTACACAGCTCAGAACTGTGCTTGTTGAACAGCTCAGAACTGTGCTTGTTGAACAGCCCAGAGCTGTGCTTGTTGTGTAGTACAAAGCTGTTGCCATTACACAGCTCAGAACTGTGCTTGTTGAACAGCCCAGAGCTGTGCTTGTTGAACAGCCCAGAGCTGTGCTTGTTGAACAGTCCAGAGCTGTGCTTGTTGTATAGTACAAAGCTGTTGTCATTACACAGCTCAGAACTGTGCTTGTTGAACAGCTCAGAACTGTGCTTGTTGAACAGCTCAGAACTGTGCTTGTTGAACAGCCCAGAGCTGTGCTTGTTGAACAGTCCAGAGCTGTGCTTGTTGTATAGTACAAAGCTGTTGTCATTACACAGCTCAGAACTGTGCTTGTTGAACAGCCCAGAGCTGTCTTATTGAACAGTCCAGAGGTGTGCTTGTTGAAAAGTCCAGAGCTGCGCTTGTTGAACAGTCTGGAGCTGTGCTTGTTGAACAGTCTGGAGCTGTGCTTGATGAACAGTTTGGAGCTGCACTTGTTGAACAGTCTTGAGCTGCGCTTGTTGAACAGTCTGGAGCTGCGCTTGTTGTATAGTACAAAGCTGTTGTCATTACACAGTTCAGAACTGCGCTTGTTGAACAGTCCAGAGCGATGCTTCTTGAATGGTTCAGAGCTGTACTTGTTGGCACAGTATATTCCTTTTTTCTTTTTCTTGCTGCACTTGCTTTTGTAACATTGTAGAATATATCTTTTGGGCTTTTCTTTTCTATGTACATATCCTGCTAATAAACTAGTCTGAATGGATCATGTTGCATTTATCAAGTTTAAAATATTGAATTTCTTTACTGTTCAATGTTCTAATAAATTGAAAACACAAACTACTTGGCTCTACTTTTTCTAAAAAAAATGGATTGAATTGTATATTGCATCGTAATAAATGGAGCTTTGAATGTTGTGAATCCCTACCATGCAGGTGTGATTTATACTGCTCTGAGTAAGGATGTTTTAGTCTTCTCTCTCTGTCTGCTCCTCTAGGGATGTCTATTTGAAGAGGTGTAGTGTTATGATAACTGCGTGACTTACACAGAGCTGTGTCTGTATCCCTGCTCTGACAGCTTCATTGCATATTTTTGTTTGTTCAGATTATTTGCTTTAGCTCAAGTACTTGCAGTTATTCAAACCTCTGTCATCACGTACAATCCACTAGCTCACCAGATCATCACTGCAGAGGGAAAGATGCATGCGGATAAAGCAGTCTCTTCACGTCACATTTGATTTTAGACTGTGGAAATGGACATTCATTTGGGCATAAGCGTGATTTGAAAGCTCTTTTTCCATCCTGTTGAAAATGTGTAAATAGCCCAGGGCTAGAAATCCAGAGGAGTGTAATTCTATTCAGCAGTGTCCAGAGGGACACACAGCCCTAGAGGAATCTCCAGCCTGGATGTGCTAGTGAGCTGAGCCAAGTGTATCCCATACAGTACATTCACCTGTAAATTGTAAAATAATACACACACAATCATATTAGAGTGCTGTGTATTGGTTTTGTAAAGAATAACCCCTGAATACACAGAAGGTCTCACTCAGAGCGTATGTCTGCCAGGGATCCAATACTTTTACCTTAATTTATCGATCATGCTGGCTGGAAAAAAAAGAAATAGACTCACAGGCCTCTAATCTCCCCCTTATGGCCATATTCAAATTATACGCTTTCCAGTTGAAAATTGAATTGCCGTAAAAATTGACTTCCTGTTTGGGCATAGTTATAAATTTCATTCATATCGACAGTCTCCAAACAGAAAACCTATTGCCCAGCATTTAATTATTGAGAACATTGATTGACAAAGTGATTTATTTGCTGTATTTCTACTAAACTGCCTAATTGAGCACGTACATTGCTGCCTGTTATCCTTTTTTTATTTAAAACAAATTAAAGGTACACTCAAACTGATCTCATATTACCTGGAGGAAAGGCATGTCTGAAATTGACATTAGCTATAAATCGTCAATTAAAAACCCCAAAAAATACTTGGTTTTAAAGTTCTAATTCTACATGACTATAACAGCACAGTGTTTTTTGTATTACCCTTGATATGTCTTTATCTGTAACAGATGTTAATTAAAAGTATGCCTTTAAAATGACACTAGTATCTGTAGTATAGTAGACATTAGTATCTGGACTATATTGACCAGGAAATGTATAGAAATTGGTTTGTTCATGATATGGGCCCTTTAATAAGAAACAGCAAGGAAAATCAAACAGTCTGCAAAAAAATACTTAAAATTAAAGCTTGAACTGGAGCAAGTAGGCAGAAATATAACATGGCTATAGAATGATTATTAATCAAAGTATTTAAGAAGGAATAAAGCAAAAAGTAAAACAGTAAAAATAATGGATAAAATAAGATGGCTACTTGTTACTGTACACTCTATGCAGTATTCAGCCCATCACTCGATTCGCTTCACAGTCCTGGGTTCATGATTCAGTATTCTCATGATATTGAACAAAATCTGAAAAAAATGATGAATATAATCACAGTGTTATGCAGATTATTAGTGACAGAGTTAAAGACAGAAGGACTGAAGTGTTAACTGGTGCTGACCATTTTCAAGCCTTGGTGTTCAAACAATGCAGATGCCATAATTAACTAAATGTCCATTCTTCATGATGCGTCAGTCACTTCTCCATGATGCACATTGCTACAGTTTTACATTGCAGTATCACAGTGTCAGGAGACTTTGTTACATTCCTACTATAAACTTGTTGGTGTTTGTTGTTTGCAGGCTCTCTATAATTGATTGATTTGTTTTGGATACATTCAGTTGTTCTTCAGTGTTCTAGAAGTAGTGAAGACAACTACATTACACTCAGAAAAGCATATTGTAATTAATCACAGTAACAATAGGATATTGTCATTTTACCCAGCCTGATTACTGTCATGTGCAAAAGTTTGGGCACATATGCACATTTGTATGCACAGTCACTGTTATTTGCTGAATTTGGAAAAAAATAAAACATAAAATGTGTCCTGTGCAAAAGCTATGGCACATTGTCTATGTTATATTTCATATTTTCCAATATGTTAAACTTATATGAGCAGAAAATGGCATATTGAAATTTCTTCCCTTTGAAAGTCAACAAAATATGTCATTTGAAGTTTTGAAACTTTTGCAAACAACTTTACAACATTACATAATAGTCACAAAAGTCGTAATATAATGGCTTTTTGTTGGATAGGGGATTGTACACTCTTGAAAAAGATGTTTTTTCAAGGGTTGTTTAGTAAAGGTAATGGTTCTCTAGAGAACCATTTCATGCTTAAATGTTTCTTTGCATGGTGAAATGGTTTCTGCAGATTGATGGAGAAGGAGTTGTATATGGTTATGGTTTGGCTTTTTTTAAAATGGTACTATATATCACTAATGGAACCACTACCTTTACTAAAGAACACTTGAAGAACCATATCTAAGTGTAGATGACCCTCAGCTGAACTATAATTGATTAATAATACACAAAAAGGTATCAGAGCAGGACTTCTACAGTCCCAGCCTGTATTTCTGCCACTCTCAGTGCGTCAGTGGTGCTCTTGGTCGTCCTTCAAAAGGAATCCGTTCACAATCAAGCAGCCACAGAAAATCCGTCTCATCTGTCCCCCAGACACACGATGAAGGCGGGGAGAATTGAGTGCTGTGTTCTATGGTGGGGTGGTGCTTAGAGAAAAACTCACCATTGAACTTAGCCACAGCTCATCAGTAAGTGGCCGCCCTGCACCGGCATGCACATGTGCTGCGCTGCGGCCTTTCTCTTTCTGGCAGCCAGTGCTGTAATCCCACTGTCAGTCTCCCTAAAGCCTCTTCACTTTCTTTCTCAACTGTATCCTCATATTTCTGAACTCTACGTATGCAGGAAGTCATAGATAAGGAAACGATTCTGCTTGTTTCCACATGCGGTAATCCATCCGAGCCCCCAATCAGCAGATTTTGAATCCGAGCCCACTTTAGCTCACATAAAAGTCTGTTTGTGTAGTTAACCAAAGTCTTTATGCATTAGATTCCCATATTGAATAACAAGAGTATAAATATATTTAACAACATGAATATCAGATTGATGATGATGGCCTAAAGAAGTCTCAGATGTACCCCTCGCGCAGCTACATAGCCAAAAAGAGACACTCCTGTGGAGGATATATTGTAAGAGCCGTGCTGTTTTTGAATGTGAATACTGCTTTGTTCGTATTAGGTTGCACTCTTCTAGTCTCTACCGTTGCCAGAAAGCTGAGGAAGAGAAAGAGAAACTAATTTCAGTGTTGGGCAAGTCCAATGCAAGTCCAATTTTCCAGCAGTCTTTACTTTACCCCTCCTCCAGAGGCGAATGGAAAAGGAACGGCGGGTGTCTGGCAGAGCCCTGGGCCCCTCTGGCACTGAGCGTGGCTCCTCTTTGCCGCTCAGCAGCATCTGATGATCTCACTGAGCCAGGCTGAGGCGGGGAGATTAATGGCAGTCGGACCGGAAGGCTGAGGCTCCGGGGTTGCGTCCCAGGCCCAGCATCAGACTCACACCACGACTGGAAGAAATTACCAGATAGAGTGAAGTGCATCACAGATCCCCCACCAGCCCAGGCAAAGAAAAGACGGTGAAATCTTCCTCCCCGTCCTGGGCAGATAAAGTGAGATGGAATGGAACGAAGCGTCAGGTAAAACACAGCTCCTGGCAAGGCCGCAGTGCGTGTGTGTGGAGTCATATGAGCTTGCCCGTGCACACACACACAGGAAAAAAGGATATGCGAAGCTGCAGAAGGTGAGGCCCAGCATTAACCCCAGCTGCAGGCCTGGATGAGTCCTGTGGCTGCTTGGCCTTCATTTGGCTCTCTTGGGTTTGATATGAGGATATGATGTTTAGCTTGCCCTGGGGCTATGGTGCCATTGAAGCAGTGCAAGGATTTGGCTCACTTCCAGCTTACCTGGGCATGTGTGTATATGTGTTAGGGCCTGACCGGCATGAAAATTTGACCACCAGTACCAATTTTAAGGAGTTAAAAATGCAGATAATTAAAAATATCAGCTGGTGTAATATTACCTGGTCACTATGGACTCCAGCAGCTTTAGTTAAACAGTAGTTTACTGATTGATATTAATGCTAGTTGTTACTTCATATGTCAGTTCTCAAAATGTATGTTGATTTTTTTTAAAATGTTGATTTTTTTTTTATTCTTGATGCATTGTCTACTTTTTTTAAGTGCTCCCTAAGGTTTATACATTAATTCTAAAATATTTCACATATATGGGGGGAATATAGCACTGCATCATAACAAGGGTAGGTTTGTGGTACAAACATAGCTTTTTAAACAATATCAAACGAAAATACATTTAAGAAAGCAAGACAAAAGGTAGCACTTCACAGCAGCTGCTGTCGCTAATAGCAGGTAAACACTTGCATGTTGGAAAACAGAAGGAAAGAGACAAACATTTCAGTAATGTTAAGTAGCTCCAGACTAATGCTGTCCAGTTGTCCAGGGGAGGATGACATTAAATGTGCATGAGGGACGATAAAAGTGTGTTGATGCTTAAAATCTGTAAAATATACAGCTGAAAAATCACTAATTTGTCAGTCTTCCTTGCCAACCATAAACTTACTCTCTTAAACGGACTCTCCTTTTAGCCAATTTAGTAGCAGGTGTCACCTAGACAGACATGTCCCATTTAGTTAAAAAGTTAAAAAAAATAAATAAATAAACAGTACATGATGTTATATAAAGAGACATTATTACACAATGAAAAAGCTGCATTCAGAAACAGCCTCACTTGAGAAATAAATTTAACATAAACATGAACAAGATTTTCAAGTTATGGTTTCTTGGCCTATTAATTAAGTGTATTTTTCAAAACAGCACCATAATCAATAAATGAATTGATTTATTTAAAAAAGTGACAAAGGTAATGGTTATTTGAAGTTTTAAAATAAACACAAATTCCTAAAGTTACTATAAATTGTATCACCAGGAAGAAGCTTTCCATCATTCTTTGTTATGTGTAAGTCTGACCCCTGGTGTGTGTGCGTGTGTGTGTGTATTTTAGAAAGAGAAGGGCTTCTTTGCTGATCCTAACTGATGGAAAACTAAAACTGCAATAAAAAGTCATGAAGTATAGTACTGTCATGTGCTGCCATATTCACTGAAACTAAGTGTAAAGCTGCTCTTTGCCCAAATGTAAGTCCATTGATTTATTCATTGTGTGCATTCGAATCAATTAATGAATCATATCTAATCTTGGAAACGTGTTTCATCACTGTCATCCATGTGAGCGTTTATGGGACGAGGTGGATGTTGAGAAAGGCTCGGTTCACTATTTGCTCGCTTTGTGTTCTCACTGGTGCTGTGTTTTGATGATGAGACATACATGTTTAACAACCACACACATTTTATTTATGGTGTATTTCATCAATGTGATTTGTGCTGTATGTCATGCAGCGCAGTACTGGGCCGGCCCGGTTGTGTGTGCAGCGAGGATGACTGAGGCAGTAAAGCCAGGCTTGGCTGTGATAGTGCTTTAGCAAGCCGAGCTGTCCCCTGAGTGCTCTATAGTGCAGCACTGCACAGACCCGCGGCTAGGGTTTCACGCTGGGTCTTTCTGCATCCAGCACTTTATGGACATGCTCAAGATAGACTGGCCAGTCATTTTGAAGTTCACTGTGGGAATATGGAGCAGTTTCCTACTGCACACTGCCCTTGGCCTTCTGGCTTTTTGAAAGAGATGCTCCAGAGAAGAAGCTTCAAGTGTTCATGCACTGCATTGTTTGATTTCCACCAAATATGGACACGGGGGAGTTGCATCTTCTCACAAAACCACAAAACTGAAACAAGGTTGATCAAAGAACATAAGTGTACCATTTTAAATAAGGTCACTTCCACAGCATGGGCAGTATTTCACAGTTTCAGCCCCTGGATCACATGAGGAGGTTGAGGGCAGGGAAAATAAGCATAGCAGCATGTTTTTTTTTCTTTCTTTCTCTCTCTTTCTCGCCCTCTCTCCAGACGTGCACCATTTCCTTTGCCCCCTGAACCCGCTGTGCCCCCACCCCCCCAACTCACCTCATTTTTCTTTCACAGCGTCTTGTGTTAATGACTCTCACACTGGAACGGTGATCGAAGTCTATTTATTATCAAGGTAGATAAGCTTTAGGGCTGGTTCTTGGCACACCCAGAGTCTATAGGGCCTGTCAGAGTGACAGGACAGCCCAAAGCAAAGGTGTGCTAAACTTTTCAGATATGTCTTATATACACACCTATATGCAAAATCTTATTTCATGGAAGAGGGTCTGTAGGTCTGCATTCAATCCATTCAATGCATTATTTGTCCTTATGTCGAGCATTGATGACCTGCACCTTCCAAAATATTTTTCTTCAACTTGGGCTACAGCATTTACGCTAGCGTAACATTTCCTCCAAATGTCTCACAGTTTTGGTGTTTGGCAAAATATACCAAAGGCTGGAATATAAACATCAGGTTTTCCTCAGCCTAGAGATTTAATCAGACCTGATACTTTGTTCCAAAGCTGAGCTTTCTGTCCGATCCTGACCCAACCCAGCGCACAGTATCACGTTTTCTTTTTAAACCCGACCTAAGCCCAAGAGAATTTTATTAGAAACCAACCGGACCCAAAACATATTGTCAATTTTGAGCCCAAAGCTGACCCAAGAACAAAAAAAAATTCTGCCCAAAACTTAACCAGACCGGCCCATCGTTACCCAGCATAACAAAAAAAATCTGACAACAATGAAGTGACAACAATTGCTATAATTAGATCATGGGTAAATAAAATAATAAGCTGTCAAAAATCACATCCCACTTTAATGCATTTATTCTTTAAAGAACGCTTTTGAACAGCAAATCTGTTTTTCAGTCTGGATAAACTATTAATAATGCACTACTGTTTTCATGCTATGCAGCGCTCATATAGCAGGATGTTAGCTTTCTCCTGTTTAATCCTAAAGCATTTGGCAGTTAGTTGCATGTTGTGAGTTGCATGTAGTTTCATTTCTATGCAACTTGACAGTTACATGATCTCATTTTCAACCATCAAATAAACTGTCTTATTTTCTTGTCCTTACTCTTGTCCTTAATAAGTGCATTGTCTGCATTTTATTTGGTTGCTTCACAAAGTTGAGATGGTTGCAACTGTTGCGGCTAAGTTGCAGGATGCTTTATGTTATGAAACTCAAGTGAAAACTAGTTTTCTGAAAGTTACAAGCATCTAAAGTTTCACATGTAACGCTAGCCTTAAACTCAATGTCTTTACATTGAACATATCCCATATAACATATTTAACATACAACATAAAACTGCTTTTGGCTCATTAAATATCCTTTTGGCTGCACTTAACTGTACTTTATGGAGTTGATTCTGTGTTTATTTCCCACATGTCAGTTTTCACAGGACCTAATGGAACTCATTGCTAAATTTTATCAACGATGTCAACAAATTCTGTCAATCTGTTAAAGTGGAAGGCAGGCTGTGAAAACTCAAATGTGAAATTTGAACCCAACCTAAACGTGACACCCATCTGAACTCAGTGGTACCCAGGGTGTTGGGGTGGGTCTTCGCAGGTTTGGGCACGTAATTCAAGCTCTAGGTCAGCTGTGGACAGGACATGGTGATGCATATAACTGTTATCATTTGTGAAATGATTTACGTTACTACACCATCATTCTTAAAAGTTGCTAACTAGCTGCTTTGGAAGGCTGCTGGAGGAGAACTGTAGAGATGGAAACACTTCAGAAAGATAAATCTATCACACTGTGCATGAGGTCATCAATTCCACATTTCTGCCTTTTTTGATGAGTGGAGGTGGGCCTACGCAAACAGACCCTCTCCCCCATTGCTGGAGACTGAGTGGACTCTGCTCACTCTGTAGCCAGACGAGGAAGTTTGGGCCAGTGCCATGCAGACCTGCCACAGCTAGACAAGCATATTAAAGGCCTAGAGTGCAACAGAGGGCTTTTGTCCGTCACAGCACAGCAGGCTTGCTTTGGGTTACTATCTCTCATTTCAGTGGCTTGCCAGGCCTCATGGTATGTGCTACATATTGCAAAAGGGGAGTATTTTGTCTTGGTCGATTTCCAGCTCTTTTATTTGTGGTGGAAATGAGCTAATCTTGCTACTGTGCATGTGTTAAGCATGATGAATATTTAACTGAATATTTATCACCGTCTTCTCTATGGTGTTGCCCATCAAACAACCCTGCAGAATCCAAATTCATAGAGATGTGTTAGATTGGGGCACTATAAAGTACAGCTTATTACTATGCTGCTAAGAAATCAGTCTGAATGGATGAGGCAAAACTCCACTCTGCCATTCTAAAGTAATATTGTACTTTTTAATGTTACATTCTCTGATAAAATCAGAATGGGAGTATGAACATACTAACCCCACGCACATTTTCAAGCACTCATTGTTTTATTTAAAAATCAATTGAATTAGGACACCACCTAATTCTGGTCTATTTGAATGTAATTATGTAATACTTACATAGCTATATGCACAACAATAATGTTTTTATCAAATTCAGATAATAATAAAGTATATGTCATCTTCCACTTACAAAAGCAAATGTGGAATCAACTAAATGTTTGCAAACGAGAGAGACATAACAGCAGTATGAGAGCAATAGGGCTATAATCATGAAGAAGTTGGAACTGTTGCTCTCACTGAACATCAGTGATGACAATTGGAAACCGTATTTTCATGTTCAACTTCATGTGAGTTTTATGTTCAATTCATGTGAACCTTGCATTCACATCATGAATATAATGTTAGTGAGTTATTAAAAAGTATTTCTGTTGAAGCTTATTTAAATGGAAAACACTCTAAGGGGGTCAAATTGTGGCTAATGAGACAAATGTGATTAACTACACAAAATTATGCAATTATTTGTGATTATTTTAATAATTTGACACCCTTTATTATTAATAATAACACCCCATTTCTGTTATTGCTCGTGATGACAGAAACTCTTAAGTCACACCAAGTCTATTGTTGTCATTCTTTTGCTATTCTCTCTATTATTTGTCTTAAAAGCCTTCTTCCCTGTCTTGCCCAAACCCAATTCCTTCTGCTTCACATTCCACCAGCACTAAAAAATACCACATTTGTGTAGATACAAGATACATAGGATCAGTGTGTCCTTGTGGCAGATGGTCTTGGGGGAACATTTCCATGGATCTGTGGATCTGTGCTGGAACATGCAGGACTAATCACAGCACCTGTGTCCTTTATGACATAGCTTAGCATCACATGACTAGAGAGAGCTTTGAGCAGCCTGAAGCACCCTCACCAATCAGCACCTCTGGCTGACCTCACATTAACCCAGGCAAGAAGAGATCCATCTCCCAACCTTTACGCGGTCAAGGTCATTACTTAAAAAGTTTATACTGCTTGCAAACGGAAGGCAGAAGATTGTGAGAATGGTTCTTAATGATTATATGCAGTGAAAAAAAGTGCAATGAATTGAAAAAAGCAGAATGGTTGATGGTAAGAACCTCTCCGCTGGACTAGCAGAGAGTGATACCACATGCAGAGCTGCTTGTGTATCTGGTAAATATTATTTTGAGGTGATGGCTCACGTCCTCTCCAAAGCAGGACCATACTGGGCCTCTGAAGAACATAATGTGGAACAGAAGGGCAGTGTTTCGCTCATTGTCCGGTGCATTAACCCCAATCAGCTTTGGGAAGGCATCCTGACATCAGAGGGGCTGGGGAGGGGTGAGAGAACCAGAGATAGGGCTCAACATAGCCAGAATTCTTCCCCTTCTGGAAGATTTAGCCTGATTGGCTCATATTTTATGGTGTGTACTTTGATACTCCTGGAGCCAGAATTAGAAATGGTTTAAGGATGCCTTTTTTCCATATCTTAAGCTCTTAGCTCTGGGCCTGTGTCCCTCTTTCACTACACAGTGACCACATGTAAAAACTGCTTCTTCACTGCCATTTGTCCAGGGAACTTATCATCCACAGTGTTGACAAAGTAATTTGGCTTTAATGAGACATACTTTCCCCTAAAAGTGCTTTTTGTGTGTGTGTGTGTGTGTGTGTGTGTGTGTGTGTGTGTGTGTGTGTGTGTGTGTGTGTGTGTCTGTGTGTCTGTGTGTGTTTGTGTGTGTCTGTGTGTGTTTTTCTTTTTTTCTTATTACCTGTCCTTCCTTACCACCAATAATTTGAAGTGCTTCTGTCAGTGACTAACAAAAGTTTTAGGAAAAGTTGAGGGAGACATATATGAGGTTCACTTGGTTGTAGATGGTTGAGTAGATTATTTTCTTTCAATTCGTGCTTCTTGTTGGAATCATGCAAGAGACATTGCCAGTTTTGGATTCTTTTTGATTCCACTTACTGACTATACGCCCCCTTCAATTTATCCACCTCTTGCCTTTAACTCAGCTGATCACCCATAGATTTTACTTGCCAAAAGCAAACCAACATAACATCTTCTTCTCCATATCAATTATAGCTTTTTTGTCATGAAATACATGGTTTGTATTACAGCTTAATTTCTAGTTCATTACGGTGAATCCACTGATGGTTCTCCTTAGTAAATACTCAAGAGACAAATCCTGGAACATGTCATTAATCATAGCCCTCAGGCTCCCATGTCTCCTCATACCTCATGTCTGTCCCATCTCCACAGGCTCGTTCTCCAAATGTCAGTGCCGATGACAGGTAAGGCAGCCCCGAAAAGTCAAAATGCCACTGTCACTTTTCTGATGAGCATGCCCTGTACACTTTTAGCAGCATGCATATTCATTGGACCTCCCTCCACACTCAGCAGTGCCCATAGATGGGGCCAGTGGGCAATTTTATTCCTAATTACATCCCCCTCTCATGCCCTCTAAGACCCCTGTGGCATCGGAGGAGGTTGAGGGGGGACGCCAAAGTGGATGCCAGGGCTCGTCATGGCTGTCACAGTGATTGCTCTTATAGCTCATCCAGCACAACTTTATTCTAACCTCCTTAGGGAGTCCCTTACCCACTTTTCCCCATGACGGAGCAGTTGTCGTCTTACCCTGGGTGACAGAATGGCCTTGTAGAGCATTGTGACTTATCCTGACTCAGTGATCTATTGCTGTTGTGTGTCAGGTCGGGTAGTCTTGCATCAAGTGTGAGTCTGTCACTCACCTACACTCTTGAAAATCAAGATTTCAAAAAGGGAACTTCGGAACGATGCCATAGAGGAGCCACTTTTGGTTCTATAAAGTACTGTTCAATGGATATTTTTGAAAGCTTATATTTATTCTTAAAATGTGTGAATCAGGAATCAGAATGCATTCGTTTTCCTTAAAGTGACATATTTCCCAGTGAAATAATTGTGGGTGGGACATGATTTCATTTTTCAATTTGATTAAATTGAGATACGTGGTCAACTGAACATGGAGTTACATACTGATGGTCAACAGCATCTATCTGTTTTGCAGTTTAATATAATGGCATTTTGATTGTGTGTTTTCTTTAGGTTCTGAAACATCAATAATTATTTGTTGAACATTTGATTTTAATATGCATTTTTTTTGGTTTAAGTCGTAGCTGAGGCAGTGTGCCTGTTAGCAGGCTAGCCTATTAGCATCTATGTTGCTTTCACATTCATATCATATTCATATTCATATGTTTCATATCAAAATGCTCCATTATCTTTGTTACTACTTATCAAAACTGCTACAGCAAATTCAGCAGCTATAAACCTTTTGTACACGTCTCCAAAGCTAACTGAATGAAGAATGGAGGGTTTCCCATATGATGGCCCAGTCTTAGTGATTTCCTGAGTTTCCATTGGTATGTTTACCACAAAATGTAGAATTACCATTTGCACACAATGAGAGGCAGATGATGTGTGCCTCAGCCCCTCTTTGATTATTTATTTATTTATTTGGAATTACATTTATGTTGGCACCTTTACCAAAGGAAATTCTTTGCACACCTTGGTGAATAAATATTCTGATTCTGATTCTAAAAGGTTTGGTTGTACTTTTGTTTTGGTACAGATTACGTTACAGGACTGTAACGTAAAAGAAAGTAATGAGTAGTTTACTTTTTCCAAGAAGTAATTAGTAATCTTATTGCACTAAACACAGTGCATCAAACACTTTTATTTCATAAAATTGAGGAAACTTCAGTTTTTCATGATATGATTTGATTAAAACCTCGACGAAACAGCAACAGCGTGACACTGTAAGAAAGACCCATTTGACAATGGCTGTGCTTTATGAGGCAGCAATCCATCTTTTTTCCTGTGCCCTCTCATGCGAGAGGCCACGCTGGAGCATGCATCAGTGCTGACACACCAATATCCGCTTTGTGCCCCAGTGGGGCAAGCGGCTTTGGCCCAAATGTGGTGCTGCCCCTCTTCCTACTGACTCTGCCCTCAGCAGACCCCACTTCCAGTGGCCCAACATGCACACTTCCTGTTAATGCACAGAGAGAAGTTACTGAGAACATTTGCACTGAACTTTGGAGTGAAGATAACTGTGGTTATTGCTTCTTATTGCCCTGATTACATTATATGTTCTTGCTGTAAATGTAGGAGCTACAAATCAGACCCTGTTGCACATCATGTTTTTTCTGCTGGCTCCTCTGTATCAAATTTTACGTTCTTATGGTCTGCAAAGTGCACAGAACTAAAGCCACTGTGTCAGTATTATATAGCGAGCCAGCTGATCTTTAGGTTCTCTGCTGTTATTGCCATGCTGTTCCTTTTTACTGTAATCTATCCAGCTCTCAGTCTGTCTGTTCAGGACTCACCACATGGCTTCGCTGTATCATTTAGCGTAAAAGATTGAATCCTTCTTTCTTTCCCTCTTTGTCCTCTGTCTCTCTTTCTGTCTGCCTCTGCTGCCAGACATGAACGTGGGAGAATCTTTTTTTTATGCCATTTTTTTAAGCCATTGCACCCTGACCCACACCCTTCCTAAGTACTTTTACCCTACCTTGAACGTTTCGTGATGCTCCAGTGACCCCTAGTCTGAGGTTAACTAATAACGGAGACGTTTCTGAAAGATGCTTCCCGAAATTTAATGCATTGAAAAATGTGTTTCCTCATATTTTACACAGCCTCCCTTTCGCACATTAATGACCCTCATGGTAGTTGGGGGGTGGGGGGGAGGCATAGGAGGTGTCTTCCTGGGCTCTTGGTTAATACACTGCATGCTAAAGTGGCTAACCTGCTTGTCCCCTGCAGAGAGTGAGGATCCACCTGCGCTGGATCTAATGGGTCGAAAGTAAAAACAGACCATCTCTTGATGGACACTGGGTCTGAGGGCACATCCTCTGCAGCTGGACGTGGCAGTTAAACATGGCTCTGTCTCAAGGACATGTCTCGCAAATGTAGCGTGAGAGGAAGGATTTCCCAAACTAATAGCAATTTTGTTCAAAGAAAGACAGTTACAGCCAAGTGGAGCTCTGCTGTGAGTCTGCCTTATGTTGGGATGAATTTATGGTTTTATTCGGCAATAAAATACAGATGGTCACCAAATAAGTTCCTGTATATTCTTTTTTTGACCTCAGTCAAGCTCAGACTGTTGAGAACTTTAGGGATTCTTTTGATGACAAAAATAAAGTATAGTCTAAGTTTTAAAAGTGATAATTGGGCAGTAAGTATTAATTTGTTCAGAAAAAAAAATTAGAAAATAAATACAAATAATATAATATAAATATGAAGTTTATATAATAACCCCTTCCCATGCTCTGTATTAATTATAATTTTCCTCCAATACCTCGTTAGGCTCAATCAGTGCTTCATTAAATTATATTTAGTTTAGCTTTAACAAATATATTGCATTATTCTGTTTTAATATTCACTCAAATAAAGTTATTCATTTTTCAGCTGCAAGAAAAAGCAGGAAACAGATATTTAACATTTACACCAAAGCCTCAACAGCTAAATATCAGTGTAAATATTAGTATTTAGTGAGTTCACGCTTTGCCTTTATTACAACTTCAGTTCTTTTTGGTAGACTTGCTTTCAGGTTTTCAAAGAAATCTGCAGGGATATTTTTACACACTTTCAAAGTTGGTTATTTAAGTTGGTTTCAATTTTCTGCTTTTCGCAATCCAAGTAATCTCAATTACAAACGTATACAAAATACAAATACAAAATTCTACTTTTTTGCCCGTTTCCTTTTTTCAGTAAGGGCTTCTTGACAGCTACACATACTTTCAGACAGTGTTGAATTGTCTTCTCACAGTGTAAGAATGGATGGAAACACCTGTGGATTTTTTCAGATCTGTAGAGTGAGTAGAGCTTATTTTCTCCTCTCTCTCAAAGAAGGAAGCTTTAAATATTGTTTATCTGATAGGGACAAAAATATTAATGTGTAAGTTGATCACCCTTTTGAATAGACAGCAGAGTGGTGAAAACAGACAGTTTGAGCTTTTTGGAAAGTTGATGTGCCTGATAGTAATTTGTAGAGTATTGGTTTATAAATGAGGACAGATTGACACTGCTGGAAAGAAGTAATGTGGGATGTTTTTGGGAGAAATAGAGGAATTCATATATTCATAATCAACTATTTTTAAACAGTTGTAAAAAAAATGAATAAATAAAATGATACTAAGTTAAACTCATGATGAGTTTAGCAGCAATACAAAGTTTTTCAGGGTAGTAGTGAAAGAATTTGCATATTTTAAATGATCAATAAAGACTGCCTGAACTGCTTTTGAAATGAAAACACAGCATTTTGTGCTGCAATCCAGTGTCATGTGACTGTTCATGTGACTATTAGGAAAAGCTGTTTTCTTTCTCATTCTTTCTTTTTTTTTAAGGGGTATAGTTCTCTGTCAAACTTGCACTGTGGAACAACACATTGATAATTGTCTGTCAGAATCAGAGGCAGTTGACAGACAGCTCGTTTGGAATGTTGCGTGAAACTATTTCACAGTTCAGTGTCAAGGTTGTGCTACATCAACCAAATCCCTACTAATCTCAGCTGCCAGTCAGCTCTACCTGACAGGCAGGGACTCTGTGAGCAGGCAGTGTGTTGACGTGTTTTCCTTCACCACTATGCTCAAGACATATATTTTTGTTGGCCTTTATTCACATGGACATGTGGTGCTGAAAGGATTTAGATTTTTCTGCGAAAGTATTTAAAGCACAGCAAATATTTACTTCACTGTTCATGGTGCGGAAACAATACATACAGTTGTGTGCATTCTCAGTTAATCAACCAGTATAAAACAAATGAGTGGAGCGGAAAGAGAGGATGAAAAAAGACAATTTGGCCAGTGGACAAGTTGATCCCAGAGGAAGAACGTCCTTATTTACTTGAGCAGCGATGTGCTGGTACATGAAGTTGAAGAGCTCAGCCTTTTGTTTCCAGTGGGCCTTATTTAATTTTTCTGCAGCAGTGATGTCATCTAAACATGGAGGCGTATCATGTAAAAACAGTCATGCTTTGGATGACCAGGCTGAACTCTGCTTTTGTCCAGCAGTAAATTCAAAAGGCAATCTGGGGAAAACACAATATCTTCTTTGTCAGCACTGAGGGTCTATATCGCTGTGCCTCAGGATATCCCTTTCCCGAGAGGAAGTATTGCTCGCCTAGTATTCTTTCTCACACCTATTTGAATGGTAAAGTTATAATGACTGTATGTGTGCCTTTACACACCATGTCATGCACTGACCCTCTGTATCATGTCCTACCAGTCTCATAACATGAATTCTAATGCAAACTATGGTGTAAGTATTATGCAGATCATTAATCTATAATAAGACCTGTGTTATATCCGATGAAATAGTGGCTTGAAAAAATAATAAAGGGCCCATATTGTACATTTTTCTCTTGCCTTTTGTTTTTCAAAAAAGTCAAACAAAAATAAGTGAAAAACACACAAGTTTCCAAAATGATTAAAAACCACAGTCTTAAAAAATGTTTTTTTCAAAGCGTTCTTTAGTACAGAAAATATGTCCTATGTAGAACCATTTTCTGTACTTAAGAACCCTTGAAGAGAACCCTTGAAGAACCATCTTTTTCAAAGGTGTAGTTAAAAAAAATATTAAACGATACAGAGCAAATGAGACTCATAACAACAATGCAAGAGCTGGTAGCTCACCAAAAATGTCACCATCAGATAAACAGCAAAGCGCTTTCATCTTTGAGAGAGAGGAGAAAATCAAGATCCACTCTTACTTCAGATTTGAAATTATCCACAGGTGTTTCTGTCCATCCTTCCTCTGTGAGAAGATAACTCAATGCTACAAGTCTGAAAGAATGTGTAGCTTTTTAGAAGCCATTACTGAGAAAAGGAAACAGACAAATGAGAAGAACATTTGCAAATCAAACAAAGAAGCTGCTGATTCCAGACTTCAACATCACTTAACATGTTTGAGACTACATGCATCATGAGAAGCAGAAAATGCAACATAGACTGGACGTGTGGGGAAAAATATCTCTGCAGATTTCTGAAAATTTGAAAGTCTGCCAAAAAGAATTGAAGCTGATCTTTTTAGCTGTTGAGACTTCTGTTTAATTTTCTGTTAGACATACACTATATTTCCAAAAACACAAGCTTGTCTGCCTTCACACGCATATGAACGTGCCATCCTATACTTAATCCATAGGGTTTAATATGATGTCGGCCCACCCTTTGCAGCTATAACAGCTTCAGCTCCTCTGGGAAGGCTTTCCACAACGCTTACATGTGTGTTTATGGGAATTTTTGACCATTCTTCCAAAAGCACATTTGTGAGGTCAGACACTGATGTTGGATGAGAAGACCTGGCTCGCTGTCTCTGCTCTAATCCGTCCCAAAGGTTTTCTATGAGGTTGAGGTTAGGACTCAGTCAAATTCTTCCACACCAAACTCTGTGTAGGCCAAGTGCTTCCAACACCAAACTCACTCATCCATGTCTTTATGGACCTTGCGTTGTGCACTGGTGCTCAGTCATGTTGGAACAGGAAGGGGCCGTCCCCAAACTGTTCCCACAGAGTTGGGAGCATGAAATTGTCCAAAATCTTTTTGGTTTTCTGAAGCATTAAGAGTTCCTTTCACTGGAACTAAGGGGCAGAGCCCAACTCCAGAAAAACAACCCCACACCATAATCCCCACTCCACCAAACTTTACACTTGGCCCAATGCAGTCAGACAAGTACCATTCTCCTGGCAACCGCCGAACCCAGAGTCATCCATCGGATTGCCACACAGAGAAGCATGATTCATCACTCCAGAGAAAACGTCTCCACTGCTCAAGAGTCCTCTAGAGTGCTTTTACACCACTGCATTTGACAATTTGCATTGCGTTTGGTGATGTAAGGCTTGGATGCAGCTGCTCACTGCATTCCATGAAGCTCTCTACACACTGTTCTTGAGCTGATTGAAGGCCACATGAAGTTTGGAGGTCTGTAGTGATTGATTCTGTGATTGATTCCACTGTCATTTTACGTGGCTTACCACTTTGTGGCTGAGTTGCTGTCGTTCCCAATCGCTTGCACTTTGTTATAATACCACTGACAGTTGACTGTAGAATATTTTGTAGTGAGGAAATTTCATGACTGGACTTGCACAGGTGTCATCCTATCATGGTACCATGCTGGAATTCAGTGAGCTCCTAAGAGCGACCCATTGTTTCACAAATGTTTGTAGGAGCAGTCTGCATGCCTAGATGCTTGGTTTTATACACCTGTTGCCATGGAAATGATTGGAACACCTGAATTCAATGATTTGGATGGGTAAGTGAATACCTTTGGCGATATAATGTATATGTTTTCTGATTATTTCCTGACACTGAAAATTAATAACTTAATGTGTATTTTGGCTGGAAATTAAATAAAAGAAGGGTGGTCTTTTGCATCGTATTGCACATGTAAATGACCTGTTATTGCTGCTTCATGTTGAACCTCATTCGAACAGAAATCCAGGCTGAGAACGCTTCTTATAACTTCAGCATGATTGGGTAGGAATAAACTGTTGTAGGCCCAATTTGTGACAACACAAATTCAAAAATGTTTTTGCACCTTAATTTCCATATTATTGCTGTTCAAAAATAAACAGTATCTCCAAAATGATGACACAAAGAGAAGGCACAGGCTTTCATTAAATTCAGTACAAGATAATGTAAAGAGGTTTTATTCAAAGCAGTTTTGGAGCATTTGTATTGGTCCATTCATCATAAAAATTTTTACACAATGTAGAACAGCTGCTGTACAAATGATAGATAAAAAATTTATAAAAATGAAAATACTCTACTTAATAATACATTTTTTCTTGTTTTTTTCTCTGACATCAGTGGCATGTGGGTCGAGTGGTCTATGAGTGAATAATACGTTTTGGAATGTGTACACACTACATTGAACTTTTTTTTCCAGAAAAACAAAGAAAATTCAGTTTTCCATGATACAGGCCCTTTAAGCTGAGTAGATGCACATCGTTGCCATGTTTGCTCATACAAAGAGCTGTCCACCTTTCCATCTTTATTGGGGGATTTCCTCCGCTAAAAGTGAAACATGAGTGATCTCTGTGTTTGGAGCAGTGGCCCCGAGGACTGTGGCTGTGTATCGTCTGACAGTAGAGACTCAGCCTGCCCTTTCCCCCTCCTGCTCTGTACAATCCACATGCTCTCCTTCTTTCTCCATCTGCCATTCGCCCAGCTATGCAAAATCAATAGCAGCTCCATTTGCCGTATCATTGCCACATCCCCAAACTCCGGATGGTAATGATGCTATGATAACCCATGGGTGAGATGTGTAGGGCAGATTTTATACTGATCAATACCACTGATGTGCATTATGCGTTCATTTCGCTGAGTATCCACCCTGCTCAACCTGCTTATACCACACTATATGACGTCCCATTTGCAGTTTTCTACCTCTATGGTTTCCACATCTCAGGAGATTAGAAATTGAGGCTGTTCTGCTGTGGAACAGTTCTGTTCCATGTAATATGACATAGAACAGAAATGACAACAGCAAAGATGGTCTTTCTGTGATCTGCTCAGATTGGCTTGGATCCTGGCTTGGATCTCATATTGAATATGAGTGTACACACTGGCAGTGCCTAGTGCCCTGCCCTCAGTCAGCAATGGGTTGGATGATGTGAGAACCCATGACATCACTCCACTAATGGCTTCTCTCTAAATGAGAATCCTCACCTTGGGGAGATTTTTGCAAGGGTCCTCTCCGTTATGAGCTTCCCTGACAAACACCACTTAAGCCCAGCCTTGTGCTTCCTAAACACGTATTTAATCCCCTCATTAAAGATATATGAAACTGGAAATCAATGGGGGCTCTGGGTTAGATCCTCAAGCTCCTTACAGAGGCTCTAATGGCTACACGCTGTTCAACATTATATATTCCACTTAGTGTCTATATACATTACAGTGCTGACTAGAGAAACCCAGGAAAAGCTGCCATGTAGAGGGTGTTTAATTCAGGTAGCCCTCAGTGACTCTGCTAAAGCCACTGGAAGGGCTATTAAATGTGCTGATAAAAAATGAAGTTCCTTTTTGGATAGAAACTTTTGGGAAGCGTTCAGTTTGAATATTTAGCGGCATTAGAGGAACATTTGCAAACACTTTTTAACCCTTTATTGTAGTTTTCTGATTCAGGGAGAATGTATAACAGAGCAGGGAGCATGAAGGTTCAAGCCTTTGGTACCTATATGTGATTATTTATGTATTTAGCGTAAACTACATTTTATTCATTTATTTAAAAAAATGTTGGGCAACAGTACTTCTAAATATTACACTTTTAAAAAGATGTGGCCCAAAGGACTGGTGACCTGTGGCTTAGAAGAAGTGTGTGTGTGTGTGTGTGTGTGTGTGTGTGTGTGTGTGTGTGTGTGTGTGTGTGTGTGTGTGTGTGTGTGTGTGTGTCCCAAAGGGTTCTTTGAGCAATGCCATACAAGAACTACTTTAGGTTCTGTAAAGAAGCCTGTTTGAGATCTGAGTCTGGCAAACCTTTTAAAGGTTTAGAGAAAATTTGCAGGATATAAACATTCTACACCAATATAAGGATTCTTTCTAACACCTTCACATCATGTGGAGATTCATTAGTCTTTAAAAGTGTTCACCTTAGTCACACATCTTTTTTTCAAAAGTGGTTTCTAAAGAACCTATTAAAAGCTTTTTTTAAGGAAAAGTGGGTCTTCTATGGATCACAAAGGGCCCTTATGTTATTTTTCTGAGGTCAGCTTATGACATTGGTCTGATTTTATGTACCATAAACAGTCATATTTCATTAATTTATGACCATTTTCAACCTCTCTTTATCCCTAAGAATTAACCAGGCTTTTTTGTTATTGATATCTACAAATGTGATTGGTTGCTCTGTATTCTGTCTCATTCAGAAAGCTGGCTGAAACTTATAACTTCGGCATGAATGGGTGCTGTATCGTGGCTACATGTAAATGGTGATTTCCATGACATCACAAAAATAGTCAATTCAAAATGAAGCTTAGTTTCTGTAACTGGACTTTATGGATTGAGGAGAGAAGGGTATGTTTTAATACTTGTGCACAATATTAATATACTACTTTAGGTTCTTTTATTTAAAAACAAGTGAGGAAAAATTAGTTTTTCATAATAAAGCTACTTTATGAGTACAAAGAGGAACCATCTTTAAGCAACCATTTGTTTAATGAGATGTTTAATATCAAAAACTATTGGATTCTACAACAGTTTTTGTTTTAGTTTGAACCGTATGTCCAGCAAATACTTATTTTAGCATATTGATGAAATTTCAAAGGCTTTTAACCTCTTAATTCTAGCATCTTCTAGTTTTCTGATTCAGGGAGAATGAATAACAGAGAAAAGATCTATAAGGGGTACGCCAAGACCTTGGTAGCTTTAAATGCTTTATTTTGTTATTAAATTGCTCTCTCAGAATTCCATTTTTATCTCCCAAGATACACCCAGTGAATCACTATTAAGGAGTCTATCAAGCTGTCAGGGAATGTGGGCTGCAGGTGCACTGTGGGCTCCGCTCCCCTCAAACACGCTGTATAATGGCAGCTGGAGCTTTTTTATGTGGTACTCGCATTGACTCTGAGATTCATTCCCTGCTGCCACCCACCAAATTTGATTCTTAACTCAGGGCCAGACTGCTGAACATTGCAGAGCAATCTGAGTAGAGGATTTCAGACAGTGGTACATGAAGCTGGTGCGCTGTTTGAAATGAAAACGGAAAGCTTTCCATTCCGTCATTCCCAGACAATGATTACTTTGGAAGATGGACCTGCGGTCTGTTAGAAAGCGTTGGGGCAAGATGCTCTATGCTCAGCTGAGCATTGACAATGCTGCACCACAAAACTCATAGATGTGGCAGTGTGCAGTTTTAATGATGCTGGGCAAGACTTCTTTTTTCCCACATGCTAAATGAAGAAGCAGCTTTTTTAAATGCATGTGTTTGCCAGGGAGAGGCCCAAAGATGGCTTTTCAGTATATTCTCAAGGTCAGAGCAGGTATTACAGAAAGAATAATGCATGTGGCGTGATGTGGCGACAAGGTGCTCTATAGTCAGGCCACAAAATACACTCCACTTTCAAGCAGAAATAACTTGCTCAAATAAATAAATAAGTAACTCAGACCAAATACACCTGCTTTGTAATAGAACGTTCCAATAGAGTTCCAGGATTAGTTCAGGCAATATTACACTTCTTTATTGTTATCTTGACAGTGGTTTTCACAATACTGATCTCGTAGAAGGATACAAAATGCAAATGTTCCTCAAACCAATCACTGAAGGCTTTACTGTATGCTGTGAGCATGTGAGCACCTTAGATGTTCTTCAAGCCTGAGGATTTGCATGACTCAACAAACATCAGTGATTTTGGTCAAAAAATAAAGCAGGCCAGTCCTGAGTTACAGTGCTCAGGAATGTGTTTTGAAAATATTTGAAGATTGCACTTGCAGTGTATAGCAGCATATACAGTACTGTGTAAAAGTCAAAAACAGCCTTAATTTATTTAATCTCCATTAAGGACAAACTATTGATTTTTCAGCATCAGTAAAAATCAGATATCATATTTAACAGTAAGTTACCCAGTAGCCTATATAATTAAATATATTATCAAATATTTAAATATTTATTATGTGCAGCTTTTGCCTTCATTACTGCTTCCATTCTTTTCAGTGGCTTTTAGTGTTTCTCCACACCTCCAATGTTCAGTCTTAAAAGCATTTTTGGCTTCTCACATACCAAGTAATCCCATTGAGTGATTTTGAGGACTGAACTCACAGCATTTATTTATTTCCCTTTATCAGTAAGGGCTTCTTGACAGCTACACATCCTTTCAGACCCACAGTCTGAAACATAGTGTTGAGTTGTCTTCTCACAGTGGAAGGATGGGCAGAAACACCTGCGGATTTTTCCAGATTTGAGCTAAAGAGGAAAGCTTTAAGTACTGTTCTGATAGGGGGAAGTTTTTATGGTCTACCAGGTCTTGCATGTTGACAGAATAATTCCCTATATCATTTATTCATTTTATGAACTTTTGAAACTCATCTATTTATCTATTCTCCTCTGTAATGTCTTCTGAAATATCTATCTATCTATCTATCTATCTATCTATCTATCTATCTCTCTCTCTCTCTCTCTCTCTCTCTCTATATATATATATATATATATATATATATATATATATATATATATATATATATAATATCTAATAGTATCTAATAAATGAATTAAACATTTCTGATCATCTAATTAATCAGTGCTTATATGCTTAATCTAGCACTCAGAATGCATTAACCCCAGTCAACTCTTGTGTGCCACAGAGCTCATCTGTCTGCTAGTGATTATGGGCAATGCGCTTGGTGGTGGGCAGGTGGTGTTTTGTGCTTGCGGTCCACTGGCAGTTTTGCAAAACTGTAAAAGATATTATCTGAGGAGAATGTATGCGGCACTCAGCAGGTCTGTCAGGGAAGATGGACAAGTTAAAACAGATGACGCAAGCCAGGGCAGCCTCCCCAGTGCTTTAGCACAGGTTTGCATGCAGCTGCACTGGTTCCTGGGTCGGCACATCTGTGCTCTCACCTGGAGCTTAACGGACGCTTTTGAAACAACGCTGCAGACGGTAGGAGACCTGTCAGCCCAAACACAGGGCTGTGCTCTCCTTAACAACACACAAAATAAGGTTGCACTGCTGGCCTCTATAAGATGCGATGGCTCACAATGCACTCACCACAAGCTTTTATGGTGAAAAGGCTTGTGGTAAGCGGTTGAATATTTGGGGAAATACTTTGAGTCACAGATACCCCCCGTCTGACAGCGTGACGACCCTTTGAATGTTACAATGCCTTTGAAGCGATTTCAGATTCATTTCACAGATGACACTAAATAGAAAGATTTTAGCTTATCACACTGCAGTGCAAAATAAGGAAATAAATAAATAAATGAGAGAAGTTTAATTGCAATAAATGAAATGCACAGTAATATTGGCAATTGTAATTTACTATGAATGTAGCCGAATTCTGTGTAGGTTAGCTGCGCTGTAGTGCAGAAGGAGGCAGGGCAGCTCTTGGGGTGAGAGGGCCTGGGCTGGAGGTCACAGCAGGGCTCTTCCTGCGCTGCAGTTGCAGCCCTCATGCTCTGGAGGCCCAGGCTGATTACCGCACTGGGACCCAAGCACAGAGTGTTTTCATTAGGGAGAGGTCCAAGATCATACAGGAAGGTTCCGGACCATTAATACATTTGAAACGGCAAATGAAAGGGGGCTGGCAGGCTTGTGAGGGGAGTCATGGGTTATTTTGAAAAGGGAGAGTCCTGTAGAATGGTCATGAGAGCCTCTGTGAATAAGCACCAAGATCATCTTAACCTAGTTCTATTTAAGATCTGTACGCAATTTTCCTGCAATTTACAATAAATTGTTTGTGAAATCCTTGTCGATCCAACTGCTAGGACTCCATTCTCAAAGTGCAGAGAGATGTCCTTCAGTAAACCAAGAGAAAGATTGATATAACATGTACAATAGGAATATATATGGCATATGTGGTGGGCTTAATTGAATTTGTAGTAGCAGACAACTCCAGCTTGGAAAAAGAGATGGTCTAACAATATTTGTTTTGTTCTTTGAAATGTTCTTTTGATTTTGACCATGGGTCTGCCAATGACCATCAGGATTCAAGTAGTAGCAGGCACCCGAGATTCTGTTCCAAAAGCAAGTCAACAGCCTTGATAAATATGCAAAGAAATTGGCTTGATTAAAAAAAAAACTGCAATAATCTTATAAGTACAACTGAAAATAACATTGTCAATGTCTCTCTATATTGATTTTGAAAGTAGTGTTTAAATTGGTGATTTGCATTTGAATGTACTGTTGGCATCGTCTAAGGTTGTCTAAGTCAAACATTTAAATCTGTTGTTAGAATTTAAATCAGTTAGAATTTCCATTTGCATGGTACAGGAGCACCATGTACTATAATACAAACATAACCTTGTTAAAGGACTCGCATGAGGTTCATCATCAATCAAAGCATTCCTTTAAATAACATTTGCTATTACAGCTGTAAGGAAAAGTAAACTCCATTTGGATTTCCATAAGAAGGACAAAGGACATTCGTTTGTGTCTTGGTTTCTTCCTGTGTTATTTGGAGTGTGTAATGTCTCCCTCCTTGCGGCTTCACTGAAGGTATGCATTACCAGTGCAGGCTACCACCTTACATCAGAAAGAATCCTCAGGTCAGTTTCAGAATCTGTTAATATTTCATCTTGCATACTTGTATAATGACTTGTATTGATTTCTCATTTCTTATTTATGATGCCTGGTGCCATAGCAAAGTGCTAATCACATACCTTGCAGATAATTTTGTTCATTTCATTTTCAGGTTAAAAGGAGGATGTCATGTTGTTTGGTGATTTTAGTTTGATGATGAAGATAACATGAACTGAATTTATACTGTATCCTATTTTATGAGTATTTTCGTTGTAGTCTGCAGTGTAAAATAAGGCCAGTTTCCTCAGCATTTGCTCTTAAAATAATAGTTAAACACAAGAATTAAACACTAAACAATAGCTAAACACTTTCAAGGATTCTTTTTTTTACGTGACATATACTATTGGGAGTGGGCTTTAAACATGCAATAACTATCTGTGCTATATTATGATTAATACCACCTTTATTAGAGAAATAAAAATGTGATTTCTTTTAGACCTCATCTATTATTCTATCATTACATTTAAAATTGTTACAACTGGGTGTACAGGTTTTTGCAATTAAGCTCTTTACATATTAAATAGAAAATATGGAGATTTGTTGGCAGATGATCCGCTGTGGCGACCCCTAAAGGGAGCAGCCGAAAGAAGAAGACATATTAAATAGAAAATGACACAAAGAAACAGCAAGGAAATATAAATTTTTTAGCATTTAGTGGTCCACACTGCCTTTTTACAGCTTCCATTCTTTTCGCTTTCAGTTTCTCAAAGAAATCTGCAGGGATGTTTTCGACACCTCCAAAGTTCAGTTTTTTATTGTAGTTGGAAGTTGGTTGCGTTTTATGTTGCTTACAATTCCAGTAATCCCAAACACATGCAGTGATGTTCAATTCTGGACATTTTGTTTTGTCTATTTCTTTTTCAGTAACAGTAACAGCTTCTTGACAGCTACATGTCTTTTCAGACTGTGTTGAGTTGTCTTCTCACAGTGGAAGGAGGGACAGAAACACCTGTGGATTTTTCAGATCTGAAGTAAGAGTGGAGCTTGATTTTCTCCTCTCTCTCAAAAACGAAAGTACTGTTTATCTGATGGTGACTGTTCTGGTGGTTCTGGTAGTCCCATTTTCTCTGTTTTACCAATTTCTTGGACTCCAGTTTTGGAAACTCCTGTTTTGAACTTAGTTCTCTTTTCCTTTCCCCTTCTTTTTTTGAATGAGCAATAGAATTGTTGACATTTCTCAGAAATTTAAGAATTTCTTGGTATTTGGTATGTCCCTCTGCTTTAATGTGCTTAAGCTGGCATGGATTCCACAAGTTTTGCAAAAGCTTTTGAATAGTAAATCAAATGTTCTGAGAGTCGATTTGTCTGAACATGAGCTTCATTGGAAGTGACAAGACAAAAAAAAAAATCTGACCTTTTAACATGGTCAGTATCATAAATTTTCAATTTGAGTAGTGATCTATAAATAGTGTAGAACCTTTAATATTACTTCATTTCATGTGTCATAACTATTCTGCTTTACATTTTTCAATATTCCAACATGTTCTGTTGTTTCTTTCCAACTTTATATGAAAAAAAAAGATTTTCAATGTAGTCCCACTATATGTAAAGGGGGGTCTCTGACGTTTGCGCAGTGCTGTAGGTAACGCTCAGTAATGAACGCATATATCATCCAGATCAATTTGAGTTATATAGACTTCTATTGTAGAACTTTAATGTCTTATGTTGCTACATAAAACCAAACTTTGGACACAAACATGACTTTATTTTCTATATTAGAAGTAAAAGGATTTTCTGAACCATTTACTTATCCACACCCCATAGTGAATTTTTCATTCCATTTTAAAAAGAGGCTGCAGTTCTGCATTTAACCTTTAATACTGTCGATGAAGTTACCATTTTGAATTTTTTATATTCTTGTTTGGAAGTCAAATAAGCCCTCGTTCTTCAGCATTTGCTTTTATCTGCGCTCCACAGCGATTCCTCTATGGCTTCACTCCAGAGGAACATTGTGACAGAGAATATGAATAAAGCCTCTCTCGACCTCGCATCTATCCTTTTCTCAGTGTATGAAAGGCAGAGGAAGGGGGAAAGAAATCAAATCAATTCAACTTTTGAACAGAACGTAATTTGGTCAACAGTTAATAACTTTGGTGGCAGCAGGCTTGTGAAATCTCTTTTGTGAGGGAAAAGGCGGAGGGCTTTTTATGAGCAGCCGTTTCTCTTGCGCCAGGTTTTTGTTTACACTTTCATTATATCTCTACTACATTATCTGATGCCTCCATCCCGTTTTCAATCTCGCTGCTCTCTCCGTTTTAATCTCGGCCCTCTCTCTCTCTGACTGCTCGGCCGCCTGCTGAAGCAGGAGACGAGGGAGGTTGTATTACTGCTCATGAATCAACGCAAAATGAAATGCACTCTCCAGTCCCTTCCACGTGGTTTTAATTTATAGCAGAGGACTGTGGGTACAAAAAAAAGGCTTTTAATGTAATCTGACCACTTAATTCAATACTTAATTTATGAGCCATCTGATGCAAGTCTGAGGAACGTTTCAGAGATAAGATGGATTAGTACCAATTTAGATCTCCATAGCTATGCTGATAACAAAAAATAATCATTTAAATAATAAATTGCATAATATCATAGAAGTTTGTAAAATAATACTTGCTTTTGAGCTCATCTGGGCTTTTTTTCTAAAGGAAAACTGCAGTTCACTATAAGTACCCACACATCAGAGTTCTGCAGTAATAGGTGGCTAATTTCCCCTCAGAATGCCTCGGATTGTATTTCAAACAGACTTGTTATTTCTAAAGCCTTTGAGTGGTCTGTGCTTTATTGATGTCTGAGTTGTTAATATTATATCCCTTTGCCTCTCATCTGAGATCAAATCAATTTATGTGAGTTGGATTTAGCTTGTTTTGCCTTATCCATTATCATCAATCTAGATCCTGCAGGGTCTTTGGTTAACACATTAAGAAGTCCACAGGCATTTGAAGGGAAATGGAATGGAGCATCATGTTTTAGTGCTGACAGCCACAAAAACCAATGAAAGATTATTCCACATCATTGCTCTATTTGCCTTATGGCGCTGGGTTAGAAAGGCTTACTTGCTTAATACACAGTTTCCATTTTGTTTCCGTTTGTGTGATCTCATGCAAAGGCTTGGTCTGGGTTTAGATCAGCATCGCACACCATCATTTCATCTTTAAAAGTGTAAACACGACCACACCTGCTGAAGTCTTAGTATTCTAAGAATGCACATGTATTTGTATAATGTTTAAAAATGTGAAAAAAAAAGATCTTCAACTATTAGAACTTAAGCAGGATAGAAAATTGAATACTTATTTTGGATTCTGGTCTAAATTAGTAATAAACAGATGTTAAGAAAATGCAAGCAATCCACTGGTGTGAGTTCAGTTGTTGTTGTAACTGTTGTTGTTGTTGTTTGTATTTACCATCCTCTGATCACTTGCTACTTACTAGCAGAATAGATATTTGTTGTTGTTATTGTGTTTTTTCCCTCCATTGGAATAAAATGCTTAGTTTGTGTGACTAAAAACACCCTAAATATAAGCAAATGTTTGTATCACTTTATTTCCCTTCGTATGTTACACATACAGGGACTTTGTTTTGGTCCACACATGCATGACATTACAAACAGACCAGACACATACATAGACTGTAAAGTTGTAAAAATGTTACAGAATAATATTAAAATTTGCAAAAATGTTAATGTCTTTACAGTTGTGCAAATAAGCATTATGTAACAGATGGGCCTCTGTGATACAGTAAGGAGGTTTGTTGTTTTAACTATGTACCGCCTAAAAAACAGCAACAGTTTCAATTTGAAGGGACATTTCTGCATAATCCATTTGTTGAGATGTCAACAAAGGCATTCAGAGTGTTTAGATGTGAAATGGTTCATTGTACTCACTAATTTATTTACAAGGGTGGTGAAAGGAACCAGAGGTCACAATGTCTACAACACAAATATAGCCATTTTGATCCCTTTCCAAAACAACAAGTAAAACTGGATGTGTCTTCTCAGTTTTTATATGTAATGTTGGTTGCCTTGCAATGCTGTGTATGTACGTATCTGCCACAAATGAATTAATATATATGTTTAGGATCAGAACTTGAAAACACTGCCAAAGGTGCCAAGCTGTGCATTCATAACCACTGCATGAAACAATTCTCTGTTAAGTGCACTTGAGAAAAACAAAAAAGCAGTGTTGTTGGCCTTACAAATTGACAATATTAAATACATGATTTTTCTTCATTTTTCTCTTGAGTAATTTCTTTCATAAAATGGACAATAAATAATGAAAGTGCATTTCAATGAATGAAAACTGTTTATGTTGAGCCAAAGAGCATCCCATCATCTAGTTCCTATCCCCACCACTGCGAACAGTAATGACTAGGTAAGTTGTCAGAGATCAGATATGTGAGCATAAAAACACTGCAAGAAATTGGAAAGAAATCGGTACCTATTTAAGGTTTTCCATAGAACCCTGTATCCGAGCCAAGAACCATTAAGCAACCTGAAATTTTAAGAATATACTTACAACCTGAACAGTCAGCATTTGGATAGTTTTTATATATCAGAGATCTGTAACTTTGTTCCTGCATATTGAGAAATAAGTATAACATGCAGCTAAAACATTTGCTCTTGCTCTGGATGGTTGACTTGCCCTGAGAACTTATGATGTAAAAAGAATGATAAATCTGTTTGGAAAGTGTTTTGATTCAGTATGGGGAACGTGCTGGAGTTTCACTTTTTGGCTGTAGCTCTGAGTACCTGCAGCAAGGTGACTGACCTGAAAGCAACAATACCACTCATGTTTTAAAAAAATGCAGTAAGCTTATGCTGTAACAACCAACTTCAAAGAAGAAAAGCAGTGCTTCTGTTATAGATATTTTTACTTATAGACTATCTTAGTGATCTTCAACTATTAGAAGTTAAGCAGGATAGAAAATTAAGTATTCTGGATTCTGGTCCAAATTGGTAATAAACAGATATTAAGATAATGCAAGCAATCCACCGGTGTGAGTTCAGTTGTTGTTGTAAGTGTTGTTGTTGTTCTTGTTTGTATTTACCATCCTCTGATCAAATTTTAACAGGCTTATTCTCTTATTTCATTGCTGGTATCTGCTCTGAGCTCTTCATATCATCCTGTTTTTTACTGTCTTTCCTATATCTAAAAGTAAAAAGATTTCTTGACAACTAGATCCATGCTCAGTTTTCACAAACTTTCCTTAACAGACGCTATTCAGTTTAAAGTGTCATTTTTTTCTCCCTCACACTACTCTGTATGTCTTTGTTGAAATAGTTGCAAGGAATGGGTTCATTTTGTAAAGCAACTCCAAAAGCAAGCCCCCTGAATGTTGAATAAAAAAAAGCTAGATTCGCAGTTGTACTTTCTTAAAGTGCCTGTGTGAGTGATGATGGGCTGTGACACGTCTGCTCTCAGTGAGTCACAAGCAGCCCGCCGTGCAGAACTGCCTTCATCCACAAACCATTAGTGCTCTCAACTGGCAACCACTCATCACGCTTGGAAAGGAGAAGGAGAACTTGCTACATTTCTCAACACTTTAGCACAGCAGAGTTTGTTTTGAAGCCTTGCAAAGCCTCGCACATGTTCAGAGTTCACAGTGTGCTTTTGTCCTCCTTGTGTCAAGGGTTCCTCTTTATTCCGCCTCAGTAAATAAAGGCATGGATGAATAGCACTTTGATGTCTGTCATTTTTCCAAAAGATCCATTAGCGTGAGGCCATTCTGGACCGCGGCTCCTGATTCTGATTTGATATCACCAGAATGGCTTGCGGAAAGTTGTATGAGGGCCCTATTAATTTCGATTAGTATCCCAAAGGCACAAATGTAAAAGCTTTCAAAGTTTACGAGCATGAAGTGAACTAAAGTGTATGAGAATGTGTACAAATAAATTTATTGTTTGGAAGGTGTTTATTGTTGATCCATGAATCAAAGTGAAGAGCCTTTCCTCTCATTAAAATAATTGAACCCATGACGGCGGCGATTCTTACTAAATTGGGCAATGCATCACTGAGGGACAATAAAACCTAAGCTGAACCATTTGTACATTTTGAACCAGAAATAAAGAAGTCTTCATTCTTCAAAGAAACAGAGATCAGGGGGGATTAATGGTATGTTCCTCCTCTGTCTGTCTGGGCCTGTGTTGTCTTGTTTTCCTTTATGTATTCAGCCAGTGGTTTGATGATGACGCAGGGCATATGTGTGAGGTGCAAGACAAGGACAGAGTTGCATGGTTCTTGTAGAGGCACATCAGAGGGTAGAGGGGACCAGCGTCTCCCTTTGGCCCTAATGACCCTGCACTGTGCTGATATGCGTCTGGGCTAATAATGGCCCTTTGTACCTTTTTCTATTATTCCTCCCCGCCGAGGCCTCCAGCTATTCTGTAAGCCTGGTGCTGCGGTTGGGCACAGCCAAGACAAAGCCTTTCTTAAGAGGGGAAAAGGTTCAAATGAGCACAGCCCCCTAAATTATTGAAAAAGAGCACTTGCCTGAAGCACTGTGTAAATGAGCCCAGTCACTGTACATATGCACAGGGCTATCTCCACCCTGCTGCATTAAGGAGAATATATACCAATGCTGGGACAGTGAACAAAGGAACTTCAATGATTCAGCCTCCATAGCTTTAAGACTGTACATCCTAACAAGGCTGGTCTGCAATAGCGACGTATCGCCGTTGCGGTAACAAAACCTTCAAACTGTAAATAGGAGGAAAAGTGTTCTTAACTTTAGTATTTTGAAGGGGAATTCCACCAGTGTATCAAAACTTATGCAAAATTTAATCACGGATATAAACAAAGTCATTCAGAGTGGTTTGATGCAAAATGGTTCATTGTAGAGAAACAAACTCAGAATTCATCACAGTGGCCGTGTTGGGAGCAAAGGGTCAGAATGTCTACAGCACATTTTGTTTACTACCCAACCTGCACATCTTCTGAGCTTTATGGTTAATGTTGATAATGGTAAATCCGTGTTAAATTTGAAAAAAATTGAATACAATTTGGGTTACTATTTTGCTTTACAACACCCTGCTCACACCTCTCCAGCATAAATTGCTTTTAAAAAATACAATGTGGCCAAAAACTATCATAAGACAGTGTCTCAGGCAACAATCAACATATTCAGAACAGCTTCATGTACTAGCTTTCTGTGATGTCAATCTTTTTGGCATTAAATGCTTCAGCCTAGTTCTTATCACTATGAATAGAATAATGTAATTATGTAATTTTGGACTTTTACTACTGGTCTGTTCATCTTAAAATGTTCAGACATTGTAAAGGGCAACTGGCTTTTAAAAGAATAATAAATAAATAAAATATGTTATAAAGTTTTGCTCTGACAGCAACAATTTTCTAAAATTAATAAGCCAGGAGAGGCCATAAGTGACTGCA
The DNA here is from genome assembly GCF_015220715.1 of Pygocentrus nattereri. NCBI lineage: Eukaryota > Metazoa > Chordata > Actinopteri > Characiformes > Serrasalmidae > Pygocentrus > Pygocentrus nattereri. The sequence goes on along the minus strand of NC_051220.1, from coordinate 31,501,262 downwards.
TTATCACAGGTAAGGGTATTCTTAGGTATGGCACGAAGGGTCAGCCAACATCAAATATGACAAAATACACAATTTTTCAGAAAACAATATAAGTTATTATGAATAATAATTGACGCCAACAAGTATTCCACCAAGAAATGTAGTTCCTTTAGGGCATGGTATTGTTACAAAGCATTCCTGTACTGCTGAATTAGGAGAAAATTGATCGGTCACCCATCACCGTATATTGCTGTCATTTCATGATCTGTTCAACTTTTTGTCATATAACAATGAACATATCATAACATAGCACTGTTTAATGCAAAAACCTTTGTGTGTAAGTCCTTTTGGTCTCCAAATTACCACCACAAGTCTTACACAGCACCAGTCCATTGGCACCCCTCTTACCACACTGGGGCTGAATATCAAATAACTCCCTCCTCCCTGCATAGTGCATTGCATAAGAATTTAAATACTGCATCCTGCAACTGAACAACGTTTAATACAGCTATTAGTCATTTGGGATCTAGCCCTATCCATATGCGACTTCAGAATATCAGAATTTACATATCACACTATTTAGGGAGCTGTTTGAGATGCCTGGATTTGAAACACTTGTATAGAATTACTATATATATATAGTAGGAAAAGGTCATATATTTATCAACTGAACAAAACCATTTTATTCAGTTCTTTAAAGTTAACTTTTGTAAAAATAGGTTTATGTAACACCAACAAGTGTTCCATTCTTGTTTCAAGCCATAGAACCTTTTTTGTACTATATTAGACTCTTTTTTGCTAAGTGAGTGCTGGGCAGGAACTCAACCATACGAATTTGGACATTATGTCATGTTTGAACAAACAAACAGTTTGAACTATGGATGTTCTCCTGATGAATGCAGAAAATGGAAGAATAGCATTGTGCAAGTATTTGCGGGTCTGCATTCTCGACACATTCAGTCCACCGAAAAATTTCATCATCCGCAAACCGCAGGTCCTGTGGCCTGTCAGAATGATTTGCCTCAGTATGTGAGTACAAAAGAATGCAGTCATTAAAACTTTTAGCCTGCTTACTTCACCTGCATCATGTCAAGCAAGAGAGCACTCTTGCCCTTCAGTGCGCTCTTTCTCTCCCCTGTTCATCCACTAAGGATCCAACCTGCTTGTGCTCTGTGCTCTACTGTTGATGAAAGTCAGGTTGGAGTGTCCCACAATAGGTGATTATTGATCTGTTTTAGCATGCTGTTGGAAGCAGGCCTGCAGCAGACTGCCTTAGCTGTGCTGTTTGTTGCCCCTGCTGTGATGGAGAAGATAAGGGAGGATCGCTTACACTGGGCAGGCAGAGAGGGCAGCTCCGGCCTGACAGCATCTCAGGGTCAGAGCAGCGCCAATGTCAGTCAATCACAGAGAGGGCTTCATGGTAGTGCTTCTGAAAACGATTGGAGGGAGAGAGAATATATAGTCTCTCTGTCTCTCTCCCAATCATTATATATATTTATGGACCTGTCTGCCTGATGCTTTGTGGCTTATGGGAGTGGATTTTGAAACTTGTTTATATGTCCTTTTTACAGAAAATATTCTGTCAGGTGTTGCCTTTGCTTAAGGGTTAGCTGTTGTATTCCCATATACAATTCACAGGACGCCTGTTTGGTAGATGCTAAAACAGGAACAAGTCTTTTTGGCGAGTTAATTATTTGTTATGTGGCTCACATATCACAGTTTGGCATTCTGCAGATAAACAGCTACATGCAGTCATTAGTGGGAGTTTAGTGTTTTCCTTTTGCTGTCAAGCCTTGAAAATCCTGCTTCTGAGGACATATAGAGAAAAAATAGAGAAAATCATGTCCACAAATGGATGATACAGTCAAGGCAGATTGTGTGTACATATGTAACTATTCTCCCTGGAACTGTATCACAGTTTTTGGTTTATCACAGTTTTTAAAAAACCAAAAGTGCAGATAATATAGAAGATAAGGCTGCAGAAGAAGAAATGCCCATGCGATCATGGAGAAATAGAGAAGGGATTAGGATTAAAGGCCATAATTCATAATCCGACAACAATGATATTATTCAGGATTTAAACATCACAGAGTTGCTCAAAATCTCTTCTACCCAGACACCCACAACACTCTCCTCACCCGCCTCCATTCCACCATTCCATCAAGTTCCATCAAAGTTCTGTCAAAAGGCCCACACATACTAAGCGTACAGCAAATTTCACATTCAAAAAGGACTTCATTTAATTGCTCTTTTTTTCCTTTTCTTCTTTTTTGGTGTCAAACAAGATATGAAGTGCTTTTACTTCTGTGTCATTGTACAGTGGTGGTGATAGAAACCAGGCGTCGCATGTATGTGACACAAATATAGCCATTCAATTTACTGTTCAAAACCACCAGTGAACCTACACATGTCTGCTGAGTTTATATATGTAATGTTGATGATGGTAAAATTGTGTGAAATCTGGTAAAATACGTTTTCTTTGGAGACTATTTTGCCTTACAGCGCTCTGCATGTAACTCTGGCACAAATGGATCTAAAATGCATTTTAGAGCTCAGTCTTCTCTCAAAACTATCATAAATCAATGTCTCAGTAATGAATCTGATAGCATTTCATGTAATTGTTTGCTGTGAATTTGCTTTTAGAGGCATTGAACACCTACGGTGTCTGCTTCCTATCACCTCCACTGTCGTCCTTGTGAACAATTCTGAATCGGTTTCTTTGGAACTGAGCAATTCACACCAAACCACTTTGAATGACTTTGTTTAAATTTTTTCAACATTTATTTTTGTAGAATTTATGTAGAATTCCCCTTTAAGTTTGGAATCACTTGTCATAGTAATGATTGTTCCTATTAAGTAACAATTTACATGAAATTTTTAAACTATATAAAAACACAAACACTAGAAGGCATATTTCAAAAGTTTTATTCAATATGTCACAGTTTGTGGGAAAATCCTGAATTTTATTAAATGATACAATATACAGTAACTATCTATTTATAGTCATTTCATGTCAAGTAAACTACTTTGAGATTTGATCCCTGCTTTAAAAAAATGTGTCATTCTGGATGTTAATTTAATTTTATTATAACTTTGTTCTAGATGTTAAACTGCTTCCTTCTGCAGCTCCATGACATAATACATATTATCCACAACTCAACATGTTCAACATTCTGCACACATCTAAAATGTATAGTTTTTCTACATACCATTTGAAATCTGTGCATCATGCAGTTCTGAACATTACAACTATTTTATATGTACCTGCAGTTAAACAGTATTATGGGATGTAATAGCAACTGAGAATTTTAAAAAATGGAAAAAAATGTAATTTGTGTTATACTCTTTAGTGAAGACGGTGTTGTCAGAAATGAGTTTTTATTAGTGTAAGGTATTGATGTTGAGTTTTTGTTTACATTTGTGCAAATACTCTCTGTAAAATTTAAAAATGATTCCCTGATATATTCTGTGCAAATACAGACCAAGACAGTGAATTGTCTTTTTTTTTTAATTGATTTTATTGTAATTTATATTGTGCATTATTTAGGATTAAAAGTAACATTTAATAGTCTGGTAAAATAAAGAGTCTTATGACTTATGGCTACTGAGTTGTGTTACTTTTGCAGTTATGTAAAACTACAGGATATTGCTCTATGACTGTATGATGTTCATTACAGTTTATTACCTGATACAAGTTACAGTAATCTTGTGTACACAATATAAAGGGTAACTAGATTTTTCAAAAAGTAAAAAAAGACAAAAATGCTGTCCAATGAAAAACAAGTATATTAACTTTACAGCAGAAGGCAAAAAGAATCTTACCTTTCAGTGTAAGTAAATGCAATGAAATATTTACACAATGTAAAGGATAAACAAAAATAAACAAAAATGGAGGAACATGGTTTTCAGAGGACAGTGACGATATGCAAATTAACTAGTAATAGGTCTGCAATTTAAGGAGGTAAATAAAAATATGAATATATATATATATATATATATATATATATATATATATATATATATATATATATATATATATATATATATATATGACTGTCTGCAGAGCAGAAGTAAAAATAAGAATGACTGATTTTGTATAATTAATAATTATATCATGTCAGTATAAAACATTGATATCTATAGTTATTTAGCAGTATATTTTTTAATAAACTATTTTGTAGTGCTGGTTTTACAAATGCTATCATGAGTGTAGTATGCTGTTGAAGGGGGCAGGCCATGGTAGGCTAATGCATGCTCGACCTGCCAGTTCACCACTTGCTCCAGAGGCAGAAGTGGGAGAACCTGCAGAGCTTGAAATGCAGATCAGAGGAGCACTGAGGAGTGATGACAGCTGTCATATCTCTGTGATACACCAAAAGGAGAGAGATGGGGCAAGAGAGGCAACAAAAAAGGAGAAGCAGCAACTCTTACACTTAAGTGCTGAAACTATCAGGATTCGGCCACAGAGAAACACCCTGCTCAGCATAAAAAACGACAGACGAAGAAATAAATAAGGCTGGTGAGAGTGACCACTTGTGAGGATACGACGCTGCAGGGGAGACTAACTCCTTTGTTTAGATGCTAATGTGCTGCTGTGATGGCAACTATGCAGCAGCGGGTCCTCTCTGCTTTGATGCTCACTATCCCTGCATCTGCTTACACTGGAGATCAATCAGATAGCACAGCAGACATGCTTTAAGAGCAAAGCTAGCCACACAGGCTGACCTAAAGGCATTGAAGATGCATTAACATGCTGTACGCATGTACGTAAAGAATGTCAGCATAAGCTATAAGCTATGGAATTCAGATTTTGTGCTGCAAAAACAAAAAGATTTGGAATAACTGAGTGGTTCAAGGAACAAAGCTTTCACTATTTTTATTCTAGAAAAACAATGAAATCACAACTTACCTGTATAAAAATACTTTTTTAGAACACATTACCCCTAAACGACCAGGTCCAGCTTTGTTTGACATGTTAGTCTTTTTCAGCACTAGCAATGATGCTTTAGACCTGAAAGCCCTCTAAAACTAGTATCTTCCATGCTTAGGAATGCTGTGCAAGGGTCACTTGCATATTGAAATTGGGGTCAAAGAGAATAGAGGTAACTCAAGTAATCTGGCTGAAAGAATGGACATGGACATGTCAGGGTGGAAGTGAGGAAAACATGCCAAGCAAGTGGCAGAGTGTTCTCTGGTTTCATTTTAATAGCTCCGTCCGATTTTTCTCCTCTTGCACTAACCGTGGCAGGGCCCATTAAGGACCCTCTACAGAATGTGTAAACCCCTGCTATTAAAACCACAATTTGCACTGTCAGCTCCTATGAGCCGAATCTGCAGCAGCCCCTCAAAGCCCTCAGCGTGCAGCCTTTTTTTCCCTTTTGTAGCAACTTTGAGGCCACAATAACCATCATCAGTTAAAGCCGGCAGATCCATTACATGTTTTCTGCTCCTGCAGCCCTGCATTAAGCTAATATTATCTATTCCCAGAGTGCCCTGGCCTTTTGCACAGGCCATCAATTATTAATATCGCAGCTCACAGCTAATGTTTGCGCTGAATTATTTAAATGCATCTTCATTTATCAATAAACATAAATGTTAAACAAAGAGTCATGATGAAGAGTGTGAATAATGCCATAAAAGTTTACGAGAGAACCCAGAACGAGTGTTTTCACTGACTTATCGACACAATATGTAGTCATCATCTCCTCCTGAAAGCAGAAATAAAGAACAGAACTCAAAAGTATTTTGAGTGGTAGAGATGGAAATGAAAATGGCAGTATGTATGCAATCAATGACTATTACTTTAATTTTAAATACAAATGTTAAGTTTATATTGTACTGTAGTTTGTATTTGTTAAGATTTCAGAGGTGGCAATGCCCTAATTATACCATTTACTATTGTCTGATATAGGCTGTGTGGTATTACAATGAGGTCTCTCTGATATGAGTCATGAAAACATGATTAAAATGAATAGCCTGTTATTGTCTTAATGGCTTTATTTACTTCAGTGTTTTAATATTATTTCTTTGCCAGTTTTGGCATCGTAGTTATGATTTCTTATTTAAGATTTATTCGATTAATTTTGAAAAAAGCAGAAACTATAGCTTTTAAACTAGCAAAATGAACTGATCATAACCTAATGTTTTAAAACAAAACATTAAAATAAAAAGCCTGGAGACGAGACGGTGTGTGTGGATTATGGTACAATTATGTTCCCTGACTAAAGGTACTGAGGTGTACCCCTGAGAGTACCGCCCCAGTAACAAGAGGGGTACTGCCCCAGTGACAATTTCATTTTTTTTTTCTTTTTCTGAGAGTGCAGGATTGCCCTCCCTCCCCCACATCAATCAGCATGATGCTGGCCAACATGGGCACCTGTTAGCTAATGTAACAGAAATGACAGTTAGCATACTCCTCCGAGCATATTGAGCCTTGCAATGATATTGCATTGGTTCTAGTTAGAAAAGATACAGTGGCTCTTCATGTAACTCTGAAGAAACACATGCCTTCTTCTGCTTTACAATTCCATCAGATTAGTTCAGCACTGTTTCCCTTTCACATTCATGATTATATTTAGGCCTTATTATTATTATTATTATTATTATTATTATTATTATTATTATTATTTAAACACTTAAACATGGCATTCTCCAGGGTATCATTACTGCTGAATACACGCAGAGTGAGAAGGAAATGAAAGTCTCTCTCTGAGATGTCCAACCTGGTGAGAGAAGTAATGAACAGGGCCTCTGTTGCCTGCGCACTAAAAGAGAGGCTTATCCCGTGTGAGGTTTTGACAAATGGGCAAAGCCATGCAAAAGTCAGGCCTGTCCCTATGCAAACACGCTTTGGGCCATTATGGATGACCTGTGCGGGAAGAAATAATACAAGCCCTGCGGGTCCTTATGAATCTCAGCTGGTGTTGCCTGACGCCCAGTTTTACATACCGACGCCATGCTATTTCCATTGAGGAATGAGGGGAATGCCCTCTTCCCAGCTTCAGCCTGGGCTACCTGACAGACAAGAGGAAATAACAACATAGACGAATGCAGGTAGGGATGGTGATGGTAGACTGAGAGACTGAGGAGCATTGAGGGAACAGTCTCTCAACACACTCCAATCATATCTACAAAGGAAAAATGCAAAGAACAAGAGTCTATGAAGCAGAAATTTTAGTCAATGCTGAGAACACTTGGCCTTTAGTATGAACAGTATGCTGTTCTGTGTTGTTATTGGTGTGGTTAAACAGTAAAAGCCTTTCCATCTTGACTGAGGCAGATCAGGTATGTAACTCCAGGTGGGACTACACCTCCACACGACCATCTGACCACCCCTCAGCCATCTTCTTTCAAATGTTTAGGAAACAAGGCTAGAATGCCTCATCAGCACGCCCCAGCCTGCCACCCTTGACAAAGTGCTGAATGAATGATTTCAGGTTTCAAGTGAGGAGCTTTCACAGCTAATTAAGCTGCTGATGGGTGTTCTTATGAGCAGGGGAAGTGTCTGCCAGATCACAGGCAAACAGGCCAAGTTACATCAGTCCTGCTAGTCCAGACAGCAGCACCGTGGGTGTGACATCACAGTCTGGAGGTACATAGGATGTGTTCTTGGGCCTGTACTGTGGTGTCCTTCAGCTCTCCTTTCTCTTTACCTTTAAGGATGAGGAAAAATTCAGTGAAGGACCTGGATATCTTTTGCACGCAAGTGTATCAGCATTGCACCCTGAGCCTGACGATCCACGGATAAGATTTCCTCCAAAATAAGGGCCTTCTGCTGAAACAGATCAGGCCCCTCTGGACAAATGACTCAGTGTAGCACACCATTAAAATTCAGTGCTGCACAACCACGGGTTGGAGCATGCAGTAAGAAGTGAGCAGTCGGCCTGTAGCACTGGTGTCAGATTGTTTTCATGTTAAAATAATTGTTTTTAGAGTTTTAGAGATGTGTTTTGTGAACCTGAGCAAAAGTCAGAGACCATTCATTTCCAGTCAAAACAACCATCAAGTACAAGTGATTCATTTTTCAGGACATAATTCTATGAATATTAGATATATTAGATATATTAGATATAAGAATGTACCTTATGCACTTGCATAAGGTACATTCTTAAAAACAGAGTCTGTCAGGAGATACTGCAACACTACGGGTCTGAAAGGATTTGTAGCTGCCAGGAAGCTGTTACAGGGAAAAGGAAATGGACAAAAAAGAATTAAATTTCCAGATCAAACAAAGAAGCTGGTGGTGTTCTCAGAATAATGGACTGACCACCCCAGAGTCCAGACCTCAATGTCACTGAAAGTGTTTGGGATTACTTGGATTGTGAGAAACAGAAAGTGTAACCAACTAATACTAAGACTGAACTTTTGAGGTGTGAAATAATATCCCTGTAGACTTCTTTGAAAGCTTGAAAGCAAGTATTTTAAAAAGAATAAAAGCCGTAATAAAGGCAAAGTGTGGACACAATGAATAACTAAAAGGTTTGTTATTACTGTTCTTTCCTTTTTTCCTGAAATAATATATTTATTTGCTGTTTTTAATAGAAATTTAAAAAATGAAGAGTGTTCTCTAAAATATGCACAGTCCTGTATGAAATAAAACCCACTGCAATTCCAGCTACAAAATTATGTTATGCAACCACAAGGACAAAAAAGCATCATGTCCTTGCATTATTGTATGAATTGTGAATGAGTATTTTAGTGTATTCACCAAGAAATTTTACCATAAAATCATTATTTACTTATTACCTTGATAGCTAGTATTCTGCCTGCACTAGCTTCATTTACCTGTGATCCACAATTTTCTGTCTTGTTCTTTTCCCTTTAGAAGCCTAACAGAGGTAAATCTGTATAGAAATAACAAGTTAGACACAGTTAAAAAAATCTAAGCTGAAAAACATCAGAATACTCCTTGAAGATCGTTATTATAATAAAAAACCCACTGGCAACACACTTATGGAGATGAGACTTTTTAAATGCCTAAATAGCTCTAGCAGAATTAAGCTGTGAAATTCTCCAGAAGCTGGCTGTTAAGCAACATTTAAATATGAGCTAATCATCCCCGCTGTAAATTTCCCTGACGCCTGGCTCTCCTGCTGGGAGGTCAGGGACTGTGGGGGTTGATGTGGCTGATTCACTCCCGAGCCAAAACGATCACAGCACACTCACAAAGTACGCCATTAACAGTCATCAATGGCCGCTCAGGCCTCTCATACGCTGCTAGTAACTCGATCTCTGCCACGCTGAAAGCAGGGACCTCATTTGTTGGTCTGCGGGTCAGTCTTTATTTTCTCTAGCTTGCCACCCACACCGGGCGTGTGGCTTTCTGTGGTTTAAGGACTAGGGCCTGGGTGATGATGGACTGTACCAGACAGAGGACTTTATACTGTACTTACGGCAAACCTTAGGCTCTCATGATGGTATTTGTGGCTATGATGATGATGAATGTGTCTGCTAACATAATGGCAATCTTCGTATCCACTGCAAATATAATAAAATAGTTTTAACACTATGTTATCTGAGAAAATGTGTTCCTTATTCCTAATAATGTGTTCCTGTTTAGACTGCATGGGATCTTTGCATCAGTGGAGCTTTGATGCAAAAGTGCTTTGCTAATTCATGTGAAGCTTGAGGCTATGCAGTTAAATAACATTGCAAAGACAGGAAAGCCATTTAAGAAAGCCAAATAAGAACACGCTAGTCATAATTGACTCTTGACATTTTTAATCATTAGTGTCAGAATGCTGAAATTGTCTGATCCCTGGACAATGTAACCTGGAGTTGTTGAGGATGCCTCCTCTTAATTGGTTGTCCTCTTTCTGGCACAAAGCGTCTCATGCATATGCAAAGTATTTCATTAAGACAGATAGAGGGATTTTGCTGGCTACTGCTAAAATGGAGACATTTACACAATTTCTACAATTTGGGAGTAAAAGAGCTAGCCTCCAGCATTTTCATAACAGATGTTTCATTTATATACATTTTTTTCTTATTTGTGACCTTCTGCACGGTACAGACTTGAAAATATGGAATGTTATACAGCTAGATTTTTCTGCAATTTTAAATAAATTGTCCATTATCAATGGCAAGTAAAGACACAGCTTACCATTTACTGCAGTACTCATCACAACACAACAGACAAAGCATTTTAATCATTAAGCCAATAAGTAAATAAATAAAATTAGCTGATTATTTTTGGCGTTCGCTGTATGCTTCTGTATCTTTATGCTCTGACCAGGGCTCAGAAACTGAATAGTAAATCAGTTGGTTCACTCGGAGCAGGACCTGTGTTTTCATGTTTTCATTATTGCCTTCTATTCCTAACGTAACGTTCTTAATCCAGATAGATTCAAATGAAAAAATCAGTTACTTCTTTCCCTTTAACATCCTGTATATAGACCTAATGTAATTAAATAGTAGATCTGCAATGCTATTAGACCTGGCAGTTGTATTTTACGCAGATTTCTTTTATTTATGATTGTGAACAAATGAATTGCTCCTCCCTAAAGCTACAAAACAGCTAATAATAATCTTTCAGAGATTGCTATAATCAATCTATGCTCATAGAGTTTGCATATTCCCCAATAAAATGCATAGATATGCTAGCTGGCTAAATGGTTTCTTGCATCATAACTAACCAACAAAACTGTGTGAAAGTGTGTGGGAAAACACAGAGGACATTCAGAGCTGTTGTCTGCTTTTATGCTGTGATTACAAAATTAATCTATAAAACATTTGGGAGTTTGGGGTAATAAATGAAAAGCTTATAGGCTACATGGAATGAAGTAATAACAATGTTAATGGCCAATACACACACACACACACACACACACACGCTTCTCCCTCAGGGTCACTGGAGCCTATCCCAGCAGTCATCGGGCAGAAGGCAGGATACACCCTGGACAGATCGCTAGTCCATTGCAGGGCAGAGAGACATGCACATTCACACCTACAGGCAATTTAGCATGCCCAGTCAGCCTAACTGCACTGTTTTTGGACTGTGGGAGGAAACCCATGCAGACACGGGGAGAACATGCAAACTCCACACAGATAGGACCCCAGTGGAATCGAACCCAGGCCTTTTTTGCTGTGAGGCAACAGCGCTACCCACCACGCCACCGTGTCGCCTGTTAAAGGCCAATAGAGATTTCAAATTAACATTTTTTTTGTCCAGCTCCTAGCAAAACACTTTTCATTTCCAGTTTTGATTTAATTCCCCAAACCAGTTCTGAGCCCCAGTTCTGGTGTTCTCCTTACTCCCTAAACATAGACTCCTTTAGTGCAGCAGTAAGCTGGAAAGCCATGCAGTCGTTAACAGTAGACCAGGAGCAAACCAATTATATAAGAAATCACACTTTCAGTCAGCGGTGAAACAGTTTATTAGGAGAAACAGTTTGAAATTATAAGTATTGTGTATTTCTAATGTGACTGAAATAGCAAAAAGGTTTTTTTTTCACAGTGAAAATGTAGCAACGTGAGCCATGGATCAGCACCTACAGTAGACTGTTGTGATGTATGGGACTGCAGCAGGCAAGCTTCTCCCAAGGCTCTCTGGAACACATTGAAGACATGCGAGAAAAACAATGGCCGATGTAATACGATGAAAGATAAATCTATCTCATTAATCCTTTATTCTCCCAGGCTGGGAGGCACATCTAAGGAAACAAGCTACATTGTCATCCTGTGGAATATTTCACACAGATGGGCTGAAGGAGGGTGGGGTGGGGGCGTGGGCTGGGGGTGTCAATATGTGCATGATTAGACAGAGCAGAACTTACCAGAAGAAGAGAGAGATTAGGATGATGATGCTTTCATTAAAAATGATCAGCGTTGGCTTTGTATTTGTGGAAAAAATGCCTTTCTATTCATTTTGATAGGCTCACAGTAATCTTGCACATAGAGAGGATCTTTCCCGCTAAATACAATGGTGACCATGTGCAGGTTTTCATTTTATGAAGGCAAATATAAGAGCGTTAATGTGTGACTTTACTGTTTCCAATTTGTTTCTCAGTAGGGGTTTAGTAGCATAGATTACAAAAAAAAGGTTAAATAGATGGTTGGAGGTTACGTGGTTTTTACCTGCAAAAATTACAGAAGGGCCAAGAAATGCCACTGCAGTCCTACTGAACAAAAGCCTCTGATTCTGTGCAGCTGAGGAGTCCATAAACCAGTTGAAGTGTATATAAACATTTTATCAGCCTGGGAGGCCCCATAGAGAGGTTAAGCAGAGTGTGAGCATAGCTCAGTAATGACCAGCCCTCTGCAGCCCCTCTACACAGACTGGACTGAGAAATAAAGACCGCATTCATTAGTTCATTCAGGGGAAAGTTGGAATTTCATTCGTATGTTTTGATATTGTAGCTGCATTACAATTATGACATTTCAAACCATGTTTTCAAATGAGCAGAAGGGTAAAAGTTATAGGGCAGTAAAGGCCTCTGAGTGAGTGAGCAATTTACTTAGCTTATGTTCAAGGGTCACTTTCAAACCTCCAGTCACATGTGTACATGCTTAGCGTTCTCCTTGAAGTGTGTTAATGCAGTTTTTCTGCATAACTTGGAAGCAGAGGTGATTCTGAGACCAATATTGGGAGGCTAAAGTCTACATACACTAATTATTTTTAAATGTAAAAATAGGTGGAATAGTACTCCTGCAGTTAGAGTTCCTGTATATTAATGAATTGAACATTAAAATTTAAGCAGAAAAACAATATTATTAACAGAAATAATGTCAAGTATTATCATTTCTTTCCGTTTGTTTTTTCATTATTTATGACCGAAATGGTAACTCTGACTATAAAATCCAAATGCAAAGGTAAATATTGGCAATATTGATAAGAAAATATGTTCTTATATGAAGTCACTGAATGGTATGCTTTAAGTAGTGGTGGGTAATCCAGGTTCAAAAAGTAAAAACCCTCCCCAGGATTTTGTTCCAACTGCCTGAACACCTTTGCTGCTGGTTTGAGCAAATTAGAGAAGTCAAGCAGTTGGAACAAAATCCTGGAAAGGGTTTTCACTTTTTGGACCTGGATTATCCAGCTCCGGCTTGAAGTGGCAGACCTTTTCTAACAAACCAATGCTCCATGTATGTATGTTTTGTACCATAGACAGACCACCACCACGTAATATTAATAGAAGTAAAAACTATTGTGAGTAGCTGAGCAGCTGGCTGAGCACTGCTGCACACTGACCGGTTGGCAGTTTTTCACCACAGTCTTCTCTCATGCAGCCACTCTGTTTTAGGTTACATTATCAATGCAGTAAGACAGGCATGGGAGACTTTGTGGGAAAGTCACTCTCAGAAAATGTTTAATCAGTAATATAAGCTGTGGATCTTTTGCAACATCTTGAATCTCTCCGCATATATCTCACAAATTTTCCAAATGAAGGAATGACATGTCCACCGTCTACCCTTATTTTGCTACTGTGATTGGAGATGGGGTGTATTAAGATGTTGTCTTAATCAGAGAACTACACTCTTTTAAAAAAGTGTTCTACTATTGTTCCAAGCTTGTTACATTCTTTTTTGGTGCTATATAGAACCATTTGCAAACAGTTTCTACATAGAACCATTTACAACACATTCTCCATAAATCTGAAGAACAATTTCACCCTATGCAAAAAACTATATAAGCATGAAATGGTTCTGGTTCTCTATAGAACTATTCCCTTTACTAAAAAACTCTTGAGGAACCATTAAATTATCACAGGGGGTTGCTGGAGCCTATCCCAACGGTCACTGGGCAGAAGGCACATACAGACACAATGTTTTTTATAAGTATTTTTTCCTATACATATTCCTGAATAAAATATACTTGAAGTGCTGATTATTGTATTTGCCCCATGATCATCCTGGTCCTGAATATTAATTACATATTTACATTGAAATCCTCTTAATTCGTGTTTCAATAACAAAAATGCTTTCTAGAAATAAACACCTTTTAGCTTATAATGTACTAAAAGTTCTCTCCCCTATTTTTGTGTAGCAATGTGCACTACTCCACTCTGTGAAGCAGTAAATGAAACAAGACAGCACAGCAAAGCAAACTGATTACAAATTCAATTACTGTGTCTCTGAATTCATTTGAGACGTAGGCGGATATCTGATACACTTTCAACCTCAGAGATTTTTCCTTTAGATATGGACTCTGGATTATAGGGCCTGAGTTTGTGCTAAGACTGAGCTCAGTCCTGATGAAACACAGGCTTGAAGAAATTAAAGCACATATTGCAAATGCATGATTGCCTTAGAGATAAATTCCAAAATAGATTTTTAGTTCATTTGCATATACAACATAAGTACACCTGCACACATGCAGACACACATAAGGAATGTGTAATGCTTCCCACAATGTTAGTGAAAAATCAGATTTTCCTCTAATCCCAAATGTAATTCATTAGTCAATACTGTAACACGGGGGAGCGAGGAGGGGGACGCATATGCTGAGATAAGCGACTTTTATTGAGGGCAAATGCAGGGTCGTGTTCATGACAGTCCAGTTTCAAAGATCCAACACGGAGCGAATGAGGGACAGACATGACGAAATACAAACAAATCCAATCTATACAAACAGCACGTCAGAACAGGCTTACAAACTATTCAAACATGAAACATCAAACATCATACAAAGACCAACCAAAACTAGGGGCAAACACAGGGCCTAAAAACAGGGATGACAAGGGACAGGTGGGAAACAGGTGAAACAAATCAGGGGTGGAGTCACAAAACAAGAGGGCAGGACTAAAAACCAAAACAAAAGCACATGGACAGGACTGGGAAGTACAGGAGCACATGGAGGAGTGGGAGGAGCCAAGTGTGCGAAATACAAACAGACAGACCAAATTTAAGCTTTGAGATATGCGCTGCCATAATGTACGTTTTGTCTATTTTAATACATAAAAGTTTTATATAACGTCAGATTTCATGCAATGTCAGAAACCACATAAGCAAGTCTTTTGTACTTTAGTCTCACAAGCTGTACTTATGCTCTTCAGAAGAGCTGGTGCATTTTGTTGTTTAACATGGCCTAGAGCCTCTTACTTTGACAGGAAAGGGCTGTTGGACTGTGATCTACAGACTTTTGTTTTTGTGTGATATGCACAAAGTTGTATGGATTGAATACAAGCTAAGTCACTAGCTAGCGAATTCTTCAAAGAAAATTCTTGAATTAGTCTTAAACATGCTATGAAATTCCCTTTATTTGAACTGAGCAACCCTCTGAAATACTCATCAGAGAACACAACTGCTTGTTTATTCGCTTGTTTGTTCGCAATCAGATTAATCCCAGTGCATGGAAGTATGTATATATAGATATCTGGATGAAGAGTTTAAGTTAAAGTTTTAAGATATCGTTTTTCAGTTTTTTACATCATTTGAAAATGCCTGTTGCCCTTTACATTGAATGTAACTTTCATGAATGGACCAAAGGAAATGGGCCACAATTACTTGCTAAAAAGTCTAGCTCCATTGACTTACATTGAAATTAATGTTTTTTTCTTCTCCTGTAAAGCTACCATTTTGGACATATGAGGTTTTGTTCCAACAGCAGCGATAGACTTTTCACTCCCAGCTGAATGCAGTCCATATACAGAAACTTCAAAACCGGCCTGTTTTGAATTTACTGTTTTTGTAATGTCATGGAAAACATTTACATATATCCATCTTTTCAGCCTATACCAGTTTGCTCATTCATGCTGGTGTGAGGAGTGTTTCAGCCCAGCTTTTTGAATAAGCCACAATATGCATAACAAGACAGGCAATCAGAACAAAGCTCATTTACATTTACCAGTCTTAAAGGTACAATAACAAAAACAGCTTGATTAATTCAAAGGGCCAAAGAGAGGTTGTAAGATCAGTGAATAAATTACAATTGTTTTTGGTACATAACCATGTAAACATTATGAGTATACCTCAAGGAACAAGATCAAATTCGAGAACAATGTTGGATATGGACCCTTTATCAACTCACAAACAACTATAATAAGGAAAATGTTTAATGATGTAGGCATTTTTGATGTAGGTAGTTTTGTAGAATGCTACCTGGTGATCATAAGCTCATTATTTAGTAGCTACAGTAGACTTGTAGTGCCGATGCAACAAAAGGAAAAAAGCAAATGTTGGACAACAAAGTTATAATTACTGATTGATTGTAATTAAGATAAAGGGGAAACATTACATTGTACATTACATTTTTTGCCATGTTATTGTGTGAATCCTCTTGAATTTTCAAAGCAGAATCTTTTATGCACACATGCACTCATCTAGTCCACCCTTCTTCATTATGCACAATTATCTTATCAATCCACATAGCACATCACACATGAAAGCCCTCTTTGTCTTAAGTTTTATGGTCTTGGCCCTGCTTAAAATCATCTCACTGCTTGCTTTGAACTGGAATGGTAGATTTGGAGGAGATGAGTCCAGCAACGCACAAAGATGAAGCGCAATGCCTGTGTTGACAGGTAAAGTGCTATTACTAATTTATTTCCCTCCTCTTAGTGCTGGCTAAGAGAGGAAGAAGCGGCGGCTGGGAGAGCAGCCTGGATGTCAGTGCTGTCAACCCTTCATTTCACCTGTCAGCGTGGTGACTGACGTACAAGCGCTTGTTTGCCCTTCCTGTGGTCTTCTCCTGCGTGTCCTGACAGGCGGAGGGCTCTGGAGCAGCACACTTCGCCTCCTGCTACAGTAGATCTCTATTCCATACACACACACACACACACACACACACACACACACACCTCGAGAGGCATCATTTACTTCTATGAAACAAAACCAATAGATAGACAAAAGAAGGAAAGGAAGGAAAGCTATGATATTTGCCCATCATGAGTTGCTGCTACTGAGGAGTCAAATTATACAGTTTCTCAAATATCATAAATGAGTTATTATCTTCCCCGCGACCCTGACAGAGAAGCGGCTTAGAAAATGGATGGATGGATGGATGGATGGAGTTATTATCTTTTCTTTATTAAAAAGCATTAGATAACGCTTTATATAAACAGAACCTATATAAGGACTTGATGACACACGTATAAACATTGAATAACATTTAAATGCAATACTTGACTATTTAATTGACAGCTTATGTCAACATTTGCAAGATGATATAAGATGTTTTATGAAGTAAATGGCACTCATTGTATTTGCCTTGTTTGCTCAAATTTGAGCCTAAAGAAAGATTTTTTTTTCATTTAAAAACCAGTGCATTGTCCATTTTGTTGGACAAAACAAGCTCCATCAGAGTGTAATACTTTCAATAATTTAATATGAAACCAAACATGAAAAGAGGATGAGATGTTCAATATTCGTCTCCAACATCTAGTGAGAGCAACAGTGGCTGCATGTTCCAACCTTGCGATTGTAGCCCTCTCATTCTCATATGACTATGTCTTGTTGATTTATCCACATTTCTCCCATGAGCACTGTCCCGCTTAGTATGGCAATCCAAAATATAATAATAATAATAATTATTATTATTATTATTATTATTATTGTTTATTTTATTTGTTAAATTCAGCAAATGAACAGAAGGTATGCATTAAAATGTACAGTTCTCTGTAGAGGATGTGCACTTATTTCACTTAAAAGAATTAACAAAACATGTCATTTGACCAGGGGTGCTCAAGCATTTGCATGCAACATGTACTGAATAACTTCCAAAATGCCTGCCAAAAAGAACTTTCACAGTTTCCTGTTTTACTGTTTTAAATCCAAAGCAAGCTTAATGATTAAAGCAGACAAACACCCATTGCTTTTCAATGTCAGAAAACTGTGCACTAAATTGCACCCAAAAGGTGTTTGAACTGAAAACATCATACTAACAATTTGGAGCTGTCTACCATCTGCAGATGTCTTACAGCAAAAGCTGAAAAAAAGTGGTTGATCTTATTTTCCATAAGTGGTGTGAGAAGGGATTTCCTGTGGTAACTACATTCATTTGGTGTATAGCAATCTGGCTTGCCCCGTTTCACATTCTTTCAGCCCACAGTCATACTCTTTATGTTGCTTTTCTTTCAATTTCTCAGGTTGCTTGTATTTGTTACCCAACTATCAAACACTGATGTAGTTGGATGTGATTATAGAGATGTAGCGTTCTGTAATCAGGCATTTGCTGGGCTGGGTTGGGGTTGCTGTGGGGGGGTGGGGTGAAGAAGTGTGTGCTGCTCTTCTCCAGATATTTCATCACAATAAGCCTTTGTTTTGGCAGAGGTCTCTCTCCTCCGGCACTGCTGTCAGCCTTTGATCATGGCGAGGCCCTGTGTTTCGGCGCTCAGGCGGACGACAACACCTCTCCCACCCCAGCGTGGAATCCTTCCTGCCCCGGCCAGGTGACAGCAGGTGAGAAAATAGCTGTTTCAGACGCGAGGCTGGATGAGACCTGCCTACAATGGGCCCCCATATTCGTCCTGTATGGGTTAGTGATGCTCAGCTGATAAGTGAGCTAAGGGTCAGCTCACACGCTGAAAAGTGCAGCACCTCAAAGAGATGTCAAAAACTGAGGGCGTGCTGCCCTCCCTTCAGCCCTGCCATGCTGCCCCTGCTCGATTTAGATGAATGAGCGAAACGTGGGAAAATATAATCACAGCCATATTGTTTGTTTTCTGGATGTGTGAAAGTGCCTTTGGAAAAGCACTTTATGCCCTGCCGGCTGGTAAAAAAAGACCCACTCTGAGGCTCACTCCTCACCATGGGGCTCCAATTGTCCCCTTCTAAGCTTACCTGCCTTTGCGGCTCCCGGTGCCTCTAATTGAATTCAGGTCCCACTATAATTGTGTTTGAAAACCTTTATTTTTCAATGTCGTCTCGCTCTGAGTAAACACTGCACCTCCAATTAAAGAGCCTTCGCTTTATCTCAGGCCCACGTTTTACCTTTATTCACTTATTTTTCCTCCTTCTTTTCTATTGATCCACAGCTCTGCCAGCCCACCCCCCCCCCCTCCCCTTTTCTCCCCACTGTACCCAGCATGCTCGTTGCCCCAAGTCTACAGGAGGAAGTGTCCCGCTCTCTGCTTGGTGCTGCTGGCCAACCTTAAACGCCTCCAAACCCTTCTGTCGATAATATTGATGTAATGCGTGGGCATTTTTGAGTGATCCGGCTGTCAGGGGGACTAATGACAGCGGGTTGTGGGGGGTGATTGAATCAGGCCCGCTCGTAGCCGGACGGCACGCAGCCAGCAGAGCCAGTCATTGATAAAGTGTCAGAGACTTCAGCTGTTTGATTAGCCCTTCCACTAATGCCATGCTAAGCAGAAACATTACTCTGCCCCCGCTAGCGATGGGGAAAGGAAGGGGGGGCTGGAGGGGGGGTTAGGGAGAAAAATATACTCTACAGGGAAATTAACCAATGCGGATGAAATGGTGTACCAAGGAAATTCTTGGATAAATTAACAACGCAATTACATTACATGACACGCCGCAAGATGGATGAGGAAAACTTGGCCGGTATTATGTTCTGTTTTCCAAATTGCAATTTATTTGAGGGCTTTAATGGATGCCGTATTAAAACATCTTGGGCCCCGGTCAGGTTTCATTGTGTGTCACCCAGCCATGATTGATGACCCCCTCTTCCCCGCCTTCTCGCCGTCCTCAAACCCCCACCGCCCCCCCCACGCACGCCTCCCCTCTCTGCATTCTCTGCAGATTTGCAGGGAATTTTAAACATTAGCTACATTTATATGGATGCAGGAGTAAGCAATTGATTTTCTTATCACTTAATTTCCCTACTCGCTGCTGCAGTGAGCTGATAAATTTCAGAGCACTTGCTCTCCCTCCATCCTTATAGTATCTATCAATAATACCATTTGTCTTGGATCACATCTGGAGACCCTCTCTCTTTCTCTCTCTCTCTCCATCCCTCCCTCCCTCCCTCTCTCTCTCTCTCTCTGATCACAAATATCCTTTCCCTTTTCATAATCTTTTGTTCTGGTCTCAGTGATAGCTGAAGCCTTTTTTCCTGAATTCCTCTCTCTGATGAAAATGCTATTGCAAGTCATTTTTATTTCTGTAACAAATGCATTAGTGCATCAAGAACATCTGGAAGTCATCCTGCCTGAGCTTAAAGCTTTATGGCAATATCAGAGCTATTGGATTTTACCATTCATAATTACTCACAGGACATACAAAAACCACACAGTTCCTGCTTTGAAGTAGGGAAAGTATGATTTAGAGACTGTACAAGCTAGTGCTGAGTGGTATTAATAAAATTCAACATCACTAGATGGCACAACTATATAACAGCATCACAGTAAATATTCGATAAATATCACAAATATAAAAGATATTTAAGATTGCATATAAAGCACCTGAGCCCATGATTCCCTGCTAAAAGAATATCCTATAAACCTTACTGGCTTGTTTTGTTTGTACTGTTTTTAAATGTTAAATTATCTTAAAATTATGCTAAAGGAAACCACACGCAGTGTTGTAAATGCTAACTAGACAGAAGCCCTGTTTTCAGAAGAGATACTTACTATTTATTCAGTGTTGTGAATTTTAGCTGTTTTTACTGGAACACCCAACAAATAACATACGCTGAAGGTAACTAAGTTTCCATCCATCAGCACTGCTGAAACTAATAATATGTACTGTTTTGTGATATCAGTACAAGTAGATGATACAGCACTACTTCTTTTTTTTGTCAGATTGTGCCATCGTACTTCTCCATCACTATAATCTCAACCAAGACATAACTCATATTTTTTTTGTGGGAAGTACAATGTTTATTAACGAAAACAAAAAGGTTTGACTAAATGTTTGCAGCAATAAAAGTCCTCCTAAGGGAAAGATACAAAGTGTAAAAATTACCTAGACCAAAAGCAGATTTCCAGAAAGAACACTTATCGATAGTTTTTATGTATTTTGAACTTGTTCTTTCAAATCAACCCAAAGGACTCAGTAAGTTTTCCTCATTTAACAAGAATGTTAAAACTAAAAGGCAATGTTTCGTGACACTCATACTGGTATGCAGTCATATGCAAAGGTTGTGTGCATGTGGTTAAATGACATAATTTATATTCTACATCTAAAGTTACATCTCAGTCAATGCACTTGAATATGACATATTCTGCAATTTTTACTGCACAATTTATGTACACTATATAAAATATGCTGCAACTTTTGCACAGGCCACATTAAATTCATGAAATAAACAGTAATGGTGCATTAAATGTGCAGGAGTGTGTTCTTTATGGAGATATAGATTAATTATTTTTACTTAGAAAATCAACATGTCATTCAATCAACAGTGGTGCCCAAACTTTTGCTAATGACAGTTTCAGTATAGTTGATATACTGGCCAGCACTATGAGCCGAAATCGCACTCAGAGTTGCTCACTCAACTTTTATTGGGGTGCTGACTGCAAGATGCCACCTCTCAGTGGGAAAGGTTAATAACTTTCAGAATTAATCAGCACCACATACATCCAGAATTACATCAGCTCCACTCAAACCTGCACGCTGTTCACAGGTGTGTATGTGTGAGAAGATGTCTAAATGGATGAATAATTAATGAGGCCTCTGTGATGGGACACATGTTTGTTGGCTACAAGCGGAAGGGGTTTTAATGTACCCTTGGTGGATTACACTTCAAACATGTCCAAAATAAACCGAACCCATGTTTACTTCCTCTCTGTATAGTTCATTGTCAGCGTTGGGGTAGATGATCATAAAAGTAATCCACTCCAAATGACTGATTATTTCTCTCAAACTGTAATGGGATGGGAATATATTAGGATGGTGAAAACCTAGAAACTAGCCACTAGATTCAGTCAAAAAAACAGCTGCCTCAAAATACAGTCTTTATAAATAAATTGCAAAGCTAGTCATTTCTGAATGAATGTCAAGTCTATACAAAAATCAGAAATAACACAAGTAAAATAATTCTTATTAAGTCAGAAGCTGTGCAGTAGATGTGATTATGAGAATTGTGTTACACTGTTGTTATAGGGAAAGTACTCACATTACTCTAATACATGACTTGTTTATTGCATTATTTCCAATACTGTCCATTTTTCACTTTAAAGCTGCACTATGTAAGAATGGTCTACTATTCTGTTGTGTATTTTTACCTGTATAATTTAATACTTAAAAAAAGGTCATTTAAACTTTTTTTGAGCTTGTGCATGTAAGATTAATATGTAATATGTATGACCAAAAGCTTTGCTCTGTCCTAACATTTCTGACTTTTAAATGACTGTTTCAGGCTTTACAAGGCATCAGGGCAGCAGCGCACACATCATATTTTAGCATGCTTTTTCTCCTGAAAAAATAATGCTCTGTAGGAAGAACACTTGCTTTTCCTCTTGCTTTACATGGACTTTTTTCATATAGATTTCACTCATGGTGACTAAACATAGGAATTTTCTCTGTAAAATGGATCTTATATTATAGGAAGCAGTAGTGAAGCATACATCTGACTGAGTACAATATGGGAAAAAGGCATGCAAATACTTGGTGGTATGGATGGCTGGTCTTTCTTTGACACATAGCAGAAGATATTCTTAGGACAGAAATTGCCCTGCCAATACAGCCGCAAATTGCATGAATAATAGTTTGTTTATAATCTTTAGACAGCGAGCATGGGGCTACTCTAAAAGGCAGCCCCATGAAATTCTGTGCCTTTTTACGCTGGAATGCACCGATTCTGAATGTGATCATATAATTTTATTCAAATGTGGTGTTTATTTACAGTGCTCGATAAGAGTGGGGTGTTCTCATGCTTAATTTGGGGAAGTTTCAGCATAGCTCTCCAGTTTCCCAGGTCCTGGAAGTTGAGGAATGAGAGGGAAAGAGAAGTTGCTTTTGGAAGCTGAATGGCTTTTAGAGGCTTTGTCTAAACAAAGTTTGGGGTTTGTAAATAGCGGAGGTTATCTGGCCATCACTGCATCCAGATGGTTTGTGAGGCAGACCACCTGCTATGGCAATTCCTCTCTCTCTCCCTCACCCTCTCTCTCTCCTTTTTTCTCTGTCTCTTTATCTCTGTGTCTCTCTGTTTTTAAGACTACTTTCTCTTAAAACACATTGGCTGAAAAGGAGAAATATACGCCCTCTATCTTTCTGTATCACATACACACCTGCCCCCTGGGTGAAACAGCTGGACAGTATGCTAACTTAGCTGCAGGTCCAGCTTACCCTTGCAAAAATGATGGAAATATGAAAAATGGAAAGAGGTGGTATAAAGAGAAAAAGCATCACAGCAATATGTGTTAAAAGGCTGGTAGCCAGTATCAGCAGACTGAACCACCAGCCAACCACAAAGAAAGTGCTTACAGCAAAAAATGCTTTCATTCAATATGTTAGAACATTTTATTGATTATTTCAAGACATAAAATATTGAAATATGATGATTAAGTATAATTATTAAGAATGATTAAAACTAATACCGTATTAGAACCTACTTTGGTTCCTTGATCCAATGTTTGATGCTTGGTCTTTTCTGTAAATGAGATGTATGAGTGTGAATAACCCTTTCAATGTATAAAGAATCGTGACATTATATCTAACATTATTCTGACGTTATTCCTAGAACTGCCCATCCAATCCATGAGACTTAACTATTTAGGACCCTTTATTTTCAGGAGTGTTCTCCCAGTTTGTATGTTTTAACTTGTCACGATCCTCTCCCATGTGGATGAGTTGGTCCTCAGGCCATCACATCAGTGGAGCCTCTCTTATTATTTAAACCAAGCCATTATGATCTGCCATTATCCAGTGGGTTGTTTTGACATTGCTCTTTGATCAATAGAGCCAACGTTTTGTGGTCGAACTGACACCCGTTGGCCATCACCGCTTAAGAGGTCATATAAAGACTCTCTATGAATCAAATCACCTAGCCAGCTATTCGCCCTCATCTCTCCTGACACTTGTTGGACAACACTGACCACAGTAATGGCTCCCTCCCTTTGATGAACCAGTTCTGGAGTGTATGTTTACATGGGCCTGTCTTTCATTTGTGGAACACGTTCACTTTGATGGCATTGTGGCATTGTAGAGCCACACTAATGGATTACATCACTCTGAGAGGCAGCCACGTTTTTTGGCATAGATCTCAACCAAGCTGTTGTCAGCTCATTGGTTGATGTGAGGTTCACTAGTAGTAAGTATCTCTAAGACTTAACTTTTTTAAAATCCCAGGCTTATTACATCCTAAGGTTTATTATTAACTACATGGACTACAATTGAAACTGGCTATTATTCCTAATTATTAGAAATATTTTTAAGTTAGAGAAGTGTAATTACAATTTGGAATTGCAAGTAGCTTCTGGCCATTTAGGGGGTTATCTGTGTTGCTAAACACTGAATAAATTATACATAGTTCATTAATAACTGACATTGCATTTTCAGTATATTCAGTATGTAATAACGTAAATACTTACAGAACTTAAAGATTTAATTTAAATATTGTTCAGAGCTCTACCTTTTTAAATAGGCCTACATTTGTCTTAATGTATTAGCTTTATCTTTTTATTTAGCATTACCTTTAGCTTTAAAAGGAATTCATTTTAGATGTATTACTTTAATAATTCAAAGATTAGTCAACAGCATACTGTTGCTACCAAATCAAAACCTTATATCCCTATTTTTATTCATTTTATTATATTTGAAAACACCTACTGCCCTTTGCACTCTGTGAATGGTTAATGGACCAAAATTACTTGGAAATGAAATCTTTTAAATTGACATGCATGACCCAGTATCTAAATTTAGTAAGATAAGGAACAAATACAACTTCTTGTGATTGGTCTAAAGCGATGAAATGTTGTAGAGTTGGATGAGCCTTGAATTAATATTTAACAGTACTGAATTTATTGTATTACATCCATATTTCCATACTTATTTTTATAATCAAATTTGGATTTTACATGGTTTGGTTAAAAATATTAGGCCATGTGATCAAATTACTACAGTTAATATGATAAATTAAACAATAAAAACTCAATTTTAGCAATATGGCTCCATTTGAATCTGGAAAAAGCTTGATTGATTTGAAAACCTTGCTTAGGCATGCTCAGAGAACATATAGAGCAAAGGCACTGATATGAACATTAATGGTCAAAGTTAATTAGTAGTATCAATGGTCAAAATTAATAGTAGTATTAATGGTCAAAGTTAATAATAGTATTAATGGTCAATGTTACTCTTCTCATATGAAATTCAATTTTGGAGATATGAGGTTTTGTTATGATATTAATCATATGAGTTTACCGAAATACAAAACCAGACTTGTGTTTCAACAGCAGCAGTTAAATATGTAAAATGACACATAAGGTCATCAGTGGTGGTGCAGGAAGTTCAGCTGGTACTCAGTGTCGCCATCAACCTTGTTCTCTCGCTCGCTCCCTTTTCCTCTCTCCATCTCTCTCTCCCTCTCCCCATCCCACAGCCTTAATTAAACCTGAAAGGTTACAAAAGGTAGCAGCAAATAACAAGGCCACATATTACATTTAAGTTGCCTGCTCTCCTTACACGTACTTAATAATTCATGCTATCAGAGAGTCTACAAGGAAGTGGGGACTGTGTCTCTGGCTGCCACAGACAGGATCATCTGTCCCCCTGATTCAATTTAAGTCAGGACGTGTGCGCAGCAATACCTTCCCACCCAGCCGGAGAAATAAATATGATTATTCTTAATGGGGTTTAAGGTTACTCATCCTCATATTCCCCAGCCACCTTCTTCAGTGGCCATCATGACATACAAGAGCACAGAAGCCCTAGTGTCCCTCAGAGGGTAAATCTAGCACCACTGATACTGATTCTAGGCCAGTAATCATTAGACCTTTTATCTCCTGAAGATTATTTTTATGCTCATATTTTACTTTTTCCTTTATACAGAGCAAAAAAACAAATCTTGGCAAATTAAATCAATGTTATTGTCAGTATAGCTATTTTTTATGATGAGACTGTAAGACTATTATATGATTATCTGACCTAATTTATAGACATTTTACTTGTTTTAAGTTCTTAAATCTAAATCAACTAGGCCTGTTTTATGAGCACAATTATCTGCCAATCAAAAAAGGAAAATCCAATATATTGGTTAGATATAAGGTTCCACTAAGATTTCGCTGAGATATATATTTTTGCAGTGTATTTTTTTTCTAAGGAAGTTGTGAAAATGATAAGAGTTTCTTTTCTTTCCTTTTCTAAAAACATAATTTCTCACTGTCCCTTACGCTGTTCTAGGGGTTCGTGTTGGCCAGGCAGTGTTTACAGATTTCTATCAGTGTTTACATATTATTACACCTGCAGTGCACTCTCTCTCTCCGCTGTGGATGAGTTTGTCTCTTATCTGTCTGAGAATAGATTTTGTCTGTGTGCTTATTCTGTCACTGGGGAAAACCGAAGAATGTTCACTGCACAAGAAATTTAGCATCAATTTACTGTATAAAGAATTCAGCCACATTTATGCAAAAATGTTCTACTATCTAAATGACCATACAGAGCTTAATATTTAAAAAGCATAACAAAAAAAACCTTAATTTATTTTATTATTATTAATTTTAACACAGCAGCTGTCATGATATAGTTACAAATAAGCATACTCCTAAATTACTCTCTATACGTTAACTTACACTAAAAGTTAAGGATGTTTTTGTAATTTGAATATACTTGAAATGTTTATGGATGTAATAAGAAAAGAGGCTGAATATTTGGGAAAATATAAAAAAGCAAAGTGAGCTTTGTATCTTCATGATTTTATAATGTTGCACTCCACTTTAAGATAAGTAGTTTATCTTTTAAAAACACATCATTAAAAAAACTAGCTGGTGCTTTTTGAAGAAAAATAAACAATTCCGTCTTCAACCAGTTTTTAGCGCATAATTATAGCTGCACTTCAGTCAGTTGCATTCTTCAAAAATGACAAACTTCATGATTAATGCTCAGTGCAATTTTAGAAATTGTGTGTGTGTGTGCGTGTGTGTGTGTGTGTGTTTCTTTGCTGCATGCAGAGAAACTGTGTATTTAAAAGGTCCTGAGAGAACAGAACAGAACAGAGCTGGAATCACATGCCTGTATCTCCCCCTCCAGGACAACTTGCATATGGTTCTGTGTCTCAGCTCCACTCTGTTGAGCTACGTGAGGAGCGTGTGTGTGAGTATGTGTGTGAGAGATCAGGCTTTCTCTCTCTAGTCTGGGCTGATAACAAGTGAGCGCTCTGCTCTCTCCGTGATGGATGGGAGCTCTCCATCAGACTGGCAGGAGAGGGTGGCAGCCCATATGGGACTGGCATATGGACCTCATGTATATGATAGGACTAGTGAAGGGGAGTGACAGAAATATACATTAAAGACATTTCCTGCTCTTAAAAATGCAAGGTTCATCAGTTTGGCACAGAGTATCACTCAACAATTCCTCCACGCCACACCAGGCACACAGACAGGAGCAGATGCACACTTTGGGCCTTCTGCTGTGACACTTGGAGCTTTTTTTCCTCTCATACATCCCAGCACTTTCCCACTTGCTCTAATTGGACAGAACAAGCTGTAAAGGCAGTCCAGTTAAATGATTGCAGTTTTGGTTTTGTTTCTGCTACAGTTTTCTGCTTAATCATGTTTTGCACAGAATATTAGAGAAAACATTTATTAAGACAGAGCACAATAATAAGACAGACAGACAGACAGACAGACATACAGATAGATAGATAGATAGATAGATAGATAGATAGATAGATAGATAGATAGATAGATAGATAGATAGATAGATAGATAGATAGATAGATAGGTTAGCAGCAGTAAAATAACATGGAGTACTCTCTACATAGAATAAATACATACACTCAAATAAATAAATACAATTTTTACATGCTTATATTTATCACATTACACATCACATACCACACGTTTTAGTTAAAAGAAAAATAATAATCACTAAGGTGGAGTTGAAACAGTAACATTATCTATAAATTAAATAATTTCATCTGTGTCAATGCTCAAACCTGTCCTGCACATTGTTCTTTAAAAAATGCGACTATCGATTACAAATGTTTGTAGCGGACAGAAAATCTCTTTCTGCTCTCATTTAAATAGACACTGATATATGGCTGTAAGAATTAGAGATATATTTATAGATGTGGAATTCATAGTCGGTGTCTTTTTGCCCTGTTTCCTGGCCTGCAGGCTGTCTGCTGGGCCCCAGGGGGCTCGGTTCGATTGTTTAAAGCCCTTTTTTAATTGGCGCTTTGTCTGTACACTCCTAAATGAGTTGGGACACCCACGGAGGGGGTCCCCGCAGAGAGCCAGGGCCACTTGACAGCCCCCACGGTGGGGCCTGTCCCAGAAAGCCTCAAACCGCCAGGCGTGTGACAGCGGCCCGCGCTACACCCGTCTGCCCAATTAAAACTCAGCTGTCAGAGAAGGATATTATATCAGACCGCGTCTGCGTGTGTGTGGGTGTATTTGTGTGTCATGAATACATGCAGCCCATCATTTGAGATTACGAATATTTTTAATGCATGAATTCTATTTTCACGGTATGTGTGTGTGTGTGTGTGTGTGTGTGTGTGTGTGTGTGTGTGTGTGTGTGTGTGTGTGTGTGTGTGTGTGTGCCAGTGTGCATGTGTCTATGAATGCATGTGTGTGTTATTTGTGGCTTGTCATGTGAGGTCTCAGCTAGCTCTTCTGGAGGTTTTGTATCAGTGGCCTGAGTGCAGCGGTGTGTGCAGCAGGCGTTTGGCAGCTGAGCTGTGTGTGTGTCGGGGTGCCAGCGAGACTGGCTGGGTAAGGTTACATGCAGAGTGATTTGTAATTCTGAGTAATCACTTAGGACAAGCCCTTACACCATTTTATCTGTTCATGACTGTAGGCCAAAGTCAATACTCATAGGATAATAATGAGCGGAGGCTAACTGAGCCCTTTTATTAAAGCTCAGAGGAACAAATCTGATGCTGCCCTGCTTCCCTTTGAAAGGATCTTGTTCTCTCGCCCCAAAAACAGAGCAGGGCTCAAAATGGCCAGCAGCACCACTTCAACCCCGCTCTCCATCGCATCCTCTCCGGTTTGTTTCCAAACAAACAACAATAACAAATCAAACGTACAACCCAGGCAACATCTAGCACAGGTACATACCAGCAGGACTGAGTTCAGACGTGTGTGCTTTCAAAAAGTTCAGTAACTAAAGTTTGCGAAGCAAACTGCACTGTTCCTTGACACACTGAAGAACGAAAATGGAACTTTTTGTGTCAGTTGTGTGTAAATAAAATATGCTCATCAACATAATTGCTGTCATTTTATTAACTTATTTAGGTAATGATTGTGTTGATACATTGCAGTCATTTGCAACCACCTGATGTATTTAAACTTACAGTTGTCATGATACTAGAATTTAGATTTTGATTCTGAATTTGGTTATTGTTCAGTCCAGTAGTTGGTGAGGAAGTAAAGATTTTTGTACAGCTTAATTAAATATATATATATATATTAGGCCTGTCAAAATTTTAAAATTTTAGCACGATTAATGTCAGATTTTCATATAGTTAATCGCAATTAATCGCATTTTTAAAAAATCGGTAAATGTTATAGAAAATAAGGATTTTTAAGTGAAATGTTACAATTAAAATGGTGAACACATTTTATGTTAAATGTACTTATGTTAAAAACTGCTGGGACAAGAGAAAACTGTAAGGGAGTTTTATTCACTCACATACTAGGCAGTAATACTGAACCTACAAAGCACAAAATTGGATTTGTGACAGATTAGGGAGCTGTAGTCTCAATATAAGACATGTAGTCACGTACTACTGTGTCTCAGTTCAGATATGTGTGACAAAAGAAAATAAAAACGAAATAAAACTTCAACTGTGCTGAAGTTGTATTCAGTCACAGCCTATAGAACTTCATAGTACTGCACAAACAAAAACAAATTACACAAAGTTGGACTTGATTAAAGACATGTAGTGTCATACCACAGTGCTATAGCATTGTAAACATCATCTCTAGTGAGATTTTGTTTATTTATTTGAGTTACTGTTGCCTTATCTTGAACCAGTCTGTCCATTCTCCTCTGACCTCTCACATCAACAAGGCATTTTCGTCCACACAACTGCCGCTCACTGGATATTTTCTCTTTTTCTGACCATTCTCTGTAAACCCTACAGATGGTTGTGCGTGAAAATCCCAGTAGATCTGCAGTTTCTGAAATACCAGCCCATCTGGCACCAACAACCACGCCACGTTCAAAGTTACTTAAATCCCCTTTCTTCCCCATTCTGATGCTCGGTTTGCACTTCAGCAAGTTGTCTTGGCCACCTCTACATGCCTAAATGCATTGAGTTGTGGCCATGTGATTGGGTGATTAGCTATTTGTGTTAACAAGCAATTGAACAACTGTACCTAATAAAGTAGCCGATGTGTGTGTGTGTGTGTGTGTGTGTGTGTGTGTGTGTGTGTGTGTGTGTGTGTGTGTGTGTGTGTGTGTGTATGTATATATATTCAATGTCAACTTTATGTTGCTTATTTTGAACATACAGTTGAAAGCATTAAAAGCAGTGTTGAGACAGTTATGTTAAAAAGTACTCCATTACTTATCTCAAAGTTTAGTGGGATTATTTTACCTGTTACTTTCTGGAAAAAGTTCTCTCATTACTTCTTTACTTTAAATCTATGTAACGCTCTAAACCCCCAGAAAATTTGTACCAACTCAAAAGTCCAAGGGGAATGCCAGTAGTGCTTTCAGTAATTTGTTTAGAAAGAACAGCCAATCATAGTAAAGATCATTTAAAATGTATGCTGCTATTCATGCCTTGCAACAAATAAAAATATGAATGGCTATTTGAAAACCAGAAATATATTCAGTTGAAACAGACCAAAAACAGTCCCCTTGGAATAAAGTCTTGGTAACACTTTATTTGGATGGTCCACTGTAGATTTGTAGTTTTGAAAATGCTCAGTATATCTTTAATAACATTCAACTAAATCTTTATTAAATGCCATTGAACTTCAAGTTCAGTGTCTAGGAGTTTAAATCTATCCCTAACCCTAATCCTAAACTCAAGGCAAAGCTTACATCTACTCTTAACCCTAACTATTATGTTGTTGATAATCAACTGAACATCACTACAAGGCTTTTTAATGATGTTAGTATATGTACAGCATCTATAGGAGACTATCCAAATGAAGTGTGACCAAAATATTTATGAATAAATGTAAAGGTTACAGAGCTTAGCACTGAGATCTTTATCCATCAGTTTTGTACTAGTGTGAGTAGATGTGTTGACAGGTTTCCATGTTCAAGCTGCGCTTAATATTCAAAAAGTTGTGCAGTCAGCTGTTGCAGGTAACACGCAGAGTGTGTCCATGAAGTTTGTAGATGAAGTTCACAAGTCAAATGCATTGCATGTCATTATTATTGTTTTCCTACAGATATAGGAGGAACACAAGTGAATTCTTCTGTAATGTGATCACAAGCTTTTTTTGAACTATGTACATTCAAAGCACCATTTTTTCAATGTAGCCAATATTGTCTTTATGAAGCTTTAGAATCTCTGATTGGCATTTCTAACACTCTTTTGCTATTTTTACTGAACAAATTTGCTTTCAGATTTCTCACTTATATAATTCCTGTAATAAATAAAATAGATGTGTGTTTCCCCTCTGCCGTCAAACCCCTCCGGCGCTGCGGGTAAAGGCATGCTCTCACATCTTCCTAGAATCCAAAAATAGGATTATTCCTCTGATAATCCAGGTGGTGCTTTATTTTATTAGGGTGCATTAACCTGCCATTACTTCGCTGGCATTATTTCATCAGTTCTTATTGCCAGGTATTTGTCCCGCAATTTGTGGCAATGAGTGCACATCCATTAACATATCATCTTATTAGCGTGTGTCACAGTAAACTCGGAATTTGCGTGCATGAAGAAGTGGCCGTTTCACAGAAGGATTACAGGCACACATACACAGACACTCAGGTGAGTTGACGCCCTGCAGCCATGGCCAGGTCTGCTGTCTAACATCCACAAATAGGCCCCAGCTTAATGCTAATCCCTGCCATGGGCTACACACTGTTATTGAAAATGTCTCACTCTTCCATATCCCAGCTCCGGCAACACGCATAAGCTCATATTAGTGTTACAAAAAACCTTCTGCTTCTTTTCAGCCTTTAAAATAAGCTTCCCTCAGAGCTCAGCCTGTGTAATATTTCTCTTTCTCTCTCTCTCTCTCTCTCTCTCTCTCTCTCTCTCTCTTTTTGCTGTTATTGAATCTCACATATTTCAGTACAGCCGCAATATGAGCTGTGCACAGTGTACCATTTGTTGAAGGGCTTAACAGAAGTAAACCCTGAAGCAAATAATATAGAACTTTGTGTCTTTGGTAGAAACTTACTTAAAATAAAGGTGTCAAGAAGGGTTCTTTGAAGCGATGCCAAAGAAGAACAACTTCTATAACATTGCTCTTATAATATTTCTTATCATTAAATTGTTTTGGGAGAGTAAAGGTGTCTTTGGAATGCTTTTTTTCCATACAGAACCTTTCATTTGAGTGATTTTGATTGAGAGGAGAGAGGTTCTTTAGTGATCTTTAAGTAAATCTTCTACAGCATCACTCCAAAGAACCCCTTTTGGGACCTCGGCACTAAAAAAAACTAGATTTAAAATGAACTTGCGAAGATATCATTTTTTGCAGCATTTTAGTGCAAACTTTTACTTTCTACAATATATCACAGTGCTCATTTCACCCATTCACTTAAAGCTGTGCTATTTCTATAATGATGACATAGACACAGAAACATCTTTGTTTCATCTTTACATGAAAGCAGGCTGGAATAAGGCCGTTCTACCTCTCCTAATAGCCTGCTGAACTGTGCAGAAATGGAGAGGGGTCTTCCAGCTGAAAAGAATAAAATGCTAGAAGGGAAGGCCCAGCGAGAGGCCAAGCAGAGTGCACGGACCCCTGATCAGAGAAGAGCACTATTTAACCCCTCTGCTCACTGAGGCCTCATCCGGACCTCTGTTAGCCCATTCTACACACAGTGTCTCTGGGCACCATGTTCTCACATTTCTCATATTCTCACATTTATGAGTGTGTATTTATAGCACTTTTTCATAAGAATCCAAATAAACAGTGCTCATTTTTGTCCATCTCTGTCACAGTCACTATAGAAAATATGGCTCCTTTTTAAAGCTGAGCGCTGGCCTGCATCTGGAAGCAAGTCCATGAAAAGTGGCTTCTTCCTGATAGCTGGAAACATTTTCAACTGAGTGGAAATCTTCTTCTGGTGCCTGGCCAATCTCCAGGAGCGCTCGTCTTTTGCAGCTGTCTTACAGCGTTTAAAAAGCGGCATATGGTACCCAAGTACCATTGTTTCGCTGCTAAATACCCCTCGTTTTCATCACCGGACTGCCGCCTTTTCATGTCAGTTATGCATTAAAAGAAAGAGAGAGAAAAAAATAGTAAGTTCTGAAACTGATGGGAGCAAGGAAAGATTTGTCAGGATTTTTTTTCATGTCTAATGTTGGCAGTGATGACATTTTGATTCTCAGTCTGAGAGTTAGTGAAACAGCACCATCTGTGTGCTTTTGCCTAATTAGTGTAATGGCCACAAATATTAAGGCAACTGTTTCACATGACAAGCTGTTTTGCACATATGTGTCAAGGCTGTTATAATCTCAGTAACTGTGCTTTTTCAGTGTTGTACTCATCTCTCACAGGGGCTGACTTCATGACTCCAAACTCACTCTTTTTTGTTGAATGAGACTGTGAGGTAAATTTTTTACATTTCTCTCCGTGTTTACAGTGATTGCATTCCATATTTTAGCCATTTACAGCCATTACAAGTGTGGCAACAAATGGTGGGGTAAAATCTATCATCTGTACTAGCTCATGCAAAAAATCAAGGGTAGTGTTTCAATGCAAAGTCAGTAAATAAATTACTGACTGATATCATAGAAATGGTGAATGGCATAGAAGATATGAATTAAATTCCAAGAAAAAAAAACAACATTTTCGTAACAACAACAACAGAAAAAAATGACATTATCAAATGAAAGTTAATACACTCCATTCACAACACATTAGACTCAGTCTAAAGGTTAATGTTTCTGCTAATTTGGAAATGCTAGATTGCTGTCAGCGTGAGGGAGGAAATGCTTTTCAGAGGCCTGACACTGTAAATTAAAACTGTCATATCCTTTCACTGTGCATGGAGATCAGAGCATGCATGATGTCAGACAGACAGACAGGCAGGCAGACAGACAGGCAGGCTGAAACAACGCCACAGGGAGCTGCCAGTGCTGGTGGCCTGCCAGGGATCACACTTACCTATGGACTGCGTGCTGGTGTGACCGCTGTGGGTGCATTTTTATGGATTGCTCTTTCAGGTTAGTGCTAAGGCACAGCCTCGGTTGGGCTATTAGTATTATGACAATCATTAGCACTGTGTGTACGTTCATGAATGCTGCATTTTCAAATATATTCCTTGAGTTTCAGATGCTGATAATACAAGTAAATTTGAATGTGTTTCACTCAGGCTTCTGTCAAAAGGAGCAATTTTGTCTATAATGCCATTAAGCCTTCCAGACTGGAAAGAATTAAAACCTTACAGGCGAACAAAGGAGCCAATCAGAGAGACAGCAAGTAGTTAATGATGGGATTGAGGGAGCAACTGCTGTTCTGCTCATGCTGAGGAGATGATGGGGCCTTTGCAGAAGATAAAGATAACTTCAGTGCTTATGGTTCTCCGACATGTTCTCCCATAGAACATCTTTCTACACTAGGGGGAAATTGTTACAGACAGTCAAACCATACTGCACTATAATCTTTCAAAACCTTGGAGATGGATACGGGCTCAGAGCCAAACATACGCATCCCAAAACAGAGTAGAGCAGTCAGCCTGAGGATTGTAGTGAAACAAATTTTTACTAATGTGGCTCCCTCGTGTCTTGCTGTGAGTCTTACATGTTTTATAAAACCACTTCCGCTGGAGGTTTGAAGCGCTGCATAAAGCCACAGATGTACTAGAAAATTGTAGTTTGCATTGCCGTGCAGAAAGGCTGGGCTGGAAGTGTGTCACTGAAGTGCAGTTAGCATGATAGCTAAACTGCAAACCAGCTCACAAAATCTCAAACATAGAAATGAATGAAATGCTGCTTATATTCATAAATGTATGACTCCAATCTTACATGCAGTACTGCTGGTGTGGGTGTCCTCGCTCTTTAGCTTTAGCTCTTTAGCTTGCACTATTTTAACGTATTATTTAGAATGACCTGATTATATTAAAACATACTATATAACATGAGCTTCACCATTAGGTAGTAAAGTATAAATTATACCAACATTCATAAATGTATGACTCCAGTCATATATGCAGTACTGCTGGTGTGGGTGTCCTTCCTCTTTAGCTTTAACTCATTGGCTTGTACTATTTTAACGTCTTATTTAGAATGACCTGATTATATTAAAAACATATTAAATAACATGAGCTTCACCTTTGGGTAGTAAATTATAAATTATACTAAATTCATTCAAATTATACAAATTCATACAAATTCACTAAATTTATGGATCCAGTCATACATGCAGCATGGTGTGGGTTTCCTCCCTCTTAAAGATGCAAAAAAAAGACTTCTTGAGTGCTAATAGCACCCCCTTGTGGTAAACCTGAATCATTAAGGACAAAGTGACATCTATATTTTACATGAATATTAAAATACAAACCTTTTATAAGCTTTCTCTGTTTTTCCACTGTTAATATGACAATGTGTTACAGAGGAATACTTGATTAATACTTTTTGTAATTAATTTGTGACATTTTATCTATTAAAAAAATGCTATAACACTTGCAACTTAGCCTGAGCATTAAATAATCCAAAAATATACATACAGCACTGTATATGGTATAGAGTATGATATCTAGATAGCCAAATACTTTTCTCACCGTATATTTTACCTTGTTGTATGACCATGTATGTTTGACAGTTCACTTCTATCATTTGAGTAATCTGTTCTGTCCATCATAGAATGCAAGATGTAGCAATGGTTAAATGTTTCGTTTTGGCCAATATTGCCTTTTGATTCAGTTCCCATGGGATGTGGGTAGAACACACAGCTCACTCTTTTCTCTTGGACCTGGAGTGAACCCAGGGTGGTTTGTGCAGGTTGGGTGTCTAGACCCCTCCCTATCCTGGTAAAGGTCACATGTTTCTTCCTGAGCGCCTCTGAACCATTTGTGGCCCTCCCTAGATCTCTAGTCATTATCGTGGGCTGTCAGACTGCTCGTCTAATGACGTCTCACCTGACAGGCTCACACACACACACACTGCTGAGATGAGCAGGCACAGACAGAAAATGAAGAGCTGGTGAAAAATGCAATCGATACCAAACTCATCTTACTGTTTTCAGTTGAGGTGACAAAGCTTCCAAATTATTTGCAAATGACTGGTTTAAGGAAGAAAGATATTGAACATAAAGGTTATCTCTTACATCCAACCCAGCCATGTAACAAGTAGACTCTTAAAGGTGCAGCATTATTATTCAGATATACATCATAAGATGTATTATTTAGTAACTACTACAAACTATTTGCCATAAGCTGTTCAATAACTATTATGGAGGTAAAATGTAAATGATATAGCAAGGAAGCAAGGAAATACCCATATTTGGGTCAGTCAGTTTAACCCTAATAAGCTGAGAGTTGGTACTGGACTTCTGTTTTGTAATAATATTCAAATTCAATTGTTTAATTACATTTTAATTATATAGTGAATTTTCAGTGTAATACATGTAGTATCGAAAACTCATTTTTGATGTCAAGAAATGACAAATACATGGCAGAAATGTAAAACAAAAGCTTTGTTTTTGTTTCAAAGCAAGACTATAAATCTTCATCAAATTCAAGTGATAATAAAATA
The DNA here is from genome assembly GCF_015220715.1 of Pygocentrus nattereri. Classification (NCBI taxonomy): domain Eukaryota; kingdom Metazoa; phylum Chordata; class Actinopteri; order Characiformes; family Serrasalmidae; genus Pygocentrus; species Pygocentrus nattereri. The sequence goes on along the minus strand of NC_051220.1, from coordinate 31,464,448 downwards.
TCTCCCTGTCTTCTTATGAAACCAAACTTCACATCAGTTGAAAGTTTCCCATCTGCACTTCTGACAGAAATGTTTCTCCCACTTAGATGAGCTACAAGTGAGCAATAATGAACATCAAGTTACAGTATTCTTTTGTTATTGCTGGTGAAAACTGAGTCTAGGGGTTAAGGGGTTAAAATTGTTCAGATGCCTGTGTCCTACGTTCAGGCAATAGCCAATGTTATGCAGACAGAGCCCCCTCAAATGTATATAATCTATATCCAGCGGAAGACATATGCATCTGACACCTGCCTAAGAGTGATTTGTTCCTCAGCCTTAGCAGAGATGGCAGCATCAATCCCTCTAAATCCCTTCGGAAGACAAAGGTTCCAGTGGGATCGGACGCAGATCGGATTACCTCTCCATGCCTGACATGAGTGATGTCCACGGTGCCTTCCAGATTTGAAGTTTTGATCTCTATTCCTGCCACTTTGTTTGCTTTGCTGATGACTGCATGAAAATGAAGCAGCGGCAAAATGGTCACGTTCATCTGCAGTGGAAGGATGATAGATGACAGCTCTCTCAGCATCTGATGGTTGAAAAAAATGTCTGTAAAGCTAACTATAGGATCTACACTATATACAGACTTTAAGTAACAGTGCAAAAGAAAAGGTAAAAATGAATAATTAAGTAACATTCATATTGAAATGTATTTTCTATAAAACATCAAATTGGACATTACACATCACTACATAATACTGTATGAATATATGGGGTGAGGATGTAATACAAGTGCTGGAAAGATGTATTCAGAATACAGATCTATTATATATATATATATAAAATATAGATCTATATACTCTATAGAGTATCTGAACTAAGCCCACATTACATTTTATCATACATTACATTTTACATTTTTATTGCTTTTTATATTTTTAGCAATATACTTTTAGAACACTTGCCCACTAAATTGAAAAGTATGCACACTATCAAAGCTTGTTTATTAGCTATGTTAATGTAGTAAACATGATTGTCAGACAGATTAGCTCACAGTATTCAGCCCAAAATGCTATCAACCCACTTGGAGTATGCAGTCCAGCACGGGCTGAATTTAACAAACTGGGGGAAAAAATGTGGTCTGTGCAAAAATTTAGACCAGATTTTGTACTTTTTTTGTTTGTTTTATGTAAAACTCAGAAAAATAAACAGAAATTATGCACTAAAATTAGCCAAAAATGCCATATTTAAGTTCTGTGCAGCAGACATCTTTAAAATTAACCAGGGTGTTTACATTGTTTCCACTGTTTGTACTCACACTGTTTAAAATAAAGGTGGCAAAAGGTTCTGCAGAGGAACCACTTTGGATTCTGAAGAACTTTTCTATGGAAAATTCTTTGAAGAATCATTTTTTTCATTTTTTGAAAAGTAATGTGCAAATGTAAAAAATCTTATGAAGATTTTTAAAAGATTTTTCTTTAAAAATAAAATGAATTAATTAATTAAAAGTTCTATATCAATTAAAGTGAACCATACATCCAAGCCAAGAACCATTTAGGAACCTTCTGAGCACTCCTGCACTTACTCATCCTTCTCCAGTCTTTTCCATTATACACACTCAGTGCTCTGGATAGTTTTTTTTTTTTTTTTTTTTTTTTTTATGAGCAAGCTGTTAGCGCTTAGCTGCAGGTTTGTCTGACTTTGTCTTTGATTTGACATTCCCTCCCGTTGTCCCTGGGCTGTGATGACCCCATGCTGAGGCTGCGAGGCCTGCACAAGGGCCTGAGGTGCTTTGCCAGGGTGACTTATTGCTGCAGTGATGAAGTACACACAGGGCCTGGGAGGTGCGGAGGGGGGTTTTGTGTGTGTGTGTGTGTGTGTGTGTGTGTGTGTGTGTGTGTGTGTGTGTGTGTGTGTGTGTGTTGTAGTAGCGCACACCTTCACGGTCAGTTGTAGTGGTTGCTGGCACAGGTCTGGCAGACCACATGAAGGACAATGCAGATTGTCCTGGGGTCACTCTACATGGCCAGGCTCAGCCAGAAGCTGCGGTCAGAGGCGTAATCTCCTCGTATTAACAACTAGCAGCCAAGAAGCTCTTCACTGAGGAAGACCTATAACCCGCAGTTTTATACCTCCAGCCGTGCTTGCTCCGCGGTGTGTTGTGGGTCGGCCTGCAAGACTAGAGGATTTGCCGGGTGACCCTGGCCCAGCTGCTCTGCCCCGCCTGCCCAGGCTCAGCCAGCTGTAAAATGAGGTGCAGGCAGGAACCTGCTGGTAATGAGAAGTGGCATCTCGTTCAGCCTAACCTCAGGAAAATCGCTTCTATAAATACCTTCTATAAATAAAGTCTACCTTGGACAGGCCTACATGGGGCTTTCTGAAAAGGTCATCACTGGCCCTCTCATCCACCTCCCTCACTGTCTTCCTCCATCATCACTCTCACGTGTTTATTTGAGGGTTTATCCCACCCTCACCTAACCACATGGCTGCTTCTTGTTTATTTGCATGGCATCCACCTTTCCAGTCCAGGTCATGCTGGGTGAAGGTACCCATACGTGTGGCATTCAGAGTGGGTGGTTGGGGTGATGCTGCTTCACTTAATTGGAGGTGTTGGGCACTGTTGAGGGTGAGAGGGCAACTCTACACAGTGTTAATTACTTCCCTAAAGGGTTAAATGTTCTCATTTTTACATCCATGTTGCATGTTTATTTCATTAATTATAATACTGCAACATTATTATAACTATTAATACAGCACGTGGGCAAAAGTCTGCTGTTGTATTTTTTGTTTTACTTTATTCACACTATTTCTCACTATTACTGGTTTTCTTCATGTACTGTTGTTCTCGCAATTCTCCAAACAGGGCTACCACCTATCTTAAATAAATACACAAAAATATTTTTTTAAAATTGATGGCGGGATAGTAACATCATGCACAAGCCCAGTACAGCACTGTTGCTGAGCTTATTAACAAGTCCACTACTGAGGAGCTTTTAGTTCCATCATCCCTTAAAAGAGCTCAGTAATGCTGGCTCACAATGGTTTATCAGTATACTCAGACTTTAGCAAAAACCCCAGTGTTTGTAAAGAAGTTTGAGTTTCTCTTTGAAGTCTGTCTATCAAGCATGTTTATTTCATGCTGTCTGCTGATAAAATGGTTAATAAACAAGCGCTGATAGTGGTTGTTATAAATGTTGCATGTTTATTGTTTTCAGTGGGTATGTATGCTAAAATGATTATGTATTCTACATACATATGCTGAAAACGTGTATTCCATTACTTCCCTGCCCTGGTTATAAACCACAGCACTGAGCAAATAAATAGAGAGGATACTAAACACTGATTTAGTGCTTACTCAAAAGTAAGTAAGCATGCTGCATTTTTGCTTACATTTTTAACTTAAAACAAGTATCTTTTTTGTGTGTGTCATACATGATTACTGTCATTATTTTTGGTTAAAACTTTCTATGCATTAAAAATGAGCAGACACGTAATATTTTCTCTGCATATGGAGTGGTGGTGGCTCTTTAAAAGCTCAAATATGGCTTTAAATAATTTATTTACACATCTAATGCTACTCATAAACAACTATGAAATTCCGGGCAGTGTTTTACAATAGGCCACCATATGGAATACAACACAGGCGAATCTGTTGTTAACCAGCATGCTGTGCACAGCAACTAGACAATCGGACGTATTACAGTGGATCAGAGGGTCAGAACAAGCCTGGAACATAGTGTAAATAACCCTGAATAGTAGTGTTGTCCTTGAATGTACAATCAGCAGCGCTGACCAGGCTCTATTTTCCCTAGCATGACTGTGTGAGTGGTCCAGTCTCTTTGGGATTTGGGTCTCTAAATAGCCCTCCATATTCATTCCATAGCGGGGAAATCCTCAGGCCCTACACACCTCACCCCTGCTACCTAAACTGATTAGCCTCATTCAGCATGGATCTTCAGGCTAAAATTGACGGATCAGAGAACACTTATCGACCATTATTCATATTGATTAAGCAACCTATGTCAGCTCAAAGGGGTTAGCTGATATTGATTTGCCCAAATTAGTGTGAACAGAAGGAGAGCAAATTAGTTTATGCACATCATGTCAAAAGGAATATGACTGCACATTTCAATAGGCCTCTCCCTCAGATTACATTCATTAGACATCTGTTCAAGAATTTATATACCAGTACTAGTAAGCTAATAAGGTCATAATCAGGTAACTGCGCAACAACAACATGCCTTTCTCCTATATTAGGCTTAAATCAATAATTGGTGAAAAATCTGATGAACTCATTTTCAACTTATCGTAATTGTTGCTGATATAATAAGATAATCTTAAATACACTGTTATATGGTTTCTGAGGCTGTATCTACTTTTTCACTTCTCCCCTTTCTGGAGATCACCATTCTGCACAGGGCTTCTACTGTGTTGGAAAAAAAATATGACTTCTTTTTCAGGTTCCTAACTTTATTCCAGTGACTTTAGTGATATTTGTAGGTGGCTGGTGTGAGACTGGCGTAAATTGTCAGATTTGCATTCATTAGTGCATTACCATTGTTCACTACTTAAAACATTAATAACCATAGCTCATCATTATTAGCATGTAGACCAGTGGTTCTCAAGCCAGCTCACTCTCCACTCACACACAACCGAAAACTCACTCAGTGTCCTCTTCATATTCTTCTTTCATAAGATCAGAGTTTCCACAATAATCTTCTCTTTCAGCAGAGCTTATGGATTAAACCAGTGTGAACCTATTTGTTTGACTTTCAGATCACAATGAATATGCACAGCTATCATCTCTGATATAAGGAGATGATATAAGGAGTCTCTGATATAAGGAGAAGTACATGTATGTTAAAAATAGAGTACAGTATTGTAGCACTGGCAGCAGATAACAAGAAACCAAAGTTAAACTAAACAGAAACTTGAACTTGAGGTGTAATGAATGTAGTATATGTTACGTTCCTGGATGGAGCAGTGTCAGGTCAATCTTGGATTTTGGAGATTTCTACAGCAACTCCTCGCTTTAAGCAAAAAATAAAAAATCACACACTCTGCTTCCTCCACACAGCTCACTCTGTCAGTGCTGGAGACATAAAAAGGTAGGACTAGAAGATACAGTCAATGTCTTCTCAAGAGGTTGCATCACTCAATTGTACACAGAAAGAGTAAAAATGGTAAATGCATAGGCTGATTGTCCATTCACTGCTATGATGCAGCTTTGCACAGCATGAAACCTTGAGAAAACACACGAAAACATGAGATTTGGCTATCCTGTATAAAGAAAAATATAATCTAAAAAATATAGCACAAAATATAGCAAACAAACTTAATATTTCATAGCTCACACATACTTCCTCCCTACCTCCTCTCACAAAAAGTCACAAATATGGGTGAAACAATTGTTAAAAATATAGCATGGCAAAGATCAGATTTTCTTTTACCTGTTGATGCAAAGTACAACAATGCTGAGTGACCAGCTAAACCTGCACCAGGCAAGCATAAACTAGCACAGACCAGCTTGGACCAGTACAGAATTTATCCTAGTCTGTGCTGTTTTATGGTTCTTTCTTACATAATTTGTCTTTGTACTGCTTCTTGCGCTTTTATGACCCCATTTCCAAAAAAGTTGAGATGCTGTGTAAAGTGTATATAACAGAATGCAATGACATGCAAATCATTTAAGCCCTATATTTAATTGAAAAATAGCACAACATATCAAATGTTGAAATTGAGAAATTGTATTGTTTTTTCACAGAAGGCCTTGCTCATTTCAGCAAGACAATTTCAAACCACAATCTACAAGTTTTACAACAACATGGCTGTATAGTAAAAGAGTCCAGGTGCTAAACTGGCCTGCCTGCAGTCCAAACCTGTCACCTACTGAAAACACTTGGCACATTATGAAATCAAAAATAGGAGACTCCAAACTACTGACCAACTGAAATCCTATATTTTTCAATTATTCAAAATTTCTCAGTTTCAACACTGGATATGTTCTCTTTGTACTTTACATGATTTGCATGTCGTTATATTATATATTATTTACATATTTCCATTATTTTGCCTAATGTTCTAGCTTTTTTGGAAATGGGGTTGTACATTGATCTTCAAACTTATTATTTTATCATTGCACTCTATAAAATACACACATTTCAAGACACATTATAGACAGCAGTATATTATACAGTGTCAGAAACCACATAAACACATTTAAGTAACACTTCACTTCGTCTTCTAAGTGTGTGATGATTACATTATAGTACAGTGTCCACAGTGCTAATTGGTCATGGTCTTGCAAGATTCCAACATAACAGCTGCTTTTTCTCTCTATCCCTGGGAACAAAAGCTGTTTTTTGATTGTGCTCCACTGCTGGCTTTTTGACTGCTACATCTCTTGAGTACAGTGCACTGTGGGCCTGCATTCCCTCATGCCAATAAAATAGTATTACATCAGTGGTCCTACAGGTCCTGCTCTTCCCACCACTGCAACCGCTGATTAGCACCTGGGAAAACTCTGTTTCTCCTCTATCAGATATAAATTGCCTGCTCAAGATAGATGAGTAAATAAGTCATAAAAAGACAACATAAAGACAACAAACTAGAAGGCAGAAAAGCAGAGAGGAGAGGAGATCTTTTCAAAGTTAAATACTCTTCTCTCAGAAACAAAAACATGTTGAAATTAGGAAGAAATGAATATGTAGCAGCGCTGTGCTCTTTACCCTGGCAGTGATCTCATATATGGACAGGACAGGGCTTTTCCAGAAATTAATGGCAAGCTTGGAGAGGCTTCAACCTAAACATTATGATGGCCATTGGAATAAAGCTCTTATGACCTGCAATGAATTGCTTGAGCTGCGCTGAAAGTAATAGATGGTGATTTCACTGAATACTTGTGGTTCAAACAGTAAATCTCAATCTTCTGACTGCTCTCGTGCATAGATAGTGGGAGCTGGATAGGCAATTTAGCCCAGGCGGGCAACAGCATCCTCGTCTTTAAAAAAGCTGAAAGACAGCCATTGACAGATTGAGGTTCATTCTGTGATATGCACAGCAAAAAGATACAAGGAAATAGTCACTTCTCCTTAAATATCCCGAGGGATCTCATTCTGTGGACATCATTTTTTTTGGGTCAGCGAGTTAATGCTAAAAATATGTCCTGCCAAAACCCCACCATTTATCTGGGTGGGTATTCTGTGTCACGCTCAGCGTGGGTAATTCTCAGTGGGACTCCCCTCCGTGGTGGAAGACAGGACTGACTGGCAAAGTTAGACATTATCTCTGCTGTGATAGCCCTCTGTCTCTCCGTCTCACTGCACACTGTAACGACTCCAGCAGTAATTAGAAGGCCAATGTGACATACCCCACACTTACAGCCAGCCGGGATCTGCTTTTCCCCCCTCGTCAGGCCTTTCCCTCCTGTTTGTCGGCAATCCTAATGACATTTTATGTGCGCGACCCGTGCACCTCATCATGCTCACTTGTACTTTCCATTAAAGTCAGAAGACTGCAGAGCCTGCACTTTGCCCGTACTCCGGCTCTTCTACACCGTTAGTTTTGGCCATCAGTCAGGTAGACATAAGTGTTAATGAGTGGAACAGAACACACTCTGTGGTGTTTCTAACTCTTAGAGAGCTTGTGAACTGTTTCTTTTGTGGTTGTGAGACTATTTCACCCACTGCCTTGTATTTTCACACTGAAAAATGTATGAGATTGACTGAGGAGACTGTGGGTCAGATGAAGTGGGTTTGCTGGTAATACTTGGAGTACAAAGAGCTGTGATGTGTGCTGACATGTGAGGCTGCATGTAGAGCTTTTAAACAATGATCATGGACACTCACCATCAGTAGAGAATGCCTGTCACCTGGCTGCATCGCTGCTCTTAGTGCTTCACATCTGCCCCAGGGTGAATTATATTGTGTGATTGTTGTGTCTGTGACTAAAAATGGCTCTAAAATATATTTCTTACCTAAACTCTTAGCAAAAGGGTTCTACATGGTCCATGGTTCACCTTTGATCATGAAACCCTTCTTGATGCCACGTAGAACCTCTGTCTGTTTTTAAAGAACCATATACAGCAGGTTCTCCATTAAACCATTTAAGTATTCAAAGAGTAAAAATAAAAACTGGCTATGCTTCCAAGATGGATAACTCACCTCTGGTCAGCATGGAAGCAGCTAAGTAACAGTAAACACAAGCTGAACAGACATAACATTGGTTATAATCATAAAAATTGTCAAATGTATTCAAATGCAAAATAAATTTTATTTCAGTTTTCCCATTTTCCAGCTTTCAAAAGCAGGTAGAGCTGCTAATAGTATTAATCCCATTAAGGGATCCTTGTAATTTAGCCAATAATTTATTTTTTCAGGTGAAGAATAAGGGCAGCACAATGTCAACTAGAATGGTATATTTTTATGTCAACAAAATACGTCAGTTATTTTGAGAATTTTTACAAAAGAAAGTTTGCTGTAAAGTGTCAAACTAGTATAGAAACAATATGAGCTTTTGGCTCATATTTTCACACTCATCAGAAAGAGAAAAATATATGCTTTATTTGATTCTACAGATGAAGACATTTGTGTGAGCAATTCATTTCAGCATATATATTAAACTATCTGGCAATCAAGGTAGCTATTTAGCTAAATTACACACTTTAGAGGGCCATAAAATAAACAAAATAACAACACATTATTCACTGTATTCCCTGTTATTATATGATTCCAGCTGTTTTTTTGAGAAGATGTAAAATTAACTAGCAGTGTTGATTCCCATTTAGGTCAGTTCTTGTTTTTGAATGTGCAGTGAAAAAAAACACTATTATAGTAAAGTAAAAGTTCTTCATTAAGCACTGCAATGAAATTTGGCGCTAGTGCATGTTCATATATATTTGACAAAGAACCCCAAAATGTTGTGAAGTTATTGTTCTGAAAGATTTTGAAATAACGGCCAACTTGGAATATGTCAACTTTAGAAGCATGTAGCTTAGTAATATAATTAACAATAACTGTTAGTAATATAATTAACAATAACTAATTCTGTTTTTCAAAGAACTATCAGAATTACTTCAAAATCCTGTTGCACCAATGCAGCATTGCTAGTGTTTTCCAGCAGTTCTTTGCTGTTGTGACATAACGCTGATTGGTTCTATAACTATTACCTTTGCTGAAGACAAACTCTTTTTAAGTATCTAACAATTCTTTCAGCAGAGGCAGCAGTCAAGTTTCATTTGTTTTTCCAATACACAGTTTAAATAGCTATGTCAGTAGCTGGCTGAACATTGTTGTATACTCAAGGTCATTCTAAAAGTAAGAGCCATACTGGACCTATCCCAGTGCCATCCCCAGTGCTCCCACCTTAACCACTCAAATGTGTTGTCCTTCCCCTGGTCCAGCCCATTAAAATCTTCTTTGAATGTTCTCCATGCCTTTCGGGAAGGTCCTGGCACAGAAGAGAGACAGAGAGAGACAGACAGTAGAGAGGGACGAATAGTCCCCCTCCTCCTTCAAGTCCCCCACCCCCCCACCCCCCAAGCCAGTACCTTTATCTTCTGGCCTATTAACAACTGTTACTGGTGCTTTAATTATACCCCTGTGATGGCACAGAGTGGCGGGCTCATGTCTTCTTCCTCCCGGGGGAAGACGTGTAATTACCAGCATCCATCGGCTGAGCCAGTGCTCAGAGACGCTCCGCACCGCCACTGGCCCTGTTCCGCCACAGCTCCCGCCATAATCACGCCGTCTCCAGCAAACATCTGTTCCCTGAGCCATGAGTCCAAAAGGCCTGGGCCTGTCACACACAGCCTCTCCTTTCTATGTCCACCTTTCACCTCCCCATCCGCTCCCACTGCTAATGGCTCTGCTCAGGGAGGAAAGGGAAAGAAGCAGGAGGTAAATCGAAACACTGCCAGAATGTAATTAAGATGGGAAGCATAAATGAAGGACATAAGTTTGTGGATCTCCTTAGCTTTAACTTAAAAGACTGCTGTACATGTTTGGCTTCAACAGCATGATCTTGCATCAGTGCAAAAAATAAGGTTTCACAATTTTCCACTTACCTCAAATGTAGTTAATCAGCCAAGACATGTTTGGTGTCCAAATTTTGATTCTTTATTTTTGCAATTTGGATGATGTTTGAAATTGGCTTCTATTACTTTTAAGGTACATTAGCTTGACAGCTCCAGTGCAAAACTAAAGAAGCAAAATTTAAACAACAATTAAATGTGAGGTATGTGGATAATTGTGTAAAGTATTTTTTTTTTGCTCCAAACTATTACTTTAACTTCATATTAAAAACAGCTTTACAAGTTATGTTGTCTTATGGGAACAATATTTCTTTTGAGACTAATTTTTCTTTTAAGACTGAAGTCATTATGCTCTATTAATAAGTCATTATCTGTAGATAAAAGAAAGCTTTTAAAACAACTGGATTAGGAAATGCAGCATGCAGTAGCGGCTCTCTAACATACCATAGCTCACATGCACGTTATGCTTTTTGAATCCTTTGGTTTATTCATGTCATATCACTTCCATAACTCTCAGTCCAGCTGATGCCTCCATGACTGACGGCTCTTTATATGAGACACTATCGATTTTTGCAAAATACACGGGATCAAAAGTTTTCCCAGTAAAATACAAAACATATAAAACTGGACAGCACACCAAAAGAACAATATGACGCTATAATGAAGAATGCATGAAGTCTTGGAAAGTATTGCACACCTGAAACTTTCAGTATTAAGAGACAATCAAGGGGGCTCAACATGGAAAAGCCATTCTAGTTAAGCGTCTGAAGTCTCTTCTGTTTTACATAGATAGGAGACAGTAGACACTTTACATTTGGAAGGCGATCAAAAACAACTTTCACATTTTGAAAGCCTCACTAAAAGCCAGAAGAGGCAGGGAATAAAGTGCTATGAAGACACATTTTATTCTGATCATTCCAAAAGTCTATGGATCATCTGGGGAATCTTCATGTCTAATGTGTGCCCTGCCTGTTTTCTTCTCCTTCACCTTCTTCTTCTTCTTGTATTGTGTTGTGCTTAATTTCCTATGTCAACTTTGTAACTGTTAAATGAGTTTGCTGTTATTGTTTCTAAATTTACAATGTCCATTTTATAAAATCTTAAACTAGCCTGTTGCCTTTGTTGTTCATTTTGTTGTTGTTGTTTTTATTGTTGCTGTTGTTGCTGCTGCTGCCGTTGTTGTTGTTGTTCTTTGTATTCTTCTTCTTCGTCTTTTTGTACTGTGTTGTGCTTAATATTCATTGTCTATTTTCTGAAATCTTAGGTGAGCTTGTTGTTGTTTTTGTTGTTGCTATTGCTACTCTTCTTCTTCTTCTTCTTCTTCTTCTTCTTCTTCTTCTTGCTGCTGTTATTGTTGCTCTTTGTCTTCTTCTTGTACTGTGTTGTTCTCATTTCCAGTATTTGTTTTCTAAAGTCCTTAATGAGCCTGGAATTGTTGTAATGGTCATTCTTCTTCTTCTTCCTTCTTCTTCTTCTTCTTCTTCTTCTTCTGCTACTATTACAGTGCCAAGTTTCATCTCCTATGTCCATTTTAAATCTTATAAATCCTAAAATAAGCCCATGCTATGTTGTCTGAATGGTGCTGACAAATGAACAGACATAAATTTCCAGCCCATATATTTTAGATCTGTTTGATTTGAACAAATCATGATTGACTCAACCAGGGCTTAACTTCATATGTCACTCCCAGGTCTCATTTTGGCCTGCATTAATTTTTTGAGACTCTGCTATGTAAAAGAAACTTCTCTTCGTTTGTCCGTTTCATGTCTCAATACCCTCCTCCTTCCCTCCATCTTTTTTTCCACATTTTTTCACTCCACACTGACTCGCGACCCTGGGCCAAGATTTCATGGGAAGTGAAGGGCTTGCCGCCAAGCGAGAGGCAGACTTAGGGAGTAATCAGTGTTCAAGTCTGTAGAGACCATAAAGTCATTTCCCTTTTCTCAATGATGAGATGCAGCAGCTTTCTCCACTCCCAATCCCATTCCCACAGCGCTCTCCTTATGAAAGCACAGAGCAGCTTCTGACCACACTTTGTACATCAGCTAAGTTGAGAAATACAGACGGATGCAGGAGGTAAATAAAGCTAAAACCCAAATTTAATCTCCAAAAAGTGGGTGAATAGGGAGGGGAAGAAGATTAAACTGAGAAAAATACTTCTGATCAAAGTGACAGCAGAAGTGTGGTGCAGTTTGGTAGGTTAGCACTTTTGAAAACTGTTTTATTTATTCCAGTTTTTAAAGAAAGTCATAGACTTGCCGCATATGGCAGTTCTGACATTAACAAGAAATGTATTAGATGGAGGAAAGTCATAAATATGCATAGAGATATTAGGCTGGTGTTAACTGTAAGCACCTGTCTACTTAACAGTGACAGGAGATCATTGAGTGACTTTATGAAGTCCTCCCTCCTCCCTCTGTCTTCCCAAAGCCACGTGTCCTTCCTTAATGTCGCCTCTCCTCGCCTCTTCTCTGACAGTGCTGCTGACAATCCACACTTCACAAAAAAAAAAAGTTTGGATTTTTTTTACTTGTCAAGTTATAGTAGAGATGGCTCAAGGTTAACATAACTGTAGCTCCCTTATAAAGAATGCTAGACGTGGCGAAATTAATAATGCATTTGCCTATTTTTGCCAAGTAAAATTTTAGAACATCCGGATACATCTGCCACATCGACCTTTAAATCCATGGAAACCGTAGTGTCAAAGGACGTGCATTCATTTTATTTTTGCCAGTGTGAGCTGTCTGCTAGCATTAACATTGACAGGAAATATCTGAGTGCATTTTCTGTAGCCTTAATATCCTCTGCGCTTTTAAAAAGAAGGGTTAATCTGGTTTTAAGTTCCGTCTTGAGTGTAATCTTTGGTGATGTGGATTTCCCTAGATTACTATGAGCAACAAAAAATATGTATATACATATATATTCAAATACATCGAGGACATACAGTTTCTCTGGGAAAACAGGACATTTTTCTGTAGGAAGAGACGTTATTACACTCACTGATGACATACTGTATAGTCTTGTTTGGTATGTCCTGTGGTTTTTGTGAAGCTCAGTTCTTTGTGTACTCATTGCTCCACTGGTAACATTACAGTTCCTGATAAAAGCCCTGCTAAGCATTATGTATTTAAACTCTATAACTGGGTCTCAGGTTTGAGTCACACCTATGTCATGTGCCATCTATGATTCAGGATGTCTGAGGATACATTGTCTTCATAAAGAGACCATTAGCCCAGTTTTTATGCCCATAATTTCCAATAGGACTATGAGAGAGTTTAATCATTATAAATCCACTGAAAAATAAGCATGATACTCTTTAATTAGGACCTGATTCTTAATTGTAGCTCATTGAAATAAACAGGGATGTTCAGACCAAAATGCAGATTTTAAAGTGATATGGTATTTGTGTTCATAAGTATTGAGTTCATGATTTGAATTTGTAGAGTGTTCATATAGTCTACAATTTTATAGTTACATTTTTGTCATTTTTTTAAAAATAACATAAAACAAATAGAAAAAAGTCAAACATGCAGAATCAAAACTGCTGGTACAGATGTAAAGCGAATTCAATGTGATACATTGTGTATCACAATGGCCTGTAGATTGTGTAGTAATCCAAAATAATAACCCTTGACTTAAGGGTGCAAATGGCGACTCCACTGATTTTTCAGAATACCTCCATAATTCAATCATTGTTGTAGACAAAGTCATTCAGAGTGGCTTGATGTAAAATGGTGCATTGTAAAGAAACCTACAGACTTTGATTTCTTGTAGTATATAGTATCGTATATAGTTTATAGTATTTAACTATCTGAATTTCATTCATAATTTGATTTTTAATTTAATAATTTTCTCTTTTACTCTATTGTTTTTCTCCACCATGAATGAACTTTAAATAATATCTCAAACATCAGGCAACATATTCATTACTGTTTCATGTAATTAATTCATGTGAGGGAGCTTTTAGAGGCATTAAATTTTTCGGATATCTGGTTCCTATCACCAAGCTGATATTCTCTACAATGGCACATTTCACATCAAACCACTCTGACTTGTGTACTCCTAATATGGAGTAGGGGAAAGACCTAATACAACAGGTGCTGGCTATGTATAAATATATTAAACTGGCACACTGCTAGAATAGATAAGATAGATGATGTTAGCATGGAAGCGAGTTATTTTTGTATTCACACAGACTAATTTCAATTAGCTGCAACACATTCCAGCTTGGTAGCATAGCATTTAAACTGTACACTCAACATTATGTGGCAAATCTAAATTCATTAGGTTGTAAGGGATCTTTGCCAGGGTTCTGTATATTCTCCAACCTTGTCACAGCAGTTATGAAAGAACACATTTGAGGGTAGAGCTGTTTTAGGCTAACTGAAAGCGATGTGTTTAAAAGTTTTGGCATCAGTTTGGAAACAGCTGTCCTTGCACATATGAGGGCAACAGGGACGTTGAGACGTCCTCGTTCAGGGATGCCATGACTTTACAGCAGCCTGTCTGTCACACCGCAGGACTCCCAGGCCAGACAGCAGCCCAACCAAAGGTGCTGTTGTTTACCATTGCGTTAACTCTCCTCCTCTGTCCAAGGCTGTTCTGCTCCTGCTGAGCCAGCCCACCCCTCCTCCCCACCTCCTCAGTCAGCAATGCCAGTGATCCAGGTGGGGGTGCAGGGGAGCTGGGGGGCCGAGAGCAGGTCAGAACCCAACAAGCTGTGCCCAGAGAGTGCCTCACGCCTGCTGAGCAGGACGCACATTCAGCCCAGGTGGTATGCCTGCCACCCTGCTCACTGACTCATGTAGATGAGTTACACACACACACACACACACACACACACACACACACACACAAACGCATACACAGGCAAATAAACTTCACTCAGGACGTGCCTTTAAAATGCCTTTGAATAGTTCTGACATGGTCCTGCAGGTTTATGAATAAACAGCCAAGCAGCCAGCTGTGATGTTCAAATAGCACATCTTTCTCCCTCCCTCCTTCCCTCTCTTTCTCTCTCACATCTCTCATCCCGAACTATGATCCAATCTTAAAGTACATTCTTGGCCTGCTGCAGTACAGTGCACATCTCAGAGACCACCCTGCAGTTCTTTAATTTACACTGAAGCTGGTCATTAGGGAAAAAAAAGCAGAAAATATATTAACTGTTTCAATTCAAAAAGCATAATAGACCACTTTCAAGATTTTCTTTTCATGATATTCATAGTTGGGAGAGGAGTGGGAGCTTTACAAATAAGAAATATCAGTGCTGTATTAACATGAATGTCACCTTTAGTAGCCTCTTAAAATCCACCGGAGGTTCCAAAATACACTTCGTCATATTCTTTATAACTTTCATATTTCATAAGCTACATTCAAAAAGTGGGTGTCATATGAGAGCTGTAACTGTCTTCTTTGCAGTCAAATAGATGGGTAATGTAATTTTAAACACTTTTTTCTACTGAATCTGAGCTATAAACTACAAACAGATGACATCTCTTCAGTGATCTACTGTGTAAAAATAGTTTTTATAAAATAATGCAAAGTGTGTCAAAGATTTTTGGCTTTCAGCAGTAAATTGTAAGCATATAGCAATATGTGTGGTCACATTCTTTCAGACCCATAGTGTTGAGTGGTCTTCTCACAGTGGAAGGATGGACAGACAAACCAGTGGATTTTTTTTCTGGAGCATGATTTTTTTTTATTTTGTCTTATCTCTCAAAGACAAAAGCTTTAAGTGTTGTTTATCTGAGGGTGACAGTTGTGGCGCTCCCATTCCTTTTAATCATTTTTTTCATCTCTGGTTTTGGAAATTGAAATTTTTTCTCGCTTACTATCCTTTGACTTTCCCCTTATGCAAATGTATTGCCTAATATTATCCTCAGAAAAATGTATTACTTTCACTTAATGGTTATTTAGATAGACAAATATAAATACTTAAAAAAAACAGGGATGATTTTGAAAAGATGAAACTGTACTAATGAATATTCTAGAGGCTAAGTCATCCTTGTGTTGGTTGGCTGGTTCAGATCGGGGTTCTTTGTCTGGTCTGAGTCTGTGTGTTGTTCTCTTCTTTTTTAGTTTATAATGATAGGCCTGGCCTTTGCCATGTGGGAGTGCCTGACTCACACTCCTAAGAGCCTGAGCACTCAGCCCGCTGCCTAACCTTCATGTGCGATCAATAAGCCTTTTCAGAGACCTCATCTTTTCGCTTTATGTTTTTCACTCTTGCAGGACCACTTACAGCGTTGTTCAAATCCCACATTTGATCAGGGCTGATGCAGTCAACCAAACAGAACAGGGCTAGTTAAAAGAACTCAGAGAATAGAATACAAATATTTTACATGATAGAAAACTGAATACCCAGTTACAACTCACAAAGTACTTTAAATTGCAGGTAAGGTCATCTTTAAATTTAATGCTTAGTGCTAGTGCCTAGCTGAATTCCCTAGAAATGAATTGCTTTTTAGCTTTAAATGTTTACAGACTCACTTGTGGTTCTACATCAGTTTCTCTCTCTATAACTTAAAAACAACTCCATCATTTTGCTTTGTTTACCATTCACTGAATAATACTTACTGGTGTTCACTTTAAGGAGTTTTAGGAGTTAAAAAAGATGCCAAATGATATGATATACATCTCGTTTATGAGACAGAGAGGATGACATAGATAAAAATTCTTTAAATTAACATCTGCTTCACTTGTTCCGTCAAATATTTATTAGTCCAATGTCCAAGAACAATTTCTTAATCTTCTTTTGTCGATATGACATCACTCATTAAACTGCTTCAGTGATTTATCCCAAAGTTCTAATTAGTGGAATATGTATCGAAGGAAGGGTTTCCAGGACAAACAGTGACTTGATGCCCTCGAGCTAAAAGACTTCAGCGAGGAAGATGAATGGAGCCCCCCCTCCATCCTTCAGAGGTCAATGATTTCCCTTCCCATGTCAGAGGAGAAGTAAACAGCAGGACATGAGGGGCTGTATTCTGCTCTGTGTATGCACTGAGGAGCTCTGTGGTGAGCTGCAGATCCCTATCTCTGAGAATCCCCCCCTCCCTGTGCTCCCCGTTCTCCTCCTCCCTGTTACCTTCATTACGCATTTTTTTTGTTTATGCTTGGGCGCAGCCATAGTCGCTCCTGATAGTTTTGGGTCAAGCGTGACTGGCTACGGGTTACTCTAAATAAATACACAGGGACTAGCCAGGAAGGAGCGGGTAGGCTGCACTTGCCGCCGGATTGCCCTTGATTAATCAGCTGGCAGATGCAGGGTGACTGTTTGTGTACACTCCCATGTCCCTGGTTGGAGGACGGAATGGGGCCGGCGCAGACAGGGTTGATGCTGGGGCATGACTGGCCACATGGACTTGCCTGCACGGCTATACTTGATGAGCTGCTGTAAGAAAGCAAGGTTTGCCAGAAGCTCAAGGCCCATGTGTAAAGTACCCTACTGAGATTGGAAGGTCCATACATATTATAGTTGATGTGTTATCTGCCATTCAAATTTGGATTTCGTATATATTTGCATACATTTACATATCATCGCTGTCCAGTGAAAAACTTATATCTCAGTTTTTTCCTATTCTTACTTTTGTACATAATTCAAACATGGCAGATGTCCTTTACATTATGTGAAATATAGAAATGTTGTAAAATAGCTTGGAATAAAAGCTTTTTGCATTAATTTACATTGAAATTAAAGAATGCTTTGCCTTCTTCTGTAAAGCTACTATTTTGGAGATACTTGTTTTGGTGTTTTGGACGCCGACAATATGTATATAATCTTTGCAAACAGCACTGTGCAAAAGTCTGAGACAATCCTTCATGTCCTGTCAAAGTGACCATTAGGTACAAATAGTTTATTTTAGTGTCAATGGGGGAAAACACATATATGTAACAGAACATTACATAGAAGTTTCATGCCTCCAAAGTTCAGTCTCAGAAGTTGGTTACATTTTCTGCTTGTCACAGTCCAGATACTCCTAACAAAGGTCAGTGAAATTTTCATCTCTCAAAGATGAAAGATTTAAGTCCTGTTTATCTGATACTGACAGTTTTGGTGGTCTACCGGGTCTTGCATGGCTGTGGTTGTACATGTGTTCATAACTTTGTCATAATTATATTGTACCTTTAAATAATGTAAACTAGACACAAAAGGACATGTTTTATTCAGCATTTCTTTCTTTTACAGCTTCCTATCTTCCTACAAAATATTTGAAACTTAGGCTGTTGCACAGGACTGGCATATTAGAATAACTTTCTAAATTAATATATCAAGCAAACTGTTCTTATTTTGTTGAAAACATTGATCCCAAACTTTAGAAAAGTGATTCCAAACTCTTTACTCTGTGTGCATTTTTCTGTGGTGAGAAACTCAGTCAGTCATGCTAAGTGAGGCTGATAGATCTAGAATTTGCAGATTGCAGCACATTATAATGAAACCGATACACATCTATACTCAAAGCTCTATTCAGACTTGCCACTGATGAATACAGTCAGGGCAGGAATATCAAACAGCTGAATCTCTGAGCACAAAATGATTTTTTGTGCCAAGCTATGTCTAGCATTTTGATAACCCCTCCAGCGGAGCATGTGTTTTCTACCTCTGTCCACAGCCACATGTTCATGCATGATCTGAGACAGCAAAGATGAAGGCCGGCTTCCGCGCTTGCTGGACGCCCGGCCTCTTGGCACATTGCCATGGTTTATAGATTCTATCATTCTTTGCGTCACTCCTCTCTCTCTCTCGCTCTCCCTGAGTTCGTCTCCTCTGGTCTCATCTGGTCTGATCCATCCCCCACCCTGCCCTGCGGCGGCCATCATTAGACGCAGCAGTGGCCTCTCACCTGTCAGCTCCACTCTGGCCGGGGTCACTAAAGCCTCATCTGGAGATCGCTGGCCTCAGCCATGTGTCTCTCGGCCCTGGGCTACACTGCCCTTATCCTCAGGCAAGGTGCAGCCCCATGTGGTGCCTCTGTCCAGCGAAAAGCTTATCTGCTCTTATTGCAGCGATAGTTCTAACCTGCTGGCCCTGAGAACCAAAGGAGATCTAGAGCTGGAGGAAGATAGAATGAGGTAGAGAGTGAAGGCGTAAAGGGAGAGTGCTGAGAGGCCTGAGACAGAGAAGAGGGGATTTGCCTAAAGCAAGGGCTGAGGCAAAAAAAAAGCATTCCTCAAAACAGCAGTGCAGAAGAGACCACCGCAGGCACGTCTCCCTGCAGGACTCTCCCCAGCAGCCTCTTTCATACTGTGTGTGCCAGACATACGCGCACTCTCCTCTCACTTCACAACTCAAAAACGTCATCTTGTAACCACCTTTCCTCAGTGCTCCCATCTGTTGCAGGCCATGGACCAGAGCTGCACCTCTCTGGCCTTGCTTTATTTTCATTTACACACCTCATTATATATGTTTACTTATGCACCTCATTACCCATGTGCATTATTCATTTATGTGTACATTTAATTTGCTGACCTTCGTTTGTACAGTGACAGATTTGATCCTTTCTGGCACAACATGGAGTGTAGGACAAGGCCATATGCCACCAATTGTGGCAAATTGCTCCGGATGGATATTATCGATATAAAAAAAAGCTCAGGCATTTGAAGCACCATTAATTTTCCTTGTGTTCTCTTTTTTCTCCTCTTCTTTAACGATGAAATTGCTTGGCACACTGGACTGGCCTCTTATCATCATTGCAGACACCGCAATCACGCTCCATAATCACAGTTTCCGAGGCGGAATGGACTTGGGGCCGTGGCCAACAGCCACTAATGTGGGCCTCCATGGGCCGCTAGGCTGCAGACTGGGCCCAGCAGATGGGCGTCTGCCATGTTCAGCGGCCGACCATGGCTTAGCTCACTGGGCGCAGGAAACAGAGCTCCAGCAGAATGCGCTTCCAGGATTACTGCACTGCTCCAAATTACTGCACAAATGCCATACACTAATGAGAAGGTATGGAAAACTTGCAAACAAGATTGCAATCTCTGATTGATTGCACCACCACTGCTGTTTTAAGCATCAGCTGAAAACTCTCTTAAAAGAATGCAAATGCCAGAGTTACTAATGCTGGGAGACAATAGTGGTCCCAAATTTGCTCACTGTAAAACCCAATAATTGAGGTTATGCAAATGATTTATAGGAAACAATTGCCTTGATTTACGGGTTACCTTAAGTGAATTTTCTTTGTACTATAGTTAAACAGCTAAGCAGTCTCAACGTCTATGCAATTGTTTTTCACAAACTGGCTGAGAAAACATAATGGTAGCATGTTTACATGTTCGAATTGGTAAAAATATCAAATGCATTATTATCATTATCATTATCTGACCAAAACATCATTGAACTTGTCTGGGAAAGGTAGAAGAAGCAGGAATTCAAAGTCTTCCTACAGTTTTCTGCTGACTGTGGAACAAGTAATAAGTTGTCACTCTGATAACAAAGTCTTATGTGGTAATTTTATGGGAGAAGATAAAACTTTATATTAGAGCTCTATTATAGCTCTAATAACTGTGTAGTTACATATTAATAAACGTGCAACAACAATGTAACTACTGGTGGTATGTTCCCTGTGACAGACAGATTTACAGTTTTTACTCATGTAATTACACAATCACTATTTTTCCAGCAACGTTTTTCTGATTGTAATAGGAAACATGTAATTACATGAGTAAAAACTGATGCTGACGCATATATGTGTGCATATACAGTTAATATGTACTGTACATACTATAATATATTATAGTGAATACATCACCAGTAGTTACACATATTGTTACATGTTGTTACATGTATAACCGCACAGTTACTAAAGACACTCACTATGAAGTGGGAGCAAAAAAATTGAAAGTATGTTTATGAACAGAGGTTTTATTTCAATTTTATACCATTGCAGGTCACGTCTATTGAACTATTCATAAAATCATGAAATGTTCACACAAAAACAGCTGCCATTTTCAAATAGTGTAAAAAAAAGGTTTGGAAGGGATTAAAATATGACAGTGAATCTACAACATTCCTCTTTAAAAGTGATAATCATTTTTAATAAGTGCTGTTTTGTGAAAAGTTTCATATCCGTTTTTCATAGAATAGTCTTTTCTTTCCCACAGGCCCCTCATCTCCTGTATGATGAGTGTACAAATGCTTCCTCCCTGTCTTCCTGGCCAAAGAAGTGAGGCCAAAGAGGACAGACCCACATCTCTTTTAATGGTCTGCACATTTCTCACTGCCTCTTCAAATGCCTGACAATTGGATGAACCCTGTACTACACTGTTAAGTGTAAAAAGCGAGCACTGCGTTGTCTAGACAAAATCAATGTATCTTACTCATATAAATGTACATTTTTAAGAGCACATATGCTGCACTTTTCTTGCACTTTATTTTCTTCCCTGAGGTTCATTTATGATGTTAGTGTGGTTTCATGTACCAAAACAGCCTTCATTTTTTTATATTATGTTTTTTCCAACCTCTCTTTATTTCTAGGCATAATAAACCTGTTTTGTTACTGTGTCTTTAAGCATAATATATGTAAACAACCTCTCCTGTGACTGGCTGGCTTGTACCGTGCCACACTCAAAAAGCAGTTGGGGCTGAAACACTTGTTAAAACTTTAGACTTGTGGAGCTAAACAAATGAAGGCAAAATAGGCAGATATATTTGAGTGGTTTGATTTTTCATTTTATCATAAACACAATTAATTCAAAATGGGCAGTTTTTACAGGTTTCTTTTTTATATATGGACTATATGTCCTGGGAAGTGAATGGTACATATTGAAACTTGTGTTTCATGTTTACATACTATATCTTATATTTCAAAAAAGCAAGAAAATTTAGTTTTTCCATGATATGAGCCATTTAAAAACTTTTAAGCACTTAGTGCCTGAGAGTTGCCTGAGATTCAAGTTTTCCCATTGACCCTTTCCATACAGTTATGAAGTTAGCCTGGTCTTTTATAATGAATTATGTCCATTATACTTACATATAACAATGTATACTTGTCTCATTGGTCCAGAAAAAGTACAGATTGCCTACTAGTAAATGAACAAAAATCAGACTGTGAAACCTGGGCTGACCTAACCCCTGACCGAACCTCTCTTATATTTGGGAAGCATTAAATCAGATTTCCAGATATAGAATAACATCTCAGACGTGACCATAAATCTGCCTCTTGCACTCTTGGCTTTAGTATGTCCCTCTCACTAATTGTTCTTTGTCTGTGGACCATAAATCTCTGGGAAAGGAGCCATTAGCTGAAATGACCGGCTGAGACTGTGACGCAGGCTGAGATATGAGCATGAGTGTGCAAAGCTAGGAAACTGTAGCTGAATTATAACATGCTAATGCTGTCTGTATGGTCAGAGATGAATATTCATTTGATTTTTTGTACATTTATCACAAAATAATTGCACTTATCATTAAACTTAGCTATCATCCTTAGTATAGACATATACTGAGAGGAACCACACAGCTCTCCAGAATCAGGGGTCTAATTCTGTAGTAACTGCAGGGATGGATCTAAATGATGATGATGTGGCCAGGCAAAAACATACAGTGCCACAAGCCCCTAATGACAAACAGCCCCTCATTTCCTCATTGTACAACAAAGCTCAGAGTTGTTTGTGTCAGCTGGCAGGCCTGTAACTGACTCTGATAGGCAGCTCTAGAAAGCCTGTGTAGGGAAAAAAGGCTTCTCTCAATTGAACATCCCATTTCAAGCATTTAAGAGGTTTCTTGTGTAAACAAGCAAGATTGTAAGAGCACAATGCTCATTTTATTTGACACAGGAAAGGTTTAACTGCTTTAAAGAAAATAAAGCCATAAGAAAAAGCTATTTACATCTGGTTCATGTTTATGGATGTCTGGTTTTAAAGGGATAGTTTACCCAAAATACACATTTACGGGATTTCTTTGTCATCAACTCGTAGTTATTTACTTGGATCCTCAACTAAATAATAGAAGACTTGGCAAGGTGAATTATCACTGGGAGATGAAAAAAAACACTTGATGTTAATGAGCCATGGTAAGTATGTTCTGAGATGTATGCCAAATCATCTTAAAACTAAAGCCAAATCAGGTTGAATGGTTTCAGAACACGTTAATGGAAGGCAAGCAAAGACTGCATGGGATTTTGTCCATACCTCTACTTCTCCAATAGCTTATGGGTATTTGTCCACTCTGGACAAGAGGAAGAGAAAAATTCTTGTTAGTGCAGGAAACATGCCATTTATGCATGTTTGGAGATTCAAAGAAAGTTGTAAATGTGTGTGCTTGATGTTTGTGTTGCACTGAGTTATGGTGTAAACATTATCGGTGAGGTCTCGTTCTCTGTCTGTATGTGATTTTCCGATAAAAGAAAACCCCAAATGTGGAAAGATGTGAAGGATGTGAAGGATGTGAAGGCTGTATGTAAAAAGTCTATTTAGACTGATTATCATAAATATGAGAGAACTAAGCACTTCCAGTAAGACTCATAGTGAAAACACGTTAAATACCTTTCATTTTTTGTTTGTGTGTAACGTGGAGCAATGAGGAGATGGACGCATATGCGGAGAAAAGCAAGATTTATTCAGGGCAAATCCAGGGTCATGGTCTATACAGTCCAGGCTCAGGTAGTCAATACGAAGAGCAGGAGGGGCAGACATGACAAAGAACACAGAAATCCAAATACTTAACAAAACACTTCAAACAGAACAAGCAAAACATCCAACACATCAAACATATCTAACAAATCAAACAAAAACCAGCAACCAGACAGGGGAAAACACAGGGCTTAAATACATGAGGGTAAACGAGAGACAGGCGGAAACACAGGTGGAGACAATCAGGGGTGGAGTCACGAAACAAGAGGGCAGGACAGAAAACCAAAACAAAGCATATGGACAGGACTGGGAAGTAAACACAACACAAGCACATGGACAGGACTGGGAGGGGCCAATCGTGACAGTGTGTATTTCAGATGTGGCACATAAGGCACATTTCTGCAAGGTTTTTTTATGTAAAGAAAAGGAAACTTAAAAAAGCCTAAAACTTATTACGTTTTCCCTACTCTACATAGGTGTCTAAGTGGCCTTATACTTAGGAAACCACAAGTTTTTGCCACAGCTATCCGTGGCTGCGAGGCAAAGGAATCGTACTTGCCCTCACTTTCTCTGGATAGTTAGGATAGCTTTTGCCCATCTTCCAGGAAAATGCAGATATCTGTTAGTTGATGGTGCAGAATTAGTAGCCAAGTTTCCCCCTCAAGCATGTTGAGCTACCTAATAACATTGCATTATTGGCATTTAAAAAGAAAGATGTCTCAGAGGAAGCATGCGTTAGCCCTCACAGCTTGGTTGCACTGTGTGATAGGGGCAGTAATAGCTATTGCATAGGATTTAGCCAAGGTTGGGATAGCTACTGAAAAATGAGTACTTAGCTGCTTTGTAGCTACTTTCCAAAAAATTGTAGCTAGTTGCAACTTAGCTACTTTTCCAGAAAGAGTAGTGGCTACTTTTTAGCTACTTTTTGAAAAGTAGTGCACTACTTTTTGGCTATTTTCAAAGCATGATTGTCAGAATGTTTGTGAATCTACACCAAACAGGCCCAATTGATAATGTGAACAAGACACTGCATTTAATCCTGTGCCAGAAAGAAACACACAATCGAAAAGCTGCAAATGTACAAAAAGTGTAACCAACAATCAAACTTTCACACCTAAAGGCGTGATATCCAACAAAAATTAAGACTAAAGGCAAAGTCAATCAACCCTGCGATGGACTGGCGACCTGTCCAGGGTGTATCCTGCTTTCCGCCCGAAGACTGCTGGGATAGGCTCCAGCACCCCCCCGCGACCCTGATGGAGAAGCGGCTTAGAAAATGGATGGATGGATGGATGGATGGATGGATGGATGGATGGATGGATGGATGGATGGATGGATGGGCAAAGTCAATCATTCCAGATTTTTCCTAACAAAAATAATCGAACAGAAACCAGATAATTTTGTGCAAAACTTTGTCAACTATTAAAATAACACCGCTCCAATTAAAAAATTTCAGCAAGATAGACTGATCAGGCATAACATTATGACCTTGTTTCAAGGCTCATTGTCTGCTTTGTGTTTTCAACCATTACAGACTGTAGTCCACCTGTTTCTCTGCATACTTTGTTAGCCCCCTTTTACCCTGTTCTTCAGTGGTCAGAACCCCCATAGAGAGCACATATTATTTTGGTGGTGGATCATTCTCAGCACTGCAGTGACACTGACGTGGTGGTGGTGGTGTGTTAGTGAGTGTTGCGCTGGTCTGAGGGGATCAGACAGTGAGTGGACACAGTGTTTAAAAACTCCAGCAGCACTGCTGTGTCTAATCCACTCATACAAGCACAACACACACTAACACACTACCACCCAAATAATACCTGCTCTGTGAGGGCCCATGGGGTCCTGATCACTTAAGAACAGGGTAAAACGGGGCTAACAAAGTATGCAGAGAAACAGATGGACTACAGTCTGTAACTGTAGAACTACAAAGTGCACCTATATAGTAAGTGGAGCTGATAAAATGGACAATGAGCATAGAAACAAGGCGTAGTCATAATGTTAATCCTGATCAGTGTATGTACAGACATTCACATTCAGAGTCTTTATCAAACTTCAGCAACACTTTAGCCTCAAAATCCTCATCAGTGACTCTGGCTCTGTTTGGGATGAGAATCAGGCCTGAATAACCTCTCCACTGCTGCAGAGCTGCTTCAGCTCCATAGCAGAACTAGCTAGATTTCTAGGTAAAATAACATAATAATCCTCCTTTACTGTAAAATCATTATAAAACACAATTCTAACACAGTTTTCACAATAAATGGCCTTAAATGCTGGAATGTATAACTGCTACAACCTTTAACGCTGAATACTGACACGCGGACTCCTGGACACACAGCAACACAGATAACGAAACAGAAAAGAGAGAAAAAATGAACATAAATAATTTAGAGATGAGTGGACTTATGGATAGGCTCCAGCATCCCCCTGCGACCCTGACGGAGAAGCGGCTTAGAAAATGGATGGATGGATGGGTGGATGAGTGGACTTATTTAGATTTATAAATTACTCTGGTTTGCTGATACGTTTAATCTGTAGCAACTTGCAAATCTGAAATCAGCCTCTCTTTCTTTTGCTTCTTGCTCAGATTCTCCTGTTCCACCTTAATTGGCACAGCAGAAAAATCTGGAACCTCAGGCACCATTTAAGGTAGAACGGGACAATCCAAAAGAGAAGCTGGAGGATGAGAAGTGACTTCAACCTCGTAAAAAGTCAAACATTGAGAGACATTTTACAAGAAACTCCCGGAGAGGTTTCCTGCGATGCGAGAAAAGCGGCTAAGGCTGAGCTAAAGGTTAAAGCAGAGCAGTAAGTCTGAGTTTGCGTTTACATTTTTAGCCTTTACTCTCAGCGTATACTGAGATATAGTTACAGCCAAGATGGTAAAACAGTCATAAAATGTTGTGGCTCCCAAGGTGGTTTGATTTTTGTTGGAAGGACAAAACAGCTCTTCTTAACATTACAGTTGCGACCCCTGAGCTAAGCCTACTAGTTAGGATTGATCAGCACACATGCCCATTTGACCCAACTGCTCAGTCAGGACTGCACAATCGGCACCAGCCTGGTTAACGACCGTGTTCTGTGGTTCATTTTGCGCAAATTGACTGAAGCCTGTAGAGAAATTGGAGCGAAAATTTTCACTTTAGCTACACAAAAATGTGTAGGCGCTACAGCTACTAGCTACATATAATACAACTGTAGCGGCTACAGCTACTAGCTATGAATATTTGCAGGTAACTACAAAAATTAGCGCACTACTTAGTTACCCTCCCATCCTTGGAATTAGCCACAACTATACTGGGGAGAAAAACTGGGTAGAAAGAAATGTATAAATGAATAAAAATTGCCACAGAATAGAATTCCTGTCTTGGAAGACCAGTGTGCAAGATAGAAGGTTAACTTTAATCATCTATGACTAAGTTGCGATGAGATTATATTAGCTGTTACACTTTATGCTATACATGGCGCACAGACTAGTATTGCTAGTATTGCTCTCCAGTTGCTCAAAGTCTCATCAAATATTTTCAGTCCAGTACGAAAGTGAAGAATGATAACATCATTAATATGATAATTATGATGTAAAGAGCTTCTTTGCACATTGGGTTTTAAAGAGTAATATAAGTATGGTGAATTTATGACTAATCTATATAAAAGCAGCAGTAATGTACCTTATTATGAGCATGAATCATCTAAACGCTGGGACCAGAGGTGCAAATGACCTTAACTGCTTAATTAAATATAACTGAATTGAATTTATTTTAAAGTCATCATTTCTGTTCCTTTTTTTTAATGAGCAGTGATAAGACGGTATCCATGCTGCTTCCTCTCAGTGTTAAGCACATACACAGTACTGTATTACCGAGTTAATGGGACAGATAATTGACAGTGAGCCATAGGAGGTTAATAATAGACATTTAATTGACTTCTATCAATTTGTTACACCCAGAGCATCACAGCCTGGCCCTGCTCTTGTGTGCTGCTTTAAGCTCTCACACTGGGGCTCGGGCTCAGGACTTCCATGGATTTCTGCCAGTTACAGAACAGGCCTGCCAAAAGAGAAAAATGAAATAAAGATGTCGGATATCAAATTACATAAAGTAAACAGAAGTGCCATGGCTGAGTCCCTGTGGTGTAAAGCATGGATGGACTGGTCAAGAGCAAGAGAGGGTTCCTCTGGCTGCCTTGCTGTGTGCGTGACACTCATTTCCCTTTGTCACTAGCATTTGTCTATCAGTGGCCTGGAAGTAAGAGTTTATTTTGTCTGACGCCACAATCTGGCCCCCCTTCTATGCTGAGTAGGACGAGTAAGCTACTGTCCCGGCCTGGTCAGTGGCCGGCTCCCCTCCTATTTACAGCACACATCCGTTTCACCTGAACCAGAACAATTCCAGGCCAGGAAGGAGCACTTCCCCTTCTGAGAGGCAAGCTCTGTAGAAAGATGAGTACAAGCAGGACTACGACACTGATAACTGCAATCTATACCCCAACATACTGAAATGAAGACGAGCACTTTCAAAACATCTACATACCTAAACTCCACTGTTTCTGTGGTTATAACATTCACTCAGTGATTCACAAAGGTACCACATAGGGTTCTTCAGAGCTAAGCCATAAGAACAACTTTTGATTCTAATGGATGGGTGTCCACATTTCAGTTCTTTACTGTCATACACAATTTACACATCAGTTTCACAGTAGTTACTGAATAATTCATAATATTTACAGTAATTTCATACAGTAATTTCAATATTTAAGTAAATTTCATAGTAGTTATTGAATAATTCATAGTAGTTAGTGAATAATTGCAATATACTAAATAATTTAATTTACTGTAAAAAGTGGAGTAATCACTGAGTAATTATTCATATTCATTCCTGAATACTTCATAGTAATTACTGAGTAATTTATTGTAGTTACTATAAATTTAGAGCATTCATAGTATTCTTCATAATAGTATAATTCACAGTAGTTACTGAATAATTCATAGTAGTTACTGAATAATTGAAAGTGGATATTAATGACTCATGGCTGTAACTGAATATCTCATAGTGGTTACTGAATTATTTAAAGTAGATATCAATAGCCTATATTAGTGACTGAATAATTCACAGCAGATAGTGAAAAATTCAAGGTTATTACTGACTAAATCAGAGTAGATAATGAACAACTCATACTAGTTTCTAAACAATGAGTCTTTCACAAATTCATAATGACTCTGCAGTTTAAGGGATTGAAGTCGTTAAGACATTAATAAACCATTATATTTTAAGATTGTCCTCTCACTTTTTTGATGTCTTGCAGGATGTGACATGATGTCCCTAAAGCAGCATGAATGCCTAGTTTTGGTTCTTCACTGATTACTTCTATTAGACAGTTAAAAGCATCCCCATACCCAAAGCCTATATTAAAAAGTCAGTGTACAAGAATTTTGACAATTATATTTGTGGCATTTTTTTCTATTCATTTTAAATTAAAACCTTCAGCCCTATCATTTCAACTCTTTGAGTTGGCTCGCTCACTTGATAGAATGTAAATAGTTAGCTGTGGAACACAAGCATGGCAGGGAGCCATACATCACTCGGATCACTTAAACTGTTGTGGCTGAGCTGATAGGTGAAGTTTCAGGGGATGGTGGGTGGGGGTGGGAGCTGGACGTGAAAAGGTGTTAGAAGGTTGAGGATATTTCTCATAGCAATTATTGAAAGTGTTTTCGCTGACATCATAGTCTTAGCTCATATATCAAGGCCGCAGCAAACATGAATATGAAATAGCAGCCTAGCGCGGGTGGAGGACGTTAAGTAGTAAAAATTAGACGGTTATTTAGGGTGACAAATGAGAGCCACATAGGGTTAAGCAGGCTGCATTAGTGTGCAGGACTTGCTGTAGGGCTCCATCATACGTTCTTGTAATGCATTCCTTCATCTTCATGTTCTTTGTATGTTTAAAGTTGTCATAATCTAGTGTTGGGAACTGTTATCGTTACAGAGTTTGGCAGTGTAGCATGCTAGGCCTCTAGAGAAGAGTGGAAAGGGAAGGGGTGAGAAGTGCTGATGGGAAACAGAGCATCAGAAAGCTTGGACAAACACGAAAAGTGGCATGGCAGGGTGAGGGTTTGGCATGCTCATGTGTGTGGTGAAAGCTCCTCAGTGGTCTGGTTGGTATGAAGAGCATGAGTGAGAAGGTTGCCTGTGCGTGCCGACTCCGTCCTGCTGCAGGATGTGGCGGATACTGAGCTTTTGAATCAGCTATGTCCAGGCCAGCAGCTCTTCCCTGGAGAGGCCGGCATGGAGCATGGCGGCCTGTCTGGAGCGCATCTGGCCTGGCCAAGCAGCACACACCCCCCCCTCTCCCTGCCGCTACAGCAGGGACTTTCTGTAAACCTCCACATTCCCAGCTAGAGCCAGGAGGAAGAAGTACTTTAGCTCCAATAGAAGCCATTCCTATTATGGATGTGGGACGGAGACCTCTTTTATGCGCTGGGGCATGCTCGTCCCACCTCCTCACTCTTCACTTTTCCACTTTTCCTCTCCGTCTTCTTTTTTTTCCTTTCTTTTCTCCTTTCTCCAGCTGCACTCCCTCACAGCATAACCTTTGACCTCAATGTCAGAAATAACAGTGCAGATCATACATGGGACATCTGTATCTATGTCTGATGGTCCCCTCCCCCCCATTCCCTCGTAAGTTTGCATAAACAAAAGTCTGGATCCTCCCCTCTTGGACGCTCTTGAGAACATCAGAGGGCCTTGGTCTCATGTGCTTGTCCTGAACGCTCTCTTCGGGCACACATCCACTTGGCCTGACCGTGAACCCTGAGAAAGAGAGGGCAGCCAAAGGCTAATGGCAAGGATAGGACAGGGTGTGTTGGTGACGGTGTGAGTATGTGAATTTGTGCGTGTGGGTGGGTGAGGGAAAGAGAGAGAGAATGAAGGGTGTCGGCAGGGGCATTAATAAACACAAGGCAAAGGAAAGTCTACCAGGATATGTCGTTTATAGCCATCCTATACTTAAGATATCAGACCTGCTTTTAGCAGCCAGATGAATCCTGCTTGACAGGAAATGACAGGGTCAGGGTTTCAGGAGGTCATGGAGAGGTGACTCACTGGCCAGAGCCACCCCAAATGTTACACACACAAACACAGCAAAAAAATCCCTACCTCTACCACCACCTCACTGGACCCTGAACTTCCCCACCGGTTGCTGTCTTGCTCCTCGTTTCATTTTCATTAGGCCTCTTCTGCTGGGGCCTGAACTTCTTGCTCCGCCTGAACTGGAGTGACAGCTCAGTAAATCACGCCACTTTAGTGGAGCTGCCTGCTTTTTTATACACTTTAATCACAGAACTCCTGCCACAAGGAAGATTGGGCCTGTGTATGGAATTCACCAATAAAAAAAAAACGCAGAGGGAACGAGAAGGCGCTGATGTGCTGTTCATGGCAGAGCGACTGATAGAAACTCGTTAGCTTCTTGCTGAGACAGTGCTGAGCCGGGGCCCAGGCTGTTTTTGCTCACTGACAATCAATCGCTCAGGAGCAACAGGTCCAGGCTGTAAACT
Organism: Pygocentrus nattereri; assembly: GCF_015220715.1. NCBI lineage: Eukaryota > Metazoa > Chordata > Actinopteri > Characiformes > Serrasalmidae > Pygocentrus > Pygocentrus nattereri. The sequence goes on along the minus strand of NC_051220.1, from coordinate 31,433,315 downwards.
TGAGGTCATATCCTGAATCGTATACAGTTTCTCATCTGGAGTGGGAAGATGAACGCGTCAAGAGGATTCGCAGACAAGACCTTGGCTTTTGTTTTTTATTAACGGTTAGTCACAGGTTCAGTGCTGTTTGAAATGATCGGAGGCCATCTTTCACCAAACAATCACTGCCGCTTTAAAAATGCTAACCCTTTCAGCACTGTTGCAAAGCTAAAGCGAGCAGGACAGAGAGCATCAGCCCTCTTATTGTGTCTAGAAAATGTAGTCATTTCAACAAAGATAATTATAGAATTATAGAGTGGGTTGTGATTGTTTTCCTGTTCAGTTTATTTTGTTTATACCTTTTATTAGAATTTTAATCATTGCCCATATTTCCATAAGATAGGGTTTGTGGAGCCTTTATGCATTGAGCGAAGTACTTTATTCTTGGATTGTTAAGACATACCTCAGTGCTAATGCGAATGTGTTTGGGATCCATTTGAAATGAAACTGACTCTGTTGAAAAAGAGGAGCATGTGTGAGTCCTTATATGAATAAAAGAGGACATAGAAAGGAGACAGCTGTGGGAAGCACACAGCCTTAAATTGCCATTCTGAATGGGACCGAGACTATAGGCATGAAGACAATTGTGATGGGGAAATAAAACGTCTGTTTTAACTCTCACATATGGGCCTGCTAAAGTTTCCAAGGCCAGTGCTGTAATGTTTGCTTTCAAGAACATCAAAAGGTAACTTAGCAAATACTTGCAATGCCAAATAGCACATATTAAATGATATTACACCATTTTATATGGAAAGCAGCTCTGCAGCCAATAGAAGAAAATAGAAAATAGAAGAATCTTAGAAGATTTGTACTGCAAGCAAAAGTTCCGGGTGCCACCACAAAGGAGATATTTTGTGTTTACTGCTTGTTTTTTTAAAACCTTCTATTTCTTGTATGGGTAAATGAACTTTTGCAAAGATGCAGGCTATTATATCTCTGCCATTATATTTTACTGCCATTGTTTGCTTGTATAACACATTTATTACAAGTTGATGAAAGTGATGCATCTTTTAAGCTGAAGTTTGGAATCACTTGCATGTTATTTTATGTATGTGTATATATATATATATATATATATATATATATATAAGAATAAGTTACACAATGATTCACCGACCCCCCGTGACCCTGACGGAGAAGCGGCTTAGAAAATGGATGGATGGATGGATGGATGATTCACCGAAAGGTATTTTTGTTGTTTTATTTAGTATTCAAAGAATTTTCTGAAAAAGATTTAAAAATTTAACAATACACATTGTACTGTAGTTATTTATTTATTTATTGTTTTGTCAACTTTCCAACTTGTCAACTTAAGATTTAAGATCTCCATTTTTGGAATCTGATGAATTCTAGATATTAATTGTATTGCAACACAATCCTCAATATTATGCAGCTTTCTGACTTATATTACAATACTTAATAGCTCTGTTCACATTACTGGACACATCTAAAATGTCTTTACTTCCAGCTTTCTAATGTTCAAATAATGATTTAAAATCTGTGAAACTGCACAGGAATAACATGTTACAATCATTTTATGCACTTTATATGTACATCAACCTCTTATATTTAAAACAAGAACTATTTCATTTTCTATTGAATGGGCTCTTTAAGCTTAGGTTTCTAGTTAGGTTCAGGCTTCAGGTAAGTGTTTTTAGAAAGATCCAGACTGACAGAAAGTAAAAACTTTCCATGATGATGCAATCTCTTTATGAAAGTTGTAATTCTATAGGGTCAGGTTGAACCAACCCCCTGCACCCTGACTTTGTTGTTTTTTTGGTTTTTTTGAAAGTGTATCTGAGCTAGGATGAGCTTTCTAGGACATTTCTTTAAAGTTTCTGTGGTGGTGATTCAGATGGATAATAACTTTGATTGGAGGAAATAATGTTTCCCATGTGATTTTGGTGGTTTCCAAGCTAGTTGAAGTGTGCTGGTCCTCATTTCTTCGACAGAGCCCAGATGTGTGGAAGACGTCAGTTACCAGACAGATCAAGAGCTAAATCTCTCTCTCTTTCTCACTTTTTCTCTCCTTCAGTGTCTTCTACAGATTCTCTTGTGCTTGTCCCAGTGGAGGCCCACTTCTGCAGTGTGCGAGATATTTATAGAGCCTGTGTTGACATTGGACGGCGTGCGGAGAAATAGCTGCGGCTCAAAACCACAAGACAAATGGCGGTGCTGCCTAGCTGTATTGTGCTGACGAGTGGGGCTGGCCTGGCGCAGGGCGCAGGTGACGTCTTGCTGCTGCCTGACTGGAGGCGAGAGCACTCGAGCAGCCGGTCACATTAAGCAGAAAGCCTCTTTTTATCATGGGTGTCAGTAGATCGCTGTAATACTGAGGTATTGAGTGTTGACAGCTATTCATCAGAGGGCTTTATGTATGTTGGGATCAGTACAAAATTACATTACATCACCATGATCTTTCTCAATCCCCAATCAAACCCCATTTCATTGTGATTTTTAGGTGGATCATAGGTTAGACTTCTTGCGGGGGTGCTTGTCTGGTCAGAGCTGGAGTGCATTAGAGCCCCTTCCAGCGGGCCGCAGATGGAGACGGCGGTGGGTGAAAGTGGGCATTAGCTCCTGAATCCCCCCCAACCAATGCAGAACAGGTGGTGCCGGTGATTAGAAGGCCTGATTACATCATCCCAGGCAACCCAGACACACACAAACACTGACACACACTCACACAGACCTCTTGGATGGGGGGAGCCCATTCTGACAACAGACAAGCTTACTTGGCATTGGGCTGGTTGGGGTGCTCCAAGAAAAGCAGAGCGGCCCATGAGAGGGCTGGGGCTTTTGTGTTTGCAGAGTGTCACACTTCATCACGGGGGAAACCCATAACAGGCCGGGGAAGAGCTTTGAAGCTCGGAGAGGGTGTGTGGGGATAGCCTCTGTGGCTACCTCCGACGTCAGATCCAATATTCTGATTGTGAGCCATTTCCCAGATTAAAATTGTGTTTGTCGTGCGAGAGTTAAACCGTCCGCACTTTGTATATCACACAGCAGACATCCTAATTACACTGCCCTATTTTACTTTGTAGACAAAGGAGACAAATGAAAAGGAGCTTTATGATCCACTGACTGCAGGAAAGCGTGGCCTCTATGTCATGCAGACAGGAAACATTGTGAGATATGAAAAATCAGAAAAGGAGAGATGCTTGATTATATTTAGGTCAAGTTTTATGTTTGGCATAAGTAAGCAGTTAGAGACAGTTTCAGCAACAATCGACTAGAAGGCAATGATACGGAACACATATATGTATATATGTGTGTGTGTGTGTGTGTGTGTGTGTGTTGTGTGTGTGTGTGTGTGTGTGTGTGTGTGTGTGTGTGTGTGTGTGTGTGTTGGTCGTACTTTTGTGATAGATGCAAGTTTTTTTTTAAGTAAAATTTCTCAATTTCAAGCCTGCCTAAGGACTATTAATTATAATTACATAGTACAGCTCAGAGGCAAAACAGTTCCAAAAATATTGAAGTGGTGTGATGTGAATGTCTTCTTCTTCTTTCGGCTGCTCCCATTAGGGGTCGCCACAGTGGAAGTGATGTGAATAATGTACTTTATCATAAATGAGTTGTGAGAACTATGGGATGTTCTGTCCAACCTCACTGCAGTTGCTTCTAAAGAACATATTTACAGGCATAACATGGACAAGGCAACCTTTTAAACATTATGTAACTGTTTAAAAAGTCCTATTTTACTGTGTATTCTGTTCTATTGATAAATCTTACTTTCTAAGTTTCAACTAAGAAGTTAATCTTAACATAACAATCATGCATCATGACAAAATGTAACTTTTCCAAGTGCTAAGTTTAATTCAATTTAAAATCTTTGGTCACACATTGCAGTGGGGCTTTGAAGGAATAGAGTGTGCAGTGCTTAAATGCATCAGATTTCATTATTCTAGCTTCTCTGCCAGTGGGCAAAAACATAAGTGCAGTAAGAAATCAGGGCAGCGTGTTTTGCTTTCCAGGCTCCCACCAGTGATTAAGATAAAGCTTGGATTAAATGGAGGAGTGCGTCTCTGTGAAACATTCAAGCGCTGCATATGGAATTGTGTTTGGCAGCCGGGTCAGGTGATGGTAGGCAAAGAGTGTGTGTGCTTTTCTCAAGCTGCTTTGAGAATTAAGAGATCTTGTACGTTAATGGACCACAACCCTTTGGCTGTGACTTCACAGAGGAGGAAAAGTAGTCGTAATTTGATTCTGGGATTTTGAGAGGAAAACAAAACACGTTCAAATCAAGACAATATCTGGAAAATCACATTTGCTGAGAAGAATAGTAATTTGAGATGCTGCCCACTTTTTTAAATGATGAAAGCACTGCGGACTCTTTTATCTTGCAGCTTATCATCTGTCTACTTGTTAATTATAAATACTTTGTATTAGGGTCTGGTAATAAAAATTCATGCAAGTGCTGAGATCAATTCTGGAGAAAACGTGTAGAACAAATGTATGATAAATGCCAGAAGGAAGAACTTTTCAAAGAGGAATAATTTCATGTGCAACCCTGCTTACTTGTGCTGTTTCTGCCATTTGAACTGAAGATCAAGATTCAGGCTTCGTGCAAAGCTCACAGTCTTCTTAGTCATTAGCAGCAGCAGTTGCAGGCATCTATTGGGACGAAGCCCAATTTGAATCACATGTAGTTTCATTGTTTACATGTTTCCTTAAATTTCTAATCAAGGTTCTGTTAGCTTTAGACATTAATGTCCCCACTAATCCATTTAGGCTAGTCACCATAGTAGTTAATTGTCTGTAAAATGTGTGCAAAGATTCCTGCTTGAGTTGTTCACAAAGGACTTTTGATGTGGTTAAGCCTCAGAAAGGCATCATTACAGGGATTGTGAAAAACGTTTGCCTCTAGGGGGAGGTGGTCAAGTTGCACCCATTTATATATTCTACTGGGACATTAACACTAAGCTGATTGCAATTTACATGAATATTTTTTTAGAATATCATGGACATTTACATTGTGCAAAAGATTCCTTTGAATTTCAAGTTTGCAACAAAGATAAACATGTGTTTTACATTGAATGTAGCAGTTTTACAGTGACTCTTTCAGTAAAGAAACAACAAAATTGGTCCCATTGTAACTCAAAATGTGATTGGCTGATTCCACTGTCAGTTCCTAATTATTTAGGAGCTTGCAATTCTTTTACTGCCCTGTTGTAGCTCTCAGAATTTGACTGTTAGCTAAAAATAATAGTCCCACTTTGCAGTAAAATAAACTCTGTTGCTCGTTCTGATACACCACTATAACACAGTTTTAGCATAAATGGTCTTAAACACCAGAGTTAAAGTAGCCTATAACTGCTAATTCAGCAACCTTTAACCCTGAAGATTGCTGTGTGGGCAGTTGGTCACCATAGCAACGCAGACACGTCTCACTTGATGAACATTGATAATTTAGAGACAAATGGACTTATTTGTGCTTAGAATTTCCTGATATGTTTAACACTAGCATGACTGAGATTTCAGGATCCTCAGGACATCACCCCTCCTTCTTGCCAGCAATTAGTATGACCATAAGTCAACTTTTATTATGTTAATTCACAGAGAAGCACTGAGGCAGCAGCTCAGCTCTGTGGTGCATCCAGAAAGCCTACTAGTAACATCCATCTTTCTCTCCCTATGTCTGTAAATATATAAATATATAATATACTGATTGTTGTTGTTAGTGTAATATCTCCATATCATGATCATCAGTATATTTGATTTTCTACACTAAATGAAAAATAAAAATGTTTTGCACTGCATGTATTTGTATACAGTATACAGTACTACTAAATTTGCCAAAATCAGGTGGACAATATTAGTATTATCTGCCATTGTGTGAACCTTGCTAGCTGGCTAGTTCACTCCAACCTAGCCAACAGTGTGAACGACTGACTGAACGAACTAATGAAACGAAATTAAACTCCAACAAGAAAATGTTGAAATTTTGTTAAACTAAAACAAGGAAATACTATGAGTGCGTTTTATTTACACAATGAACAAAGTAATTTCACCAAGCAAACACCAAGAAATGAGTTGCAGTTTGTCTTTCGACGTAAATCTGAAATAGGTCAAAATAGCTGTCAATCAAAACAGGATTCAGCCTTTCGACTGATCCACCAATCATCTTGCAGAAGCTCCGCGTCCAGACCCGCCCACCCACAGCTCCATTCACCCCCAGAGGGGCGGGACAAAATCGTGGCATTTATCCAATGACCGGCGAGTTTCGAAGCAATAAAAAAAACCCGCTCCATGCAGTCCCGCTGAAGTGAATAGACGCTCAGCTTCTACGGGCGGATGCACTGACGCTATGAGATAAGTAGCTGATCCTGAACGAACTCGTCTTCGAGATTAATGTGTTTTAACGCATTTATAGTCAATGAAATGTTAACACAGCTGTACATATTTGACCATTTAATGTTTGACATTTTAGGGGAAGTTGAGCTTCCCTTGCAGTCTTAGAGAAATCGCCACTGCTCTGTCCATCGCTACTATGCGCCCTTGAATTAGAACTCCTGAAACACGATTCTACAAATTTTCCGTCGCGCTGTAGGATATATAACATATACATATATAACATACACACTCAGGCTGTAACTTCAAGTTCACTTTCAAGTTTTCTGCAACAAGAAACTGTCACACACAAAAAAATGCGAAGCTGAAATCAGATTTTTGTTCGAATTGTCCCGTTCCACCTTAAAAGGTGCAGCAGCTACATTCTGGCACCGCAGGCACCATTTGAGGTGGAACAGGAAACTGAAGCTGACGAATGAGAAGCTGACTTCAGTCTTGTAAAGAAGTAAAACGTCGAAAGACATTTTACAAGAAGCTCTTTTACTTTTGCATATTTTTTTCTGCAGGAGATGACAGAATAATGGCTGTAGCTGAGATAAAACGTAAAGCCAAGCAAAGTAAATCTGGATTTTCGTTCCAGACGAAGATGCTACAATGGACAAAATGTTGTGACTCTCAAGGTGGCTTGATATTGTTGAAGAGGCAAAATGGCTCTTCTTAACAATGTGTGGTTAATCTGACATCTGACATCAATCTAAAAAAAAAAATTCTGATTGGATCATTTTTCGTTGGGCAGTTCAAAACTGTAGCCCTTTTGTTTCAACCCAAAATTTAACAATGAAATGAAAATAGTACTACATGCAGAGTTTTAAGGAGGATGATTATATTAAATTGAAAAGAAATAATAAAAAAAAATACAGACATATATTCTTTGTCACTTTAGATTTCATGATTAGACCCTCTGCAAAGGCATAGAAGGCCCTGAGAGTTTCCCACTGCTACATTTTAATAAATCTTGAAATTCATTTTTGCTCTGTTGTGTTTGGCCTTTTTAAGAGTGTAGCCAATCCAAGCCAGGTCCACAACACGCCAGAACTAGAGTAGGCAGTAGGCTTTCACTCAAAAGTCCTGAAATAAAAGTTGACATCCAAAATAAAGCACTATCCCTGAGCGCAGAGTAAACACGAGCAGTAGATATGTGTGAGGCAGTATAAATCAATCACCTCGGTGGACATTGCCAGCTTGTGCAGGCTACATCCCATTTGCCGTTTGACAGCCAAACATTGTCTCCAAGCAACACCATCAACAACAACGCTGCATATTAGAAGAAATATGAGGGTGTCAAAGGTTTCAGAGTTACACAGCTTGGCTGGAAATATTGCTACATCTCAGCTTACGGAGAAGTTTCACGACTTGTAGGCCATATACCATTTCAAAGACAATACAAAAACCTGCATCAAGAGTTACAGTCATTTTCATAATGGGAGTAAATTTAGACCCTTTTGCGTCTTTGGTAATGTTCAGTAAATGCCCCATCAAACACAAGCAATTATCCCCAACTAATTCCCAAACTTCCTCTGCAGTACTTGCTGTCATTAAGTGGACTGGGGAGAGATCTGGTATTTAGTGTGCATGGACTGTTGAGGATAATGTACAGTTAAATCCATCACTGCCTGCTGCGCTGGTGTTTGCTCAAAAAGTTGCAGCGCAGGAGCTGAGGTCACCAGGTCACCATCAGGCCCGGTAATACTGCAATACACAGGCCGCAAATGACCATACACGTCTGCTCTGTGTTTGCGGCCACATGAAAAATTAGAAAGTTAATTGCGTGCTGCAGAAAGTCAGAAGCTGGATTGTGTAGAAGTTCTGAGGTCCAGCAGAGCTCAGGTTTAAGCAGCACTACAAATGCCCTCTTACTGGAGGGGAAATAGTTGTCAAGTGATGTAAATACTCTTCCAGGAGTTATGACTAAATCATATTGTAATTTCAAGGGGGAAAGTGCATTCCTGTGAGAGTTTAGTTGAACGAAGCAAGTTCAGCATTCAGCGCTCTGTTGCGACTCGAATGTTAATCCATTAATATTTCACATGATTCCTAATATGGAAGTAATACTGAACAGTCACAGCAAGCCATAGAAGCCAGAAAAGAGGCTTACTGTAAGACCTTTCAGGGCTTAAATTTGAAAGCCTTTTAGATACATAAACAAGCATGTTTGTTTACATGACAAGGTCCACTATCAATTAATATGAAAAGCACAGAAACCTGTACAACCTCTCTGAACCAAAATAGCACACTTTGTCACTCAGCATCACTTTTAATAGAATCTGTATCAGTTGTCCCCTAAAAGGAAGATAGATAGAAGGCCAGTGTGTGACGACTCTTTCCTGCCTCCATGTTCAGCCTTGACTGGCCTGTCCTGCTGCTCAATATGTCTGCACCATGATTTCAGGCTTTACTTCATCATTAAACCCAAAGTTTTCGTGTCCTTGTGTGACAAAAATTAGTTTGTGTATCTGTGTAAATCAACTGTCCTATGCACATGCTCCTTTAAGGAAAGGCCAAGGGTGCCGTTTGATTTCCTCTGCCTTGCTTCCATATTTATGCCTCTCATATTCACTTCATTGCCTGTGCCTCAGATGCACTATCCATCAAGACTTTTTATTCGTGGCGCGTCCATAAAAGGATGTAACCCTCTCTTTTAAATCGCCAGCATACTGCCGCAAATAAAAAACAAACAACAGAATTCTTTATTAGTGCGTCAGCAACATGATTTATAAAATAATAATGTTAAATGTAGTGATTTGGAGTAGAGTAGGAGTCAATGTTTCAGTGATGAGAATTAATGTGAAGAGTCACAGGAAAGAAAGAAAATAGGAGAGCAGCCTCATTAACATGGGGTAGTTGAGTAATATGAAGAAATGAAAACAATACTTTTTACAATTTCATTGTTAGAATATAAATAAATTAAAAAGTATTGTTATTTTGGATCGAAGGGTTATATGTAATGCTTCAGTATAAGATGTGGACAAATAGACAAAGAATAGAATATTCTTGCAGTTGTATGAATTCTCTTTATTGATAAACTCTACTTATCCTCATTGCAGGGTGCTGGTGGATTTTCAAAGGGCACCCAATAAATAAATAAGTACATAAACTACCAAGAGCAGAGAACATTTGAAAAAGCAGAGGGCTGAGAAGATGTCTTTCTCAATTTTGTACATTCAGACAAAATCAGTTGCCTTTGGCCTGCTTAGGGGCATGAGGTGAGGAAAGCACACGAAGGCGATGCAATTATTCAGCTCTGGCACAACAACTGAGAGCAAAAGGAGCATCAAAGGCTTTCCTCTCAGCCACAGCACTCCCTCCGAGGAAAACACTACCTGTGTGAATACCACTGGATAGGCTGTGGCTGCTGCTGCTCACAGACTGCACATGCCAGACCTGAATGACATTTCACACTCTGATCGCACTGACGTGCTGATCTTCCTCCAGAGCAGACTATTAGAGGCTGCATTGTGCATAACGCGTGGAGTTTACATTACACTGCATTATGCAACACATTCCATCTATTTCTATGAAGATTTATTGGTACACTACACAATCATAACAAGAAGAACAATAATATTCAGTACTATTATTACTGTTGTTGCATCATTATATAATTAGACAACAGTAATAATCATTTAACATGTTTATTTTAAAAATTCATAATGTAGCCTCATAAAAAAACATAGATACATTTGCTCAAATTAAAATATTTTGGCAATATATGTAATGTAAAAACTCAGTATGGTACCTAAGCGCATTGTTTAACAATTTATCTCAACAGTGAGTGTGTTTTACACTTGTAAAAAACATTAAATATTATTAGCATAGTTGGAAATAAACATGCATACAGTAAAAAGCAAGAGGAATTTATTATTTAGAACAAACAAACAAAAACAAAACAAACAAAAAAACCTAATACCTTAGCTGGTTAGAAGAAGAAGTTTGGTTCCAGATGTCACCTGGTGCTTCCAGCCATTACACAGATTTGTTGAATTCCATCACTAGCATGCCTGATTTAATATAATGAAGTATTGATTTAGCCAAACCAGGTGTTAGATGATAACTACAAATAAACACAATGATATGACATGACATAAAATCACTACTTATTGTAATAGTGTATGTATTTGTTGTAATAGTAGCATTTTTCTGAGAAGCACTTAAATAGCTTTTCAAACTTTTGCACTGTATAATATGTGCTAAACATGATTGAATGTGTATATACACAATTTCTCTCTCTTTTTCTGTGTGTGTGTGTGTATATATATATATATATATATATATATATATATATATATATATATATATATATATATTATGTGTGTGTAATAAATGTAAATAATAAATAAAAATAATTGAATTATGTAATAGTATAATTTCTAATATTTACATTAAATATTGTACATTGTACAAGAGTACAAAATACAACATTTTAAAAAAATCATTTGCATGTTGGCATAACTTTAATGTTATAAATGCACATAAAAGTGAAAGTCTAATCCTGGGGTCATTTTAAACTTTTTTAATCTAAGTATTTCTATCACAGATATATTTCTTCTTCTCATTATTATTATTATTATTATTATTATTATTATTGTTGTTGTTGTTGTTGTTGCACACTGCCCTGCTTTAACAGCTGGTCTGTTAAGACGTTCATCTGTACTGTTTAGTACGGTCATTTAAAAGGACGTCAGATATTTTTTATTAACAAAATAACTTGCAAAAATGTTTTAAGTGACTGGAAGAGATCAGAGAAGTCTGGTAGTTTGCGGACAGTCCTGCTGCGTTTACAGCAAACGGACAAAAGACTTTTGTTCGACCGCTTTGTGCACAGGCAGTTCTGCAGTCAGCCCTGTCAGGGGTCCTTAGCTCTCGCGGAAGAGCGCTCCCGCGCGTGTGTGCTCGTGTTTACAGTGTGAGGAGACCGGCCGCGGCGTTTCCTCCAGCCGCTGATTTACATCTTATTTCGCTCTGTTCTGACTTTTGAATAAAGAAAATGAAAGTTGTTGCGTTGATAAGGTAACGACGTGCTAGTTTTTTTGCTTAAAGCCTTGCTTTCTGTTGTGAGGCTGGATTGTGCTTTATATTCGACAGCTTCTTTTTCGACCTTTCACTTCTACCTTATTTGTGCAGCGGACACATTTACAGGCGCCAGAATGTAACTGTTGCACCATTTAAGGTGAAAAGGAAAGTCTGAATAAAAAGCTTCAGCTTCGTCTCTCTGTCATTTACCAGTTCATTTCCGTCGGTCTTTAGCAGCGCTAAAAGATTTAAACTGCTTATCCACAATGCAGGGTTTTTGTAAATGTTGCATGCAATAGCTACTGCACTGCTGCATCATTTACTGAGGGTTAAAATAACAGACCTCACATGTATCTCCCCCCTGTCTTCAGCACTAGAGTCACACACGTATACAGCCTGACTTAAGAGAAAGTTACTGCACACACACACACACACACACACACACATATATATATATATATATATATATATATATATATATATATATATATATATATATATATATATAAGATAAATAGACTTATTTCCATTATGCATTTTACCATCCAGTACAATGACTGCCTTTCCCATTTCCTTCTCTTGTGATGCAGTGGTGGCAAAGACAGCTGTTACAACATGATGCAGTGTGTTGCTGCAGGACACAAAATAGTAGCACTTGCCAACCTTCGACCAGCTAAAGCTGGTAAGTACATAATCCTAAAATTCGCACCCAGTTATGGTTTTATTCCAGTCCTGGAATAGATGCTACAGAAATAACCATTTTTTTCCTTTCTGTGTGTTTCTCAGATGAAATTGACAGTTACATGTACCAAACAGTGGGTCATCAGGCCATTGACCTGTACGCAGAGGCCATGGATCTCCCACTGTACAGGAGGACCATAGAGGGCTCTAGTCTGGAAACTGGAAGAGAGTACAACCAGAAAGAAGGGGATGAAGTTGAAGATCTGTACCATTTACTCAAGCTTGTTAAGGTATCTTTTGTTCAGATCAGGGAAGAGTAGGATTTTTCTTAGAGTTTTGAGTGTGTAGACATCTGTTTGCATTGCACTGTTGTTTTGCAAAAGTCGGAGACCACCCTTCGTTTATCTAATATCCAGTCAAAATGGGCATTAAGTACAAATTATTCATTTAGCCCAGAGATTACATAATCCACTTACATCAGGAAAGGAAATGTGTGTGTGTGTGCGTGTGTATGTGTGTATAGATAAGAGAAAATCAAGATCCACTCTTAAAAATCTGAAAAAATCTACAGTTGTTTTTGTCCATCATTCCACTGTGAGAAGAGAACTTAACACTATGGATCTAAACACATTTTAGCTAATTGCTAATCACTAATGAGAAAAGGAAACAGAAAAAAGTGCACATCAAACAAAGCTGGTACTGTTCTCAAAGCAATAGACTGACCGCTTCAGAATCCAGACCTCAACATCATCGAATGTGTTTGGGATTATTTTGATCGTGAGAATCAAAAATGCAACCAACTTCTAAGACTGAACTTTGGAAACGTGCAAAAATACCCCTGCAGATTTCTTTGAAAAGCCAAAAACAAGTCTCTCAAAAAGAGTGGAAGCTGTACTAGGTAAAAAGAAAAGGGTAGACACAAATATTTAATATTATATTTAGTTGTTGAAGCAAATAAATTACTTTTTGTAATTATTTGGCAAATTTATGTTTTCTGCTTTTTTGCTGTTTTGTTTCTTGAAAATGACCAACTTTCAAAAATTAAACAAATGAAAGGTGGTCTTGCACAGTACTGTATAAAATATTATCCATTCTAAAGTCCAGACATTTAATGTAGTGTCATAGGATCAACAGGATTCTATACCGCAATAAGATATGGTATCATTTTACTTGGGCAGTTTATACTGGTTGACTGTTACTGAAGACTTCCAGATCATGAGGTACATGACATTCTGCCTACCAGCAGCTTCCAAAAAGAAGGAAAATCATATTATATTAGTTGTTTGTTTCTTTGAAATGTAAGAATAATTTTTACTTTAATAAGAGTTAGGCCTTGTAGAAGTGGTGACCACTTCACTTTAGAGTTGGTCTCTAGCTCGCAGGCAGTGGTCCGGATGCTGTCAGGAGGTAGGAGAATATGTCTTGTCTCTCTGATGTAGAGTGATAAAGCAGTCTGACATAAATATATTATTAAATCTGTTTTTCCAAGTTTGGCTAGAAAATATTAATTGTGGGGCAGAATAAATGATGGTGTTGTGGTTCAGGAGGTATCTGTCAGGACTCTTTTCCGTAGTTTGCCCATGTTTAACGCACTTGACACCGCTCACTGTACTTCCTGCTGCCAAGAGAGTGCTAACCAGCTCTTGCTTCAAGAGAAAGTGCTCTCTCCCTGACAGAGCGAACAGCATCCCCCACCTGCATTTGATGCCATTGAGTATCCTTCACCTTTATTTTCAACCTGCGTAGCATCAAATTTTTAAGGCTTGTTATTTTGGAGTGCAGGGTTTGTGGGTGAGGGGATAGCTGGCCTGACATGCTGTAAACAGGAAGGGGGAAAGTGCTCTCCCTGTAGGTCTGTGTGCAAACATGTTCATTCAGCGCTGGGTCCTCTCTGGACATGGCCAGAATGAGACAGGCTGGGGCTGATGGGGAGGGCCCGTGAACCTGCCTCAGGGCCTCTCTTTCTTTCACATCCTCCTGTTCTCTCTTTCCTTCTCTCTGCCTTTTTAACTTCAACAAGCTCCAAAAAGCTCATCCTCTCCCACATCAGCGCTGGCCCACACTCTTAACAAATAAAGGTGCTGGTGAGGGTTCTTTGGAGTAACGCCACAGAGGAACCACTTAGTTCTTTAAGCAGCCTTTCCAGGAATGGTTCATTAAAGAACTGCATTTGTAAGGTTTTTTTATGAGTTTTATGAACCTCCAAATAAAGTAAAAGTTCTGTACCAATTAAAAGTCTATTCTAGAATTGTATCACCAACCCAAGAACCATTTAAGAACTATAAAGACTGACTTCTCCTAATTTTATTGTTCCAGAAGAGCAGTAATGTGCCTCCCTCCTCCTAAACATGCTCACTGTGGGGCATCCCAAGGGGTGCTCTGTTGTGGCCACTGGGGGCCATCAGATACGCTGTCCTCGTATTGTTTACCACACTTAGAATGATCTGTGGACTCGTGCTGGTTCACGATAAACACTCACTTCCTCTCTGCATTCAGAGGAGCAACAGATAGCTCTGCTTTACTGCCTTCATTCAGCCATTCTCTCCAGACACACTTACGTAAAAGAAACCCAGTTATAGGGATTAAGAGCAAGTATTTGGAATTCATTCATTCAAATTTAACTTTTGAAACTTCTTAGAGTTATTGTTGTAGTTACATCAGTTCAGAGATGAAATGTAAATTCACAGCAATTTTATACCTTCCCTCAAACATAAAATATAGAATGTGAATCTTCATTTTTGCTGTATTGTTTTTGAGGGTTGGTGTTGACTTATGTTTTTTCATAGACAGATTCTGTTATTTAATTTCTCCATGTGTGTGGCATTTAAGTAAACTTCAGGAGTGAAGTTAAAATAACCTGTTATTTCACCTCGTTCCCTTTTAGATGTTCTTATTTAGCACACAAATTAGCCATTTTATATGTTTGGTTTAGTTTTTTATATGCTTGGCCAACAGAATGAGTACACTACCAGCTCTGTTTTCCTCTGCAGAGTGTGTGTTTCATACAGACTTTTGATGTATTCCACTCAGTGTTCGTTTGAGTCTGATTTTTGGTGGAGGGAATGAAAAAAGAAAAAAAAAAAAAAACACGATAATTAGCTGTTGAATCACCCTCACAGGAAAAGAGCAGTTTTAGCATCAAAAATGTGTTCTGTTTGAGAAGTGCGATATTTTGAAAGATTCATCCTAGCAGTTTGAATTAATTAGATGTTATTAAAATCTTTTTGGGAAATGACACTTGAACATAGATGAAAGAATATTTTTAGGTGCCGTGCTGAAACGCCCCTCTGCTCTTTGTAATCAGTGAAGTATGTGGGGAGCACTTGCGTGTACTGCGGTACAACAGTGCCACCTATCGCTCTTTTTTACTTAGAGCTCAGTTTCTCTCACTCTGCTTTTCATCCTTCTGAAGAATCTGTCGAGTTTTTCAGAAATCAAAAGAAGGTATCATTTTCTTTGGCAGCATTGTCAGTGGGGGAAAAAATCATCCAATTATACATCTTTTTTCAGCAGTGGTGCTAATCGTGCCGTGTCAATGTGGCCTTGCATTGGTCCTCCCTCCTCCTGGTCACTGTCTTTGACTCTCAGCCTTTGATGTGTGTAATCTGAGAGGCAGAAGACATGGCACAGCCTGGCCATGCAGTGATGAGGCTGATCTTTGAACCTGGCTTTCAGAAGGAGAAATAACAGTTTTGTTAGGAGCGGAGAGATCTTTCATTTCTTTACGTGTGTGCTGATTGCAGGGATATGCCAGTGATTGATGTGCTCTTTTCTTCAAGCACATGTCTCATAAATCAGTGGCCAGATTGAATGTCGGCTTTGCCTCACGATGTAAAAGGATTAAGCATTTTCCAGAATAGGAAATAAGAGAAAGGGAAGAAAAGGGCATATTTGGCATGTTGCGAGTTGTGCAGTACCTCTTTCAGTTCTTTAATTCCATCATGTTTACCAGTGGTTTTGAGGAAATGGAGTAATACCAATAATGTCGTATCAAATGAAGTTGATTTTGTTTTTCATATTCATTGAACTGTTGGCCTCTCCTCTTCTTCGGTTGCAGCCGTATGCTGCCAGTGATTAAAATCAGCTGTGTCAGTCACCTCTGGCTGCAGCACTAGTCCCCCTGCAGGATCCTCAAAAGGTTACTATTAGTCATCTCAAATCTTCCCTGCTCCTCATCTTTTCTTTATAACCAGCATATGAGAGGATTTTGTGTGTGGGTGTGTGTGTGTGTGTGTGTGTGTGTGTGCATGCGTGCGTGCCTGTCTGTATGTCTGTACCTTAAAGGTCAGGTCACAGGCGCTCTGTCATGTGAAGTTATTAGAGATGGCACTGATCCTATACTTGGTATCGGTATCGGTCTGATATCAGCAGGAAAATCCGATTCTTTGACAAATGTAGCCTAAAATTAGCACAGAATTGTATATTGCTTGCAGCACCACAAAATGTAAGTAAAGTATGAAGTATTGTAAGTAGTACACTGATGTGGGAATCAGGGATCAAAGCCAGTATCTGGTATTTTTCATATACCTGCCTGCCAAATCCAAAAAGAAATTAGGACTGCATCTACTTGCATTGAATTACAGAGAGATATAACATTCATTTCTATAGCATTACAAATGCAGTGAAATTAATAAAATACACCTAAATGTCTGCCCTTCCTGAAATGTATCACCAAATATTGTTTAAAGAACCCAAGCCTTTGTGTAGCCTTTATTAGTGCAGGAACATCTTGGGTGCATCAAAGCACTTAAATAGCATTAAAATATTCTTTAGCTGTGTTGGGAGCAACTACAGTGTTAAAACTGAAGATGTCCATGTGTTCTGATAATCCTTTATCAACCATTGTGGTTTTGCTATGAAGGGAAATAGTACGATTCAGATGAAAATGCTTTACAAAAGGGACTATTTTGGTTTAACCAATGTAATCTCAATACCATAGACTGTGTTGGTTTAGTGAGGGAATAAAAGTTTAAACTCCACGCATCAGTGCCAATAATTTGTTATTGCAAGTTTCGTAATTGAAAAAAATAAAAGGAAAAATTGATCCTGGTTTTTAAATATAGTTCATATTTCTAGTGTAATGAGCATCTGAACTCTGTCTGAGGACGGATATGGTGTACAGTTAGCCTAATGGAACTAATATATGGCTGTCTGCTTTTATGCTCTGTAGTTTTTGTTTTTTATATACTGGAAGCATTTTTAGATTTTGTGAAAGCAACAAAATATTTTGTTACCTGACTAATAGACCCAGAAATTAGTTAGAAATTCAGAGCCCTTTCCCCTCACATTAGTTTTACCTGACATTTTTCAGAACCCAGTGAAAGGGAATCATTATTTTGGTAAGTGATTTCCAGAGGTATGGTATACCGGTGTCTTTTTTTTCCCTCTTTTCCTCTCCTATCTGACATGTCATGGAAATCCACAGAAGAGCAGTGCTCCGTCGCCTTTGTAGATGAACACTTCCTTCCGCTGGCGTGTATTAAAAACACAGGAGTTTGGGCTGAGCTAATCCTGGTGTTTAAGTGCACTCCTGGGCCAGAGTGGGCTCCATTATCGACATCATCAGACGAGCCCACGGGCCTCCTGAGAGCAGGGTCCATCAGGCCAGTCCAAACACACGTTTGTTTTCTCTTTTTCCTCCTCTGTTCGTCTCCAGGCCTCGGTGCAAGGGGCTAACTTTTATCCGGAGCCTTCAGAAGAGCGGGGCGGCGGCGCTGCGGGTGCCCTGGTGGAGCTCTCCTGCTGTGAGGAGTGTGAGGCGGCGTGAGTGGGGCCATAGACCCGGGAGCTGCCCAGCCACGCTGATCGATCGCTCTCCAGCACCGAGGTGTCAGGAGCACTGCACAAGAAAAAAAAAAAATCAAACCCCTCTCTGATTACTGCCATATTACTGCTAAAAAGAAACAGAACTTAAAAAGAAATGGATACCTTTAAACCTGCTTAATACATAAATGATGACCTCTCAGGTCCCTCCCAGGATGTTCTGGATCAATAAAAAAAAAGAGAGAGAACTTCACCTGCTATAGGTGCAGGAAAGTGCAGACACTTGCATGGACTTTTTTTTTTTTACTATTTACCAGAGAAAATGCTTCATATCTGTTACCACTAAAAAAGCTTCATAGTGCTGTTCCTAGAGAGACACTCCATCCCACAGTTTCTGAAGTGTAGTAAAGCCTGCAGCCCCTTATTTTCCAAACACTGTTACATGCTTTTATACCCATCAACTCCTTTCTGTGTTCTTGTTTTCGTTTTATCTAAATATGATGTATTTATATAGACAGACCTTTGTCTTTGCTGTTAGGAATGGGTGAGGTTTATGCCTGTTTTCCACACAAAGAAGGATAGATTGGAGCAGCTCAGATAAAGGCTGTTCACATTGTTTCATGGCTGTGTGAAAGTGGTGGGACAGGATCTATTAGGCACACAGAGCCATTTCCCCAGTCATGCTAAAACTCCCCCAAACAGTAGATAAAGAGCTTTGCCTAAAGCCTTTGTAATTTGTTTGTATTTTTTTGCCTAATGTACTTTGCTCAATCTTGTTTAGTGATGATGGAGAAAGATAGGCCTTATCTTGGTTTGCCAAGGGCATGAGCAACTAACGCCTGTTGAACATTGTTGCTTTTTTTTTTTTGCTCTTTTTTTTTTTTTTTTATCCATGGAGCCTGACCATTAAGATGATTTGTAGACATAGCTTGGAGTGATTTGCATCAAATCCCTGTAAACCAGGTTCAGACACCACTTTTTCCCCTATCATTGAAGGGACACTCAGAGATTGTGATTGACCAACTGAAGGCCTCAGTCTAATATAGTCTGTGTGTAAAATATCCAACAATCGATAAGAGGAAAAATGTGTAAGTCAGGATAAGGAACCTGAGAGATGTTAGAAAGTGCGGCTGTTGGACTTTTAGTTGGAATACGAGTTAATAGAAGTCGCCCTTGGAGACCTCATTGACATCTAGAATTCTGCCTCCATATGTAATTATCATGCATAGATAAACAAGGCTCTGCGCAATCATGCTCAGACTAACGGCGGTCAGTGCGGACCAAGGGAATGCGGGCTGCCAATAAAGGGCTTTGAACTGGAGCCCATCCAACAACAGCACAGTTTTACTAAGGCAGAAATAAAGTGGCTGTGCTGCTCTTCGTACTGGAGTTCCCTGAGCTGTGCTCCCCACCGAGCAGGAGCCATTCAATTCTTTTATGGGCGCTTGTCGTCAGAGTGGCTCGATCGCGTCTGCCCTTCTCCTCTCCTCAGACGAAGACAAGGCTGAAGGATAGCTCTCAATCAGTTCCCACTGCCAAAGGAAAAAAAACTCTGATGGCTTTTAATGTTTTGTTTTGGAGAACATTCCCTGGGAGAAATATTTGTGGCAGGCCCTCCTGCACCTCCTGCCGCTGAAGCCATAAGCAGCCTTACAAAAACAGAGTCTGGAGTCTGGACAGTGTGTCAAACCTACAGCCTTGCTTTTTTTTGTCTGCCTGAGAGGAGAAGCCTACAAAGTTGTTGACAGTGATTCTAAAGATGGATCTCTGCTTTGTGTGGGTCTCTCTTTTTTTGGTGTAATAACTTCCACTGTGATGAGTCTTAAGCAGGAAAGCATTTGCTTGCACAGAATGCAAGTAGTATTGTGGTAAGCCTTGAGAAGCATATGTGGCATAAATTCATTTTCTTACACTTACTAGTGGTAGCACGAATGTGTCAGGCGGGCTCTGAAGTGAGAGAAGGCTAGGTGCCAGTTTTTACTTGTTTATGTCTTTGGCTTAAGTCATGTCAGGACATGGAGTGATTATTTTGTTCCTTCTGAGATGTAGCCTGTCTAACAGCCATTAACATTTGAGACAGAAGGACCGAAGTTTAACCTCATCCTACGAGACTGGAGAACTACCTTGGCTCTGAATTGTCAAAGCTATGAGAATGGATTGGTTCTATATAACTCTATTCCCTATGCCATTCCAGCTCACAGTTTTCCATGCATGTTGATATGGAAAAGCTCTTTTTTTGGGCTGTTAGGGTGCACTGAAACCTATGCTTTGTGCTTGCTTTGGCTCAGCACAGGTTCAGCTCAGCTCATGTCTGGCCTTGTGTTTACGTAACCATATATATTTAAGAGGAAACTTGTGAAACGTTAATCTCTCCACTTTCTAACCTTGATGAATTTCTACATTTCCCAGCTGTGCTGCATGGCATATTTATGCATGAGCCTATCTGTGAAAACAGCTCTGTCAGTGTAAATGAATCACAGCTAGCCTTATGTGCGCACTGCAAGCTAGGAGACTTCATACCACTCAGCCCACATGCCTACATTCTGGAATACAAAAAAGAAAAAAAACTACTATGTAAGGTGTTGAAAGGTTCTCCTTTTCTCCCAGCAGACCTCAGTGCGTTGAATTTCTTGGAACAGTCATCATTGTTTTGTGGCTTGTGTCACCACAAAGTAAACTGTTACGGCTAGAAGACAATGGTCAGTGTAAGCTCGGCTACTGGTATTTATCTCATTGCCATAATACAAAGACGACTTGTGGGTTGTGTATTGTAATGGTAATGCAATGATGCTTGTGCTGAACACATGGAAGAGAGGACAGAATATCTTAGTAGTAGAGAAAAGTACCAGTACCAATTAAGCTATCAAAAATTAAGGTATTAAACAGGATTATATGGACCATTGTTTTTACCTTTACCTCTTATTTGACAAAAATTAGGCTAAAACTCACGCTATTGCTTTATTTGCTTGCTTTGTCAGATTAAAGAAAATATTCATTATTATTATCTCTGTAAATACATCTGGAGGTGCTTTCAAGAGCATCATTGATGATGTTCTTACAAAGATACTCCTACTACTAATAATCATAATAATTGCATGTCATTTTCATCTGACAGTTTTGAGATTGTCCCTAACACTGAATGGGCGCAAACTGATATGTATGAGTTGAAGTTTAAAGTTTGTCAAATAACCAAATATACAGCACATTTCATTGAAAGATATGGGTGTAGTTGATTGTTGTATTTAATTTGCCCTGTAATAAACTGTATCTAATCTAGTTAGAAAGACTGTGTGGCGAGTGTATATAAATAAATAAATATATACGTGTGTGTGTGTGTAAGTTAATCGTCGTCAAGAGCACAGGCATGGTGTAATACATTATTTTTAGTTATTTATACTAGAAACTGTGGAAACCCTGGTTTGTTGACCTTGTCTGTGACTCACAGGTTTAATGGTGACTGCTACAAGTGGACCAGTAGAAAATCAGCCCTAGTTTTCTTCTGAAGTAGCTTGTTAAGGATCATACTTGCTGTCTGACCTTGAACAGTGACCCAGAATACACAGCTTCTGTTGCCAAGTGCTGTAGTGTGTCACCTTGGGGAGGGTCCTGTGCTCTTAAGTAAGGGCGGTGAGGAAAACAGCATGGCCATCATATCTTCAGTCTCTGTAAGAGTGGAGGTGCCTAAATGCGTGTGTGTGTTTGTGTCAGGCCCTGAAGGTGTTTGGAAATTTTATTAAACACAAATTGGTTGACCCTATATGTGTTGTCACAATAGAGTCTTCCATTCACCCAGTGGCCTGAGTGTAGGACCAATCCCATTACAGACAGTGGGAGAGCTGATATATTGGAGGGACCCATTAAAACCATGTCTCGTCCACTCATTCTTTGATGGATCCAGGAGAGGGTGGGGTAAAGATGTGTGTATGTGTGAGAGAGACAGTGAGGGCATGCCGCCGAGTGTGATGGTCTTGCATACCCTTGAGCAAACTGTCATTCAAAAGCACTTTAATTAATTTTTTGCTTCTTCCTGCCTAGTCATGCTCTGTGAAAGGGGCAATGTGCAGAACAGCATTAACACTTTACAGCATGGCTCTCAAACCTGACTGCAGACATGAGTCCACATTAGAATCTGCTCTGAATCAAAGCCAAGGACCAGTGGATACACTCAGTTTAGTCTTGGATGACGTTATTGGGAGGAATGTGTTTGAAAGTGTTTCTTGGAATCTGTCGTTCTCTATATGATATTCGTCTTTACCAACAAGTGGGCCTATGTTTAAATTGTCACTTTTCCCTCATTGCATTGGGTAATTATTTCTGTTTCTGGAACACGTGCAAACTTTAATCACTTAACATCTTTATCATCCAGCTCAGTGCATTCATTTTTATGAAAGACATTGGGGGCTTTCATTTAATGAATTTGACAATTAGCAAGTCATGTTAATGAGTGTTAGGGGCTAAGTAGCTTCATTGACAGGGCTGCGGGACTCAGAGCTGTGCTGCTCGCAGCTGCGGTGCTTCATTTCTGCCTCTTCTGCCCAAAGCTTGAAAAATGAGCGAGAGAGGAGAGAGATTAAAGGATGAGGTCGCTTGCTTTTGAGCGTGCCTCTCGATCATACTGTAGTTGTGTGCTATGGCAACACATAGATGGTGGAAAACAGATGCCAAAAAGAGGATTCATTGACCAGAACTGATTTTGAATACTGTCTGAGATTCTGTGGTTATGTGCCGTTTTTGAAATGAATAGTGTGAAATGTTTGACATCACTGCTGTTTTTTTCCTGGTATTACTTAAACTGTAAAAAATGAAGCTGTAAAATAGGTGGATAGAGATTTCAAACAGCGTGAAATCAAAGTTTATGTTTTTACAGAGCCATGAATACATGGAACACTTCTGCAATATGAATATAGCCTGATTTATGCTTGAGCAAGATTATTCTTCCCTCTTCGTCCACCAAGGATGAGAAAATATGTGTAGAATTTGTGAAATTTAAGAGGCTGAGTTTGTGCTGGTAAATGAGTAAGGCTAGCCTCCCTCATTCCTTTCAGTCTCCCGACGATGACTCGAACGGGACAAAAACAAAGCGTCCTCCAAAAATAACCTCCTGCTCGAGCCCCATCGTACTCTGGTTTGTTTATAAACGGTCTAGGGCTCCAAACGCAGAGTGGAAAGAAATGGGTGTGAGAATGTTTCTCTCTGCTATGTTGGTAATGGACAGAGAAATGCTATTATTATAGAGAGATATAAGGTTTCTAGAATTGTTTGGAAAATTTGCCTGGGACCCTGCAAAAAAAAAACAAAAACTCAAAGTTCATTTGTTACTGGATGATGCTGGCCCTCAAAATTTGCTCAACGCTTGTTGTCTCAAAGAAAAAAATCCTAATATTCTGCTGTTCGGTCAGACCGACCCTTTTGTCTCTGTGCCAGTATACAGTATGGTTTCATCATCATTGTGTCAAACATTAAAAGAAACAGAGCGACCATGTTTCTGTTGGATTGGTTTACCGAGTTGTTTTTAGGGAAAAATGTTCCCTTTGCGTCCATCCTGAGGCCTCGTTTAAACTAATAATTGCTACTTTCCCTTTTGCAAGTATCAGTGTGACTCAGACGTTGCTGTAGTCCCTTACTGTGTTGTGGAGTCGTTGGGGATTGTGCTCAAATCTGCTGCCTAACTCAGTGGTGTGCTAACATAATGAGTATTTGTTTAGCATAAGTGATGTGTCATACTGTTGCTCAGGTCATACATTCCTGGCTTCTAGATTTATTCTCCACTAATTTGTAGATATTCAAAATGCAGCTGTGAGAACAATTTTTAAACCCTTTGTCATTATCTGTATTTCTGCATGCTCCTAAAATATAATCTGATTTTCATCAATAATAATATTAAAAAAAGTCTTAACCAATGTACAACTTTTACGCTGCCCTGTCTCCATTAAACACATTGTCATTGATGGAAAGAATAAGTAAACCTTTTCAGTAATGACTTGAAAAGAAAGTAACTATATTCAGGTGTTCCAAACAATTCATCTGTAGATTTGATCTGCCCGGCCAAACACAGGTCACCTGCTCCTTTCAGAATTGTGTTCAAGTGCAATATGGCCAATCAAAAAAATTCAAAAGATCTTAAAAGTGAAGTTTTGAGACTCATAAGCCTGCAAAAGCTTATTTAACGTAAACATTACATAAAGTGAGCAACCTTTGACTGAGACTGACCTGTCAATCTAGAGTACTGTGGTGTGATTTGAAGCAGGCCATTCAAGCAGGACATCCCCAAATCATACATGAATGGACCAAATTCCCTCCTGGCTGATCAAAGCTTTAGAAAGCATTTAGTTGAGGTTACTGCCTGTAAAGGAGGTTTAACAAGTAAACATGAGAGTTTCCATCAGTAACCTCAAGCCTATAAACCAGGGATGCCTGAACTTTTTGTCTTTGGGGGGCCAACATGCTATATTTTTGGTGGGCTGAGGGCCAAAGTGGCAAAACAATATACAAAGTAAGTAGGTTGCAAAAATGGAAAATAGCGTTTCAAATAGAGTAATAAAATATAAAGTATTTTGTAATATTGCACTCAGACCCGGTGCTGAATTCCACAGAGGGGCCTTACCTGACCCAAACTATTTGTAGTTGCCACACAGTCACTCCTGACACCTCAGTTTTCCCTCTATAATCCTCACTAGATAATCATTGTCTTGTTCTAAATTTATATGCGCCAATTAAGAGTGTGCCATTATGTCCATATCTTGTCTGGACTGGTCTCCACAGAGGTTGCTGCTGCAAAGCACGAGTTCCATTTCATGCACGTGCGTTTGAACATGTTTATCTGCAATGCTTTTATCTTTTCTGAGCTGCAGTTTGTAAACACTTGCCTGTTGCCATTCATCAAGCATAATAAATAGTTATGTTTTACTCTAACTTTTGTCAGGCACAAAGTCACGTAACATGGCCCTGGAAGTGGCTGGCAAGCAAGACACCAACAGACCAAGAGATGCACTGCCCAGCTTTCACGTTTGTTAAATGGAACTTTTATTTGCGGACATCAAACTCGGAGAGAACACATTGATTTTTTTTTTCCAAATGGATAGTTCTGCTTTATCCCCTCATTGAAGAAACAATAAGCAACTTTGACATGTGGGTGCGGTGGAGCTCTTGTGTAAATCGCAGGGCTCTACGCAGTGTGCGTATTAAACATATAGGGCCGACTGGCTCTTGTTACACCAAATTTTGTTTCTACAAAAAATGTATGCTTCAAAAACTGCTATGTTAAGGAAAATAAGAATTGAACAAGTTATGTGTTATGTGTAAAAAAGGTTTGTTCTTACGTTGATAACTCTCATTGGGAATGGAGTTTGGGTAACTTTGTAGTAGGCCAAATCAATCATCTTGACAGGCCAACTTCGGCCTGCTGGACACACTTTGGGCAGCCCTGGTTTAAATAATTGGTTTATTAAAGAAAAGGCACTGTATAAGATTGTAGGTGTTTGTTAAAGCTGCCTTTATTATGAGTGACCAAGATCAGCTGACCTTTTAGGGGCAAATTCAGGTAATTCCATTGACAACCATGTGTACACTGCTGTATGGGTCATTAGCGCTTCATATGTTAGTATTAGCTTTATGTTTTATTTTCTGAACCTTGTGTAAATCTTGCTTAGTTTTCTTCTATTGATATAAGACTCTGTGTGATATTTTTGAGCCTGTGTGCATGCTCCCTCTTCCCCTGTTGCAGCCGTGCCTGGGGCTGCGGTGTCTCTGTGTCCCTGATACACACAGACACACACCCATGCATATATATTCTTTATCTGATTAGCTGACACGTTTGTGCGGAAAGCAGCGTCAGCCCCAGGCAGGGCATGGATTTCATTTAAAAAAGTATCAAAGGTTTACATGCTGCTCTTTTTAATCAGCATGTTTATCAGGCAGAGAAAAATTGCAGGAAGGACCACAGGGAGAGGGGGGGTTATCTTAAGCACCAGTAGCCTGGGAAATTGATAATGGCTACAAGGTAATTTACTGCCAACTTGTGCATCCCTGCGTGTAGGGCTGGCCTCCCATTCTAATTACAGCACATGTAATGTCCTAATGAAGCTGCAGGGTGGTGTGTGTGTGTGTGTGTGTGTGTGTGTGTGTGCGTGTGCGCCTCTGTGCCAGTGTTCCTGTAAACTGTCCTCTTTTTGCAGATGAGAATGAACTCATCTCAGCACTCAATGCAAATATCATTGTCCCTCTGGAGCATGTGGGTGTCTGTGTATTTATGGTACTGCTACAATAAAACAGTTAATCATTTTGTTAATGTTAATTGCACACACACACACACACACACACACACACACACATAAAGAGGTGAGATGTATAGCGGTATAAAATTTAATTCAGTTTGACCCTGTACCATAATATGGGTTTTACCTTATCGTGGCTAGGATCAGGGAGCAATTCATCACAAAGCATAACTGAAAATAAGAAGCATCTCAGTTGAGAGATGCTTCTTCCATTTCTTCTGAACATGACAGATACCTGCAAATTTGTTTGACTTTGTGATACTTATTCTCATTACTTCAACACAATGGGATTGTGAAGATAAAACTCTAAATATTTGCAGATTTATCTGTGCATATATATATATATATATATATATATATTTATAGCTTTTTTGTCTATATATTGTTGTCAAACTTAACATTGTTAAGCTAATTAGAAAAACACATATTTTACTAAATATATTCTGCAATTTTATCTCATTACTGTGCCACATTAACAACTGTAGAGGTTTTCTTTTCACCTGTGCCGTATAACATTTTATTGTTTTGGTCCACTTCCTTTTACCACAAGAAACATTCAAGTATATAAAAACTTAAAACACGTAAAATTATTCCAAGCAATTTTTTTCTCATTAAAAAAGGGAAAAAGTAAAGGTAAATATCACAAATGAGAAACTGATGGTAATGAGAACTTGAGGGGAAAAAACACCAAAAACTATAATATATTATTATTATTATTAAAATGAATAATCGAATGTTTGGCTGTACCATACAGAGCTCCAACTGACCTAATAGATTATATGAATACTGTTGATGATTTTGCCACTCAAATATTTATGAACATGGTTTCAGGCTGTTTTGTGAGAACGAATGGGTTTGTAGACTGAATTTTATTTCATGTGATTGCGTTCAGACAACCTCTGTCAAACTGGATTAATTACAGTAAAAATATGCTTCAAATGTATGCAGCACCTTTGACACATGAAGTATACATGCATTCATGCTGTATGTTTGAACATCCTTTCCACCTCCAAATTCCACCTCCGCATTTAACACATCCGAGAAGTGAAACACCACATACACACTAGTGAAAACACACACTAGGGAGCAGTGAGCACACTTGCCCGGAGCGGTGGGCAGCCCTATCCACGCGCCCGGGGAGCAGTTGGGGGTTAGGTATCTTGCTCAAGGACACCTCAGTCATGGACTGTCGGCCCTGGGGATCGAACCGGCAACCTTCCGGTCACAGGGCCAGCTCCCTAACCTCCAGCCCACGACTGCCCCCAATATAAGGCTAGACTTACCAACAAACTGCAAGGACGGAATTATTCTCTCCAAGAAATATCAAAATATCTTCTTTTTTTCTGTCCCCTGTTTGACAAAGGGGCGCAGTGCCCATTGTCAGATTAATCACTGCCACATGTGTTTGTGACATAACATGCATTTGGGATCTAAATAATGTATTTTACTGTAATAGAGACATTAATTCAAATTCTTGATATTGGTTATTTTATTGAAAGGAGTCAATTTGACACTGGGAGTCAATTTAAATAGTGTCTCTCTTGATTCCTGTGCCCCTGGATAGGATACCATAATAAGCCCAGAAAGTTTCATCACAAACAGGCCTGCTTTCTAAAACAAAGTAGATGTGAACTTGAGGAATGTAAATGATGAAAACGTAACAAAAACCACAACGTATAGTTTAAATGTTTGTTATAAATATATAAACACATATATTTGAATATACCTTTGTCTAATATTAGTTATTTCAGTTATATTCTATATATTCTGTATTATTATATATTCGATTGTCCACACATATGCTCACATATACATATGCATTCAGTTTAGGCATTCATACCAGTGCAAGACCCAAGATGGTGCATTAAGCCAAACTGCCCCTACATTGACTTTTCGCATTTAGTGCGATAGTGATGGTCTTTTACGTAAGATGGCCACTGATTGGAGCCTCTGTGCTTTTGTTTGGTGGGACAGTTAAAGAGGCCAGTGCTCCGAGGGTCAGTGACGGGGTGGCTGTTGATAAGAAAATGGTCAGCAGACATCAGGCTATGGCTTTGTGAGGACAGGACGCAGCCCCAGTCTCCCCACCCTGCAAGGGATGTGCAGAGAGTCAGGAAAACCCCACTAGCCCTCCATGTGTAAACATCCCCTCTGCCTGTCTGAGGAAGAGACCTGCTATTGAGCTCTGCTCGCTCTGTTTAAACTATGCATGACTGTACGTGAGTGCATGATGATAGTGGATATTAAAATTGCTGCTACTGTCTCTTTTAAATATAATATTATCTGTTTGTATTTGTGATTGAGAATCACAAAAATGGGAACTTCAAGAGTGCTGAGGTGCTAAATAGTGCTGGCTGGTTTAATGAAATTCAGTATCATATTTTGCTGACATGTCCCAGTATCACAGAATTTGGTGATGCTGAAGTTTACATTAATTACATTATATATTTAATTCTGGTACTCTTAGCTAAAAGAAAATCTTATAAACTTATAAAGACTGTTCTGTTCTCATTCTGCCTCTCTGAAAAATAACACCAAAGGGAATCTTGCACTGCATTGTAAACACTTACAAGACAGAATCCAGATTTCCAGAAAGGAAACTTACTATTTGTTTAGTTTTTGTGTATTTTGAAATGTTCTTTCAAATAAATTAAGCTAGCAGCAAATGACACATTGCAGGTAACTAAAGTAACTTTTGTTGTCTGTCAGTATTGCTAAATCTAAAATCAGCATTGTTGTGTTAAAACAATGCACGCATGCTGGTATAGATGATATATCGCACTACAGGTGAGGGTGTATAATCTGGAAATCTTGAAAACATTTCTATAGAAGATGTGTCATGAATAACCTTAGGCTATTATTTGAGATTGTCAAGTATTGTGATCATTTAAGTGCCAGTATTATGCAGGTTATCGTTCTTTTGTTCTGTTTTTCATTCGTCATGATTTTTGTTGTTTTATTTAACCTTCCAGTTTTTACAATAATTGATATCTATGTTTAGATAAATAAATACAATAGAAGAGATTGCACTCAGTGATAGCCCTTACAAACAGAAAGTTACCATCTAACTAACTACATACATTCATACAAAATACACTTCTTGGAAAGATTATAGCATAGATTTTTAGTCTATCAAATGAAATAAATAACCTCTGGTACATGAAATCTGCTCTTTGATTGAGAGTAATATAGGCAAGCTTTTCTGTAAGACAGGTGGCAGTGTGCCAGTTCGCTATCATATTGGTTTCCAACTAAACAAATGTGGGGAACCCTTGGATGGTAATGGTGTTACTTAATTACTAAATTACTTTATTAGTGAGTAATATTAGGAGCTAGCCCAGATGGTAATTATATTGTAATTATTTTACCGTTAGGGAAGATGCAAGCTATAGTATAATGCATATATGTAGAACTGCACCACAGTTATATTGATTATTGCGATAATTCTGCAGGTAAATATTTGTCTAAATTCACATCATTGTCCAAGATTAATCACGATATTGCATTTTTCTGAGGTTTGAGTCAGACATTGAGAGACACAATCAGAGCAGACACATTGTACCAGTAGTGCCACATTTAAAATGATACCAAAAACTGCAAGTACAATGCTTTTCAGTGTTTTACATCCAAAAGCATTTGTCAGAGTCAAACTCACAATTTCCTGGCAGCACTGCAGACTTTACAAAGATACGCCACTTGGTTACTCCTTTTTAATCTCCTTATGATGACAGGTACAGTTGATCAGTTTGTGGAAAACCTGATGAAAACCTATGACAATCATATCTTATATAACACCCAGGCCATATTGACATGGATTTACAGAAACTGCCAACTGAAGCACATTTAGCACATTTTCTAAGGTTTTCCGTGTGAATTTCTGTTGGGCAGGAGAAGGAAGGTGTTGAAGCTGTATCAGTTGGGGCCATTCTGTCTGACTACCAGAGAGTACGTGTGGAGAATGTGTAAGTAAACCACATGTTATTTCTTTATTTCTTTTTTATTACTGCAGCTCTTTTTTCCTCTCTTGAACTTGGAGTGTCTGAATCTTACCCATGAGAAAGTTTAGGTATGTGATAATTAACAATAACAGCAATGCATGTGAAATCTGAGGATTGACATCTACTTGCAAATGGTCAGTGTCCAGACATGGAATGTCTAATACATATATTTCCCATAGCTTTACTTTTGACACTCTCATATGCTGGGAGCTAGACCTGTCAGCATGTTAAAATTAGCCAACTTCTGTCATGTAACAGCATGATCCCCCCTTTCCTTCTCTCTCTCTCTCTCTCTCTCTCCCTCTCCCCCTTCTCTCTCTCTCTCTCTCTCTGTTTCCCTCTGTCTCGCCCTTCTCTCTCTCTCTCTCTCTCTCTCTCTCTCTCTCTCTCTCTCTGTCCCTCTCTCTCTCCCCTCTAGTTTACCCCTCAGCAGAGTTCCCTTTGTGTCAGTTCATACCGCTGTCAGTCAGTCATTGTTTCTGGGCTTGGTTTCTGAGGGTAAACAGGCTATTCTATGGCTCTGAGGTCGGGTTACCTGGCCTGTCTCCATCCCTCAGACAGGGACGCCAGGAGGCGGAGCCATCTTTTGCTAATCGCACTTTTAACTCTACCTCTGCCCTCGGCCTAAGCCTTTGCCATTGAAAGGGCGTCCACGCGTGTGCCACATGAGTATGGTAGTGGCACACTGCCCAAACACAGAGAAAGTGCTAATCGCCTTTGAAGTAGTTTTACTTATGATAGGTGCCTCCCTGAGTACCTCTTTTCTCTCTCTTTCCACCTAACTGTCTCGTCTGGCTTCTCCCTCTATACATTTTAATCTCTTTTTTATTCGTTTGGAACAGTAATTTTAAGTTTGTATGTACAACATGTGCACACATAACATACTGTGCAAAAATACACAACTGTTTGTTTAATTAACTTCCAAATTCTTTATTTTTTATCATCCAAAAAATAGAAGATTAACAGAAAATTACACAGAGGCTTCAATAACTACATAAATCAAAATTATCAGTATTTAATGTGTCCGTCTTTTGTCTTCATTATAGCTTTCATTCTTTTCAGCAGAGATTATTTTCTTTTTTAAAGAAGTCTACAGGGAAATGTTTTACAGCTCCGAAGTTCAGTCATAGAAGTTGTTGTGTTTTCTCATAATCCAAGTAACCCCAGTGAAAAATTTAGACTTATCAATGCATAAATCCTTACTCAATATCTTAGATGTCCATTTTCATGTTCTAGCACAAATTTTTGTCCATTTCTCAGTAACTGCTTCTTCACACATTTTTTCAGACTTTTAGTGTTGAGTTGTCTTCTCACAGTGATCAGACAGAAACACCTGTGGATTTTTTTAGCTCTGAAAAAGAGAGATGCTTGATTTTCTGCTCTCTCTCAGAGGTGGAAGCTTTCAGGCCACTTTATCTGGAGGTGACAGTTTTGGTGGTCTTTTTTTCTTTTCTTTTCTATTGTTAATTTCCCAGTTTTGGAAACACATTTTCTCCTCCTTATGCAAGAAGATTACCTCTCAGAAATGAGGATAATTTCTTTAGAAATATCTGTGGTAACCATTTCAATGCACATAAGAATGATATTAATGCGGCAGCTACGGTGTGTTTGTGTAGTGTTAATGTGTGCTTGTGTGAATGTTAGTGTCTCTTTGAAGGGGAACATGGTTTTAAGAAGTATGGAAGCATTAAAGTAGCAGTATTATGCACAGAAATAAAGAATGGACAAATTAAATACTGATAGGTTTGATTATGTATGTTATGTTGGAGTCGGCTATATAATGTTCAGTCAAATACTAGTTTTCTGTTTTTTCTGACACTGAAATAATATGTATAATTTGTACTTTTGACTGGAAATTAAGTTATCATATTGAAGATGGCTGACTTATGCCCAGTCCGCTGTGGCGACCCCTAAAGGGAGCAGCCGGAAGAAGAAGAAGAGAGGTGTGTGTGTGTGTGTGTGTGTGTGTGTGTGTGTGTGTGTGTGTATATATATATATATATATATATATATATATATATATATATAGAGAGAGAGATGCTTATATATATATATTGCCTTATTTGCATTAGCAAAGGTTGTGAATTACGATTCATTGCAATACATTTGTTTGAATATTAAACTAAGTCTCTCTGTTGCTCTCTCTGTCTCTCTCTCTTTGCAGGTGCACCAGGTTGCAGCTCCAGTCTTTGGCGTACCTGTGGCAGCGGGATCAGGCGGCTCTACTGAACGAGATGATATCCTGTGGCCTCCACGCCCTCCTCATCAAAGTGGCTGCGTTCGGTGGGTGAGAGGCAACAGCAGGCAGCGGCAGAGCAGTCCAGCTGCCACGCCCTGCCATTCATGGCTTAGAACGGGCTTCTTTGACCTGCCGGGGGGTGGGGGTGCTGAAACTGGTAAAAAAAGTAGAGAATCCCAGACCAAAACCTAAATCATCAATAATAGCTTTGCAGAAGTGTTGACATGCTAGCCAGAGACAAAAGCAGTGAAGTGAGGACAATATGAGAAGATAAGAAGGGGAAACTGACAGTTGAAGCAAGATCAGAGATGAATGCATTCTCTTGTTAATTAAAGCCCTCAGTAATCACATGCTGCCTGATTGTTTGGAAGCTGAGGTGTGTTTTGGGTTCATGCATACCTCTGAACACACAGGGCATACTGTTCAGGTTAAAATCTTGTATGTCTCATTTAAGCCGTTAAATGGCAGTGTGACGGAGGAAAGGTTAGTGTCTTGTCACCTGTTCTGTGTTGCTCCATGCGCTGCCTGAGGCCAGATACATATCAGGTTTCTAACTAAGATTTGAGGAGACTAAACTTTTTTTGTGGCTAGTTCTCTCTGTGTGACGGTTGTTACATGTTTCTGCTTGACATCCAAGGTCCTTGACAGGAGAAATGATAAATGATAATTAGGTTGCAAATGGTTCTATTTTTACTTTCAAGCTACTTGTAGCAATAAATCAAAATCAGAAAAGTGTTTATATGCATTTAAGAGCTTATTGTCATCTGTTAGTGACTAGTTGAGAGGCCTTGCATGTAGACTGTCGGTCTACTTCCTTCCAATCCCGTATTTGCTTTAGACTTGTTTCCTGAAATTACATGACATACACTACATGTCTTAATTAAAAGTATGATGAATGGAACATCATAAAGAGCCACAGATTTTACAAGTGGCAAAATTTAATTTAGCACATTTTTCCACTTGTATAATCCTAGGTTGTCATAGGTGGATCCCTAGCCTCACAGGTTTTCTATTCTACCGCTTAAAGAGTGTTTTCTTATGTCTATAAACCTGATAATTCTGTGCTTTGACATGAGAGATGGCAGTGTCCTGCATTTCAACCTTCTGGTTTGAACTCGAAGTAGAAGCAGAAGGGAGGTAATTATGCTGATGAGATTTTTTGTAGTTCGCTCCTGAACACAAAGACCCTTTGTGCATGCTGTAGGAATGTTGAAATCACCCAAGACTGAAAGCCTTTCCAATTCAGCCGCAAGCCATTCGCCACCCCTGAACGCATATGCGCACCCTCCTCACCTCACCCAGTGTCTGATAAACAAGTCTGTGAAAGCAGATTCTCTGCATTTCTGGAAGCTCCAAATTAGAAAGGAAAACTAGCATAGGTGAGTTTTTGTGTGTTTTCTCTTTGGCTTCAGGTAAAGGAGTGAGATGTTATCAGCACTGACTCCTCACCCGGCCCCAGGCGTCAGTAATTAGAAATGAGAGAATGGAATGGTCTTGAAGTGCCGCGGGGCCATTAGGCCCTGCTGCTATAATTGCAGCTTTCATCGGAGCCAACCTATGGGCGTGTTGTGTGGAGGTATTGGGTGACAGAGAGAGCTTTACCTGCTCTACCTCTCCCACCTCTGTGCTACCTCTCCACATCAGGGGCCAGGCTGGGATGTGAAACAACAAATTCTAACATTGTTTTTGATGGAGGTTTACTCCTCTGGTCTTGGCTGTAGCTTCTCTAGAGAGTGGAAGTTAGATGGGGAGTACGTGTGAGTAATAACACTCATAAAGAAGGCTCAGTCCCATAAAGGAAGAGAAAGAGCTCGCGCTTGGCCCCTCTAGGTGGTACATTTTTAGAGCGTGTTGTTCTCAGACAGTTGCCCACACACATGCAAACTTGTTGATGTTTCTGTCTCTGCAGCTCCTTCGAATATTTTCACAGTCCCCATGCTGACTAACAGCGGTAATTGGCTGGACGAAATGGAGCATTAAGCCCTCACGTGATTATTTAATTGCTTACTTTGTGGAAGTGAAGATGCCTAGATGCTGTTACGTCTCCAGTAGTCAATTGAACTTCAGTTCCAGTAATGTGTGAAGTTGAGAGGTTGCTCATCTCTGTTGTGTTACTTTTGCAGTTTGCCTCTTTTTGTCTGACTTTCAAAATGATCTTCTTTATTAAATCCATTCTTGTATTTGCTGAATTCTTGTTCTTGCATTTGCTGTGATTGGAATATTTTTAGTTTTTCCTGCTTAACCCTTAAACTGTGTGCATATTATTCAGTTGGTAATTATTTTGTATTTTGAAACTAATATTTATGTAGATGAATTGAAGTGGAGCCCTATATAGAGGCTCCTGCAGTTTAACTGATTCATTTCCATTGACCATTTTAAGCAATACAACACAAAGTGGAATATTTTATCACAAATAACATTACAGCTATGATTCACTCGAGGGCACATGCCGAAATCAAGTACTGTACATTATATCCACGTATTACAGCAGTGCTATTCGCAAGAACACACAACCTCAAGTATATTATTGCTTTTATACAACAGTTCTGCAAAAATAAAGAAATAAGGGCACACAATGTGATGTGTGTGAAGAATTGCTTATGACTTCCTGTGGTGCCCCCTTGTTGAGAATTTTTAGCCTGCTAAACCCAAGTAAGCGAGTGAGCTAGTAAGTTAGTTACAGTCCAATTCCACAAGGATTTTTGCATCTGACCAAATGGACAACAGGTCAGATGGTTAGCTGCAATGTAAAGTGAGTCATTTCTTAGCAACACGTGCTCAGCACAATTATTGTGAAAAAACACAACACTTCTCAGCCAATCAGACTGTGCCAGAGAGACTAGTTTTTGAATAATACATAATATTCTGTCTTAATTAAGCCTCATCTTGAACATTTGAATAAGCATTTAAAGTATTATGAAGTGCATTTTCAGTTAATCAGCTGTTGAACAATAATAGCCTCTACTGGAGCTCTAAAGCAGAATTTATGTAGTAGCTAGAATTGCTTAAAAGCAGTGCAAGCTGCCATCAGATCAACAAGAGGAGGTTTGCTTTCAGGGGTATCTTAGTGGGCCTGGCCAAATTACTCTGCAGAGCAGAATCATAATTTGCTGTTGACTTTTGTGGCACAACCAGCAGTAAAACACAGTGATGGGTACAATTAAAGTAGTATTAGCTGAACAAAATGACAGTAAATGGAGAAGTGTACCCTCAGGTTGCTCTGGATAACCTTGACCTGGATCACTTCTCCTAAGGTCCTTTAGAGTCTGAGCTCCCTGTGACAAAACTGCTGGCAAGATTAGTCACTGGCTAGACATGGCCAGTAATCTTTTAAAAGTCATTGTATTCCCTCTTGAGCTAAGCCAATCTGCATTGAGTCAGATTTTGGAGTTTAAGCTATGATCTATAATTTCTAAATGTAATGGCTTTTATTATACCTATTTGCTATGTTATCAGATTGTAGGTTGTATTTGATTTTCACAGAGGAGATTAAGCCCTTTTAGTTCTGTAAGATAAACATCAGATGAGGTTATAATTGCATGCATTTTCTTTATTTCATTTATTGGATAAAAAGATTATATCCTTGATCTCCCTGAATTGTATTTGCCGCATGTCTATTATTCCTTACACTGCCTTTGAATTTCAGATAAGAGTTCAAGCAAATTTTCAGATATACCTTAATCTCACCATCTCCTGTCTCTACGTGCCCTCGCCCCTCTTACTTTCTCTCTCTCTCTCCTTCTCTCTCCCTGTCTCTTGCTCTCTCACTGAGATGGGGGTGATAATGAAGAGTTATTGTTTTCAGTAAGGTCTTTGAGAGAATTGTTCAAAGGATGAACCAGCTCACCTTCCAGCAGGAGATGCTTTTTTCACGCGTTTAAAAGCTAAAATGTTACACATCATGAATCCAATTTTCCCTGCTTTTCTCTCTGAAGGCAGGGATTAAAGCCAAGCTGTCAGTCTGCACACCAGATCTTCAACAACCTGCGCTAGGCTGATACTCCCAGCGCCGACACTATCTGGAATCTCGCAGGCTTTCATTTAGCTCACTGCTCAATAGCAGTGGAGCAGATTCTTCCCAGATTTAGTTTCAATTAAAAATGTAGCCAAAAAGCCAGTGCTTTTGAAGGATGGTTAATTATAGCTCCTGGTGTAGTTGTTGGTGGGGAAAAAAAACTGTTGCAGTGATTAAATCTAAGTGAGAGACTGGTTGTATATTAATGAAATTAATCTAATTGTTATGAACCTGAATAGCCTAATGTTATATGGCCTGAGGTTATACAAGAGATTTCAGTTTATTTCTCTTTCCTTCTCCACATTTTACAGACATTTCACTTGTGAATATATGTGAATACATGTGAATAATTGAAAATACTGATGATTTGATTTTTATTCATAGCTAAGTCACAGTATACTTTGTATAAAGCCTTATGTAGTATTGATTGCGGTCTAAGCTCCATTTGTGAGATGGACTACAACCCGCCATTGTCTGCACTCTGCAAATGTGCAACATGAAGGTGAATTTGGAGATCTTTCAGTGCAGTTCGGCAAACAGTGAAGCTTTAGAATCCATTTCAGTGCAGCTCAATATGCTGGTTTGAAAGTTCACTGACTTTAATTGCTGTTTTATAGGGTACTGGCTGAAAGCCTTTTAGAGTCAGGCCGTTTCTTTTGGGTTTCACTGGAGTCCTGTCTGTCTAAAGTGCACTGAGGCTGTGGTGCTGGCAGATGAATTGAAGTGGGCTTATTTGCGTTTAATGTGGCATAATGGGGTGAGGTAATTGGCTTCAGGTCAGGTAATAACGGGTGCAGAGGAGAGGGAGCGCGAGCAATGTGAACCTCATGTGAATGAATCAAGAGGCTGGAGATTTGTAGATCACAGAGGACATTAGCCTGTCTGTGTGTGAATAGCAGCCATTGTAAATTCATGGAAGTTTAAAGTACTGTACAACATTGGACTTTTTCTACCAGCCTTATGTGTCTGGTTATCAGCTCAGCATGTATTACTACCGACTGCTCCACCCCCAAATCCAGTGCTGTTTGAATCACCTTACTAGTAGTAAATATCGAATCATGCATCATTTTTTATTTAAGAGAAGGATCTTAATGAACAACCCCCCACCCCCCCACCCCCCACACACACATAGCAAAATGAAGCCAATCATCAAAATTTGTTAAAAGGGCATGTCTAATTAAAAAAGGATATTGAATTTTAATGGCACTCTCCCCATTGCCTTTGTGCAGGGTTAAGAAGAGAGAGGAAAAGCAGATTAGATATTCTCACACTAATTATGAGCTGAGTTCCCCAGGGGTGGGTTCGAGGACCTACTCCCTTTTCCCTGTCTGGCCTCTACTGTTCTCCTGCAGCTCTGCAGTGTCTGAAAGTGCTACAGCGTGACACTGGAAATACTCAGTCTAATGCATGCCTTTCCCCCAGGGCCTGCGGTCAACACCCCGACCTCTGAGGTTGTGAGGGAAAAAGAGTAAAGAAGCATCGTCATCATCATCTCCTTAACACACTTCAGTTGACTGCTGTAATGGCCACCACTGCGCGACAGTAATTGAAATTTCAGTTGGTTCAGAGTTAGTGGTTTGTTGTGAAGCATCCATAGAATATGATCTTTGGAGAATTATTGTCAGGATTTGTCTAGACATATAAAAGTTAATAACTTGCCAAAATGCCCAGTAAAGACCAATTATTTTTCAGAAGATATTTCTGAGGACATTAGATATGAGATAATCCTCTTGGATGAAGAATGGGAAAGTAAAAAAAAATTGAAAAGATACAGAAAAAAAATGGTCTCTTAACAGCAGTATGAGACCTGATAGACCACCAAAACTATTCTCATCAGATAAACAATTATTAAAACTTTCAGAAATAGGAGAAAAACTAGCTCCACTTTTGCTTCACATCTGGAAATCCACAAGTGTTTCTGTCCATTCTTCTACTGTGAGAAGACAGCTCAACACTGGATCTGAAAGGATGTGTAGGGGTCAAGAAGCCTACAAGGGTTTCTCTCATTTTTGTTTAGTTATATCCAGCTTACTATAATAACAAAAACTAGAGAGTTGTTCCAAATATGGTATTATGTACATAGTGTTTAGCAAAAAGGAGAGTGTTTCAGGTAACAAACTCAAACAGAGGTGCATTTTTTTTTATCAGTTTTAAGTGTTACATTTTCTTGTATTAGTTCTGAGCAAATGTATGGATCCTTGAATGGGTTCTGTCTTCCCCTTTAAGGAAACAGAGATTGAGAGGCCATTATGGAATACAGGGTGGAACTGAAACTTGTATATTTTATAGAACAAATAAACCCTATCAGAAAATGTAACCAGTGTGGGAAAAGCATTTTTTACCCCACATGCTTATTGATGTCAGTGTGGCCACATGTAGCCAGATGCTTTAACAAAGCAAAGTAAGTGTCTGAGGAGGAAGCCTGTCATCCAGACTCAAAGTTCTATGTAGTTCTTTTGGACATGGCACTCTACAGGGTGGAGATGCCTTATGTAGCTGCATCTGCTTTGAGGGCAGAGCTTAGCACGGCTGCATGGTTTTCGGGCAGTAGATATTGGCATGAAGACCTTATGTGTTTGTTTATCAGACAGGAGGACAAAGACTTGTTTACGAAAAGAGAGAGATCAGAACCAGGTTGGAGGGAGGAATGGGAAGTGAACACGTGTTGCACATACCTCAGCACAGGATCCATACTGAGCTGCTGCGTTAAAGGAATAATTTGGCGACAAATCAGATTTAAGCGGTTTTGCCCCTAACCTAAATATAGTCGATCAGCCAAGACATGTTTGGTTTCCAAAGTTTGCACTTTAGTTTTGGACGAGAAGTACCAGGATAATTCCACAATAGCACGAATGAAAGGTCCCATAAGCACTGCTACATGCTTACATGCCATCGTCACACATTTGCCTCAAACCATGTCGAGTTGTTAAGTCATCTCAAATAGACTTGCTTGTGTGATTTCTGGCACCGTATGACGTACTGTATTATCTATGAACATGTACAAAAGTAAGCCAGAATCAGGATTTTTTTAGCTATGCATCATATTTTTGTTCATTTTTATCTGGACCTTGTACATATCTTGGCTGACTGAGTACAGTAGAGGTAGGGGAAATTATGTATGAATTATATTATTCTTTAAGGAAAGGAGACAGTGAGTAGCTCAAGTTGAACACGACAGCATTAAACACTCATTGGGTTTATGGGCATGCCTGGTTGAGTTGCAGATTAAAGTGGAATCTATAGTAACCTAGAGCAACATCTATATTGTGATTTATCATCTTATTTTTCTTCAGAATCCAAATTTGTGGTGATATTGATGATGCGCATACCCAATCTCTCTCTATTTTCTTTCTTGCTTGTTTTCTCTCTTTTCTTTCTCACTGTCCCTCTGTATCTTTCTCTGACACTTTTTTCTGTCTCTCTTTCTTCTCTTTGTTTGCTTCATTCTTTCTGTATCTCTCGCTTCCCCTCCTTTCTCTCTTCACTCACTCTCTGTCCCTCTTTCTTTCTTTCTTTTCTTTTCTGTCTCCTTTTCTCTCTCCCTCTCTGTTTTCCCCTCCTTTTTCCTTTCCTCCCTCTCTTTTTCTCGTTCTCTCTCTCTCCCTTTCTTTCTCTTTTTTCATTCTTTCTTTCTTTTCTCTCTGACTCTCTTTTTCATCCCCCCCTCTCTCTATCTTTACCTCTCCCCCTTCCTCTCTCACTCTCCCTCTCTCCCTCTCTCCCTCTCTGCTATCCTGTTGTACATTGAGCACATGTGCGATCCCTGACTCACTTCCCGGTGCCGTATTTAAGAGGGAAATACAAATAAACAGGATCTCTCCCACTTACATCCACAAAGGAACCAGGCAAGGGTTCACTTTTCAGCGAGACTGAAAACTGTTAACCTTACCCGGAGAGATCTGTGTACACAATTTGCAAAGTCAAATAAATAGGAGCTGGAGCCAAGTTGTGTATGAGTGTGGTGTTGTGTGTATGAGAGTGAGAGAAAGAGAGAAAGGTTGGGCGGGCGAGAGACAGACGCACTCTGCTCGGGCCTTTTCTTGCTGTCATTCTCAATCACTGTGCTGTGTCTATGATCAGGGCCTTCTTATGTTGTGTGTCTGGCAGGCCTGGATCCTGGAACACATTTAGGAAAACCTCTGGCTGAGATGGAACCCTGTCTGCAGCAGGTCAGGCCCTACAAATACACACTTACACATTCCTGTACCTGTCCGTAAACTGTGTTCATTGTTCTCTCGCTTTACCCAGAGTGAACTCACATTTGTTTACCATTTGTTTGTGATTACCACATTTTTCTGATCAGAATCAGAATCGTTTATTAACCAAATATGTTTTCACATACAGTGAATTTGTTGTTCTGAGTGCTCACAAAATAACAATATTAAACAGTAAGTAAAATAGTTTATTTACAATATGAATATTTCAAATTAAAAAGTTTAAGTAGAGTTGGTAAATGGAGATGGAAGACCAACCAACAAAATACAACCAAACCTCACAAAATATGTTTTTCAGACCAGGTTTGGGACAATTTTTCATGTACAGTATCTGACTAAGGACTTTTTTTAGTGAGTGTTTTCTTCTGTAGTAGATTTGTTTTTATTTGAAGGAATATGCCTACATAAATTTCACTCGCACACATTTTCACAATATTCCCTCCCCTGTCTGTTTTCTCTTGCTAGTGTAGTCTATAAGTACAGCAAAGCCTAGCTGTAGGTAATGCTAATTGTTCACTGTGGACAAAGTAAAAAGAAAGCTTTCAAACAGGCGAACATTTTTTTTAAATTCCAAATTAGCCAGGGGTGTCTTCACTGTGGAAACAATATAAACAGGTGATCACAGCAGAAGCACATTGGTCACATACACAGTAGAGCTTGCGATAATATTATGAACATTGATGCAACTGTTTCCAAAGAAATGGAAGTGGGTTAGAGTCACATTTGGCTTTCTGATTTAGCAGTATCAGTCAGCCTGGTCTGGCATGGTCTAAAAATTAGAGGCACGGGTTGGGTTCAGCTTCAGTTTCATGCTGACGCAGAGCTCTAACAGTAGGTAGTTTAAAGTGGCATATGTAATAAGTAAAAATATGTACATAACAATGAAGAGGTGAAGTTTAGTTGCGCAGTTAGTTATGTATTCAAAGTAAACTCTGTTGTAGTGAGAGTTGTAGACACCAGCATGTACTACAATTGTTTCTTTCTGACAGCTTTCAAAGAAGTATGGCGTCCATATATGTGGTGAGGGGGGCGAGTATGAGACTTTTACCACAGACTGCCCTCTCTTCAAGAAAAGGATAGTCATGTGAGTAACACAGACACAGTTCATCAACTTTAAACAGTCTTAATTAATCTATGCATTTTACATAGGCTGTATTAAGTCAGCTTCACACCCATAAATGTATGGTATTCTAAAAATCTTTTTATAGAAGCTGTGTTCAAGGCATGCTCTAAATATTTTCGGTCTTGTTGCAGTGATAAGATGGAAACGGTTATCCACTCAGCAGATGCATTCGCTCCCGTTGGATACCTGCGATTCACAGAAATGCACACAGAAGACAAAGCTAACGTGAGTGCCGCCTTAAATGAGGATCTGTGCAACTTCATGTTTGTTTTATTCTTGTTATCAACTTCACTTGCCACTGCAAGAGGTCAGGTAATTACAACTATTGATCTGATTGTATTGCTTTACTTTAGTCACTGTGGCTGGTGGTCTTGCTCAATTGTTATTCTGTTGCCTGGTTATCAAATCTCAGTTAACTAAAAATTTTGACAATTACCTGTCAAGCCTTCTCCAAAACTATCATTTACTAAAACATATAAAATTAGAGAGCCTTATTTCAAATAATGTCCTTCTAAACATTATCATTGAAATTGTGTTTACAGATCATGCTTATTTTGAAACAGCTGGCAAACCATAAAAAGCCCATAACTGTTGCCTTTCTCTGTGCGTGAGAAGTTTGTTAAAAGCCCTCCACTGCTTTGACATAGAAAAGAGGGAAGCACTTTGAGGCATTAATGAGAACGAGGTCCAGAGGCGCACCCTCTTCTTCCCCCCCACCCCCTTCCCTCTCCTCCATGCCTCCATGCTGCCTACTTTGACGTCTGCAATATTCACTCACGCCTGAAACTAGGCCTGGCTTAACAAACATGTCTGCTTAAATTAAGGCACTTTGCATTCAGGTAGGCCTGGGAAAGCACAATGGCTGCATCCAGGTTGCTGTCGCTAGGGAGATATATGGGGGAGAGAGGAAAAATAGAATGCAAAAAGAGGAGAGGAAGAGGGAGAAAGAGAACATGAAAAGGTTATTCTAGCCCCAGAGACTCTACAGCGACTCCCTGGGCTGTCCGGGTGGATTTGGGGCCACACTTTGCTGGTCAAGTTTTTTTTTTTTTTCCTCTGAAGGGTTTGTGTCAGTTTGGTTTTTGGAATTTGAAGGGGTTATTGAATGCTTAGCCTGCTGGTGCTCTGATTCGATCAGCCTGTATATGCTGCCCCCATGTCCTTCACCTGATTGCGATGCAGTTCATACACAGGTTGGAGTGCAGATGATGCATAGGTGTGTTGGAGAGTTCTTTTGAGATCTGACCTGTTGAAAGGCCATGCATCTAAGATTTAATCTTACTAAATAACAGTACAAAATGTCATAATCAGATGCTCAAATTTTTTTGGCTTCTTCGTTACAGAATTTTTGAATATTGGATGTTGTATTCGTACCGTATCGTCCCTGTAATTAGAAAACCTAACCTAATTTTAAACAGATTTTTTTACCCTAATTTATTTTCACATTATTTATACCTGCTGCTCTTTGCATTGTTTGAACGTTTCATGAAGAATCAAACAGTAGACATTTTACAAGCTTTGTAAAGCACCCAGGTCATGTTTTTTCTACTTTTCCTACTATTTTTGCCATCTCCTATGAAGGTAAAGGACAAGCTTAAATAAGATTTTTTTTCTTCTCCTGTAAAGTTATGAGTTTTTCGTATGTCAGCAATGATATTTGAATGCATATGAGTGGGATGAC
The DNA here is from genome assembly GCF_015220715.1 of Pygocentrus nattereri. Taxonomy (NCBI): domain Eukaryota; kingdom Metazoa; phylum Chordata; class Actinopteri; order Characiformes; family Serrasalmidae; genus Pygocentrus; species Pygocentrus nattereri. The sequence goes on along the minus strand of NC_051220.1, from coordinate 31,389,928 downwards.
AGAGATGCTAGCCTAGTAATTGGAGCATAGGTTGCTGACTGGCTTCTACAGAGAGTATACTGGGTCACAGTGTGATGGGGGGCTTCCCTTCTGGCCTTTCAGGGAGGAGTTTGTGTGTTTGGGGAAGAGTTTGTTTTGTGGGCTTATGTAGTGCAGGGATAGAGAAGGGGTATGTTGGGGGCTAGAGAAAAAGAGAAAAAAATCTAGCCTGTGAGCGTGGCTGGTGCAGCATTGGGGCCGTGAGCACATGAGTGTGGCACACCCCCCTCCCGGCCCGCAGGTCGGTGCACAGAGCTGGGAGATTCTGGGCCTGGTGCAGGGAAGAAGCTCCCTCACTCATCCAGCAGTCTAAAGCACTCTCCATCAGCCTGACAGATTCACACTGACACCAGCTCTGGAGGAAAGAGCACCGGCCCGGGCAGTGGAGGAGGAGGAGGGTGGTGGTGATGGTGGTGGGGGTGGGGAGGCAGTGTTTGCCCTCAGTTAATGCTAGTCAAGCTCCTCTCTCTGCAGCCTAAGAGCGGCTGGAGTATAATTAATTTGATTATCATATGGCCAACTGCAGTTGACAGCAGGGGATTAAAGAGATATGAAATATTTATTAAAATGCACAACGCTCAGTGGACTTTTGTCAGGTAATACATGTGAGCCTTTGGGAGGGCAAAATGTTTTTTTCTTCTTTTGTTTGCAGACCAAAATAAATAAATAAATAAAAAGCTGAGGATTAAAAGTAAATAGTTAAAAAAAGAGTAGCACTCCTAAGACTGTGTCAAGCCCAAGTCAAGGACTTTGAGTGACAGCTGAAATGATTACATTTACAGTATCCAAAAAAAACACCCCCTCCGCATGTAATTCATGAATAAGTTAGCATGTTTTTCATATTCATTCACCTTGCAGTTATTTGTGTCTGGGCATGTCAAAAAAGAGTGAGACACATACGCAGACGGCACACATGCAGGGTTATTGAAAAACTAATTACACTGAGGTTGGCTGTGTTTGGCTGCTTTCTGAGCCTCTTTGCTTGATTTATTCCTGTTTGGACTCTATTGCAGGGTTCCACAGAGCGTGCTCTGCCCCTTGGTAGTTGTCCTTGCCAGAGTGCCATTGACAAGATGACTGAAGAGGCGGTATATGCTGATAAAACCCAAGACATCCAGGAAGAATTTACATCAAATGGTGACCTTAGTTGTCAGTGAGGCCATTCTGAGATGTGTGCATGTTGTGTGTGAGCATGCTGTCGTGTGCTTCAGGGTACAGAGATGTGTCATTGGCCCATCGGCTTTATAGTTATTCCTTTTATTTGTAAGTTAGTTATAGCCATTAAAGTGTTTTCTTGGGGCTTAATTACACATACCTCTAGAGTGTTTGTTGAAGGATTTTCTTGTTATTATGCTGGTCCTAGTTTTTCAGACCTGTGTATGCACAAATCATAGTCTGCAGTTCATAGTTTAAAGCTAGTACTGCACTCTTCATGGGTCTGTTCTAGGAATAGATACGGAAATGGACGGCTGTATGTGTATGTATCAGTATCGGCCAACATGCACGTAAAAATATCATATATCGTATAAAATGTCATAATTGAGACTAAATCCACCATTGATACCATGACAGAGAGATATAAGTCTTGTTTGTATAGGGATACAAATGCAGTAAATTATTGCACATATTTTAGCACCACTCAAATGTTCTGTTCTTCAGGAGTACCATAAATATATAAATAAATATGAGTTTAATGTGTCATTTTGAAATTTTGAATGAATCTAAACATAGTTTTTAAAAGGTCCATATTCTGGAAAACTTCTTTGGAAAAATCTTCTTTCTTTTTTAAATAAAACAGTTTGATTTGGCATGTAACCATTGTTACAATGGTTAAAATTCACTTCCCAGTGCATATAGTCCATGTAAACTAAGCTTTAAAGATCTGTTTTGAGTTTTTTTGTTTTTGTGATGTTATGGAAACCAGTGCATGTATGCATAGCCACTTATACAGCCTGCAACAGTTCAATTGATTATTCTTGGTGGAGTTAAAAGGAATATTTCACTCTGGACTGCTTTTTGAATGAGATGCACAACACAGGGCAGCCAATCCAAAAAAGCTCATTTAAGTCAGTCTTAAAGGCACAGTAACAACATTTCATTCTTAGAGATAAAGAGAGATTAGAACATGGTCATGTGAAAATGAATTCTGTCCCACACAAATGTTGTAGGTGGGCCTCAGGGAAAGATAAAGTATAAGACAAGTGTGGGATGTGTGTCCTTTAAAAAAAATATCTGCCAACATCGCCAAAAACCAATACCAAAAACACTTAGACCAGTTATATGGACATCAACCAGCATATAGTAACTGCATACATGTGACTGATTGTATCATATAGTAATGACTGATATCCTGGTACAGAAATGTCCTTATATATTAAGATACATTCTTGCTGTATCGTCCACCTTTTTTGAGCTTTTTGTGTATGTGTGACATTTCTCCCACATAATGACAGCAAAAGAATTTGTTCTCAACAGAATACAGTATGAGTTTTTATCCAGAAGATTTTGATCTCCATTTTTCCTGCAAGACTTTTTCAGTTGATTTTTTAGATGAGTATGCTGACATTGGATGCTTTGCATGTATTGTAGTTCTTACAACATTCTCATTGAATCTGTCACTTCAGTGTCTCCTACAATTGATCTTACAAAATTCTTTACATGACAAGGCTGTTGGGAAACCGAGGGCATGCAGTTTACAAACACTGGGTTTTCTGTTTATGAGCATCATATAACCTTTGTTAGCATTCTTATTTCTTTTCTTTTCTTCCTTTGTGCAGAACTGTCATTATACATAAGATAAAATAAGCACATTCAGTGTGTTGACTGCAGCATTGTTTCTTGTTTATACATAGCATCACCACAGAGATGCAGCAACGACACACACACACACACATATACAAAGACGTACACATATTGCTGTGAGGTTTTGTTAACCTTCTGATACTGATCTTCATGTTTTTTCATTAAAGCATGCCGGCCCTGGTGCTCAGCCAGAAGCTCTGTGGGCTATCAGTGGATCACTGGCATCAGCGGCCTTCCTTCTGAACACACAGACGTCCAGGGCCAAACCCAGCATGCTTTCACTCAGCTGCAAGGTAAGTGGCTACAAAGCAGCGGATCACAGGGCTAAAAACATGAAAGATTGCTCTGTGCTGGGAAGCAAAAACGTAACTTTGGATCGCTCTCTGTTTTTTTCATGTGCCGCAGCAGAAGCTCGGCGCAGCCACGTGCGCTCTGTCTACAATAAATCCGTACTGGCACGAATCATGGTAGCTTTAAGTATTTCTTAAACATCTGGAGGAGAGGGTTTGGGACTTGTCTTACCCAAAGTGGAAGGAAGGTTGTACGGAGGCAAAAAGATACAGGCCCGTTTCCGCTGCTGGGCAAGTTGGTGGAGTTGTAGTCCGTTTTTAAAGCTTAGCTCCACTAGCATCCCATTCTGTTTGTGCAGAGAGCAAATAGTCCTTTGTTCCAAAATCACTTTCATTTTTTTCATTTGTGCTGGCAAAATGCACTTTTAAGAGGTATGGAAGGCCGTAAGTGGCTGCTCTTTATTCACTCAGGCCTTTTAAGTGGGGGTGTGAGCGCGCCATGTGTCAGGGACCCCGTCCATCACCGTGCAGGGATCGTGAGCCGCGCCAAACGAGGACAGACACTTCAAATTAAACTGGGAGAATGAAACCACCACTTCAAAATACACACATGCACACACACACGCACAAATGCGTGCACTTGGCTTTTTTTTTTCGCCTGCAGAACTTTTAAAGTGCAGGCTTTCTTGGAAAAAAAAGAAAAGAAAGAAAAAAGGGGGGAAAAAAGAACATTTTTTTTCCTAAGAAAGAGAGGCATAAGATGAAAAGCATATTTAATGTTTATCGTCTTACATTGCCGAACAGCCTTCACAGTACTGAGACAATATTAAACAAGTTAATATTTAATGAACAACTTCTTTGTATGAGCTAAGTCTGTGAAGTACACTGAAATGCCAGTGTCTGCAAAGGGAAAACAAACTGGATGATGTATGAAATTATTATAGGGACCTAGGCCTTGCCTCAAGACCCAGTTTCAGCCTTCCTTGCTGTTCTATTGTGTGCATGACAAAAATCAATATTTCACATCTCAATATATATATTTTTTTCTCTCATTTTATTTTCATATACACCAAATTGGATTCCAGTGATGTTTGAAATGGTTATTTTTCAAAAGCCAAGACTAAAATGTTCTATATGAATTTGTGAAGATGTATTTGTTTGTAGGTGAATTGCAGGAAAGAGGTTATCAGTTAAAGCACATTGTGCTAGTTCACTTGTATGTGAGGAACATGGAGGACTTCGCTAAAGTCAACTCAGTGTACCGCTCCTTCTTCAGCCTCAATCCACCAGCCAGGTAAAGCTTACTGTGTCTGATCCATCCAGTTTACAGCAACACAGAACACCTAAACATCTTCCAGTGGAGATACGCTTCTGGCTGAATTGTTGTCCTGAACTGTTCTGCTGGTTGCTATGCTAATGTCTGCACATTGCTGGTATATGCATTTCTTCAGGGTATGTGTCCAGACTTGTCTGCCTGCGGGTCAGCTCTTGCAGATGGACGTTTTGCTCCATGACTGGACTCTGCCTCCTGAAGATGGCTACTTCCACCAGAGGGACACCCTACATGTCCAGAGCATGTCTCACTGGGCTCCAGCCAACATCGGACCCTACAGCCAGGCTGTGAGGGTGAGTCCCTGCTGACTGCTCATTCTCAGTCTCAGTGCATTACACTCATAATGATCCCTCACTCCAGAGACAGAAATCCGAGAGGAATGTTTGACTGTGTTGGCAATGGCTTGCAATGGACTTATTGGCTCTTATTCATCAAAGTTGCGTATGGTCATATCTGTTCATAAAATAATTGTACACAAATTTAAATCACTCTGGTTTGGTCGGAGTGTGTTTAAATAACAGAGAAATCGTTTAACAAACTGAAAATGTTTTATTTATTAAATTATCAAAATCACTACAAGTTCCATCAGTAACATCAGTAACTAAAAGCTGAAGATATCACTGATAATAAAAATTGTGTACATGTGAATCCTTGTAATTAAACTATACAAGTCAGTTAGAATTTTGTCAGCATGTAATTTGTAGATGTAAACTGGAATTTGCAGAATTGGAACTTTAGCCCAACACTCCTTCAGCTGAGCAGCAAATATAAAAACACAAATGCTTGAAAATCGGCAAGCGCTTGTATGAAACACCTTAAGAAATTTTAACCTTAAGTATTCCCTTTACCTTACTTGAGCTGTGTAAAATCTCATAAGCAAAATATTTAAGTGGAAAGTGACATAATCCACAATTTGACATTGAGATAGCATGAGATAGATACTTAATAACTCAGATGCTCAATCATGACACATTTAGCAGCCCTACAAGACCTAAATGATACCCTTGCATCTGTAAGAGTATTCCATGGCTGGGTGGATTTTTTCATGGATGACAAACAGTGGATCTGAGTCTGCTGAATCCTTTCCTTTTATTACTTCACACATATGAATTAAGGCATGCTTCATATAAATTATATGTATAGTGTAGGATGTACAGGTTACCTTAGCGGCTCATTCTTGCACTGCCTGCATCATTAGTGTAAGTTAAATGTGTAAAAGGGTAAAAAGAGTTGTCATTTGCAAATTATATGTATGCAATAGACTCGTGGGTGGGTGGTTGTTTCCACATGACAGAAGCTGAATCAGCTCTTGCACTCAGTCACTGCTCAGTTTGATGTCATATGTCAGTTTCAAAATTCACGCATTGAGTACACTGTATGTCAGTCTGGACGATCTAGTCTGCTCTTGTTTCTACACAGTTTTGATGAATAAGGGACAGAATCACAAAAGTGTTCATGAAAGAATCTGAAAAACATTAACACTACTAAAGATAGTAAAGTGAGTAGACTGCACAGTAGAGCAGTATGGATGGGCCATTTCTCAGTTTCCATACTTGCATGCTCAGAGTGTGCACACTGTGCCTTGGGTGTTGACACAGTGCTCACTGAGAATACAAGAAATAGCCATCCATCGACACTGTCTGTGAAGGTCTTACGCACATATGCTAGCTTTGTGGGCACATGCTGGGCTTTGTCGTAAAGCCTGCTAGGTTTTATGTGACCTTGCCCCTGCTGTGAAACCCAAATAGTTAATGGAACTCCAAAGACAGACTCAGAACGTGCAAGTGTGGTTCCACGCATGGCTGGCACTACTGTTTACCCAGCCAAGGAAGGAGATTATACTTGTCAAGTTACTGTCAACAACACAAGTGTCCATCTCATCCCTGCAGCCTCCATCTTTCCTTCACGTCCCCCCATGAGTGAGAACATGTGTGCTGTACTTGCTTCCACTTAGCCAGATCTGTTTTCTCACACACTGATTACATGGTCAGTATTAGTGCAGTAGAAAATCATACAAGCATATATTACAATAAAGTTAGTATAGTAAAGCCTTATCATACAGTTGTATGCAAGATTGTTGATAAATGACAATGTTTTGTTGCTTTTATAAGTGAAAAAAGTACACATCCTGTACAGAGAACTCAGTTCTACACATTTTACTGCAATTTTTCTAATGCTTACATACCGGGAAAAAAAACTAAAACGTGGCCAGTGCAAAAGTTAGGATGCAATTTTTTTCTGTGCAAATGGAAATTGTGAATTCAAAATTTTAAAAAATGCCGTATTTACATTGTTCCCTGTTAACTTGTTTTTTTACATAGAAAATTAACAAAACAAGTAATTAAAACAGAGATATTCATATGTTTGCATATGAGTATGCATTATTATCCAGAACACACATAAGCTTTTGATTTAAAGCTAGCACAACTATATTTTACTATTGCATTGCATCCAAAAAATAAAAATAAAAAATAAGAAGGAACTGAGCACTGCAGAGTAAAACACAATGGCTGGCTCTCTTATCTATTAATTTCTGTTAAAATTGCAGACAGCTAGGATAATTTTATGAATTCAACAGCTCAATCATGGATAAATGCGTGTTCTGCACCCCATTGTGCATAACACCCAATGCTCTGTGTTACATTTGCTAAATTGGAAAAAGTATATTAACAATGGCCTAATGCAGTAGACAGCTTCTCATATTGATACAATTACCCCCTTGCTGTGCCCATGCAGATGCGTTGCCCCCCACGTCTAAGTCTTAATGAGAAAGAGTGTTTTGGTGCTGATGGTGCAGGCACATTTTTACGGACAGCCTTTATGCCATGGAGCCGCTGAGGGAATTGCACTCCCAGCCCTCCCTTCTTTCCCAGAAATAATTAGTGATTAATTGTTAAATCCCATTTAAAGGAGAGGAGAATAGCTTAGCTTAGCTTGAGTGCTTTTTCGGCATCTTAATTATTTCCCTGAAACTGTCATATTTCCTACATTGTTCTGGCATTTCAAGATCTTTTGTAAAACTAAGAGAGAAATTGCTTTGTATTTAATTGCATAATTTAATGGGAAAGCGGTTAGAAAAAGAGCTTCCACTTAATGGCTGTAATATGAACATACATGCAGACACTGTCCTCTGTTATGTGGATATTGTTTAGCTTGAGCTTTTAGTTGAGTGATAGGCCTTGTGTTCCAATTGGGACAGCAGACATCTTTCATGAGATGTGTGTGGTCATCTCTGGGCTGGGAGAGAAGAGTTTGATATGCGACATGCCATGAGCTAGCTGTGTCATCTGCTCACCCTTTAGTCTAATTGCCAGGAGTGTGATGATGATGTTTGGCTATGTGGCAGATTCTTATCAGCTTTGATTTACAGAATTAGTTAACCTTTATATTTTTGTTTTGTGTTGCTCTAGGCTCTCAATATGTTTTGTGATCATTTAGGTGACATCACCCGGGAGGCGGGGAAAAAAAAGCAAAATTTAATTTGCTGTTTGTTTATGCCTTTTTTCTATCAGTTATACCCTTGATTAGGTTCTTGTTTTAGGTCATGTTTAGCATAATAATAATCTGATATTGTTAATGAGAAATTTTGGGTCCGTGACATACTTTATTGTGGTCATTGCTCTGCCTTGAGATATGAGTTAGGGGTCTGTTCTTCCAGCCAATTTGTTCGCTTTTTTTTTTTTTTTTTTTGGCATTTATTGCTGAGGCAATATACTCTACATAATTTGTTGATCTTACAGAATGATCCCAGGTCCTTGAGTGACTTAAGACATAAAAAAGCAGGGATGTCCAACTGTGTTGGTCTTCCCTGTTAAAACACACCTACAGAACCTGTTAATTAACTCAGGAATCTGATCAACTGTTCAGCTGAGCTATGTGGACCTCCAGCTTTCCAGTACCGGAGTTAGGCAGCTCTGCTGTTAAGACATAGTAATAAATATTTAAATTAATTTATATGTTAGTTGTTTAATCAGAACCACTTTTATTTTTCAAGGTGTCAAATTAATGAACTCAGCTGCAATACAAATAGATTCAACAGTGCAGTAGTTATATTGAAGGGGGCAGCAATTTCTGTGTAGAAAGAAAAAAAATCAATTTTCTCTCATAACAGACGATTAGGCTTACATGTCGGCAGATGGTTAGAGTTGACCCTTCATTAACCAAAGTCTTACTTAACAGCATGAGTCCCAAATTGCCCATCGTCGCACACCTTCGAAATGTATTGGTTCTTGTTCACCAAAATCCCATCAGTAGAACAGCTATGAACTCTGGTTTCATCCCGTCAATTTAAAAACAAACCAAAGAAGAATTGTGTTGGAGGTGCAGCTGCTAAAAACATACCCCAGTGAAATCATGATGAACGCCCTACCAAGGGACTGGACCCTTGAAATTCTATTTACTAATCCAATTTAAAGGCTAGAAGGAGATGTAGCGGTGGTAGTCCCAGTTTGGGGAATACACTCGTCCTCCTTCTCCATTGGGAGTGACAGCTTATTCTACAGAAACCTCATGTGGGCCAGCAATTGGATTTGCATTGGATTTTGGAAATTGTCAAAGTGGACCACTGCACAGTTGGGAAAAGTGGTTCTGACGCCCACAATTAGTGTCAAAGGGAGGAGCTGGCCTCTGCAGTGGTTTAATTTTAATTATCTTCTTACGGGGGTTAAACATATTAAAACAATGAGCTAGACTGGCTGACACTCTTGTTAGTAGGTTCAGGGGTCAAGTTCAGTTACCAAGCAAAGTACCATAGGTTAGAGAGTTTGTATAAAGAAAAGTGGAGTAAAATAAAAATAAACTTCTGAAATAGGCCTACGAAGTGTGAAAATGTACTGCTCTGTAATGTGTTTAGCGTTGTGTTATGTCATATTCTGTATTGTGTGTGCCTGTAAAGAAAAGTGGAGTAAAATAAAACTAAACTACTGCAATAGGCCTACAAAGCATCAAAATTGAGGACTTTCTAAATCATTTGAATGATAATGAAGTAGATAGATAGATAGATAGATAGATAGATAGATAGATAGATAGATAGATAGATAGATAGATAGATAGATAGATAGATAGATAGATAGATAGATAGATTGATTGATTGATTGATTGATTGATTGATTGATTGATTGATTCAACTTTATTGTCATTACTCAGTACAAGTACATGGCAACGAAATGCAGTTAGCATCTACCAGAAGTGCAAATAGTAGCAATAGTGCAAAAAGAGACAAGTGTGCAATAAATAGACATAGTGCAACAAATTACAGTATATAGAATAATTTACTATTATAGATATGCAAAAATAGATAGTAGATATATACATGAACATGTTGGAGATGTACACTGTATTGAATAACTGTTGCGATGTGTTATTTACATGGCAGTAGAGTGGTAGTGTTATCAGTGAGGTGTGGAGTTCAGCAGAGTGATTGTGGAGGGAAAGAAGCTGGACCTGAGCCGACTGGTTCTGGCCCGGATGCTCTTGTATCTCCTCCAGGATGGAAGTAGTGGTTAAAAATGCATTTTGTTCCTTGACAGCCGTCCAACCTGGACATTAGACAAGTGAATTGTAATCACTGTTCATTTTAAGTGTACAATGGCCACGAAAGTCTCCACTACAGGTTTTTAATTCTGAAAACATGACATCCCACTCAATATACAGAATACAACAAAACAACAGAAGCAAAAAGGGAAGTCTCTGCTAGCACAACAACATCTGCTATCACAGTTTTTGAAATGACCAAAGAAATTCATAATTGACAGTGGCAAAGTATAACTAAGAATAATTAAATTTATTGGTGGATTTTGCGGCAAGTACTGTAAACTTCATATTGTAATAATTTTAGTGAATTTATTCTATGTAAAACTTGTCCAGAGTATGTCCTGCCTTCTGCCTAATGGCTGCTGGGATGGGCTCTGGCTCCCCCATGACCCAGAAGAATAAGTGGCTTAGAAAATGTGTGTGTGTGTATATACTCTATGTGAACTGTTTTTATTTATGTTTTTATATATATATATAGCTTTTTTTTGTTTTGTTTTGTTTGTTTCAGTTTTTGGTCAAGTGTGTCCTGAATTTAGGTTTCAGTGTTTGACAAAAATCTTCATTTTGCTGCATCACTATTGCTAATCACTTTTTTGGGAATCGCTTTGGATTAATGTCAATGTCCAAAACTTTAAAACATGGTTTGGGCTAGGAGAGCATGTTTTCTTCCTTGATTAAATGAGTGGTCTAATGTGAATGCTGTAGCAAACAGTCTCTGCACATGCATGTGTCTGCATCCACCTCAAATATCAGAGGAAGCTAATTAGCCAAACAACAAGGCATCTAAAGCTTCACTGGGGCCAGGGGGTTCTACCATGGAAAAGCGGGAAGGATACGTGGTGTGTACAGATTAATTAGGATGTTAAACTTCATTTTTAATACAACAAAATTAATCCCATAAAAGTGAGTAATCTCGGAGGAGGTACTCGTCAGCCCCTGATGATCTCCCTTCGCCATAATCTATTAAAACAGTGCTTTTATCTCACCTCGCCTCTGTCATATTTTATGGATTTTTTCATAAACACTGCCTATACTTCATAAATGTCTCAATTTTCTAGTCTATTAACATTACTTCAAAAGCAGTTGATAAAAGAGGCAGGCATGCGTGAAATAATACACCAATAATATGAACTGCTGGAGGCAAGAACAGTGGGATGGCTCTTCAGCGATCGAGCCGAAACAATGCAAGGATGCTATCAGCTCTAATAAAAGAACAAACCGTCACTCGAAGAGGAGGAGGAGGAGGGAGAGAAAAAGAGTGTTGCGGTGCAACTGGGTTAAAGCAAAATGAGTGGTTTGTTTTTTTGGCCTCACTACAGTGTCTACAAAAGCTGCAGCTTCTGGACTTGGTTTCATCTCTCTGCTGCATTGATAAGCTACAGTGATGTGAAGACTGATTGCCTCTCTTGAGTTTTCCTACAATTATGCGGCTACTCCTAAACTCCTCTGCTTTTGTTAAGACTGAGGGAGAGCTCTGTGTTTTGACAGTCGAGAAAAGGCTTCACTCAGAAACATCCCCTTACTCATAGCCTGTGCAGGCAATGTTTCAAAGTGTCTTTTCTGAAAGCATCACATCCACAGGCCTTACTCATACCTGTCTCTGCTTCCCCCTCAAAGTTTGGGGTCAGCTCTTCACTTGAATCTGACAAACACGCCACCCAGCTTTCAGAGCTGATCCAGTTGTGGCTGAGTGGAATGCGGAGGGAGAGCTCCCTCAGGGTGTAGAAACACACACCTGTTTTCTCCCCCTGCTCGCTGCCCCCGTGCCTGGTCCCCAGCTCTATTACCTGGACCACCAGGGTCGAACTTACTGACTCACCTGCACCAGACTGGGACTCTGATGCACTCCTGACTCCTTACAGAAAGTGCATGTGTGTTATAGTAGGTGCTGCTGTTGAGAGACACAGGCCTGATCAATGCAGATGACTCACAGCCACAGCTGGTGATAACACTGCACCTAAGAATGATCTCTATAAAAATAACAATGTTCTATCATTATCGTGATAGAATGCTTTTGTGAGTGTTTTATGGATATTGTCAGTACTTAAAGAACACTCATGTGTTTCATTACAAGTGAGCAAAAGTAATTCTGTTTAACTTGATTTACTGCAGCACAGTACATTATTTTTTTTAAATATGAAAATCAACACACACAGTTTAAATATAGCACTACTAGTGGAATGTCTCTGTGTCAGAATATTGTGATATGTATCGTGTATCAGGAGAATGTCATAGTATTGTGATATAATATTTTTGCCATATTGCCCACTCCTATTATCTGTAATAGGTTTATCTGTCTGTTAATGTTTGCGTTAATTGACTAACTGCACTGGTACGCTTTCTGTAGTTCCCTCTGCCTCTGCCACATCACCACCCTCATTGGCGTGGCCAGTGATTTCTTCTTTTATGCATTTCCTGCTGTGTATTGCAGTCTGTCAGATAGACAGCATTTCATATTAACTTTATAGGGAATTTTGCTTTTAGATCATTTCACCCTGAGGTCCTGAATGAAGACCCATAGGCAAATTCATCACTTTGAGAACTACCAAGTTTATTACAAGTTTTCATTTTTTCATTTTTCCAAAAATGTTTCTGATATTAGATATAAGATATTCCAGCTGCATAAGAAAGGCGAAAGCCAAAGGAAAATAAGTTAAAAAAGAGGAGTTTCCAAAATTGGAGTTCAAAAAATTATGAAAAAATCTTTGACTGCACTTTTACTTTAGACCTAAAAAAGTTTGACAGGCATTTCTGCCCAGTGCTATTGGTTTTGAAATTATGTGTAGCTGTCAAGATGATTTTACAAAAAAAAAGAAATGGGTAAAAAGAAGAAACTTTGCAAATCAAACAGAGAAGCTGCAAGTGTTCTCAAGACTGGTGTTCTGTCATGGACTAACCAGCCAATAATCCAGACCTCAACATCACTGAATGTGTGAGGGATGGTGAAAAGCAGTAAATGCAGCCAACTTCTAAGTGGAGGTGTGGAAAAATATCCCTGCAGATTTCTTTGAAAAACTGAAAGCAAGTCTCCTGAAAAGAAGTTTTTATAAAGGCAAAGTGTGGACACGCAAAATACTCAATACTTGCTATTTATTTGTTGAGGGTTTTTTTTTTTTTTTTTTTGCACCAGAAGAGATTCTTCTCTTGTTACAAGCTTGACATCATAACATTAATAGAGCCTTTTTTGGTGCTGAATGGATCCTTCTTCAAGAAGTTTCTGTATGGAAGCATGTACAACACATTGGCTCTGTATAGAACCATTGTCTTTACCAAAGAACCACCTTTTTTGAAGAGTGTATAGTTAAAAAATTAATTAGATTACTCCTAAATTAATCTAAAAAATTAATTTTTAATGATGTAATTTGTAGTCAGTCTTGGATTGCTTTTCTCAAGTTTTCTACCAAATACTAGTATTTACTGAATCATTTACTTATTTTTTTATGTTATTTTCGTCTAACAATAACTCTAAAGAATATCAATTCAGTCAAAACAGTGTGTTTGTTTTTTTACATAGTTGGCATCGTCGGCTACTAATTGACTTTGCTTACTGATGGTTGACACCCTGGTTGGTGTGTCTCTGATGGACTTCCAGGTGTTGCAGGCAGTACAGGGTGTGAAGCTTTTGGGGGTTGAGGGGGCACTTTTGCGAGAGGTGGTGGGCTGCAGGGTGAGAGAGGAATAATTATTTTTGCCCCCTCCCCTGCTGTGACCCAGTGGAGGCTGAGCCACTGTGGCAGCAGTCATTTTGTGGAATCATAGCCCATGTTAGTCGCATTATCTGCTGCCACGCAGCATCGTTAGGGCTGGTATTAGCTTGTACCAGGCGAGGACACAGGAAGGACTGGATGTGTCAGAGCGGATCGCCTTCCTGTGGCCCCAGTGCCGCCGCGCTCCCCGGCTACCGCGACACACTCCTCCATTAATGGCCCTGCCTTGACAACTGATCCTAATTGCCTCTGAACAGCTCTTCATGTATTATTGGTGCCTGACTGCCTTGGTTCGAGTCAGCAAGCCACAGGCAGGAGGACAGGATCGGCCCCATTCTTCCTGCCCTATACACACACACACAGGAGTGTGTCTGGACAGTGACCATCACCCACCTAGCCAGTGAACCTTACGAAGAGGACTTTTTTTTTTTTTTTTGCCTCAGCTCCATTTTCACCGACCTAACCCCCACTTTCCAGAAAGCCAGCTCCCACTCCTGTGTTGTATGTTTTTAAATAGTGTTTTCATCAGTAGAAAGCATTGAATTTTTTGGCAGAGAATGTATTAGGCATTGTCTGAATATAAAAGGACAGATTGATTTGTGCATTTAAAATTCCACAGCAGTAAATGGATGCTTTAATGTGGATGAGTGTGTTTACACTTCCTCTTTGCCGACAACGTCTCTGAGGACTGTCAATGCGCATCTGAAAAGAGCTGTGTAGCAATGCCACTGCTCAATATGTCTGCAAAACAGGTTCCACCCATCATGGGCTAGTGACAAATACTCGTCTTCAAGGTTTTGGCAGAGAAATCGTGCATTTTGTATGAAGCAGCTAGCGTATTTTCTTAAGTCATCTATTTACCACAGGAAAGCCATGTTCAAGTGAGGTGAGTATGTTCTAGCAACAAAATGTGTAACCGAATATCAAATACATACATGAAAAGAAAAACGGCAAGCACTGTCCGGTTTGATCACCGTCTGAACGAGGAGCTGTATGACCATCCTATTACTATGGTAACGAGGGCTTCTATTCCTGTATGCCACTGTTTGTGTGCTCAATGATGAGAGGCCAGAACTGACAGGACAGGCAGGCGGGGGCACCGCACACACGGGCAGGGAAAGACTCGCCACACAGTGCAAAGAAAGAGGAAGAGAGAACGAGGCTTGAGTTCAGTGTTAGACAAATAGGGTTAGACTTAAAAGGTTACTCCAGTGAATGGTCAGAACACAGGTAGTTGGCTTAAATAGTGTATTTTGCATTAGAAAATGTATCTTTCAAAGCTTGCTTTTTTTGTAGTCTATTTTTAGCCCCTTTTTTCTGCTCTCTTAAACACTGTAATCTCACGATTCCTTTATGTGGTGGATGACAGTAAGTGCCTTCTGTGAAACATGATTATTGGGTCTTCATGCAACAGTGGCCGAGCATTGCAGTTTTGTCTTAATTTATTAAGGAGATGTTAGTTTTTAATGGCAGTAGCTAAAACTGATGGCTCAATGATATTAACATTTATGTTCCATTTACTTTTGGCCACTCGTGTTGTCATTAATTTCTCATTGAGGGCTTCGTTTGAGTTGTAACTTTTAACCTTGGTCATTCATTTTTCATTAGCCATTGTCATTTTAGCCCATTCTACAGATATAAAAGTGTTGTGGATGAATAATAGACAATGTCCTGTTTTAAGCAGCCTTGTGCCTTGGCCAGAGCACCATGTTCAGCTCTACACAGATTTATTATTTATATAAGTGTGCCTGGCCATATGCATATCAATGTTGACAGTCTTGTTAATAAAGTTAAAATGTACTTGAGCCATATACAGTATTTACAAAATAATTAATAGGTTGTTTAACCATAAAAATAGGTAGAAATTATTATTTTAATACCAATTGCTAAAAATATTAGTTTAATACTTACATATGGAAATAAAATTTGGGAGAATTTACGTATGAATATATATGTATGAGGCGAAGGTTTTTTTTTTTTTTCTGAAAACAGTCTATAAGCAAGCCACAATTGTATGCATGTCCACGAATTTCAAATACAGTGTTGTTATGCTATTCAGAATTACTGAACATAAAAAAAGTTGCTGATTTACAAAACATTGCACTAGTCAGCAGTAACGAAAAATGAATAGAATGATGCTGCCTGATCTGAAACCAATAGCAGTTAGATCATCACCCAAGTGACCAGATGGCTTTTATTTAAAATAAATACTAATTCAGGCAGTAATGATTTTCTGTAGACGAAAACATTTTGTAAAAGTCCCAGAGATATGAAATCTGCCAAGATGGTCGAATGGCTGCTGCTGGCTCTCTTTCATGCAGTCATACTGCCATCTTTTGAAATGATTTTGAACTGCAAGGCACTTCAAGAGGACGTCTCTCTGTTTTGATAGTTTTCTTGCCTTGCGTTTATAGATGTATTGTGCAGGTCGTCCCCGTGCTGTGAACAGTGCGGTCTGACTAACCTTGATGTGTCCAGGAGGCTGAGTCCTCTGTGCTAAGTGATTTCTTCATAGTGCTGTCCAGGCCCACTGTCCTGTCTGGCCCTGCCACTTCCCCAGTGTGTCAGGCCGATGTGCCGTTGGAAGGCAGGGGAAAGACAAAGTGGACATCACTCACGCTGCAAATGTCCTGCACAGACGTGCCTCTTTGAAACACTGTCTGTGCAAAGAGCCTGACAAAGCCTGCTCTTTTTTATTGTCATTATTTTATTTGCTTCTGTCCTTTGGAGTTTCTCCTTAGATCAGAGATCCACATGGACACCAGAGGGTAACCACATTTTTATTGGCAGTGGGAAAAATTATATTACAGTAACCACAATGTTTATTTTTATATATATATATATATATATATATATATATATATATATATATATATATATATATATACATGTTTGTGTGTGTGTGTGTGTGTATGTGTGTGTGGATGTATGTTTACATATATATTTCTTTTTTACTTTTTTTTTTTTTCTCAAAAAAAGGAAGCAGTGGAGACGAGCTAGCGAGGTGGGCACAGCTGGGAGTGGAGGCTGAACAGGGGCTGAGCGCTGCTGCTTCAGCATCATTCAGTCAGACAACATGCCCCTCAGCTGAAACTGCAGAACCCTCCCCATTCTCTCGAATTAGGGAGATTAGTGGCAAAACGCATAATGCAGGATGATGGAATTTGTCATAATTTGCATTGTCCTGGAAAGATCCGGTTTGATAGAGCGATGCATCGAGGAGCTTGTCATGTCCCACGGGCAGGTCATAGAGGAATCTTGGCAGAAATGATTTTTGCGATATGTGCATCAGTCGTAAAAGCCTCACAACCAATTTGTCAAAAAAGCAGAGGTTGAGACAGTTTGATGGCAGCAGGGCATTTTGCCTTAACACAAAGAGGAAACATGCCCCCATTCTCACTTCGACACAGTGCTGCAGAGCTTACTGTTTAATCATGTTTTATTGTCAAATTCCACCACTTTTTTATTTATTAACTGGAAAAATATGATGTCATAAATATAATTATTTCTTCATTCAGCATTTAATATTTCTAACTTATAAAAATCTCACATTTGAAAAAAAAAATAAGATGATGGTTTAATCAAAATATGCCAAGGTATACTTTATTTTGTGGCTTTGTGAAATATGTCTTTTAAGCCTTCTTGACTGACCTTGCTTCTGCTCCAAACAGCCGATAGAAAGAGGAGAGTAATCAGCATAAAGTTGACAAAAGCTGACATGACAGTGTTACTTATCCACGCAGGCGTCTCTGGAAGTGGGTATGTCGAGGTCAGACAGCCGGGGAAGCTGGGTATTTACAGCTGCATGAAGAGAGCAGAGAAAAGAGGCCAGTGTCATCACAAATGACCCTGCTCTATCTGGCTACCAGCCCCACTACAATCATACCTCATATCATCTTCCCAAATTTCACTTAGGATATTTTTATCCGTGCACTGTGTCTGTAATTCTTTCGTCCCAGTAGGCTGTAACAGACGCAGGAAATGCAGAATGATGCTGGCCATCCTTTGTGCAGTTCATACAGCTATTTATGTCGCCGTTTAAGTAACACTGATGTCGTGTGACAGTTGAGCATATACGGGTTAGGCTTGAAGGAGAGCACAGACAACAACAACAACAAAAAAAGAAAAAGATAAAGAGAAATAAGAAAGGAAGACGTTTTTTAAAAATGTTCTGTTCTATGGAGAAGCGTTTGAAAAAGAAGAGTTTGAGGCTCTCCTGAACGTTCTGTATTTGTTGAAATTAGGTGTTGGAGATGAGTATTTCCTTAGGGCGTAGCTCACTGTGAGCCCATCTCTCATCATCGCCCGCTACCAGACGTGATTCGCTTTGAATGCACTAATGCTGAAAGATCCCAAAGACTTGAAGCCTGTTCGAGATGGAATCAGACACAAACTGACAAACTGTCTTCCATTTCAAAAAAAGGATTAAATGAAATCACCAGTCATACCTTATTTATATTCTCACGTCTTATTTATTTCTGTACTGAAATAATGCACAAATTCTGTGATGACTGAGATGTGAATAAGTGACTTATAGGAGATACAGAAGAAAAGATTGTTTCAGTAGATGTAGTATCCCAATTGAGTCTACCATTTTAGTCTCAGTTTTACGTTTCCTTTATTTATATATGGATCATTCTACCAAACTGGTTCAAAGTCTGAGTTCAACACTCATTTCAGACTTTCAACTGACTTTACTTTGGGTGACTTTATGCCTTAATTATGCTTAATTTATTAAAACAAATGAATTGATAAGGTGAACATTAAATTTTGTTACTACCAAAACAGCCATACCACCTCTGAAGCTTACCAAATGTTTTAGTAGTGGCTGTGTTGGTAGCAAACATTTGAGCTAATTTTGAGTATTACTAAGAAACACTAGCCGGTATATGACTAGCAAACACAGCTTTGAACAGTTGTACACATGGAAAATCATAACATGCACATTAAAACACAAAAACTTTAATTGTATTCAGGACTGACCATACTTAATCTTACACACTGATTTTCAGAATTTGAGACAGATTTACCTCAAAATAATGGAATCTAATTGCTCACCATGTGGCCAAAAGGGACAGGGATGCAGTCTCACTTGCTGCTCTAAAATGCAGGGGTGTGGTTACAATAAGGCCCCACCTATAGACCAAAACTCTTTGTATTTCGGTAGTAACATGAAAACATGGGATGCTATTTTTGTTTTTCATTTGAAAACCAAACTCATAAACTCTAAATCTTCAACTCTGAAAGAAATCTAAAAATGCAAGAAATGTATTATTTTCACAAGTTGAAAATTCCCAATAGAAAGTACCCTATAAATGATTTTGTATATATTAAGGTTATCCCTGTTGATGCATTTTGTTTAAATTTGTTTTATTTTTTTCTTCTGTGGGTCAGCAGTTTAAACTAATTCAGTAAATTGGTTCGTGTATAAAGGCTTTCAAAACCTCTTTTCCACAGCTTTGCCTGTGCTTGCCCTGTAGCATCATATTGTAGCTTAGTGTGGTCAGTTAGTGTACACACAGAATATGTCCCTCTGTTCCCTGGGTTCAATTATGCATGAGGATTCAATGGGGAAATGAGACCATTAGCATATCTTATGGTGCCTTGATGTGTTTTTCCTCACCATGTCCTTGGCCTGAGAGAGAGAGCGAGTTGACTGTTCATCAATAGCGGGTCACTTAAGCCAGTATGGCCCAGACTGTGGTAGCTACCTCTTCCACTGCCAAAAATAACACCCTCAGCAAAATCTTTAAGGTCACCTCCAGCACCTTCACACACAGTGCAAACACAAATATGTAAAGATGCTTGCGCCTTGGAGATTTCAGTAGCCTACAATTAAAATGCTCCCCATGTGTTGGAGTGTTGTGAGATGTCATGTGAGGCCTGGGTGCTGCTGTGGAGGGAGCATTTACATATGGGTTGCTGCCTGCATCCCGACAGAGACCTTGGGGCCTGCTGTCCTTTTGACATGAAATTGGCGTTATGAAAAGTGATGCTGTTTAAGCCATGAAATAAAGGTCGATATAGCATGAAGCCAAAACACGCATCTGATTAATGCTAAGAAGGCAGCACGTGCCGGGATAGGGCATTAGTCTGGAGCATACTGTTTGATAGTAACCTGTATTTAAAAATAGAAAGTTGGATAACAGAGTGTCATACTGTTAACCACAAATATAGACTCTGTCAATGAGATGTACAAACTTTCAGAAGTGGAATAATTATACATCATAATGCAGAATTGTCAGGGGTAATACCTTAGTGTTTAGTGCTTAAACAGTAGCAACTAACTGCTTAGATCAAACCCTCTTCATTCTGTCTGTATGATGTGGTCAAAAGTTGATCTTTTGAAAACCACTGGTGGTTATAGGAAGTTAAATGTTTGACCCCTATGCATATTAATAGCCTCCCTGCGCTCTATTAAAAATGCATGGTGCATTGTGGCTGCTGATCAAGTTTTGGACGCCAATGCAAATTGGACTGTCTTTCTTGTCAACGGGGAAGATGAATAATGTAGTTGTGTTGTATATTCAGGGACACACCATTGACAGTCAATTAACAAGTTTGATTGGTGTGTGAACTCATTCTTTTGAACTGTTAATTTTATGTAAATAGTATTCCCCCTTGTTCTCCCACTCTCTTACTCACAGGTTCACCATGAAAAGCCATGCCCTGCCACATCAGCCAGGAGTAACCTGAGCTAGGTCCTTAATAATTGATCATTACACACCTGCTTGCTGAAGCTTTGGGAGTTTTTTTATGACAACAGTGGAAGAGCCTTGCGGTGGCCTCTTTTGATATTCAAATCAACAAATAATGGCCCTTTTAAAAATCTGGAGTGGTGAATTCTTTTAAATGTTAGTTCACCAAGAGATCCTCGCTGCATGTCTGACCTGATCTCTGAGATTCTGTGGTGAAGATCTGATTCTACTTGATGGCTCATAAATGGAATGCCAATGACAATTTGTTGTTGACGTCTGTGTGACATGCATGTAGGTTATGCCGACGTGGATATATTGCTCTCGCGCTTTGCCAAATAATGCTTGCAGGTAAATGATCCAATGATTGATCCGGCTGCTTGAAAGCGGTAGCGCTCCCCCCATCTCCAGCACAGCCTTGGTAATTTGGAGCAGCAGAGGCAGATGCTGAAGATTCATCAAAGTTGACAAGTGAACCCAGGAGCTAGGAATCATAGGAAACCCATATGACTATGGAAATTGATGTGACTATTCCCCCCCTCCGGCATAGGACTTTTTTGTTGATCTGTTGTTTTCAAATAAATTTCAACCTCTGATTTTATTACATGGAGGAGTTTACAACCTAGTTTCAGTTTACTCGCTTCAGAACTGTACTGTGTGCTTTTCCTTAAACTGTTCCGTAGCAGAGGACTTTTTACGTCATTTGTTAACACAAAGTGCCAGTAGACAGAGGTGGGGGTGGTGGCTAAGCCTCCACTAACACTGGAGCTGGTAATCTGGTTTGGAAACGTGATACCCATGTATGTATGCTAATCGGCTAAAGACCTTGTTTCACGAGATGTATCAATTGATTTGGTCTGCTATGATCCCCGCAGAGGTCACCATGCTCCCCATACTCCCCCAGTCTGCTAAATACTTTCCCAGAGCTCCAATTAACACCATGTCACCTACAGCTATTTACCCTGGCCACTGTGCTCAGCCCTAAGTTATCATGTGTTCAGTGCACCAGTCACCCTATACATCTCTCAGGGCCTGACCTCTCCTGTGCTCTTGCATATCTGATACCATTGATTGAATGGATTTTTAGGCTGAGGATTAGTGGACCAAGGAACTTTCTCAGAAGAAGTTTTTCGTGGCTTCTCAGCTAATTATCATGTTGCTAATTGTGTTTTCGAAGTACATACACATTTAAGCACATATTTTCGTAGATGGTGTGAAACATTGGTGATAAATTAACATATAAGGTGTAACTTGTTAATTAGTATGCTATTTAAACAGATCTTTTTCTAATGCTTTGAGATACACCAGTACCTTTTTATCATCCACAAGGTAATAATTTTATAACATGCATTATATCTGTGTATGCTTATAAAAAGTTAAGGTTTTAAATAGTTATTGGTTTGGAGACATTTCTATGAACAAAAATGTAATTTACATTATGTGGAGGTTTTTTCAACATCAAAGAAATTCTACACATCTCATTTACAAAAATACTTCTGCTGGAAGATTGTTTAGAGAAACAAAAGTGATGCTTCTAGCACAGGGGTGCCAAAGTTCTATGTTTGCGGAAGGCAGAGTGTCAAAAACACAAAGCCGTATTCACCATAAGAAAAATGTTTCAAATTGAGTTTTTAAAAATGAACACACATTTTGTTATTAAAATACTTTAAAGAAGAAAGTTTGAAATGAAAACAATAATAAGTTACAGAATGGTCGAAAAGTCTAGGGCCTCACTGAAAATTTAGGATTAGTTTCATTCAAACCTGAAAACAAACAAAAGACTTTTAGAATTTTAGAAAAAAATGAAAAGAAAAATGAAGAAGTGTTTTCTGCAGTCTTGTTTCTTCCATTGTTGTGTTCAGATGACTATCAAGTGGATTTGTTGTACTTATTAGAGGCCTTTGTGCAAACCTGTTCAATCCATGCCAGCTTCAGTGCATGTTGTCATTAAATTAAAAAAGGATGTGTTAAACACTAAGCAATTCTGAAATTAATGTATATATTTAAAAGATTACACTTTTCACTCAAATTGATAAGCTTGTAATATCATTTGTAATGAAAAAACTCATAATAAATATTCATTAAAAAGATATGCCAAACAGAAACATTTTCGCTGTTGGTCACAGATGTTTGGACCCCATTATAGAAACAGAAATATAAGCTTGTCTGACTGGATGAGGGGATGGGGTTAATTAATTTTCTAGTGGGCCAGATCAAATGATCTCAGCCACACTTTTAACACTTAGCCCTGTTCTAACACCTTTACTATTAAGAGCAAAGCCCCTTGCCATTCCCCCATTTAAATACTGGCCTGTTTTGGTCTACTCTCACATGTTCCCCAAACTACTTTTGAAAGATATGATTTTCCCATGCAGACATCTTCTTCGTCTTAAAGTAAACAAATTAAACCTTGCTCAAGTAGTGGTTTACTAAGCTGTGTAGGTCTAATTCACACTTTACAATAGCTTTAGAAAGACACACAGATTGTATAGATAAATAATGAATCATTTTGCTAATGTTATGCTTCTGTTTCTTACAGGTGGATGAAGCTGTGTTCTGTGCAGGGCAGATAGCTCTGGTCCCCTGCACCATGCAGATACTGTGTCAGGGTCCAACCTCCCAGGCCCAGCTGTGCTACAGCCACATGGAGAAAGTGCTGGGTGCCATGGGCCCAAACCTTACTCTAGGCCATGTGCTGCAGGCCCACTGCTATGTTACCCACCACAAACACATACCAGCAGTCAGAAAGGTCTGGAGCAGCAAGCTACAGGATAAGTATGAACAGGTGAGCATTATGTATGATGTGTTCACGTACTAAATGTGATCTTTGGTTTTCATAGGTTATAGTAAGAATTAGCACAGATTATATTTTGAGTATAACACACTAAGCTGCTTGAAATTCTTGGGAGAAATTCAATATTGTTTGGTATACTGTATTCCATATTCAAGTCAGATTTTCTTTTCAATATAAAGTATCTAAGTGATGGAATTCACTGTCTTATCAGACACCCCCTGAAAATGAAGGCAGAAGTCATTCATATTTACTGGAATGAGTGCTCATGAAAAGTTGATGTTCTGGGAAACACTGGTGTCTTTGATAATATGGAGCCTGGCACAGAGGCAGATGTCTTCCTTAAAGCCTCCTTAATCCCTACCCCCCTCCCTTATGGAACTTCGCTGAAACCTCAGAGAAGCTTATCTCCCCCTTACTCCCTCTGCGGTCCCCAACTCCACATGGCTAATAAGGACAGCGGGTTCCCTACCCCGGCTGCTCCTCCTCCAGTAATCTGTGGAGCTGAGGGAGCAGGGACAGTGCCCTCCCCTCAAGCATAGGGGGCTTTAAATAGGGATCTACTGATGCCTCTTTTTGCCTCAACTCTGGCCTCCACAAACAGGTTTGAAATGATGACAGGTTTGAGGACTGAGAGAAAAAAAGCCTTGTCCCTACAGGTGGCCTTCTGCTTTAGCAACCATCATTTATATTTGTCAATTAGCGACAAATGTAAACAGTTCAAGCTTGAATTAGAGTTGAAGGGACTGAGCTATCCAAGGAGTTGAATCAGCCACCTGTTCACTGTTTAGCAATTCTATGTTACACCCTCTTGGGCTGGAAATTATCTTTAATTATCCAGATAAGTAAATAAATAAATAATAAAACAAACACTCTACCATATGACAGTTTGCAGAGCCTTTCTTTTGAATTATAAAGAATGAAGGTTTGTCTCATTGCCAGCAGTTAAAGGTTGTGTGTGGAGTATGTTGGGGTAATGTGACAGTACCTCTTCTTTATCTTGGGTATTGAATATTGACTATGTTGGGCTTGGTTAGATTCAGGCATCATTTTTCTAATATTTGTTGGCCTTGGACTTTTACACGTCTAAAACCTTTAAACCCCTGCTTTAGTTTTTCTATATACATTACCTTGTCCCTGCTCTTCCTGCTACCTTCCTCCTTACATTTATTACATTGAACTGGTTGAGTGGAGTTAATGCCAGATTAAAGTAGTGTTGGCAGTGACATCTACTAAGTTCCCCAAGGCTCAGAAGAAAGCACCTCATTACAGCCTGACAGACAAATCAGTGCGCCGATAGTATCAGCTGATATGAGCAAGTTGCATATTAATCGATATTGGGGTTTATAATGGCAGATTAATGAAATTGAAAAAGAAACAGAGAGATGGAAAACAGGTCCTTCAACTGTCAATCGGGTTGTTGATTTGTAGTTTGTCCGTCAGAGGGCACTGTACCTTCCCTATTGGCAACACACGTGTGTTTGGAACGCCACAAATCGTAAGTTGATAATTGTCACATTAAAGTAATTACTTAAATAATAATAGAAATATCTCCCTCACATTTCCTCTTTGCCTAAATAAGCCTGGCAACATTCGTGTCAGCCATGTCTGCTTTGCTGCAGTAAGGTGAAAGCCGATGCTTACTGTACAGCAAACTTCACGATTACCCTACGTTTAATGTTACGGTAGCTGAGTGGTATTGGCTAAGCTGTTGACAAACTTGATTGAAGATTGATTTATACAATAGTGTGGCAGTTCTAGTGAGTAAACAAACAATGGTCCTAGCTTTTCTCCCCAGCTTGTCACTTCTAAAAATTCTCTGGGAACATAATTTACATCAGCTTATAATGTTGTTCATTGCTAAATTAGGTTATCCACGAAGCTAGCTAATGCTACGTTTATCAGTGGAAAACAGTGTTTAACTTATTTTGCCTAAATACTGAAGCTGAAATAATTTTCTTAATCACCAGGTTTTTGTTCGAATTTTCGGTGCAGCAGTTGCATTCTGGCACCTTAGCCACAGGCACTAGAATGTAACTGCTGTTCTGTATAAGGTGGAATAGGCAAATTTGAACAGTCCTGGTGCACAGGAAGACAAGTTTTGCCTTGTGCCGAAATAAAGCAATGGCAAATGTGTCTGTGACTTACATGACTGTAGTTACAGTCAGTGCATTGAAAATTATTAAACCAGAGGGAACACGTAAATAAGCATAAATAAAAGCATGTGCCATGGCTTGATAGCCAATCTTATCTAGTTTCTCTTTCAAACGTGTAGTGTGTGTGTGTTGCGATGGCACAATTATGTAGAGCACAAAGTGCGTTGATATGCTGTGAGATGTTATTCACGTCCCAAAAAGGAGATCTGGTGACGTTACAAGTAACATGCCATTTTCATGTTATCTTGGTGATGATTCATAAATAACTGCACATAACAACCTTAGGGAAAAGCTTCTTTGTGTCATGTATTTCTGAAGAAAAAAAAAATCGTCCGCTATATTGAATATTTTGGATATGTCGGCTACATCTGATTTTTTAATCCTCAAATATTGAAATCATTATCGCTCTTACAAATCCTATATCGGTTGGTCTCTGTACTGCATTAGGATGTTGTTTGAAATCGTTAATTGATTAATAAATTCAAATATGAATGGATAGTTCATTTTTTTCTTTGTTTTTTGTTTATCTATGTGGAATGTGGAGTTTTATTCTGTCTCTGGTTGTGGTGGTCA
This sequence comes from Pygocentrus nattereri, assembly GCF_015220715.1. Classification (NCBI taxonomy): domain Eukaryota; kingdom Metazoa; phylum Chordata; class Actinopteri; order Characiformes; family Serrasalmidae; genus Pygocentrus; species Pygocentrus nattereri. The sequence continues at coordinate 31,364,010 of NC_051220.1, read as the reverse complement.
GGTTTAAATCAATTTAGAGTTGGGACCAGACAGAATTTTATCAGACAACAGTTGGGTTCAAATTAAATCTTGGTATTGTGGGTTGGGTTGAGTTTGACTTGGCTAGAATATTATCTGGCTTTATTCAGATTCTAATCAAAATTTCAGGTCCATCTGAAACTCTTTACACTAAGTGGTTACACAAAGCTCTAGTTCAGAAAGAGTGAATATATACAGGTTAAGCATGGACATAGACTTCACCCATAATCTTGTTCTCTGACTATGCTGTCACTGTTCTCTTGACCAAGATCATCTCAGCAGTCATAACTACACAGAAAAGAAAATCAAGTTACATATATATATTTGTAATGATCAGTAATTTATATTTCATCCAATAAAACACACATCATATTCTGAGGCAAAATATGTGTATATATCATACAAGCCTTAAAATAAGGTTATTTGCTTTGTATGCATCTCTTTTTTTTTAAGGTGTGTTTCAGTCATAGCATTTTAAAATACTAAAATCAAACTAAAGCAGCTCTCGTGCTGAATGGTTTCTTAAGTAACGTCATTCAGGCACAACAGACAGCCAATTTCATTACTTTGCTCTAGCTGTTTTGGTTTGATCACTAATGATTGTTTACATACCATGTGTCCTGTTGTATTTGTTTGGGTGGGTAAGCATAAAGGAGCTGTTTTCTCTGCTACAAAATTCGGTGCACTCAAGTGACACCATCATGTCTATTTCTTTTCTGTTTTTTTTTTTTAAAGGATTAATGACAAAACATTTATCACGTTTACCTCCAGTGCTGTTGACCATGCACCAAGCAATTCGAGTGGAAGAGTCTTTAGAGGGTCTCCTCTATACGCCACAGCCTAGCATGTAGCTGCTATGCGTTCATAATTTCTCTAATCAGGTGGATGAGAAAGCTCACAGGGTTAATTGGGAGCAAAGTGCAATTGCTATGGGTGAGAAACAGTATTTATGGAGTGCAGTGCAGAGAGATTTGTGTGTGGATGTCTGCGCTTGTGTATGTGTGAATGTAACATAGAAGTTAATCTTTTTTAGGTGATATAAATTTGTATAGAAGATCAGTATATTTCATCTTTGTTGTACTCAATATTTGTTATGTATTTAATCATATAGATTTCTTAGTTAACCTTTAACATGGGTTTATTGCAGCTCAATGACATGGAGTACAAGCAGTCTAGCTTATTGATTGATCTAGAGGTCTAGAAAAGTGTAACTGAAGTTTTGACACTTTTTACATGTTGTGTAATTGTTTAGATCAAGAAACAAGAAGAGAAATTCTATGAAAAGTCGAATTTGTTGAAAAGTGTTGTGTGCACAGCCTTGTTTTGTGGAAAAAACATTTAGCCTTTTATTTGTTTTTTTGTCTTTTTTATGTGGAAATGAACAGTCTTAAAAGTCAGAAGTATGGACCGGTCAATGCACAAAGTAAATCAAACATTAATGTATTCCATTAATTAGATATGTAATTACTTAAAGATAATCAGGATGTAAATTGAATGCATTGAAAAGGAAAAGTAATAACTCTAGACATGAGAGGATTAAGATCTGCAGATCTGATTTGACCTTTCCTGTACTGCAGTTTATACTCCAGACCCACACTATTGTCTTATTGTACATGAAAGCTGTTTGGTTTGTCTACATCCCAAACTTTTTCGGTGGATCTTCTACCCAGCTTCTGAATGTGAATACAGGCTCTCTGTAGGCAGCAATGCTAGGTTAAAGTGGCCAGCCCTGAATGTGAGCTAGAAGTGTGTGGGGGGAGGGGTTGTTGAAGTGGAAGCCCACCATGCGGCCATCGAGCCCACTCGATAAGGGCCTCCCGCTGGGCAGGAAATGTTGGGGAACTGCCTAAGCATCCAGGCCCATCAGCTCCCTGCTGCTCACCAGCTTTACACCAATTCCTTATTATGGTGTTTACTGTTCGACTCTCACGCCTCACCCACCCCCACCCCGAACAGGCTTCTTACAGTCGGCAGAGTTCAGAAGAGAAGGAAAGAATGAGATTAGAAAAACAAACACAAAGAAACAAGCTGATGGTGAAGGATGGAAAACTACCAGTTGGAGTTTTAGAAAAGAGAGAGCATGAGAGAGAGTGCAGCAAATGAGTGTGAGAGGGCAGGCTGTAATGAACTAATAGATGGATTGCATTAAAGGGGCCCCAGTGCCATCAGACTCACGCCGTCCCTGAGCTCTCACACGACCCATATATCAACATTTGTCACCTTTTTATTTTATTAGATTAATCTAATAAATGATTTCTTGTCAAGTGCAGTGTTGGTCGGCCAAGAGCTTTCACATCTGGCAGGGGGAGTCTAATGAAGTTAATGTTGCAGTCCTACAGAGAAAGGGGAGATAGGTGTGCACTTGGGCCACTGTTGCTTTTATAATCCTGGAAAGTAATAAAATAATGAAGGCAAAGGGACGGGGCTGCTGATTTAACAACCTCAGACAAATCAGGAGAAAAGAGTCTAAAAGTTTGGAGTGTTTTGAAGGTAGTGACCTGTGAGGGTGTAGCTGGTGCTCCACAGCTGCACGCTAGGAGGTTGACCAGTCAGGGCCTGAGGGCTGGCCTTTAAGCCTGGGTGAACAAAGCCCTGCAGTCCGCCTCAGTCCACCCGCAACCCACCCCACTCCGCTCTCAGCACTCAATGACTATTGACAAGCGACTTGGCTCGGCCCCTCTGGCACAATACTTAAGTCACATAAAGTGCTAACTTAACATTTATCAAAGCAGAAAGAATACACGTACACGTCATAGCACTAAAAGTATACCTATCTTCTGAATTAACCCAAACATGGCTCTCTCACTCATATGCACACCCTTGCTCGCATCCAGACACTTCTATTGTTTATTTGTTGCCATGCACTCAGAGATATTTGCTGTTGATTTGCCACCGATGCACAATTAGGCCTTTGCTAAAGTTTAATCTCAAGGTAAGTGCTGTATTCATGTAGACGGTGGATTGGGTCATATTGGGGTGCGCCAGAAACGAGCTCAAAATGCCACTCCTTTTCCTGTCAATGACTTTTTCTCGCAGGTTTTTGAGTGAATTTCAAAATAAAGTGTATGTAACCTGTCATTATTCTGCACTCACGAAGTGGGGTGTAAGTGGATGAAAATTGATCCAGCAAATTGAAAAGGGGGTTAAGTGTTTTTGCCCTATCGACTTCACACAAAATGACTGTTTTATAAAATGCTCATTTCTCCCCCATTAGTAGATGAGGCCTCCACAGTGTTATTTGAGGGGCTACATTGTACGGTGTGCAGGCAGAAGACATTTCAGAGGTGATAATGGCTCGCGCCCAGACAAGAGAAAGGAGATTTTAACTCTGCAGATTACATCATTTAAAGCCATCATGGCAGGTTTCTAATAGAGGTGTGTGGTGAAATGGTGTAAAATGGCCCTACACATCTAGAATGTTCTGTTGATGGCCTCTCTGGAAAAATTATTTTCTGTGATGTGATGCACTACATACAGTACAGTATGAAAGTCACAGACCACCATTCATTTATTTAAATAGGCTATTATGTATTAATTTTTCTGCATCAGGAAAAGAACAGAAAACACACTGAACAGAAAATTATACAGAAGCATCAACAATTAAATATCAGTTTTTCAGTATTTAGTTGTCCATGCTTTATTACAGCTTCCATTCTTTTTAAAAGATGTTTTTAAAGAAATTCTTGCATTTTTTACAGCAGTTTAAACATCTTTAAATAAATTGCAAGTATTCAGTGTTCTGTCTTACTAGTTGGTTTCATCTTCTGTCTCTCACAGTCCATGTAATCCCAAACACATTCAATGATGTTGAGGTCTGGACACTGGGGTGGCCAGTATATTGTTTTAAGGAAACCAGCAGCTTATTTGTCGATTTTCTGTTCTCAGTAACAGCTTTTTCATAGTTACATATGCTATTAGACTCATAGTGTTGAGTTGCGTTCTTACAGTGGTAGGATGTATGGAAACGCCTTTGGATTTTGTCAGATGTGTAGCAAGAGTGGAGCCTGATCTTCTCTTCTATCTCAAAGATGAAAGCTGTTTAATGCTATTTATACTATAAAAGTACAAAGTATTTGATGGTGACAGGTTTGGTGGTCTATAGGTATGGGGGACTTGCATGGTTATTAATCCTTTATTCTCTGTCAATCATGTTTTTTCACTAATTTTTCTATAACTTTTCCCTTCCTAAACAAGTGCAATATCTTATACCTTAAATCCAAAAACGTGATGCATATTTGAAACAAATATGATTGGAAGAATTATATTATGAAGATCTTTAGACAAAACAGCTTTCATTTATTTCATGTACCTAATTTATACAGCTGTTGTTCAGTGACTAGTTTATGTGTGAACCGTCCTTTACCCAGAAATCTTGTCCTGCAGGTGGCCTGTTATGGTGCAGAGGAGACTGAGGACACTCCTCTGGTGGTTGCAGTGGTACCCTCTTTACCCAGAGGAGCAGCAGTGGAACTGCATGTCATTGCTGTGCAGGACGATCCTTTGGAAAGGACGTTCTGTCACCAAACTTCAGAGGTCCAAGGAGGAGAAATCAAGTGGGCCTTGCTACAGTCCAGCAGCGGGCAGTTTGCCACACTGTCTCTCACTGTGTCCCTCACTAGATCGTACACAAGTCCAGAGTCCATGGACTCCAAGGACATTCTGCAGGCACTGGGCACCTCCTTCCAGCAAGCTCTAGCGCAAATGAAGAAGGCTCTCTCTTCTTTATGTGCCAGGGTCTTCTACAAGAACAGCAGCAAGTTGGCCAGAGAGTTCTCTACAGGTAAACATTATTTAGTGTTTTCGGCAAGACCACAATAATATAATAATATAATATAATAATAATATACTAGAGTACAAATGACTTAAACTCGTTATCTGTGATGATCTGTTTGAATGGGCATAAAAAAACCGAAGATTTCTTGTTAAATGAGCCCATGCTTTATTCAAGCCTTTCATGCTCCACTTCAAGAGAAACCAAGGATGTTTCCGTAGAATAAAACTTTTATCACATCCCAAGAGAGCCCTTGTGTCCCTAGAAAAGGATGAGGCATTCATCAACTTGACACAGTTGTTGTCTCCTCTTTGAAACAATCAATTAGTGTTTTGAATGTAAGCCAGAGCTGAGATTTCACTGTCATTTTTAGGCCTCGCTGTAACTTGTTATTGTGGGAAATGAAATTATGGTCACAGATGATGAATAGAAATGAGGACAGACTTGTCTTGGTGTCTAGACCACACAATTATTATTTGTTTTTCAGAAGTATGTGATGGTGGTGATAGTATATAACACGCTGCATACAGTTGGAAGACATGTCACGTTCTACAAGGACAGAACTGAACACTTGTCAGTTTCAGGCGAGGTATAAAAATGGCATGTAAACACTGCTTGAACTAGTATTATAGCAAGAGAGCTGTGTTTTCACACTACCACCACCATCATCACCAGCACCACTGCTACTGACATTACATCATTTTAAGCCACAATTCAAAAAGCATCCATTGTGGGCAGTATGATATTGTTCTGCAGCCTATATTTATATCCATCTGTTTAATCTACTTGCTATTGAAGTGGAATTCAATGTCTTGCTGTGGTAGACACTCATGCCCTACAAGGATGCCACAGGCCAGCTTCGCGGGTCAGAGCTCTCACTCAGTGTCTGATGCCACCAAAAAAAAAGCAGGGTTAATAAATTTAGCTTTCAGCCATCACTGTACGACAGGAACTATGAGACACTGTCTGCTGGAAAAATGCAGCACATGTTCTACCTAACACATCTGTGCTTTAGCTATAGTGAGGAACTTATTCACCACTTCTATAGTCCACACTTCTGCATGTTGTTCTGGAACTTCATTCAGATTTCCTCTGGTTTTGTTTAGTGGTTACCAGTCCTGATCCTAGAATAGCCTTGGCCTGCATTTTGATTTTTTTCAAGTGTGTTAGAGCAATAACTGCACTAGAAAGAAAATAAAGGTTCCTAAGTGGTTCTAGGCTTGGACATAAAGGGGAAAAACATCTTAGAAAGAACTTTAATTGGTATAAAACCTTTACATTATGTGTAAATTCTTTAAACTTTGCACAATAGTGTGGTAGTTTTCAAGCTTATTCTTGATCCTGAGACCACAAATAAATGAAGGGAATATTAAAGATAAGTGAAGTGAATAAGTGAAGTGCATTTAAAACCAAATTATGCTACCATGGCATATACAGTGCACTTTTGTGGTATTCAGTAAGGCTGGCCATTAATACCAGCCCTATTTGCGACACACACTACGATAACAGGAACATGCTAATGCTAATGAAAACCAAGCTTGCAACAGTCTAATGTGCTGGTAACATTTAATATTCAGTTAAATATTTAAAATAAGTTTGTTAGCCTAATGTATAAAAATGTCTTTTTTTTTCACTGTGTTGAACATTTGCTACTGCAGCAGCCCTTATATCGGTAAATCTGCATGCAGATTGGCTATAATGAATCCTATTTTAGTCTAATTTAATCTTAATCTGGTCATAATCTCGACTTGGTTGTGCCCTCTTCTTTTTGACTTGAACTCAACTACTGCAGTCTGGGTCTTGACTCAGACCTGTGCCCAGGCTTCAGTCTTGACTTGGTCCTGCCTCAAATGGTATTGAATACAACACTATTACACTCTCACATCTGTTTTATTAAAAGGATTAATACAGCAGTTCTACAGCAGTGTGCAGAAATACTACTGGTACAGCACAAACATACGTAATCTGTTGGTGTGTCCTCTGTAAAGCCAGTGTTGTGCTCCACTTAACAGTGTCTCTGTTGCTCATTTGGCCTTCCAGCCACAATGCTCACTCACCTCAGCATAAATAAACAATTTTCATGAGCCGATGCCTGCTAATTACACAGCCGTTTACCAGTTAATGTGAACCAGTTTGAGGTGCACTGTAGCACGGCTAAAAACCCACTGGCCCAGAGCTCTGTCTCCTCTTGCTGAAAGCCCTATAGGCCCACTAGAGCCAGCAGTCTCACATTCTCATTCTTACACCTTTCTGGGGGGTTTTGCTTTTTAAGAATTTTACTGAAGAATTGAGAATATGCAAAGAGCATAACATTGTTATTGCATTCGCTCTCACTGGTGTGAAAACTGTGGAATGATTTTAGTCCTAATGCAGCCTTTGGTTGCTGTTTCATTTCTATTTTTCTGCTAATGTGATGGCTTTTGCAATGCAGTGTAATGCACGGGTGTCAACTTTGGTCTGGAGTTGAATAACTCTGGTATAATGTGTTTGGAGAGGGTAGGAAAGTAGAAGGCTATGTGATTCTAGTGCATCGAACAGTATGAACATTGATGTTTGCATGCCAACTGATAAATTCAGCAAACTCTCTTTCTGAGTCTTTGCATATCACCTTCACTGCTCTATTGAATTGTATATGTGTTTTTAAAGTCAAAGACAATGAGTACAAAAAGCCCTAATATGAAACAGCTCTGTTTGGGACATCAGATTTGTGTGTGAAGTTCGTGGTTCAGGGTGCTATCCACTGTTGATCTCCGGAGCGTTTGACTTCCCGGGGTGTACCTCATGCTTAGATAAGAAAGCGCTTAGCGGCTTATTAATGGAAAATAAAATCCTCTGTTCCTCAGTGGTGTTTTAAATCAGTGAGCTAATTACCCAGCATGGGCTTTTTGACTCTTTAGTTGACACATTGCTTCTGTTCTTAATGAAAGAGCACAATGCTTATCAAGTGCTGTTGAAAAGAGCTTTCACCTTTTTGTCCCAATTTCCTTTCACTAGTGCCCATTTGTCATTATAACCCCACATCCAGCAGCTTTTTATCACAAGCTTACTTCATAAGTATGCTTTACAGTTTTTATCCCTTCATACTATGAGGTCACTGAAGTTTATGTAATCAACTAGGAGTTAAAAATATCCAGTGGATGTGACTGCATGTCTTAGTGTATGGCTCTGGGCATGTGGTGCATCGCATCTTAAGGGAAGGATCTCACCGACAGAACAGCGCACTGACACCACACTCCTAAACAAGCCTAACAACCAGTGACATCCAACCAACCAATGAGAGCACTAGTCACCAATTAGTGGGTGCATAGTAGCTGCAGGAGTTTGTTGTAGGCCCCTAAGAAAGCCAGCAGACGTCTGTCGTGGGGGCAAGCAGACATGGTCAATGAGATCTCCAATGTCCACTGTTCATTTACTGTTCTTGTACAAGCCACAGCAGCCCCCTCAATATTGCCTGTGCATAGGGCTGCAACAGCTGATTATTTATGGAATTCAGTATGTGAAAAGAATGGACATCAGTCAAAGCCGATGATTTTAAGGCATTAAATACTTATTCAGAATCAAGTTTTTTCAAGTTTGTTCTTGAGAAAAGTCCCAAGAAAATGTCTGTCAGATTCATGACATGTTATTGATGCACAGAACTGTTCACACTTTTTAAACCCCTGAGTGTGTGTCAATTCTGTTCTTACCTAAGAACAAATCCAAAATAAGAAGGCATTGGTGAATGTCAGAATCTCTGTGAAAATGCGTAAGTGGGTTTTAAGAAGAAATTTCTTCTTAAGAATGGTTCATGAATGAGGCCCATTCTTATCTGCCTTCATGGTATATTTGAATTTGGAACCATGACCATGAGTAAACAAATAATACTTAGTTAAGCCATCATGGAAATACCCAAAAGATCCTCAACTGGCAGTAAACAGATTTTATTTAAACATAAAGGGAAAGGACTCTTTTACCGTATCTGGAGTCCATCTTACCCGGGACTGGGACAAGAGTCAAAAAGATGTTAAGACCAAGACTGTTAATTATGCTTTTGAAACCAAGACTAGACTTGAGCATTACTATGTGCTATAGCTACACATTATACTGTCTGTTACCCAGCACCAAAGACTAAACAGATGATGAGCTTTAACCAAAATTTAATAGGCAGGCTCTTCACTGCCCTCTGGTGGATCATCAGTGATTAGCATCTAATGATTCTGTATAACATTAGAGACAAGCTTATTTGCATTTTGAAATCTATCTTAATTTACTATTTTTAATATTTTTCTATTTGCTATTTAATAGTTTTAAATGTTTATGACTATTCCAATATTTTAACATTCTTACTCGTCCCTATTATTTGAATAAAGGAATATTCAAACGATCAGACCTCTCATTGCCACAGTTACAGTGCCAGCATCATTCAAAGTTTTATCAGTTCATCTTGCAGTTGATTTTTTAAATGGTGCAATGAAACAGTCAAAGCTATATTGCACCCAACACTTCCTGTAGTATGCAGTCTATCACAACTGCGTATTATCACACAGTATTTATAGAGTGCATCTAAGAAAAAGCCATATTCATGCATCAGTCTTTTCAGTAATTGGTATAATTGTCAACTATTCTGTTTGGTTTTGTCTGTAAAAGGAATTATAAGTGTAATTGTTCTGTAGCTTAGTGTCCAAGCCCCTGACTGACCACATGTATGCCTGCATGGAGCTTAGCTACATTGTGCCAGGATGTTAGGACATCAATAATTCTGGAATGGTTATGCGTTTTCTGGTCGAAGGGTTAAGTGCAGCCTCTCTCTCCAGGGCAGCTCCTTCGGGACGGTCATCCTTTAGCCCTGCCTGCCTCGGAGGTGCGAGCAGCTCCAGAGAGCAGAGAATTGACTTTGAGTAAGAGTGCTTTGGATTCATGTGCTGTGATCGGGGTGTCTGTGTGTTTCAGGGCTGGAGGGCTGCTTAGAGAGCGTGCTGGGTCAGAGCAGGCCAGCACTGGTTCTGGTGCCCGTGCTGGAGTTGCCAGACTACGCTGTCCTCCACCTCTCCTGCTGGCTCAGCACATAATGAACAAAGAAGACCATGCACACCGACCTCAGGCTGTGCTGCGCTAACCGACACACACACAGTGACAGGAGATGACGAAGGCTATGTAAGAATATGTACACAGAGAACTTCACTAGACCCCATTTATCCTTGGAAAGCCAAACAAAATAACTGTCTTGGAGCATGAGAGACAGCAATGTATTCTATGTAAGTTACAGAGCGATTTGCTTTGTATCTGTCTTTCTAATTGTATGTATAATAATAAATATTCTATTTCCAGAAAAACATATTCTGCTCATTTGTTTGCATGCTTGCATACAGTATGGTACAAAATTCAGAGACCACCTTTTATTTATTCCAGTCAAAACAGCCATTAAGCACAAGTTACTCATTTTCAGCAGATATTTTTGAAGAGATTAGAAACACATAGATAATCAATCCACTGAGGGGGAAAACTGTTTCTAAAGCTTAAGTTAAAAGATTATTTAAAAAAAAATACAGACAAATTTGGACTCCATGCAACAACCATACAAGACCTGAGAGACCACCAGTACTTAAAACAAAGCTCGCTCTCTCTCTCTCTCTCTCTCTCTCATACATATATCTATATCAAATATATATATATATATATATATGTAACAGCAGAGTGTGTTCAGTATGTGGTGTGTGTATTGCTGTAATCCTCTGTGTCCTGTGCTGAGGCCCAGGAGCAGCAGCTGTCAATGCCATGAGAGGGTCCATTGTGAAGGCTGCAGTTTACATGCCTGCAGAAGGCTCTGAAAACCACGGTGCAGTGTGTTCTGAACAGGTCCTACTGCATCTCTCTTTCACTCCCTCGCTCTCTCTTTCCATGTCTATCTGTCTTTCTCGCTCTCACCTCTGTCTCTAGACAGAATACCAACATCATACCATTTGGCCTGTTTGTGAATAAGAGGCTTGTTTGTTTCTTAAGCCTCACAAGTGAGAAATTTGTTATTATTGCGTAATAGGCAATCAGAGACAAATGCCTGAAGAGATTAAATCTCTTTTTGCCCTCTATTGATTCTTAGGGAGCGATTAATAGGAGAGGGCTGCAGGGTAAACTCTGAGTGCGTGTGTTTTTCAGTCGAGAGCCCGCGAAAACAGAACTATTATCCATTTCTCCTGGAACATTTCTTTCTCAAAGATCATGAACTATATTGATGTCCTCAATTGGACTGGCATTCATCTTTACTCTCGCTACTCGCATTTTGTTCTAGATGAATGAGTGTTAGTGTCTATTGATCTGTTTGCAGTTTTTTATCTATTGGTTGTGAAAAATAAAAATGGAGATCACAGCTGAACAGGTGGATTTATCGGGCAGGAAAAACAAGCTATTGTCCATGAGCACTAACAGAGTCCTTCACTGATATTTAGAGCTGTACTGTTATTTACAGCTCAGGTGGAATCTGATGCAGAATTACTGTGTTAACAACACAGGCTGTAGACTTCATTGCAGTGTGCATCAGAGACCAAATCGCCTGTGCTTACTATGCACACGTATGTATTCATCTTACCATTATTGGTACAACCTACCATTAAACATAAAAGGGGAATTCCATCATTTTTTTTTCTGCGCTGTAAAAAATGAACTACTGAAACTAACTTTTATTAACTTGTCTTCAACTCAAATATTTGAGTGGACCAACATATTATTTAAAGTATTTATCTGAGTTGAATAAAACTGGGTGATTTAGTCATTTTTAGGTTCCCATTTTATCATGTTTGACAGTGATGTAAACAAATCATTCACAGTTATTTGAGGTGAAAAAGAAGCACAGTATAAATACTTATTGACTCTTATTGATTTCTTTACAGTGGAGGTGATGGGAACCAGAGGTTGCAATGTGCGCAATGCCATTTTATTTACAATGCAGTGATCCTATGCATGTTTTTTGAGTTCATAGATGTAATGCTGAGAATGGTGAATAGCGAATAGTGAGTAAATCTTTGGGGCCTGGTTTGAACACACTGCATGTACGTCTCCACCATGAATACAGAATAATGTTTTAGGACAGTATTTTGTCTCAGGCATCAGCCAACCTCTTCATAACTATTCTATGTAATAACCGTCAAGTAGCTTTAAGAGACATTTAACGCTTCAGATGTCTGGTTCCTATTACCACCACTGTGAACAAGTCAGTTTATTACCACAAGCAGTGATTTTGTCACATGCTCCTGAATTTAGTACACCTGTTGGCTCAAACATGCTTATAACAGAAAACAATGGGCAGTTAGTGTGATTTAAAAAAAAAAAACTTCTACAATGCTTTGCAAAAGTTTAGACATCCCAGTCAAATTTTGTTGAATGTCTAAGTGAAAATAAGTGCAGATCCTCTACAGAGAGCACTTCTGCACATGTTAATGGTTATTTGTTAAAATTAACTTATTGAGAAAAAATTAAAACATAAAATGTAGCCTGTGCAAAAGCTAAGGCCTGTTTTATATTTCATGTTTTATTTTTATCCAGTATATTCAAATCAGTATATACTCTGTGCAGAGTAAGTATGTTCCCTGTAGATAATTCACTTAGGAAATCAACCAAACATGTCATTTTACTGGGGGGGGGGATGTTCAACCTATGCAACTGTATTTGCATATTTTTGGACGTTTTCTCTGGAACTTCAAGACAATTTGAGGACTGATGTTAATATCGTTAATTTGCATATTGTTGCTGTCCAAAGAAAAACAAGTATCTACAAAATACTAACTTTTCAGGGGCAAAAACACTCTTACCTTTCAATGTAAATCAGTGTAGAGATTTTTTATTCCAAGTGATTTTAGAGCATTTCTATTAAAGGACAACTGTTGTGTTGACATGATATAGAAGATTGACAGAGACTATGGAACCATGATAGAGCAGACTTTATGAGACTAAATAATAAAGCCATAAAATACTGAATCTAACATAATCTAGCAAGTTTGGGCCTGAGTAGAGCATTCCCTTCCTTACATTCTCAGGCACACAGATTGTAGAGTACAGCTGTAAGAAGGGCAGAGTACACAGGCTCTTCAGTGTCAACAACATCTCACATACTCTGCATAGTCCAGTGCCACCCAGAACCAGACAGCCATTGCTGCCACCACAATAAGCAGCTGTGTCACTCACTAAGACGCGAGCTGGGACAGCATGTCTACAATCCAATTCCCATCACTCTGTCAACACAGTGTCTGCCTACACATGAGAGGATTGTGGGTTGTTGTTTTTTTTTTGTTTTTGTTTTTTTTTGCAAGTGATTCATCTCTTACAAATGTAAATGGATGCGAATGTTAGTTTTAATAAAGATGTATTCCTCTCCTCTGTAAGAAATGAACAACCACTACACAGTGGGGTAGCAGATGCTTCAGATCTACACTATGTAGTCAAGAAACTCAGTGAGTCTTCTTCATTATGGAAGTGTAACCATTCTTTCATTTGGTAGGTTGAATGTGGAACTATCAGAAAATGAGGAACTCTCTTAATCTTTATAGCTCCTAGGACACTTGTTAGCACTGCATCAGAAGTAGTGTGTTTATCATGTTACAGTGCAGTAGTCATAGGACAGTTGTGATGCTGTTTGGACCTATAGGCGTGAAACATTTTCGTTTTTATATCTTTTTTATTGACAGTGCTTTAAAAGCCACTGCTTGAAATGCTGTAGTATGAAAATGGCATGGAGGATTCTTATTGAATTAAGTGGAGTATGGCGCACTCATGTGGCCAGAACACAAGAATGCTGTCCCTCAGTCTTTTGCAGAATGAAAGGAAAGCATTAGTGTTGCTTTCAAAACAAGTTAAATACAAACAGCTTCTCTTTGGTGTTGACACAAGGACAGCTACTATAAATGAGTATTTCAAAGGCATGTTTGCAAATTAAATCTTTATGAATCGGTTTAGTCTCTAGTTTTGTTTGCTTTTGTTCAACTCTGTTTACAAAAAAGTTGTAATATTAAATGTAAATAAAAATAGAATGTATATTGACAAATCATGTAAATCTGTGTTTAAATGAAATTAGTACAAAGACAACATATCAAATGTTGAAACAGTCTGATAAATTCTGGTGTTTGTTGAAAAATATACACTATATATACATTTTGAATTAAACCATTCAGCATTAATGGTACCTTCACAGATGTGGAAGCCCTTCATGCCATGTGCACAGATGCTGACTTTTGAACTGCACGCTGATAACAAGCAGGGTGATCCTTCTCTTCCTTTGCCTGGAGGACACAGTGCCCATGATTTACAAATAGAAATTCAAATTTTGATTTGTCAGACCACAGGACACTTTTCCATTTCAGCTCACTCCAATGTAAATGAGCTCAGGCCAAGATAAGGTGGCAGTGTTTCTGGATCCTATTTGTACATGGTTTCATCTTTGCATGGTAGTGTTTATCTTGTATTTGTGGATGCAACAACAAACTGTGTTCACAGATTGTGGTTTATAAAAGTGTTTCTGAGCCCAAGCAATGATTTCCACCATCTGTTTTTAATGCAGCGCTACTGTACCTGAGGGCCCGAAGATCACAGCCAGCCAACACTGGTTTTTGGCCTTGTCTCCTGCATACAGAGATTTCTCTGAATCTTTTAATGATATTATGTACTGTAGATGATGAAACCCCAAAGTTCTTTGATATTTTATGTTGATAAATGTTATTCTTGAATTGTTGCACTATTTGCCCATGCTGTCTTTCACTTTTTGTGTTGAACCACTTGTCCTCATCTTTACTTCTGAAAGACTCAGCCTCTCTGAGATGCTCTTTTTATACCCAGTCGTGTTACTGACCTGTTGCCAATTAACCACCAGGTGTGTTTTTAGCATTACACAACTTTATCAGTCTTTTTGCCCCTGTCCCAACTGTCAGTTTCAACATTTGATATGTCCTTTTTGTTCCATTAAATATATGATTTAAATAAATTAGCATATCAGTGTACATAGTACATCTTTCTCAGCCAAAAGTTGTATTTCTATTGCTTATGATACTCACTTTTGCTTTTCTGTATCTGATCACTCAATTTCTGTAGTCTATACCAGTGAACCCACATCTGTCCTTATACAACATTAACATCAGTCTCTATTTTAAAAAAATAAATAAATAAATAGTGGGTATGTGGGGCAATTTAAAATTTTAGCTGTAGAAACTCATGTAGCAGTTTCTCCTATTTTCATTCATTCTAAGCATAATTCATTATTACTAATTCCTAGACATCAGCATTACATTGAAACATGTGGCTTGAATTTAAGAGAGGCAAAAAGTCCATGATTAAAAATGCAATTGTATGTAATAAGAAGAATAACATTGACATTAATTAGCAGTTATGCTACATATTTAAGATATAGGCACGGTATGCTAATGCCAAAGAAAAAAAGGTTTATTGGCATAACTGTTTCTTGTGAGGACTAATGAAAAATTATTTACATGCAAAAGAAAAAAAAGCTTGAAAAACAACGTCAGTAATAATTCATTAGTTGGCTACCTTTGTTCCTGTAACCATATAAAAAAGACAATCCTAAGGTTAGACTTTCATATTCTAATTAGTTTAAATTAAAGTTAAATTACAGAAAAGTAGTTACATTTTTTTGCTTTTATATTTACCATAATATAGATTTTTTTTGTTTGCATTCTGTGACTTTTATTTTGAAGATGACGAAAAGCAGTTTCTACCAGCTTCACTACTTTAGTGCGCGCACACGTTAGCATATACAAGCTAACTACGCATTAATGACGTTTTAGTAAAGCAGGTATTTATGAACTATACGGTTTACGGTATTAATGGTCTAATGTCGTACAGTGAGGAATAAGTTATTATTCCTGGTAATGAGCTTTAAAACAGTAAAGAAGCGTTATGGTAGCCTGCTGGCGCTAGCTAACTGATGGCATCATTCAAATAGCTACTGAGAGATTTCATATTAGCTTGTTGATTGTTAGCACTGGTAGATTGTACTCTGTTTTTTAAGCTCGCTGGTTGTAAACTCTAAATTAATTAGATAAACAAACGCTTTCAGGTTGTGAAATTACTGGAGACCTAATGGAGAAGGACGCGCGAGTTAAGAAAACCGCTGCGCCATCAGTGTCTCAAATCAATGCAGAATATGTGACCCAGGTAAGAACTTTAACTACATGAATAACGTTACATGAATTGATATATAATCTAATAAGCAGTTTCTTACTAGAACCAAGTTGCTAGCTAACCGTTAATATCTCTGTAATTGGTAGCTATAACCTTACGAGGCTCAAGTTAACTTCCTATTAGCCAGCTTGTTGTTCGAACTTTCCCGTTCCACCTTAAACGTTGCAGCAACTACACTGTATTTCTAAAGTATTTGCTCGTCTGCCTTCACACGCGTATGAACTTGAGTGACATCCCATTCTTAATCCATAGGGTTTGATTTGATATCGAACCACCTTTTGCAGCTATAACAGCTTCAACTCTTCTGGGAAGGCTTTCCACAAGGGTTAGGAGTGTGTTTATGGGAATTTTTGACCATTCTTCCAGAAGCGCATTTGTGAGGTCAGACACTGATGTTGGACGAGAAGGCCTGGCTCGCAGTCTCCGCTCCAATTCATCCCAGAGGTGTTCTATCGGGTTGAGGTCAGGACTCTGTGTAGGCCAAGTGCTTCCAACAGCAAACTCGCTCATCCATGTCTTTATGGACCTTGCTTTGTGCACTGGTGCTCAGTCATGTTGGAACAGGAAGGGGCCGTCCCCAAACTTTTCCCACAAAGTTGGGAGCATGAAATTGTCCAAAATGTCTAGGTATGCTGACAGTGCACTCAGACAAACAGTGCAAGTACTGTTCTTCTGGCAACCGCCAAACCCAGACTCGTACGTCGGATTGCGAGATGGAGACGCGTGATTCGTCACTCCAGTGAACACGTCTCCACTGCTCTAGAGTCCAGTGGCGGTGCTTTACACCACTGCATTCGATGCTTTGAATTGCGCATGGTGATGTAAGGCTTGGATGCAGCTGCTTGGCCATAGAAACCCATTCCATGAAGCTCTTTGCACACTGTTCTTGAGCTAATCTGAAGGCCACATGAAGTTTGGAGGTCTGTAGCGATTGACTTTGCAGAAAGTTGGTGACCTCTGTACAGTATGCACCTCAGCATCCACTGACCCCACTCTGTCATTTTACGCGGCCTACTGCTTCATGGCTGTGAGTTGCTGTCGTTCCCAGTCGCTTCCACTTTGTTATAATAACACTGACAGTTGACTGTGGAATATTTAGTAGTGAGGAAATTTTACAATTGGACTTGTTGTACAAGTGGCATTGTATCACAGTACCATGCTGGAATTCACTGAGCTCCTCAGAGCAACCCATTCTTTCACACATGTTTGTAGAAGCAGTCTGCATGCCTAGGTGTTTGGTTATATACACCTGTGGCCAAGGAAGTGATTGGAACAGCTGAAGTCAATGATTTGCATGGGTGAGTGAAGACTTTTGGCTCTGGTGCCAGAATGTAACTGCTGCATAGTTTAAGGTGGAGTGGGAAAACTTTGTTAAGGGCATTATCTGTGTGCTCACATCTACGACTTTGCGTAGATTAATAAAGGTAAAAAAGTGTTTACCTCCTGATATTCACAGGCCGAGACCTAATGATAAAGAGGTAGAACTACTAACTGTATTGACTATTTACACGCATGATGTTTTTAACTAAGGTGCCTAATTGGAATGAAAATGTTGCAGTGCGTCGTGCTGTTAAGAAGGTTATGCTGTTTATGACAATGCTGGAACTATGCTGATTGTGTACTCTCCTGTTTTCTGTTCTTTTCTTTAGCTCTCGGTTAAATATTGGGCCCCCCTTGCCAAGAATAAGCTGCCATTTGATTACAAGGTGTGGATGAGATTTGATTATGTATTACTGTGTTGTGTATCTCTATTATGTAGCAGTTTGGAATTATTTTTGGAAATATTGCTTTGTAATTAATGTGCTGCAAATCCCATTGCTGCATTATTGAGATGTACCTACCTTACTGTTTCACTTTAGCTTTAATATTGTGCTGTAGAGATTACTTTTACAGTGCTATGTATGTTATGATAATTATAGTCTCTGGATATCTGCTACCATTTGTATATCCTATAAGGAATGCTGTATATTAGGCTTTCTGCTATTTACAGTTGCCTTCACACATTACACTTATCTTTCCCTCAGGTCATTGAAGATGTATATCAGAATGAAATTCTCAAATCAAAGTAAGTTTACTGGAATGAACTTTGCACTTAAGATAGGTTTTTATTCATTTTAAAAGTGTATTTATTCTTTCTGTCTGTTATAGCTCTTGTTGTTATTCTTTTTTAAATGTTTTATTGACCCTGCACCTCTTTTTCTAGATTTGCGATCAGAAAAATCATGTTGTTGGAATTTAGGTAAGTCATTTTGTTTTAAAAGAGATATTATGTTAAAAGCATTATTGTCTTTGTTTGTGAATTTGTGTTTTTTTTTTGTCTTGTAGCCAGTATCTCGAGAATTACTTGTGGGTTAATTACAGCCCTGAGGTGTCTAGTAACAGCTATCTGATGTCAATTTGCTGTATGGTCAATGAGAAGTTCAGAGAGAATGTGCCTGCTTGGGAGGTGAGTGCCTAAATGAAGGATATGGTGGTTTGTAGTGCAGTCATCTTCTGCATGATGTTTGAACTGCTGTGTATATAATGGGCAATCTGTCTTTATCTCTCATCAGGTTTTTAAGAAAGAGCCCCGTCACTTCCCTTACTTCTTTAAGTGCATCATGGATGCATGTCTGACAGGAGAAGAGCTTGGTCTGACGCTACGGGAACAGACAGTTTTGTTGCTCTTCCTTGATCACTGTTTTAACAGCCTGGTTAGTTTCAGTAGCTTTAGAAGCCTTTATAGTGTCCTGGTGTCTTTTGCATTTCTTAGTGTTCAACAGTGTTGTGTTTCTCAGTCTTGGTCCAAGAGTTCCACTGCCCTTTATCTAGCATTCCTCTGGATCCCAACACACCTTATGCATGAGATCAGCTACTTAACAAGCCCTTCTTGAGCTGAAGTGGGTGTATTAGAGCAGGGAAAATGCAGAAGTGTGCAGGACAGTGGTGCTCCAGGACCAGCATTTAAACAAATGGTGTACATCAGTAGCTACATTGTACAGTGTCTAGGTGTTTTTGATTTATCCACTAGATGGCACCGCTGTGCTACTTTTTAGTGGTCTCAGTCAACCAGGTAGTGTAACATGTCATGTGTAGTACCTGCTTTGACCAAACCAAGAGAGCTTTTATGTGTGTTGCATAGTGTAATGAGCTTTTATGCCATTACTGGTCAGCATATAACTGATTGTGAATGATGAGGGGTTTGTTTCTTATCTGATAGTGTTGGATGTGTTTCTTGTAGGAGGTGGATCTGATTCGAGAGCAAGTCCAGCAACTCATCTCTCTGCCTATGTGGATGTGCCTCCTGCCGGTGCGCACTGCAGCACAACAGTCGCACACACATGCTGTCGTATGCTTTTCTGGCGGATGTTTTGTTTACTTTCTAAATTTTTACAATAAAGACACTGTCAGTTTGTTCTACGTAAAGTATTTGTTATTTTCACTTATAAAATTTGAAAATAAGACTGTTTACTGTCTAGAGCTGTGAACATACAAGATATTTTATGCATATTTATGTCATCATGTTTCCTCTGACAGTCTTCTGACTGGTAGCATGGACAGTGGTCATGGAATCAAGTACTGAATTTCAAAACTGTCCAGTAAACTTACATTCACAAATTAGAATGCACAATGTATTTTGTAAACCTATAAAATTAAGAAATAAACAGTTAGGGTTCAAAGAATTTCATTTTAGTTCAGTTCAGTGTCCCCGGAAGCCTTGTTTTTTGTGATAGTGTTTGCTCTAATTTCAGTGGCTTATATTTTTAGATTTAACTTGAATTTTGAAACTTTGCAGTCAAGACTCCAGCAAGAGCTGAAAAAAGTCCCCAAGCTGCAGAAGTTCTGGAACCTCATAAAAAAGAATTATGAGAAAATGAACCCAAAGGATGCAGAGCAGTAAGGATCCTCTCTTTTCCTCAAGTTCAGTCTGTTTTACTTGAAGCAGTCCAATGGTTGTGTGATGTGTAAACTTATCAAAAACCTTAACTTTGGCAGAGCCAGAAGGGAACGAACTTTCCTCTGTTCACTCATAAAGAAATTCCTTGCTGTACTGATGTCCATCCCACCATCAGGTAAGCTTTTTGACTCATGCTTGCTTTTGACAGAATGCTTTATTTTGGTCATGATGGCAGCAGATGCTTTGCTCCATTTTTTTTTTTTTTTTTTTTTTTTTTTTTCCCCTCATGACCCAGTTTGCCCAACCATTCTTGGAAGTGACAGCAAACGTTTTTATTTAGTTTATTTAGGGAAAACGCTAGTTGTTTGTATTCCCTGTTGTGTAACGTGAACAGATTAGCATGAGTTATCAAATTTAAGTTTCCATCCAATTTAAGTGAGTTATGAATTTTGGTAAAGTGGTTTAAGTGGCCTGCCTTATATGTTGGCATGTTAAAATTTTGAAACAGTTTCATAATAAAGTGATTATAATTTGTTATCATGATATTTGGATTTACAGTATCAAAATTGCAGAAGATATCAACAAGCAAGTATGTGTTTAAACAGAAAGAAGTATGTGTCTAATTGTGTGTTGATTAGATATCAGTTGTACCAGTATTTTTGCCCTTTTTTGTTTTTACAGGAGTTTATATGGGTCATTCTGTCAAACTGGTTTAAAGTCAGGGTTCAAAACACATTTTGGACTTTATCTGACTTGGGCATTAGACTAAAAGTCTTGTTTTTAATGACTATATATTAACAGTCTTTTAGTAATACATATGTTTTCATTTTGCCATTACAAACAAACGTAATGCAAACTTAAACAGACTTTACCAAATGATTTGGTAGTGACTGTCGTAGCTAATTTTGCATATAGTTTAAAAACGCTAGCCAGTATATGACTAGTAAACACTGCTTTGTATAGTTGTATACACAAAAATCGCAACATATTTCAATAAAACACAAAAATGTTAACTTGAATGCAGACACGCAAATCGGAGGAGCGTTGTGTTCCGGTGGGCTAGCTTTGGTTAGCATTAGCCTTAGCTTTTTGGCTATGTTGCCGAAATGTCACCCATTGTGACCCCACTGTGAGGGCTCTGATGCCAGTGTCGAGGGGGTGCTGACTCTCCCTAAGGCACCCGGAGCTGCTAGCAGTGAATTATGCTGTTTGTCCCTTAATAAACCCTGTATGCACGCCTCTAGCTGGTTCACCTTATCCACCAGAGATCTAACTAGCTGGCACTTAGCACAAACACAGCCACTATCATTATCGCTAGAGGTGGAAAAGGGGATTAAACTAAACAGGCCACATTCTGAACAGGCAAAACAACCAGCAGTAGCCATAATATTGCAGGTACGCTTTTGATTGATTTAGGAACTTACACCAGAAACATTGCTGCAGTGACATCAGCTTCAGATTTCGAGGTCTGTGCTTTTGCACTCTCCTCTTCATCCCCATGTTTTGGGGTTTGGGGATCAGGTCAGGTGACTGAGGTGACCATGATGAAACCTTGATTCTGTTCCTGTAACATCTAGCAAACCATCATCTGTGCTGCAAAGACTCTGTCCCATTTAGTCTAGATTTAGGCTTAATTATGTCTTGAAAAAGGACTAAATATATACCAATAAAGGAGCAACATGGTATTTAGTCCATACCATGCAGCTCTACTGTGATTGTTTTCTGTTGCAGTAAATCCTGTAAAACTTCTGTTGACTTCACCACAGTTTCACCTCAGACTTCATTGCAGAGGGGAGTTCCTTTTTAAATCACTCTCCATTTGTCTTTTGTGTGCTTTTTCCTTCCTCTGATCTGACCCACCTTTTGAAAGAGCGGCTCATGCAGCTGGCCCTCGCCCACGGCACCCGTCCTATTCCGCTAATTCAGGCCGACGCGGCCTGCCCCCCTCTGCCCACCTGCGCCGGGATGAGCAGTGTGACATGCGAGGGGCCGTCTGACTGTGGGCTCCAGCTGCTAATCTTTCCTGTCACTCGCTGTCTCCATGCACTGCATGGGAGTGGCTAGCTCTGGGCAGCACATTGTTTTTGTTACTTACTCTTCAGACTTCTGTGGTCCCTACAGCGTGCTTTGGCCACCCAGCCATTCCCTGTGTTATTTAGTGTGTGTGATGTCTGCTGATGTTTTCTTTTTTCTGTTCCAGGCCCTGTTGATATGGATAAGGTGCACTACTGTGAGAGATTTGTTGAGCTCATGATTGACCTGGAGGTGAGATGACTGTTATATGGACAGGCTGGTGGAACTGTTGTAGTAGTTCCATTAATGTTATAACTGGTTCATGGCGTCCAGGTGTGATTCAGTTGATGATAAGAAGTAGTGTTTGTCAGTGGTTCAGTGGTGTCACTAGGGTTGTCGCGACCCCAGAAATTTCTTGATAATAAAATCATTCTATGGCAAAAAATAAAGGCCCTGTGTTTGAGTGTGCACAGAAAAAAAAAATATTATTTTTGTATCTGGTTAAAAAAAATTGTATCTGGTGTCTTTTTTTTTTTTTTTAGTCAAGACACACAGGATTTTGTCAAATAAGTAATAAATAATTTGAACATGACCTTTCAGTTTGTTCTGAAGGGAGGATTAAGGGTGTCTTGACACTTGACAGGTTTGCTTAGATTAAAATGGACCCTGGTGTGGTTGCTGTTAGACAGAACATGAAATGAGACTGAGGTGTGGTTAGTTTGAAATACGTAAAACAAACCGTAGACAACCAGACATGTTAAACACAAACAATCTTTTTTTTTTTTTTTTTTTTTCTTTCTTTGGGTCTTGCAGCAGGTGAATTTCTGATGCTGTTTTGACATGTTGGTTAGCATCATTTCTTTATGAGCTCTGAGTCAGTAATTATAGAAGGAATTGTTTGTTTTAATCATGGCTGATGTTTGAAACATTATAAGCTACAGAGCCATCACCACACATGTTAAAAATATATATGAAATATATTGTGTTCTCACAATTGGACATTTAAGTGTATGTTTTCTGTAACAGTCCTTGTGTCAGAAATGGATGATTTTTGAATAGTCAGATTGTGACCTTTGTTGATGAACCATTGTTCTTGGTTGTTTACTGTGTTCAGCTTCAAGCCTGGAGTTTGAAAAGTCTGCTCTAAAGAAGAGAGGAGTTGTCATATTGATTCTTCAGTGCTGTGCTAACTTGATTTGAGTTACATAAACACTGCAAATCAGGTTATAGTGTGTTTTGCCATGAGTGAGAATAGGTGTACTCCCATCATAACTAGTTTTGCAATGAGTATTTTTAGCATCTTAATTGTGTTAGTCTTTATATGGGGTTGCAAAGAATGATTTAAAATAATGAGGCCTCTCTAAGTGCCTGTTTTTTTTTTTTTTGTTTGTTTTTTTTTTTTTTTTGGCAGGCTCTTCTCCCAACCCGCCGCTGGTTCAACACTGTGCTGGATAACTCTCACCTGGTGGTCAACTGCCACCTGTCCAGTCTCACACAGAGAGATAAAGAGGGTCACCTCTTCTGTCAGGTTGAAACCCATGGAAAATTTCCTGTTTCTGCATAGTTTTGGGCTACTCATTTCAGTCTTGTTTGCTGCTAAACAAGAATGACCCAATAATGACGTAGTTGTTCATGCTATGTTTTTGGGAGATTCTGCTCAGATGTGCTTTATCAGTGTTTGTTTTCATGTAGCTGCTGGATATGTTGAAGTTCTATACTGGCTTTGAGATCAATGACCAAACTGGAAATGCCCTCACAGAGAAGGAGATGACTAATATCCATTATGACAGGATTACTTCCCTACAGGTAAATTTTCTGTTGTGGGCTGTTTGTTAAAAATCTGTGCACCTGATCTGTTTAAGTTAGCGATTGATGGATTGAATTCTTGGAAAAATGTTTGACTTAAGCTGAAATTGAGGGCACATTGGACCAAAAAACAAAAATGTTTTTAAATAGCTTTTTTTAAATTATTGCTTATTATTTAAATGTGTTGCTACTTATTTATATTTTGAATTTGAATTAAATGTAATTGAGAAATGACAAGGTAATGCAAAGAAGTGCTTTTATTATTGAAAAGTCAGTTCTTTTAGTAGGGCATTGTTCTAAGTTACTGAGTTTTGCTTGTAAGAAGTCATGAAATTATGTCATTTGAATGTTTTCATACGTAACTGGTGCCACTTTTCAACTTGGCTTGCACCCTTACCTGTGATATTGATGAAATTCTGTATCCTCCTGCATTTTGAATTTGATTCATTTGGCCCTCCATCTGTCGTGTAGTCCTTAATCAGGTGTAGAGGGAGCAACATGGAAGCCTTAATAAACCCCAGCACTGCACTGAGAGACATGAGGCCAGATAGGATATGTGGACAGCTGTTGTGTTGATAAATTCAGTTAGCAGAATGGTGGACTGTGATAGTTTATGCTCCCTTCTCCTGCTTCAAAACACATCAAGCAGAGGGATGCTCTCAGGTGCAGAGCTTGTTTAGGGATGATCTTGGGCATCACTGTGCCATGTGGAGTTTATTAGTATAAACCCATGCTTTTCTTGTGCGTGTTTAGAATGTCACATAAATTGGTGATTCTTTTTTCAGAGAGCTGCTTTTGCACACTTCCCTGAGCTCCAGGACTTTGCCCTTTCTAATGTAGCAGCAGTGGACACTCGAGAGTCCCTCACCAAACAATTTGGTCATCTCAGGTAAGAGGATGCAGTCTGATTACTTCAACTAGTCATAAACATTTAGATGATCGCCCTTTTAATTGGAGGGTTCTAGAAGGAAATTAGATTTTTCCTGTGTGTTCATATCACATTTTATATATCACCTAGCAGTTGTCTCACCTAGCAGTGTGCCAGCAGCTTTGATTTCTGTATCACCTAAGGCAGAAATGTGGCATCCATATTATGAATAGTCTCATCTGTAACATGCACTACCATCTTTAGTCAGTCTTTCCAAGATTTTGTTCTTTGTAGATATCAGTGCAAATTAGTTCCTTGCATGTTTTTTGAAAATTTGCTAATATTCCCAGTAACAGTAGTTGTCTAGAATGGCATCACTTAAAAGGGGCAGTTTTAAACTCTTAGTGTATAAAATGTTGTGTTAAGCAGTGGGAAAATGGTCTTATTTACCATATGCTATCATAGCAAATACGTTTCTGTTCCTCTTAAAAAGTAAAAACCATGTTTAGGAATGTAGTATGTGATTAGGATTAAGGTCAGTCTGGAAAGGTTGGATTTTTGAATCAGTATTCCCTCTGACCCTGGGCACTGAAGGAGATTCTGATTTCTGAGTGAATGTGCGTCATGTTATTAAATTTTATTAAAGGGTCAATCAACTGTGCCATAGTCAGACTTGCATCCATTTACTGAACTACTAAGCAAAAGAACTGTCGTCCTTGAACCTGGGCTCATTGGAAGATGTGCCTCGTTAATTTAATCTATGCTCAACAATAAACTCCTTCAACGGCTGTGTTTGTCATGTTAACACGGCCACATTGAGAAACCCGACCATCTTTTAAAGTGTGTGTTAGAGAGGGAGAGAGAGGGGGAGAGAGAGATCCGTGTTGGGCAGTCTTCTCCATTGAGTGCTCTTTGCTTTTGTACACATTGCTGAGGGTGGCACAGAGGACACGCTTCATGGGTGCTGATTCCTCAGTTCTTCTGTTGTGTGTTTAAAAGAGAATAAAGCTCTTTTTGCACAAAACTCTTCTGCTCATACTGAGTGTTCATCCCCTTTGCCTGTCAGTTTTAGGGAGTTAAGAGTTGATCAGAGCATGCTTTATTAAAGTTAACTTTGCTAGTAAGATTAAACAGCATGCACATACTGTCTTTATGGATGAATTTAGTCCCTTCTCTAGCTTTTATGTATTGCTATGTATTTGTATTCCAGTGGATAAATCATTCACACAATTCACTCAGTAGCATCTTCGTCTGTGAAGCTGGAAGGCTTGAACAACTCCACATGTGCTGATCAAATTTAACAAGGCGCTTTTCCTTCACAGTCCTTTAAAGCTGTTTTTTTCCCCTTGGGCCAGTGCAGCCCTGCTAAATGGCTCACAGTACAGCATTATCTCAGACACAAGTCCTGCCTTCTCTCTTTTTGCTCTCCAAATGTTAAGCAAAAACTTGCTGAGAAGTTTACTAAAGCAGAGCTGTGGGCAACTACTCAGACACTCAAATGCTTCTCAGACAAAGCTTCAAATACTGTTGGTCATTACTGGTTAGCTCAGTGTCCTGGAAAGTTACTTAGTGTAGCATCACCCTGTGTTAAAGGGTGGTCTGGCCTCAGAACAGATAAAGACTGGCTCTTGGCTGTTTTAACTGTTTTACACACTTCTGTCCATTTTTTAGACATCTGTGTCAAACAGTATGAGACATGCAATGATTTAGGCATGTAGTTTGCATGATACTAACTGGTAGCTATAAGCTTTCATTTCTTGTTAGCTATATTAATTTTACAGCTCCCATAAAGAACTAAAGAAGCAAGAAGCAAACTTCAGAAACCAAGCATGTCTTGGCTGATTAACTGCATTTTGGTGTAAATGTATTATTTTTGGCCAAACCATCACATTAAGAGATTGGAAATGCGAAAAAGGACAGGTAAGGTTTATATTATGACTAGTAGTATAGTTATCAGTGTACAGTGGATGTTACCTATGTATGTTCTTGAGAAATGTACTAATAATTACACAGGGTGTGGTCATCTGCAATAGCTGACTCAGCATTCCTCATAGGTAATGAGACTAATGACCGTATGTGACAGTTATGATACCTGTGATACCTGAACCACCGTGGCACTGTCTCACTTTTTTTTTTTAAATCCAAGCTTATTTATGTTAGCTTCTGTGCTGATTTTGCTGAAGGGCACTAACAGATTGCCTTATGGAGATGGCTTACATGTACGATGGTGTGAGCACTCTCTTAACACAATATCTGCCTACATTCTGTCTTCCTGCAGTCCCAGTACCCTCCACCGAGTGGCATCGTACCTGTGCCTTTTGCCTGAGCTTCCAGAAGGAAAGGACACATCCTATGACAAAGAGATACTCTTGGAGCTTTTGGTAGGTTTTAAAGCAAAACACATCCCCCGTTTTAGTTACCAAACTAGGCACAGAAAAATGCTGATTTGTCCATTTTTAAAAACATCATCTCAGCAATCAAGCTGAGTTAATACACTGCCATGTTTAGCTTGGCATACTGAAAGCCATTAATTTATGAAGTTGACCTTGAAATGCAGATTAAGCTCTCTTTGTTGGCTCCTCATTTTTGAAATCCAATTAGTTTCTCGTTCTTGGCTGAATTGGACGGTAAGTGCTCTGTGTAGAGATGGCTGGAGGTTCCAAGCAGGCCTTTTCTGATTGCCCCATTAACTTCCTCATGGCAGTCACATAAGATGCCCTCTCATAACGGTCATCAATAGAGCACCTCTGTCTTGCTTTGCCTGTAATTACACTCTCCAGCTCTTCTCCAAAGGTTCAGGAGAGACTCAACCATAATTAACTCACAACATTGTTGGAACCAATGTCAGTCCACTAATTTAAGTGGCCTTGGTTGCCCACAGCAACTGAAATCTCAGTAGATTAGGCCTTCGTTATATTCATGTGCTGCAAGCAACAGTGGAGCCAGAGCAGGTCACACATGAGATAAAGCACTTAATTAAGCTTTGAAAGGATAAGCTTCCCACCACACTCCCTGATTAATTCATTTTATTTTTTAGAAAAGAAGTGTAACAGGGGAACAACTACCTTGCAAGTCTTCAGTGGTGAAGTTATGCAATATTTTTATAGTGGAGAGTGTTTCAGATTGCAATAAACTTTCGTTTTTTTTTTAAATACAAAATATTAACACAATGGATTTGCACTCACAGGCTCCTTTATTAGAAACACATACATCCATCTTGCTGGTGTACTTCAAGACACAGTAGCTGCTTTCCAAAGCCTAGGCTGCAGCTGAGGAAGACTGCTTTTTTCAGTCGCTACATCATAGCAGGCTGTGAAGTGAAGTGAAGTGAAGGACCCTTTGTATATAGCCTAGAATTGCAGCCTACATTCTGAGTAGGGGTGCAGGAGGAAAAAACAATTCTTAGATGCATCGCGATGTGGACGTAAACGATTCTGAATCGATTCATAATGTAATGTTGACGGAACGAAAAGGGCACAACTTAGAAGTGGGTAAATGCAGCGCCAGGACAGTCTGTGGCGGCACATAACAAAAGCATAACTGGATGAGCGAGAAATCCGACAGGCAGCCTCTGCATTAAAAGCTAGTTTAGAAAAAAAAGAAGAAAAAAAAAAAAAAAGCTAGTTTAGGTTAGGAGCCACAACCCAAATTTTGAGAGGAGCCATTATGTCCTTTCAACAAAAATCAGACCACCTTGGGAGCCATAACAATTAATGCCCAATATGTCTCAGTGTGTGATAATGTCCTAGTATAGGCTAAAAAATTATGAACAAAAACACAGACTTACTTTGCTCTGCTTTAAGCTTTAGCTCAGCTATAACGGCTTTTCTCCTGTCTCTGCCAGAAAACGTTTCCTCAGAAGTAGAGCAACTTATTGTAAAATGTCTCTCATCGTTTGGCTGCTACAAGGCTGAAGTTGCTTCTTACTCTCCAGCTTCTTGTTCATATTTTTCTGTTCCACCTTAAATTCTGACTGAAGCGCTGAATGTAAATGCAGCACCAATTAAGGTGGAATGGGAAAATTCGAAAGAGAAGCGACTTCAGCTTCACGACTTTTTAGTGTTTGACAGTCTCTCATTGCAGATTTAACACACTTTTATCACACTAAATAAAGTCATTTCCCTCTGACACGTTAACAAATGACACACACAGGCCTACAAAATCAAAGATTACAGTATAATTTTGGGGAAGAATGGGATGCTTGGAGATCCCTGTATTTGCTCACATATTTCGGCTGTACATGAGAGCTTTCTTGTTATTTGTTGCTGTTGCTGCTGTTTTAGCACTATGTGAGTGATATGATTTGAAGTGGAGGAGCCTGCTACCTGGGTTTCTTTACCCAGCACTCAGCAGGCACAGCTTCACACTTCCTCCTTTCTCACTTTTCTCTCACACACTTTATCTCCCAGACTGCAGGAACACTCCCACCTCACAAAGACACAAAGCGTTGACTTTTCTGACAGAGATAGAACATACTGTTTCTGTTTGCCATAGAAATTAATCTCTTCCAGTCTCTACTTGTAAAAGTGGTGGAATCAAAATTCAAAATTATATTACTGCTGCGATCCTCTGTCTCTTCCAAGGGTCTCTTTTATATGCCATCTGTAGTGGAAACCACTGACAATATCTATGATCAATGATCAATGGTAACATTTTTAGTAGTTGGGATTGTTGGAGCCTTTTTTGTTAAATTTTTTTCAGTGTGTCATATTTTAAAAACAAAAAAATACATATTGAATGTAAAGCTTAGAATTTTGTTTCATGACATTTTAACCCATGAATGTTAAGCAGTGTAATTGTAACTGAACCTCAGAGTTGCACCAAACCTAAAAATATGCATATCTTCACAACCCTAATATTTATTGTTGTAACTTATTAAACTACAAAGCAGTAGGCACAGTGTGTTTGCCCATGAAACTCGCCATTAAGCTGCCTTTTAGGACACAACTTGGTGGTTTCTAGTTGTAGGTCAGACATTAATTTAAAATAGCCATGCTGATATGAGTGAATCTGTTCTTCAGTGAACAGCTGGTATCTCTGGAAAAAGTGAAGTGTAATGCCGTGCACAGGCCTGTAATGGTTTCCAGTGTGTAGCTGATAATGGACATGATGTAATATTGTGCTGTGACCTGATTCTGCACATCTCTAACTGTGACTGTCACAGACCTGTGTTGTGTTGAGAGAGGATCAGCATGGGACAGGTCTTCTGGGAACAGGTCTTTCATTAACCCAATTCCTCTCTCTCTCTCTCTCTCTCTCTCTCTCTCTCTCTCTCTCTCTCTCTCTCTCTCTCTCTCTCTCTCTCTCTCTCTCTCTCTCTCTCTCTCTCTCTCTCTCTCTCTCTCTCTCTCTGCACAGGTGTCTCGCCATGAGCGGAGAATCTCTCAGATCGAGCAACTTAACCAGATGCCTCTTTATCCAACCGAGAAGATTATCTGGGATGAGAACATTGTCCCTACTGAGTACTATTCAGGCGAAGGTCAGCCTTGCTCTTCAGCTCTGTTCTGTTGTCTGTTTCTGTTCACATCATACAATTATACTTATGTAGCAACAACTGGCAACTTATTCCCATAGATGAACATCAGTGCATGCATGAATGAAGTTGTAAAAAGGTACTATTATCTGATGACAGAGAATCCAGACTGGTTATTGTAGAAACATACTTGTTAGAATTTTAGACAGAATAATTTCTTTTGATAAAGAAAATTAAACTTTTAAGCTCATGGAGCTAAACAAAAAAATTTTCAGTAAAAAAAAAAATAGAGGTAACAGTTTGCTCAGTCTGATTCGTGACAATGGCTTCATACATGTATTCTTTTGTATTTTAAACAACATTAGAATGAAGAAAAATAATAGCTATAATTTTTATTGTGCTATATATACACACTAGAGCTAGAAGGCAAGAGGAAAGGGGTGTTGATTGGTACTGATCATTGGCAAACTTTGGGTATCAAACAATACAGTTGCTTTAGACAAAAATGTACAGAATGTCTACTCTCTCTGATTCTTTGATCATAATGTGCATTGTCACAGTTTTGCATTGTGTGATCACAATGTCCTGATGCATTGTTACACCTATAACGTGAAGGAATGTAAATATAATGTGCTTTATGTGCAGGTTGTTTAGCTCTCCCAAAGCTCAATCTGCAGTTCCTGACTCTTCATGATTACTTGTTGAGAAACTTTAACCTTTTCCGTCTGGAGTCTACTTATGAGATCAGACAGGATATAGAAGATATTGTATTACGAATGAAGCCATGGTAAGTCATCAGTAAGCAAAATGTTTTTATTTAACTTCTTAAATATTCTCTTCATTTGGGGCGGCACGGT
The DNA here is from genome assembly GCF_015220715.1 of Pygocentrus nattereri. Classification (NCBI taxonomy): domain Eukaryota; kingdom Metazoa; phylum Chordata; class Actinopteri; order Characiformes; family Serrasalmidae; genus Pygocentrus; species Pygocentrus nattereri. The sequence continues at coordinate 31,333,170 of NC_051220.1, read as the reverse complement.
GGCGTGGTGGGTAGCGCTGTCGCCTCACAGCGAGGAGGGCCTGGGTTCGATTCCCCGGCCGGGCGGCCAGGGTCCTCTCTGTGTGGAGTTTGCATGTTCTCCCCGTGTCTGCGTGGGTTTCCTCCGGGTTCTCCGGTTTCCTCCCACAGTCCAAAGACATGCAGTCAGGCCAATTGGACATGCTAAAATTGCCCCTAGGTGTGAGTGTGTGAGTGGCTGTCTGTGTCTGTCTGTCTGCCCTGCGATGGACTGGCGACCTGTCCAGGGTGTATCCTGCCTTCCGCCCGATGACTGCTGGGATAGGCTACAGCACCCCCCCGCGACCCTTACGGAGAAGCGGCTTAGAAAATGGATGGATGGATGGAATATTCTCTTCATTTGGTTAAATTACAATGTATTTTTACAAAGGAGCCCAGCAACTTTCTTGTATTTTGTTTTTTCACTGAGGTCCACTAATGACAGTTTGTTTATGTACAGAAAACTGTCATAAATTATTGCTACTTGACCATTTTCCGACTTCTCTTTGTCCCTTAGAATTAAACAGGCTTTTTTGGTCACTGTGTTTTGAAGACTCAGATATGTAAATGAGCTCTGATTGACTGCTCTGTATTGTGCCTCATTCAAAAAAGTCATGTGGGTCGAAACAATCATCAACTTCAGCGTGAATAGACGAAGCTAAACTACTATAGGCTAAATTGATGGATAGATGTAAATGTGTTAGTTACGAAAATGGTGAAATGAAAAATTTATGTATGGACCTGAGACTGAAAGGTACATTGGTTATCCACAGTATAGGCCCTTTAAACTTGTTTTTTTTTTTTTTTTTTTTTTTTTTTTGGTCGTCTGATAGGGTTTTGATTTTTTTGTCGTCTGATTGGGGGATTTGGATATTAGAGATTTTTTGCATAAGGCTGGTCCTTGTCTATTGCAGGCAGTCAGAGTATGGTGGCGTGGTATTTGGTGGATGGGCCAGAATGGCACAGACCATTGTGTCCTTTTCCATCGTTGAGGTAGCCAAGCCAAACATTGGCGAAAACTGGCCTGCTCGAGTCCGTGCTGACGTTACTGTGAACCTCAATGTACAAGACCACATAAAATCTGAGTGGGAAGGTGAGTGTGTTTGTTTTCTTTCTGCTTCCATCACTCTTTGACTCACGTACAGCCACACATGTGCACTCATTCGCTTCATCAATCATGAAATGGTTTCCAGCAAGCCGGTAAGTCCATTGTGTCCTGTTAAATCCTTCCAAGCTTCTTTCATTCAGTATACCACATCTTTGACCTTGCTCTGTTTCCTGTTGTTTCTGACATTAATTATTTGTTGTTCACATCATAGTGTTACTCATGCTCTAGTCATCATGTGTCAGAGCTTCTTGTACAGTCTGTAATGTCTGTAGAGTTAATACAGATCCAATTCTAACACAGTTGGGACAGTAGGTAAAATGCAAATATAAACAGAAAGCAGTGATTTTATAAATCTACGTTGATCTATATTTAAATGGAAATCGTGTGAAGACGACATATATTTTTTTATCTTATTGACTTATCAAATTGCTTTTTTGTAAGTATGCAGTCATTCTGAAATTGATACCCGCAAAACATTCCAAAAAGGCTAGGATGGGGCAGTGTAAGTCTAGGAACATTTGTGAAATTAGTAGTGGGCAATATGGCAAATATATATCAAAATAAATTGAGCAGTATTTAGTATTTAGTATGTCAGTAGTTAGTATGTCTCGCTATATAATTTTGACATCTGATAAGTTGGAACAGACAAAAGAATCGGTATTGCCACATTAAAAAAAATTAACTAAAAAAAAAAAACGTATCTCAATTTTTGTAATGTTTTTACTGTTTTGCTTAATTTTGAAAAACCCTTTACATCGTTTTAAAATTTCATGCTGAATGGACCAAATTGTCTTTTAAGAGAGTTTTTTCCTTCTCCTGTAAAGTTACCATTTTGGAGATATGAAGTTTCCGGCCATGACGATAAGTACTTTGGTTCAACATTTCACATACTGCACTGCACTAACTACAGTTAAAGAGGGCTAGTTATGCCCTGTTTGTTGAAAGTTTGTTAGGTACTGATAATAACCACAATGCACTCAGAAAAATATATGGTAGCATATTGTGGCAACATTTAGCACAATAGTGGTAAATATTGTAAATGAAATGTTCAAGAAACATCTTAAACAGGTGATGCAATTATGTTGAGGTATAAAAGCAGCATGAATGGCCTAGTCCTTTATAAGGAAGGATGGGTCAAAGTTCACCCCTTGGAATGAATCAGCAAAAATCTAATAGTTTAAAAAATAATGTTTCTCAACCAGGTATTGCAACGATTGTAGATATTTGACCATCTACAGTGCATACCATCATCAAAACATTCAGGGAATCTGGAGAAATCTCCATGCATAAAGGGCAAGGCTGAAAACCACAATGAATTTTTAATGCAGTGCCCTCAGATGGCACTGCGTCATAAAGCGGAATGTTTTTGTGCTTGGGAACACTGTCAAACTATTGCCAATAAACACCGTCCACCATCTAAAAATCCAAGTTCCTCTGTGCACAGTGGAAATGCTTCTCTGGCCTTGAGCTCATTTGAAATTGACTGATGCACAGTTGGAACGTGTGCTGTGGTCTATCGAGTCAGCCTTTCATGTAATTTATGGAGTAATAGGCATTGTGTTCTCTAGGTCAAAGTAAAAAAACGATCATCCAAATTGTTACCAGCATAAAATTCAGAAGCCAGGGCCTACTCTAGACTAAATCTTTTGTCAGGGACGTCAGTGCTGATTTCAGCATGACAACACCAAGACACATTTTGCATGTGTACAAAAGCATGGCTGCAAAATCAAAGCGCTGATGTCTCCCACTGGAAATGTGTAGCACACTAATAAGCTGAGAAAATGATAATAAAGGCCCCTCATGTTGCATGGCTGACCACATTTATAACACAAGAATTGCAAAAAAAAAAAACCTTAAAAACTGGATCATTTTGTGTCTTCTGTCCCCAGTCATTAAGTGTTGTAAAAGGAACGATGTAGCACACTGGTAAACATGCTCATGTCCCAACTTTTTTGTAACATGTTACAGGCATTAAATTTGGAATAAGCATACAAAAAACACTGACGTTCATATGCATATAGTAAAACATGAAATATCATGTTTTTGTCTATGGTTATTTTAGCCATTCAGCTTACTGGTAAAGCTGTGAGCAGGAAAGGCTCCTTAGTGTTGTAAGGGATGTGTGAAAGCACAGTAGCCAGAACAATAAAAAAAAAAAAAAAATTTTTTTTGTGCATTACTGAGCCAAATGCTCCAAACTATGCATTAGATATTTGTCAGATTTTACCAGTGATTTCAAGTAAGTTTTTGAAACAGTAATTTGGTCTTCAGTTTTGAGTTTTTAAGTCTCTACGCTTTCAAAGAGATAGGAGCCAGAGGACGTATTGCAGAAACTTAAGTCTGAAATGTTATCTGTTTAGTCATCATGACAACTTCAGTTAAGTCTCAGTTTAGGACAGAAGCGATTACAGAACATCAATTCTTAAGTTCATAGTCTTATCCCTTATCTCCATATAGGAAAACAGTATTACAAAAATGTCCTAATTAGACCAAATTTCCATGAATTATGTCCTAACTTTCAGACAACCCCAGAGGTGTATTCATTTCAGTTTTAACTGTCTGTTTCTATTGTTTTATACAGTGACAGGCAACATAGTTCACTATAACTAGCTTAATTATGTTTAATTTATCTACACTGAAAATGGTGCATTGACTTATGAGGTGCTTTTTCTATTAGTGTATCGTATAATGACAGCTAGCTTTCTCACTAACTAACTTGATTATTTTGATTACATGTTTGCGTTTCAGCTGTGCACACAATCAGTTGCTTGGTGACATACATGAAAGTTGATTGTTGATTTTGATCTAGTAAGTTAATATTTCCTTACTTGAGAAGATTAGATCTGTAAGATAAGCTTCCTAAATAAATATAAGATTTGCTTTTGTAATATGAGTTTGTGAAAAATCTTATCTTGCCCTGGCAGATCTTAAGAGCAAAATTTCTGTAATACAGTTCCTGGTCTTAGTTGCCTGGAAATAACTGTCCAGCGTCATTGCCAACATGGCCGCCGAGTGGCCACACCTTCCTATAAGGATTTTGGTATGCATCAGTGTGATAAATGCAGGTTGTGCAGAGAGGGGAATAATGTGAGGGTTGTTGAGTAAAATATACTGAAGTGAATTAGTATGCAAATGGTCTTGTCCTGTGGGACAGCCTACTAAGGGCTGTCTTGCTCTGCATTAATGAATAAATTTGCTTTGAGTATTAATCAGGCTCCCAGCCCTCATTACATTAAACAATATAGCTCTGAGTTTTCTGTCCCGAGGTGTGCTTTGGCAGCACAATGCAACATCTCCTTGCTTTTCCCCTTCTACACTTTTCTTTAAGATTGTGCTCTGTCTTCCTTTTTTGTCTTGGAGGTGAGAATTGTAGCGTGATGGTGAGTGGGAGCCTTCCTCCCTCCCTCTTTCAGGCTGTATAATTAGAGGCTTCATGTTTAAAAGATCAGCATGTGCTGACGGGGCTCTTTCTCCTTTCTGTTACTCTCACTCTCCTCCTATCCTCATCTCCAGGGCTGCGGAAGCACGATGTTTGCTTTCTGATCACGGTACGGCCCACCCTGGCCTATGGCACGCGCTTTGACCGGCGCCAGCCTTTCGTGGAACAGACAGGCCTCGTGTACGTGAGGGGCTGCGAGGTGCAAGGCATGCTGGATGATAAAGGCCGAGTTATTGAGGAAGGTAGGCCTGTGTGTGTGTGTGTGTGTTTGTATGTGTGTGTACACTGTGTGTTTTCACAAGAAAAACATGGTGTGGTTTTAACGTAACTTTATTCTTTCATGAGTTATTTTCAAGTTTCTGACCACTTATAAAATGTGTTCAAAGTGCTGCCCATTGTGTTGGATTGTCAATACAACCCTCTTCTCCCACTCTTCACACAATGATAGCAACACTGCAGAAGAAATGCTAGCACAGGCTTCCAGTATCCGTAGTTTCAGGTGCTGCACATCTTGTATCTTCACAGCATAGACAATTGCCTTCAGATGACCCCAAAGATAAAAGTCTAAGGGGGTCAGATCGGGAGACCTTGGGGGGCATTCAACTGGCCCACGACGACCAATCCACTTTGGAAGCTGGCACGTTCCCTGAGTTTTTCCAGCAAGATGGTGCACCACCACATTATGGGTGTCAGGTCCAAGGATTCCTAGATGAATAGTTTCCTGGAAAGTGGATTGGACTTAGTTATCTTTGGGGTCATCTGAAGGCAATTGTCTATGCTGTGAAGATACGAGATGTGCAGTACATTTGGAATATACCCAGTGATGGAGTGGTCACTGATGAAAATATGACACCTGCTGCTGCACTGATTTCAAGAGTGTATTGTGCACAAGAGCAGTTAGTTTTTGTGCCTGCATCAGTTTGTGAATCGTTTTTTTTTTTTTTTTTGCTTTAGACACGAAGCCAAGTAGCCTATCCAGTACCCATCATCCTCCCAGACCATTTTATTGCTCTGTTGTCAGGCTCACCTGTGCTCATCTTGTTTTAAGTGTTTAGTCCTGTCGTCTGAGCATGTGTCTGTACCCATAACCGCTCTGTCTCCTCTCCCACTCATCTTATTAAAAATGCAAGCTCTGTTGTCTTAAGAAGGGGCTGCTGAAACAACCAGACACTGATTAATGTTTCAGATGCCTACAGGGGTCGGGCATGCTTCAGCAAAACTCCTCCTATTGCATGCAGCAGAAGAAAATAGACACTCCTGCTAATGGTGGCTGATTCAGAGCTGTGTAGTGTCCCTTGAAGAGGCATTTAAAGGAAGAGATTTCTAAGAGATTTGTTACAACCACAGAATTTATAAATGGCTTAACTAGCAGCACATCAGAAAAAAGCACTTTTTCCCTCAGTCACAAAATTCATAGGTTTACATAATTGCCTACCTGTAACCTAGACTAGTTACAGCCATAGCAACACTTGAAAAAGCAAAAATAGGTGTTCAGTTTCCCAGAACAGAAGCACTTTTGCCAACATAATGAGTGGTTGAGAGAACCAAGGAGGCTCAGAAGGATAAACAGTGGAGGGAGAGGCAGAGCAACTTACACACAGGAGGGACGATCTGAATGAAACCAACTGGGCTGTTGAAGCTTGAGCAAAATTTTTCACCTCTGATTCCAACTCCTCACCAAATCTGTCTTGACGTGCCTGGGCAAGCCCACAAATGTTACACGTAACGGGTTTCTCACCACTGTGGGAATCAGACCTAATCCTGTTCCATGGCTGTCAGGCATCAGTAGAATATGTTGCATGCATATAGCTGTGCTGAGGTGGGCAGTAGTAATCCATCCCCAGGATTAAAGTGCTGAGCCGTTTGGGGCTCAGGAGACAGAATACCAAAATGGAAATATCTAATAAGGTTGCCCTCTAGGATCACAGCTTTTATAGCAAGAGTAAAGTAACTTCTCTGATCTCAGTGCCTGTATACCTCCCCACTTTAGTTAGGCCATACTTTTGACCTGTATTAAAATTATAGTAGTTGCATAACGTGCTGTGAGTATTTACACACATAACTTGCTCATAGAGCAAACTCCATTTTTATTCATGTATGCCTCAAGAATGTTGTCTGTGCTTGGCCCAAGGTCCTGATCCAAAGCCTAAGCTAAAAGGTGACGCAAGAACGTTTAGAGTATGGCTGGACCCTAATCAATATCAGCAGGACATGACCACCACCGTCCAGAATGGTGCTGAGGACCCCTACGAGACCTTTAACATTATCATGAGACGGAAGCCCAAGGAAAATAATTTCAAGGTCAGTCAAAACGTCTGACTTGTTGTTTGTTTATGAAGTTTTGTCAGCATGAGGAGCCAATAAATATTTCTGTTGTCACTATATTCATCTCATTTACAAAGACATACACTGAGAATTAAGCCAAAGGCATGTACGTTGATCGATATGGTAAGTAAATAAATTTTCTCTCCTGTTGATGTAGCTCAAACTTTTAGCAGAAAGCCGTTAAAGGATCTGACGTTCATTGAAACGAAATGCATGGCTCATTAGGTTATCACAACAATAGCAGTGCTGTTAGCCTTGCAGTTCTATTGAGTGCAGATGTATCTAAAGTGTGCTAACATTTTTTTACTAACACTTATTGAAATAGTTTTGTGCACTGTCTGTCCCATCCAGGCTGTGCTGGAGACTATTCGTAATTTGATGAACACCGAGTGTGTTGTCCCTGATTGGCTGCATGACATCATTCTGGGATACGGTGATCCGGGGAGTGCCCATTACTCCAAGATGCCCAATCAGATCTCATCTCTGGACTTCAACGATACATTCCTGTCCATTGATCACTTGAAATCCTGTTTCCCGGGTTACACAGTAAAGATCATTGAGGAAGATCCAGCTCGACAAGTCCCTCCATTCAGGTCAGGGCCATGCTTTAGTCTGACTCCTACTTAGGTATTCAAAATTGTTAGCCTGAATCCCTGTTTAAATATTTAAAATAGCTAAACCGTGTTCTGTTAAAATTTAAATTGATTTAATCTGACATTGCTTTAAATGTGTGCATTTTCTCTGTACAGAATTAAATTCCCCGTACAGAATACAAAGGGCAAGAAGCGGAAAGCAGATGAGGAAGAGGAGCAGAAGGAGAAGGATCTCACACTGCTTGTTGAGCCCCATGTGATTCAGAACAGAGGACCTTATCCGTATAACCAGCCTAAACGGTGAGGAGAAATTATGACCCTTTGGTATAAACATAGCATGGAGTCGAGGCCACAACCACCAGTCAGGTTTCATCTCTTACCAGAGTGCCTGTAGCTACCTAGTAAGAAACACACCTGCCTTTTGTTGATCCCCAACGTAAACAGCTGTGTTTTGGCCTCCAACGCTTCTTCTAGTTTGGGATTTTTGCAGCATTTGGAGCAACTCTGAGACTTTAGAAACCAGGTGTTCATTTACAAAATGCCATTTATGGCATTTGGCAGACGGTTTTATCCAGAGTGACTTACAGTTTGATTATTTTACAGAGGTAGGCCAAGGTGGTGTTACGAGTCTTGCCCAATGACTCTTATTGGTATAGTGTAGGGTGCTTACTCTTGTGGGGGATTGAACCCCAGTCTACAGTGTGTTAACCACTACACTATACCAACCTACACTATACCAAGTTTGTTCTAGCTAAAAAAACAAATGTGTATTAGTTAAAGATTTGCCTCATTAGGTGCAAGGCCGTTTCACGAACTTGCCTCAGTCACTTATACTGCTTTGATCAGCACCAGTTACAAACAGAATGTCAAGAGCTTTTTGTTATTGCAGTCGGATCATCAAACAAATTTAAATAGTGCTCTTCTTGATGTAATATTGATATTACTGTGCTCCTCCCAGCTGTTCTTTGATATTGAAATTAATTAATGCAAGAAAGCATTAGTTTGACTCTTTCAAAGCACCTTCTGATCCTGTTATTGTTGTATATTTGAATAGGAACACCATCCAGTTTACCCCAACTCAGATCGAGGCTATTCGTGCAGGCATGCAGCCTGGTCTCACCATGGTAAGAGCACTATTTTATCTTTCATTTCTCAGTTATCAGTAACTTTCAGAGTTATGATGTATGAGCTGTATATTTACTTTCACTTAAGAGTGATATTTATCGCAAGTTCATTGTGCTCATGCAGGTCATGCAGCATATGCAAAAATGGCCTGTACACAGTAAACAGACCAATAGGCTTTATGAAATTTGGTACAATTTCCCAGGGTATTTGAGAGCAGCACATCTGTTACCTCTTCAGTTTGTGGTGCTGTCTGTCCAGGTTGATTTGATTACAGGATATTCAGGATATTTTTCGCAGGCATTGCTATCATTCATGTAAATATGGCTGAAATGGGGGTGAAATATGGCTGTGGGAGGCTTTGAGTAAAGTAGCTGAGGTGTCCTTGCCACCCTTACACTGTCTGCATAGCTGCTGATTGAGAGAGATCCTCACACTGCTGATTGGTTGCTGGCAGGGGCTGTTGGCTATTATTTATTGTGTGGCTGTCTCGGAAAGAATATGGCAGGATGGATATCAATAGAGTCGTAAAACAAGTGAGCGTACGTGCCTGTCATTCTCCATCTCGGTTGATTGCTGGTATGTGTGGACTTGGTTCACAGCCAAGTCATGGGTTCCCCCTTCAATATTAGTCTTTCCTGTTTTAACTGATCTTGAAGGCAAGATTTTATTTTATTTTTTTCTGATACATAGGCCACTGATAAAATGCTTTGTGAGATTAATGGGAATCCTTACAAGCTCACTGTTGCATCATTGTTGTTTATGAAAGATACAGTTAGTACAATAAAAGATGTAGCAGACTTATTTGTAATGAGAGCTGGCTAATGCTATGGTTATTTCTTTCCCAATTCATGTTTGGCAAATACATTATTAGTGACTATCCTATATATACTATCCACTATCAGGACATTATAAAATAATTTAATTTAAATAGCATCTTATAAAATTGACAAAATTCCTGCAGTCTTAGAGTACTATGCCTACTATAACCATAGATGGAACCGAACACCACATGAGCGGCTTTGTATGCCAAGCAGCTGTAAAAATGCTCATGGCAGAATCTGTATTGACAGTTTTTGGTGTTAAGAACATGCCAACAGAGCTACTTATCTGCACGGCTGAGCTGCTTCTTTCAGTAATCACTTGTCTCCCGCTGCGTGGTCACTTACAGTCTAAGGTAATGTTATTGAGAGAGTAGAAAGAACTGCCAGACTCTCGGTTGTGATGATAGCCATTAACCTTGATTTAGCTTTTAGCATAGCAGGCCGCTAGCTGGGCCTTTGTATCCACTAGCCCCAACAGTAGTGCTTCTAGTTGTTCTAGTTCTACTTGTGGCCCGTCGCTTCAACCAAGCCAGAAAAAATACTGAAAGTTTCATATACTGACAAACAACATTCAGCGTTCACAGCATTTTAACTGTTTTACACAATAAAGATTTTTTTTACATTTGCTTAAGTTGTGAAACATGGTTCTTATTGCAAATTATATAATAGTAAATGCTAAATATATACTGTAAATAGACAAAAAAAAGTTTCTTAAGCATTTAAGAAATATTATCCAATGAGAAAATGCCATCTAGCTAAGCTGAATGTGTTATTTGTAATGCAGAACACCAAAATAAAATGCTTTAAAAATATAATTGTATAAATATGAGGACTTCTAGATGAGTCACGTTAAATAGAATTCTTGTTTGTGAAGGATCAGTTATTGGATATTCAGAAAGGAACATCAGACCATTGTTATACCTATGCCATTTGTTTAGATGATTGCTGTACCAGCAAAGATTTCGGTCTGATATGCATCCACAGTGAAGTGTTATCAGTGGAAACACTTGTGTGTCAAATGAATATTATAGAGTACTTTAAAGTATACACATACGATAAAAATCTGCATTTGAGGTTGGCATTCATTCATAAACGATTTTCGACTAATCATTGTAGTCCTAGTCACGTTTTCCTGATCTAGCGTGACACCTACTTACTTACTTACACCTACTTTTTATGGCATTTTAAGTTTCGAGCCTCTCTGTATTCGTTTTCACAAAAGCTCCATTTATCCAAATTTTCTAGCGTTTTGCCTTTGAGTCTGTTTCAGGCTGTGTGACCTCACATGCCAAACATTGAAGCTCTTCGAGAGGCTGTTCCTGAAACAGAGAGAAAGAATAAGAGAAGAGAACAAGCACGGCTCTGAGCAAACAATCTGACAGGTTGAGCTCTAGCTTGTCTGAAGCACTGTGTCCTGTCGAGATGGGTCTTTCTGTATTAGTTATCTAACCGTTCTTCTTTATTTCTTCTGTTTCGACCCTTTCTCTAGGTCGTGGGCCCTCCAGGTACAGGCAAAACGGATGTAGCTGTGCAGATCATCTCCAACCTGTACCACAACTTCCCAGAGCAGAGGACTCTCATTGTGACGCATTCCAATCAGGTAGAGCCTGCCGCTGCCTGAGGGAGCTTAGCATCTTGTTACAGCTCCACACTCTTGCACCCCCTCTAAACTGTCTTAGCCATAATCACCACGTGATTGGATTTGAAATGGCATTCGGAGAAATGTGATCATTTCATGCCCTGAAATGTTCGGTTAAGCCTGTGTTGCTGGGGGAATTCTTAAATCTTGGCCACAATGGCCATCAATCAGACTGAAAATATTGCAGCACACTCAGACACACAAAATTAACTTCCTTCTATAGCACTGAAGTGTATCTTCTTTTTGTATATCAAATCACAGATTACAGTTTATCCTGAGGCAGAGGGTTCATGTTTATATCTACATGCATTGTGAACAACCCTCAAATAGTTAGCATGTCTAAACTCAACTTATGTATGTATGCTCTCAGGGAGAAAAAAAATGTGGTGTGGTACCATAAAGAGTATGTCTTCAGTACATTTAGTTCAGAAACGTAATCATACTATATATTTCGTTGTAAATATATTTCTTGAAGTTGCATTGAGTCCATAAATTTTTTTCTTGTCTCCAGATTTTCATTTCTATTTTAAAATGCTAGTTTAGGAAAAGATACATATGTTATCAAACCTGTAGCGGAGAGGCTACTATGTATTCTAATTTATCTTGATACTGAATATGAACAGAGCTAATAAATCTAATTTCTAATGCCTGTCATAGAAACCATACAATAGATCCTTCTTTCTGCTTCTGTTCAAACTGTTTGAACTAAATGGACCGATCATTGTTTTTGGGGTTGATGCGGATCAGTTTTCAGAGCTGATACCAATTAGGGCTGGACTGTTACGGCCTATTCACACAAGTACGATTTTTTGGATGAAAAGACGGATGTGATTTTAGCGGAGTGGGACCTACACACACAGTCTGAGATGTTTTTCTGTCCAGACACTCTGAAAACTTTTTTGCTTTTAAACACTGCAACAAAGTTGTGCAAACACTGTGTACATTACATATTACTAAAAAAGATAACACCGTGACTTCCACCGCCTCTAACAAGAACTAGCTGAAGCTGCATGACAAGCGATTCTGCAGGTATTTCCGGAGGTTAGTGAGGGAATTTGAGGCTGTACTTCTGCTTTTTGCTCATCTCATAAAAAAAGGATCGAATGATCTATGGTTAAATACAGTTGCAAAGAGTTTCAGCTCTTGTCCACCACAGATTGTCTCATTAATCTCAGAATTTTGTTCATTTACGCAGTGTCACAGTGTCAGTTTTGGACTCTGTGTGGAACACAGCGTTAATATATCGTCGCTGTCCAAAGCAAAAAGAGTATCTCCAAAATGGTAACTTTACAGGAGAGGGCAAAAATGTTCTTTACTTTTCAATGTACAACTCCAATTCCAATGAAGTTGGGACGTTGTGTAAAACATAAATAAAAACAGAATACGATGATTTGCAAATCCTTTTCAACCTATATTCAATTGAATACACTACAAAGACAAGATATTTAATGTTCAAACGGATAAACTTTTGATAAAAATGATAAACTCATTTTGAATTTGATGCCTGCAACACGTTCCAATGAAGTTGGGACACTGGCAACAAAAGACTGGAAAAGTTGAGGAATGTTAAAAAAAAAACACCTGTTTGGAACATTCCACAGGTGAGTTAAGTAGAAACAGGTGAGTGTCATGATTGGGTATAAAGTGAGCATCCCTGAAAGGGAGCATCCACTTTGTGAACAACTGTGTGAGCAAATAGTCGAACAGTTTAAGAACAATGTTTCTCAATGTGCAATTGCAAAGAATTTAGGGATTTCATCATCTACAGTCCATATTATCATCAAAAGATTCAGAGAATCTGGAGAAATCTCTGCAAGTAAGCAGCAAGGCAGAAAACCAACGTTGAATGCCCGTGACCTTCGATCCCTCAGGCGGCACTGCATTAAAAACCGACACCATTCTGTAACGGATATTACCACATGGGCTCAGGAACACTTCAGAAAACCACTGTCAGTGAACACAGTTCGTCGCTCCATCTATAAGTGCAAGTTAAAACTCTGCCATGCAAAGCGAAAGTCACATATCAACAACACCCAGAAACGCTGCCGGCTTCTCTGGGCCCGAGCTCATCTGAGATGGACTGACGCAAAGTGGAAACGTGTCCTGTGGTCTGACGAGTCCACATTTCAAATTGTTTCTGGAAATCATGCACGTTGTGTCCTCCGGGCCAAAGAGGAAAAAGACTGTTGATTGTTAGCGCAAAGTTCAAAGACCAGCATCTCTGATGGTGTGGGGGTGTGTTGATGCCCATGGCATGGGTAACTCGCACATCTGTGAAGGCATCATTAATGCTGATAGGTACATACAGGTTTTGGAGCAACATATGCTGCCATCCAAGCAACGTCTTTTTCCCTGCTTATTTCAGCAAGGCAATGCCAAGCCACATTCTGCATGCGTTACAACAGCATGGATTTGTAGTAAAAGAGTGCGGGTACTAGACTGGCCTGCCTGCAGTCCAGACTTGTCTCCCATTGAAAATGTGTGGCACATTATGAAGCGCAAAATATGACAACGGAGACCCCGGACTGTTGAGCAACTGAAGTTGTACATCAAGCAAGAATGGGAAAGAATTCTACCTACAAAGCTTCAACAATTAGTGTCCTCAGTTCCCAAACGCTTATTGAGTGTTTTTAAAAGGAACGGTGAGGTAACACAGTGGTAAACATGCCCCTGTCCCAACTTCTTTGGAACGTGTTTGTGTTGCAGATTAAAAAAACAACAAAAATGGAGATGCATGTTTTTCTTTGGACAGCGATGATATGTATATTCATTTTCAAAACTTGAATTGCGTGTTTTTGTCATATGTAAAAATCAGAAACTGAATAGTCCTATAGTCAAAATGTAAAAGGTCTGTGTTTCCATCTAGCCTTTGAATGAGGAACTGCAACAGTAATACTTAGCATTTGAAATATGGCTCAAATGTTTTACATCACTGATCAGCTCTTACGATTGGCTAAGTTAGAGAAACTGGCTGATCACATGCTTGGGCTGAAAATCGGCTGATACCAATAAGTAGCCAAATGATTCTGCCATAGAGCGCCACAGGAAGTCATTCTTACCTGTGGCCATCAAACTCTATAACTCTATAATTCCTCCCTCATTGTGTGATTCACAAAACTCAATACCAAACTGTTCATATGTGCAATAATAATTGTGTGTGCAATAACTCAGAGGGACACTAACGTAATTTAAATAATTTAAATAATTGAACTGCTTTATACCAGGTTTATAAGAAAATATGTTTCATATTTACTATTACATTCACCGCCACTTTACTATATTCATAAGTACTTAAATCTCATGTACATACTGCAAATTTCTCTATATTGTCTTAAATTATTATTAAAGTGTTTTACATAAATGGCTGCAACTGTAACAACTGCTTTTTCCCCCTGGGATCAATAAAGGAATCTGAATCTGAATGCATCGGCGCTGCCTGGAACAGGACAAGAATAAATTGTGCTTTTTAAAATTTTTATTGCAAAGTCATTTGTAAAGTCTTAGATTTTGAATCTTTGTTGTAAGCCTATTTAGGCTTTGTTTTGTCTGTCAAAATTTTCAGCCGTTTTTCGCTGTAATTTTGATGCATTTCTGACTGTTTATATGTACATCTTGCCCAGGCGTTGAACCAACTGTTTGAGAAGATTATGGCCCTTGACATTGATGAGCGGCACTTACTGAGACTGGGGCATGGAGAGGAGGAGCTAGAGACCGAGAAGGATTTCAGCAGGTGAGCGTAAGAGTGTATGAATGGTCAAAGCTGCCAAACCTAAGGGGTCAGTCATTGCCTTCTTCTTGATCCCATATGATTGTTGTTTTCTGTTTGGTCCTCTAGGCTAAGACAAGCCAGCACTGCTTCTAGCTGGAGATTGTTTTCATATGAATTTCAAAAAAGTTTGACTCAAATTGTCCATCATGTGGGTGAATGTCCTTCGGACTGATCCTAGCATTATTTGTGCAGGACGGCATTTGTACCCTTGTTCAGCCACATCAGGCTTTTAATTGAAAGCAGTGGGTTCTGATGGTGCAGGATCAGCAGTGATGAATGTGTTTGACTGCATCTGCTCTAGAGGGGCATGATTGCATTATGCAGATATCAGGAGGCCCAGGCAGGCGCCATGGACAAGAGCTAACAATATTTAAATTCCACTGGGTTTCCAGCCCAATGGTAAGAGGGAGGAGAAGGCAGAGAATTTAATTAATGCCGTAGAAGATGAAAAATGAAAAACCCTCTGTAAGCAGTGAAGGAAGTTTATGGCGCCATCAAAACATTCATCCCTTGTCCATAAATGTTTTTTTTAAATCTGTTATTAAATATCTGAAACAACTATAAAAAAACAATTTTTTTTTTAAGTGCTATTAATTGCAGGAGGCCCAGATTGTTTTTAGAGTTTAGCAGGGAACCAAAGTGCTTGGTGCACTCTGTTAATATCCACACCTTTAGTATTTTTTTCATCTTCTTGGGTGGGGTGGCTTGTCCTGATGCCATCTATTAATAATCTGTTTGTGTTCAGAGGTGCGGATGGGTTTATCAAGGTTTTTAAATCTGTTTTTCTTATTTGTGCTGAAACGTCAGGTTACCTATATTACATGTAGGTAAAATATGTTTAAAAATCAATTTGTTGCATTAAATATTTATTGTTGTTTTTTTTAACTATTGTGTGAATGTAGTCAAACAGTTTCAGGCTACTTTTTTCTATGTTGCACAATTGGAGTTTTTCCTTCCGTAATTTGTGTTCCCGATTTTTGATGTGAGCACATGCCTGATGCTTGTCATGCCCTGAGCTGTATTGAGGGTGCTGAATGATTAATAAAGCAGCCAGTGCATCCACAGGCTGTGAGATCACACATTTGGCTTCACTTTTGTCATGCTGCCGAGCACTGACATTCCCTTCCGGTGCTGTGTAGCTTCTGATTAACCCTCCCGTCAGGCTCTCTTTGGGGGCTCTTATGAGCTGAAGGCCTGGTATGAGAGCACAGGAAAACACAAACACATGAGCTCAGCTGTGTTCTGCCTTCCTGACAAACTCCATATTATGAAACTAGGAGTTTTAGACATTTTTGACCCTAGTTAGTGCTGCAGGATTGGTTTTGCAAAGATTTGCACCACCCTTTAAAAACTTGACATCGTTAATTGAAGTAAAGAACAAGAAACAAGGGACTGTCATCATTAACGCGTTAATAATGCATTACAGTGGAGAACTGCTACTGTGGCTGACCTTTTGACCTGTCCATAGTAGTGCCAGCCCAGCTGCTTGTGTGCTGTATGTTGCTATAATAGAGTCTATGGTCATAGCCTCTCATTTAAATATGCTTCTTAAATGGCTTTTAAAGCAACACCTGGACCCGTTAGAATCGTTGTTCTGCAGGGCACTGCAGATTGAATAGGCTGTCATTCTTCTGTGCCAGCATGCCTTTCCATCCCTAACTGCATGACATGTTTGTACCTCAGGTATGGGAGAGTGAACTACGTGCTGGCCCGAAGGTTGGAGCTGCTTAGAGAGGTGGCTCGCCTGCAGGAGAGCCTTGATGTCCCAGGAGATGTGTCCTACACCTGTGAAACTGCTGGCCATTTCTATCTCTACCAGGTGCTGCTGCAGCAACTGATTAACTTTTTTTTAGTTCTCCTCACCAAGCCCAATTTCCAAATGTGTTATACATCCAGTGATGTGTGTCATTAAGAAATGGCAGTTAAGGGGAATTGCCTTGTGGATGTCCAGACCTAGTAAGATCTAGAAAATCAAGAAAATTCTCAGATAGAACTGCTTGTATCTTGCCTGATCAGCAAAGCAAAATTTGCATATGACAGCCTGTGGTAACATTTAGCTGACCAGTGCGTGGTTTTGCGCCATTGTGCGGTGCAGCATTGATTGCATGATCTCCATGGAAAAATAATCAGAAAGAAAACATTACCTGCAGCATAATCACAAAAGTGAACATCTGTAAATTTCTCTCTCTAACAGGTACTGCTGCGCCTTCTTTTTAGATCTGTGCTCCTCACCAAGTCCGAATCCCTCCTGTTTACTTGCCCTGTGCAATTACTGTACACACACAATTGAGTGAAAAGATCAGACAGAAGCTTTTTTTTCCAGATTTCATCAACAACACTGCCTAAAATAGAGCGACTCCTTGCAGGGCTTAAACAAAGTCGGCAAGCTGTCACACTGAGAGGCAGGAGAGAAGCATAGCCCGGCATGGGTGAATACACAAGAAGAATGAGAGGATTTTGAGGGGAGTCTTGTCTGTGCAAGGAGTCTTAAAGATGAGCAGTGAACAGGGGAGCAAAGCTGAGGGGATGAGAATAGCAGGCACACTCTGTCAGACACAGGCACTGTCATTCTTTATGGAGCCCGGTGGCTCTGCCAGCTCAGGTTTCAGACACCTAAGTCAGTGCACTCATGTTCTTTAGACAGGGATTTTATTTATTTATTTATTTATTTATTTAATGTCCTCTTCTCCTCAATTTTCATAGATCTGTTGTCTCTCCTCACTGCCTTCTCAGGGCTTTATCATTCAGGCTCTATATACTACACTGCTTTGGGGTGAGGAGCTCTAAGCAGTGATACAGCTAGCAGTAATACATGGACAGTAGTCATTAAGATGTGTATCACCCTGTGATGAGGGTCTTTGCTGATATTTGGTGGTTTAGTAGTTATTAAGTAGTGCAGATGGAAGCCTCAAGCAGTGAAGCAGCTCTTCATCTCTCTCTGTCTCTTTTTTTTTTTTTTTTATGCAGGTCATGTCTCGCTGGGAGGAGTACATGAGCAAGGTCAAGCCCAAACCAGGCCGAGAGGTGAACCCACAGGAAGTGGCTTCGCACTTCCCTTTCCATAAGTACTTTTCTAATGCTCCCCAGCCTGTGTTTAAGGGCCAGACCTATGAGGAGGACATGGACATAGCAGAGGGCTGCTACCGCCACGTCCGCAAGATCTTCACCCAGCTGGAAGTAAGTGTTTGTGCCCTTAGGGTTAGACCCTGAGCAGCTCATGCTCTTCATATGTCACAATACAAGAATTTTAGTAATTGATGCCAGTATCAGTGAAATTAGACAGTTCTCAAATACCTTATTTGACACCACAACAAACAAAGATTCCTTTAAATAGGTAACAATTTAACATGCCAGTTTGCCCCATTGATCTATTGCGATTTACTCCTAATAGAAAGTTCTGGAAATGTCCAATGTTTTCCATGTTTTCATTTGGCAAACTTAAAAAAGGCTAGTAAAATCAGCCCAAACGTTTTGGGCTGTAAAAGAAAGTTTGGCTGTAAAGAAAGAAATTGGCCTTAAAAATTCATAATTCATCCCTTGATACGGCAACTTGATACCGTGAAAGGAAAATCGAGAATTCAATAGTCTGCTCAATGACTGAAAGAAGAGGTCTAATTCGTGAACACACACATATATACACTTTTCCTGACCATGGAAATTTTGGCATTGACTTGGTACCTGTTCTTATGACATCTCTAGTTTGCTCATGGATACCTGAATACACATATGAGAGCTCATAGCCTGTTGATAAAATGCACTCTTTAGAGTAATTAGTATGCCATTCATGTGAATCATATATTTTTTTTTTTTTTTTTTTTTTTATTATTATATATAATTCCACAGCAGTTGCCCTGCAGACACCAAATATTCAGCTTATCACTGTGAACTAAGGAATGACTGGTTGGATAATATTTGTCTCTGAAGCAGTTGTTGGTCAGCTTCCTTTATATTTGTCTGCATTCTTATTAACACATAAGTATTGGTACAATTCACGTTCTAATATCATTTAATCTAATTTATGTACAGTTGGATATTCCGTTAGTGCAGTCTGAATATGACAAGGTTGCAGTGCTCCGTCTGCATGGAATGATCTGCAGAAACATTTGAAATTCTAGCAATTTATCTCCTTGACCAATTTTAAGATAATTGTTAAGGAATTATATCTGTTTTTTTATTTTTAATTTAATTTTGTTAGTCATGGTGGTTTGGTGATGTGTTTATTTGTTGATGTTGGTTTGTGTGTGTGCGCTTCCATCTTGGTCAGGGCACACTCGTAAAATTTAAAGTAAGATTTTTAATCTCAGTGTGATTGCCCTGGTTAAATTTAAGTTAAAATTAATATTAATAAAATAAAAAAATTGTAGCCTCAGAGTACATCAGAATTCAGTAGAATTTTTCATGTTAAAATAGGTCAAATTTTCTACTAGGAAGGATACCACTGGGCTCTACTACCGGAGATTGGATTTTGAACTTTTGGTTTTTGAACACCTTTTTCACTTCTCATGAGTTTTCATATCTGTGAATAGAAATACGCCACAATTATATCAACTGTCTTTTTTTCCACACACTCATTTCTTAAAAGTAATTTTTTTGAGTAATACTAGGGGTGTGGGAAAAACTAGATTTTTAGATGCATCGCGATGCGGACGTGAACGATTCTGAATTGATTCATAAATGGCAAAAATTGAATTTCCAAATAATTATTTAATTTATAATGTAATGTTGACGGAACGTAAAAGGTGGAACTTGGAAGTGGGTAAGTGCAGCACCCAGACTCTGGGTCTGTCTCTGGCGGCACATAACGAAAACACACATGGATGAGCGAGAAATCAGACCGGCTCCCTCTGCATTCAAAGCCAGGTTAGGAGTCACAACCCAAATGTTTAGAAGAGACATTTTGTCCTTTCAACAAGGCAAACCAACTTAGGAGCCACAATATTTAATGTCCAGTATGTCTCAGTGTGTGCTGATTTCCTAGTATAGGCTAAAAATATAAACGAGAACACGGACTTACTTTGCTCAGCTTTAAGCTTTTCTCTCAGAAGTAGAGCAGCTTCTTCCAAGAAGTCTCTCATCGTTCGGCTGTTTTTATGAAGCTGAAGTCACTTCTTACTCTCCAGCTTCTTTGAATTTTCCTGTTACACCTTAAATTCTGCCTGCAACACTGAATGTAGCTGTCAGAGACGGTCTCTCATTGCAGATTTAATGTATCAGAAAACCAACTGCGCTGTTTATATATGCGAATAAGTCCATTTGTCTGCAAATGTTTGTGTTAATCTGTCTTTTTGTAGTCACTGGTGAGGCAAGACTTTGTTGCTATGTGACCTTCAGTCCGATAGTCAGTCATTGAGAACCAGTGCTTTCACGCTATGTTGCACACTTTGGAGCCAAGATTCATCATCCAGTCTCGAAAATATTTTACTGACACAGCGACCCTCCCAACTCTCTACAAAGAGACCAAAACCAAAGTTATAAAATTACTAAAGTAAACAGGTAGGATGGTTGTAACGTGTCATGTCAGCAGCGTCTCAATGAATGAAAGCATTTTAGTTCACGTGCCACATTACTTCCATTTGATTTATTAATAAAATATATTTTAGATATTTAAAGCAAAGTATTTGTAATGATCTATAATACATTTACTTTATCAAGCATTACAGATACTTTGCTTTAAAACTGCCAAGTCCTCAGACATTAGAAAAATAGAAATCCTGTATAGAAGAAAGATGCATCAAGATGCATCGATAATCGTTTTATAATTGCATCACAGCCCTCTGAATCATAATCAAATCATGAGGTGCCTAAAGATTCCCACCCCTAAGTAATATTATAAAATAATTTGCAATAACAAGAAAAAAGTATTGAACAAGTGATTAAAAATAATGTTGAAATACACATAAATATATAACATTTACATTTTCAGCATTTACCAGATGCTCTTATCCAGAGCGACTTACAAAAGTAAGTTTGCCACTTTCTCTTGCTAAAGGCTGTGATAGTTCATGCTGGCTGTGTTTCAAATGTCCACTTGTGTAGATATCAGCAAAGCAGGGGGTTTTCTCTTCATATTTTTCTGATCATACCCCCATCACTTTCATTTTTTTATCCATCTCTCCCTGACACCAGCATGTCTGTCATTCTGCCTTTAGCATGATGATGAGTGGCATGTCATTCTCCTCTCTGCTATCCTTGGTAGTGCCAGTGTGCCTCCCACCTAGCTCGCTCTCCAAATTCCTCTCTCACTCCCCAGTGCCCAAGGCCATCTCTGTTTTTATACAGAGATAACAATGTCATTATCAATTTATGGAATGACTGGCTTCAGAAAGCAATAACAGAGTTATTGGTTTAGACTCTGTGCACGCATGTTTTGGCTTGATTTCCTGATGATTTGGTCTTCATATCAGAGTATTGCACTGGTCTGTCACACTTCTCCATTCAAGATATAACAGCAGTCTTATCTTTTCCTCAAGATATGCTTTTCCATCAAGGCAAAATGAAAGCAAGTTCATGCTGCCAGTTACGTTTTTCTCCCTTTGATAAGGCAGCGGCTGACAATAAGACGCTGCTGTAATAGACGCAAGACTCTTGTATTTCAAAGACATGCTGCAGCGGCACTGTTTCAATGTTTTGTCTCTTGTTTTTTTTTTTTTTTTCCCCTGTGTTCTAACCCTAGGCACAAGAAGCAGCTTAGCTGCTGTTCACCCTAGAGGGATGAGGCAGGGTTAAAAATATCCTCATCAATATTGCATGTTCTGATTGGTTTAATATTAATGTTAAAATAGTAACGTATAAAATATTTATAACCCGGTGGCCTGAGAGCTGCCTCGGCCCTAACCGGCAACATAGCATCTGGATATAGCCCACTGGTTAGCCCCTCACTTGCAACCCTTTTTACATGACACAATTTGCTCCAGGCTTTGACCAGCAGAGCTCTGATACTGGTGGCAACAACTCCTCTTACCCATGTTTAAGGTACTTTCTGTATCAGCCACTGTAAGAAAATCTGCTCTGTGCTTCAACCCAAGCTACTTCTTTTAAACTAGCAACAACATAGACCCCTAAATTGAGATTTAAGCTTTAGAGAACCCATATTATAGAAACCAGGAAAATTTTCCTTGCCTTTTTAAGGTAAGAGTTTGATATTAACATTGATAAAGTTTCAAAACATACTGTTCACTACCCAGTCCATACAGTCCAAATATAGAGACAGAGATGCAAATCAGTCTGAATTCACTGTTTCTGTAATGTTCAAAAAACAACCAATACATTTACATGTCCATCCATTCAGCCTACAGCAGTTTAGCTCTGTCCATTCACACTAAGGTTATAAAGAGTATTTCAGCTCAGATTGGTACATGGCAGCTAATCAGAACAGAGGTCATTCACGTATCGGTCTGAAAGGCACAATAGCAAAAAGAGCATGTTTAATTATAAAGAGATTCTAAAGATATTAAGATTGGAAAACGGTCATGTACAGTGTTGCACTGCGACCCAGAAGGATAAGTGGGTTAGAAAGTGTGTGCGTGCGTGTGCGTGTGTTTTAGCACCATACAGATTTACTGTAATTGAGGGGTAAGAAATAAAATGCATCAGTATAATGGCCTCTTGCTGTTTTCTTTCCCACAGGAGTTCAGGGCCTTTGAACTGCTGCGCAGTGGTCTGGACAGATCTAAATACCTGCTAGTTAAGGAGGCCAAGATCATTGCCATGACCTGCACACATGCTGCTCTTAAGAGGCATGACCTTGTGGAACTGGGCTTCAAGGTAATCTTTCAAGCAAGAGTAAAAGACTGATATCAGCTCATGCATGAACAATTGTCCCATCTTATGTTTGTTCTTTGTTCTAGTATGACAACATCCTGATGGAGGAAGCAGCACAGATCCTGGAGATTGAAACCTTTATTCCTCTACTACTTCAGGTACAGTTGTCTTTCATGTTTAGCCTTCAACTGAAAGCCTCTTTCAACCAGTCACATGCTTAAGGTTTGGCAGTGCATTCCCTGTGACCACCAGAAGAATTGTGTAGTAGAATAGAAACTGTTTTGTGCCTGGGGACACTGAGATATTTGAATCATCGTTGCTCAGAAAACATCCTTGCTAACTGACTGTATACTAGCTTGGGAAGCGTACTGCCATCAATCCGCCAGGTTCTTGCAAATGTCAGTTTATTATAGAGATGTGCACTGGTACTAGCACAAACAAAAAAAATACCTCAAACAGATTCATGTTTGATTTACATTTATTATTCTAAAATAATTTTTGTTCATGGTGCTAGAGTATTGGAAGTTTTTTGAATGAACAAACATTAGAGCTAACAAGTACAGTGGTAGATATGATACCTTTTTGGCTTCGACACAAGGTTTTTTCTCCTCAGTGAATGATGAGCCAACATCTTAGTTTGTTGAGGTAACTGAGAGCAGAGAAATATCTGTTCATTGTTTGTGATCCTAACCAACACCAGCTAGTGTTGTTACAACCACTCTACCTTTCCCAGTATGTTCTTAAAATACATCATTAGCAGCATGCTGACATTAAGGCACTTTTTCATTGTCGCAAAATAAATTATAGTTATTTAATCTTGCAAAAAACTGTTGCACTTTACTGTTTTGTTAAAACATAAGAATACTACATTGTTGCTCTGTATATTTACTTCCATCAGTTGTCTGAGTAGCACTCCTACCATGCGACCAAAGTGATGCCTTCATATAGACTACCTTTAGATCATTTTTGGATTGCACTAATACTTTTTCAGTTGATAGCTGGAGTATTGATCAACTGGATGCTACCTGTTGTATCCTTGGTGTTTACTATAAATATGACAGAAGTAGTAGTATTCCCTAGCTAGTGTTCCTAGCTACGGCATTTCACCCATTTTTACATTTTTTCTTTCAGTTCAGTTGTTGAAATTGTAAACAGTGTCATTCTGAGTGGTTTGGTCATTATGAAATAGTAGAGAAACATAACAACAACTGCTTCTTTACTGTGGTGGTTATAGGAACCAGGGGTCACAATGTTTTTAACACAATGTTTACTATCCAAAACTGCTTCTGTTTCACTCAGTACATCACATTTGCTTATTTGGTTATCAACACTGAAAGAGAAATCTCCTAAACTCTGTTGAAGCAAGGTTACTAAATGAATGTAATGCAACAAAGCAGTGAGTAAACACAGATGTGCTTGTGGATGCCTCTGAGAGGGTTTGAAACGTGAGTCAGCCTGTAACAACTTTGCTTTCAGAAAGAGGGGGTTGTGAGTGTGTGGTTGGAGCATACAGCTACTCTCAGAGGGAGACTTGTTTGTTGAGAAGCAGCAGGCTTGGAAGGTGTTAACACCCACTCAGACTGCTCTGTGTTGTTGCTACCATGCTCACCTCTCCTCTTGCTCCTCTTGTCTTAGACAAGCACTACAGAAACAAAGCCTTTGGTTTAATATTGCCCAACAAACATAAAAAATGAAAAGCAGTATAGCCACTGAACTAGCAGGTAGTTTTGTAATAGGACAGTAGGGGTTGATCTGTAGGGTGCCAGTGGGTTGCAGATCTATGACTATACAATATGAACTCCAAAAAAGGCAATAAAATGTAGGTTAAATTCACTATTCATGTACTTTATCACATGACATACCTAGCCACACTGCTGCACAGGTCAGCTGCATGTGTTAGATTTCACTAGAACTGCACGCTCAGTTGCCTGTGAAGTTGCTGATGCAACTAGTAGCATTTTCAATGTAAAAATATTCAAGCATTGAATGTGTAGTAGATTGAACAATAACATGGCTGTTAACCTAACATATTTCAGAAACCATCACTTAAATTGATCAACATGTAGGCATTTCTGAATTAACTGGGTAACTTTATAGTTAGCTGAATGAAAGAATGCCTTCGAAAGATAATTGGTTATGAACTATAATTAAATTCATCTCAAAGCATGATTGCATCTTCCTAAGACAAGATGAGTATTTAGAGATTTAAGGATTTTTACTACTCAGTTTCTTGACGGGTTATGGTGTAGGGTTTGGTTTAGTATCCTTGGATCAAGTTAGTCAAGGAAAATAACTAATGTTGAAAATAAAATTCAGTAATCAGTAATTTGACACAGTGGAATCTAATCATTGTACTACACAATTGTCTTCCTGGCTTTTTATAGAAAAAAAATTGTGTGGATTTTTTTTTTCTTTCAAATTCTGAAGTGTACTAGACTGGTACTTCTTCCTTCGGCTGCTCCCTTTACGGGTCGCCACAGCGGATCATCTGCCTCCATCTTGCCCTATCCGCTGCCTCCTCTACTTTTACACCAACCATCTCCATGTGCACCTTCACTACATCCATAAACCTTCTCTGAGGTCTACCTCTTCTCCTTCTACCCGGCAGCTCCATCTCCAACATTCTTTGACCAATATATCCACTATTCCTCCTCAACACATGTCCAAATCATCTCAACCTGGCCTCTCTGGCTTTATCTCCAAACTGCTCCACCTTCACTGTCCCTCTGATCTGCTCATTTCTAATCTTGTCCATCCTTGTCACTCTCAATGAAAATCTCAGCATCTTCATCTCCGCCACCTCCAGCTCAGCCTCCTGTCTTTTAGACAGAGCCATAGTCTCCAAACCATTCATCATAGCAGGATGCACTGCTGTCTTGTAAACCTTCCCTTTCACTCTTGCTGCTATCCTTCTGTCACACATCAGCCCTGACACCCGTCTCCACCCACTCCATCCTGCCTGCACCCTCTTCGTCACCCCTTTTCTACACTGTCAATTGCTCCGGATGGTTGACCCAAGATATTTGAAGTCATCCACCTTTACGACCTCTACTCCTTCACCTTTCCACCTGCTTCCCTCTCATTCACACACATGTATTCCGTCTTGTCTCTACTGACCTCCATTCCTCTCCTCTCCAGTGCAAACCTCCACCTCTCCAGATTCTCTTCCTCCTGCTCTCTACTCTCACCACAGATTACAATGTCATCTGCAAACATCATGGTCCATGGAGCCTCCTGCCTGACCTCATCTGTCAACCTTTCCATCACCATTGCAAACAAGAAGGGGCTCAAAGCTGATCCCTGATATAACCCTACATTCACCTTGAAACCATTTGTCACTCCAACTGCACACCTCATCTCACTATCCTCATACATGTCCTGCACCACCCTAACATACTTTTCAGCTACACCTGACTTCCTCATACAGTACCACAGTTCCTCTCTTGGCACCCTATCATATGCCTTCTCTAGATCCACAAAGACACAATGTAGCTCCTTCTGACCTTCTCTGTACTTCTCTACCAACACTCTCAACGCAAAAATTGCATCTGTGGTACTCTTTCTGGGCGTGAAACCAAACTGCTGCTCACTGATCTGAACCTCTCGCCCTAGCCTTGCTTCAACACCATGGTGTGGCTCATCAACTTTATACCTCTGTAGTTACTGCAGCTCTGCACATCACCCTTGTTTTTAAAAATGGGGACCAACTGCCTTTCCATTCTTCATCCTTTTTAAAGCTGCCCTCACTTCCACCTTACTAATTCTCTGCACTTCCTGATCCACTATGTCTCCCCCGTTGTCCTCCTCTCTCTCTCTCTCTCGTTTTCCTCATTCATTAGTTCTTCAAAGTACTCCTTCCATCTACTCAACACTCTCTGTTCACTCACTAGTACATTGCCCTCTATATCCTTTATCAGCCTAACCTGCTGTACATCCTTTCCAGCTCTATCTCTCTGTTTAGCCAAACGATACAAGTCCTATACTCCTTCTTTACTGTCCAGCCTCTCATACAGCTCATCATAGGCCTGAGCCTTTGCCTTTGCTATTCACCATTCTTTTCGCTATGCGACTAGCCTCACAGTACTCCTGCCTACTTCCTTCATCTCTCTGGTTATCCCACTTTTTCTTAGCTGCCTTCTTCTTCTGAATACTCTCCTGGACTTCCTCATTTGACCACCAACTTTCCTTGTCTTCTTTCCTCTGACCAGACGAAACACCCAACACATTCTTGCCAGTTTCTCTCACCACCTTAGCTGTAGTTTCCTGCAACCATCCTCCTTCAGCTTCCACCATCTAATCTTTTGCTCTGTCTTCACTCTCTTCCTCTTCTTTGTTTCTAATCTCATTCTACAGACAACCACCCTATGCTGCCTTGCTACACTTTCCCCTGGCACCACTTTACAATCTCCAATCTCCTTTAGGTGGCATCTCCTGCTAAGGATATTATCCACCTGTGTGCACCTCCCTCCACTCTTGTATGTCACCCTGTGTTTTTCCCTCTTCTGAAAATACGTGTTCACTACAGCAATTTCCATTCTCTTTGCAAAATCTACAACCATCTGACCTTCCGCATTTCTGTCTTTCACACCATACATACCCAGCACCTCTTCATCCCCTCTGTTCCCTTCACCAACATGTCCATTGAAGTCTGCACCAATCACCAATCTCTCCTCTCTAGGGACACCATCTACCACTTCATCCATCTTACTCCAAAATTCCTCTTTCTCCTCTAACTGACAACCAACCTGTGGTGCATATGAACTGACCACATTCAAAATTACACCATCAACCTCCAACTTCAGGCTCATGATCCTGTCTGACACTCTCTTTACATCCAGAACACTTTTCACAAGCTGTTCCTTTAGGATTATCCCTATTCCATTTCTCTTCCTCTCTACACCATGATAGAACAGTTTGAATCCACCTCCAATGTTCCTGGCTTTGCTTCCTTTCCATCTTGTCTCCTGGACCCACAGAATATCTACCTTCCTTCTCTCCATCATGTCTGTAAGCTCTCTGCCTTTACCAGTCATTGTCCCTATGTGCAGAGTCCCTACTCTAACCTCCACACTCCTGCCTTTCCTTCTCTCTCGCTGCCTTCTAACCCGCCTTCCTGTTCTCCTCTTTGATGGTCTTTGACCTACAGTAGTCCAATTTCCACCGGCACCCTGCTGGTCAACAGCACCGGAGGCGGTCATTGTTAACCCAGGCCTCGGCCGATCCGGTATGGCAATAATATTTGTGATCCGCATGATAGTTTTGGCACAAGTTTTACGCCAGATGCCCTTCCTGACGCAACCCTCACCATTTATCCGGGCTTGGGACCAGCCCCAGAAGTACACAAATTACACCCCTAATGGCTGGTTTAAGTGTACTAGACTGGTACATGATATTTAAAATGCAACACTGTCATGCTTGTGTTGTGTTCTCTATTGCACCTCCATCATTCACCTGAAGTGAATGCTGCAATGTAGTTTTAGTACAGTAACGTTAACATTTACAATGAAAAATTTAACCCTTATTTAACCCTTTCTAAACACATTGTAACAGATGCATCTGGCCTAATAATGGTAATATGGTCTAAAAGCCTTCAAACAGTAGTTTGACATTGCACTTCTCCCTGTCTTCCTTGTGACAGAACCCAGAGGATGGCTACAGTCGGCTGAAACGCTGGATCATGATTGGTGATCACCACCAGCTACCTCCAGTCATCAAAAACATGGCTTTCCAGAAATACTCCAATATGGAGCAGTCTCTCTTCACCCGCTTTGTGCGTTTGGGTGTTCCTACTGTGGATCTGGATGCTCAGGGTAGAGCTCGAGCCAGGTGTGGATGTTCATCAATAAAATTGCCTTTTTATGATTTACTATGTCCCTGCTGATGGCTGCAGATTTTATTATATTTAATGTGTGTGGCCTTTATTTATTACTTTCATTTCTGAAGCTCCCTGTGACAAAATTAAATGATAACGAGGCCTAACTCAGTAGCCTTGTGCTGTGTGTTGCAGTCTGTGCAATCTGTATAACTGGCGATACAAGCAGTTGGGGAATCTACCTCATGTGCAGAGTCAGCCTGAGTTCCAGTCACCCAATCCAGGCCTGACCTATGACTTTCAGCTCATCAATGTGGAGGACTTCAATGGTGTTGGCGAATCTGAACCCAACCCCTACTTCTACCAGGTCAGTGTGGGCCCATCATTGATATCTGTTTAATCTTTTAATGCCTTAATCTCCTCTTCTCTTTGAGTAATATGATACAAAAATCCTGTTTCCACAGGTTTTTTTGATGTGTAAAGAACATGATGTAACAAAAACAAAAACCTTTCGTCATTACTCTGATAAAACAAATCAATAATAAGATATTAGCAGAGTAAATTCTGTTTTGAATGTGTATACATGCTCTAAGAAAACACATTGGGACTTGTTTAAGCTCCAACTTTACACACCGAAATGTTTTAGTAAATGTAAAATGGACATGCTTCAACCTCTGTGCCAGTTTTAATGCGTTAAAGTGGACATTTCTAAAGTCCCTTAATATATCAGTGACAATATGTTTGGTCAGAATGGCTCAAGTATTAGGCATGTAATAATAGAGCATATCATGATGTATTGATTTTGTTGTATCAAAGCTATGTTAGCTTGTGGTTAGAGCTTTAGATGGGTACATTATAAAGTACAGCTTTGGTTGCAAATATTGCACTTTTATGATATTGAATGTTAATAAAATGGAAATGGAAATATTACTGTTTTAAAGTGAGCCACATTTTAAGCACTCCTTATTTGTGCTTTGTCAAAAAATGTATTGGCAGATACTTGCTCAGAAAAACATTCTCCTTAGACAGTTTAGATGAGTCCAGTATTTCAAACCGGTAGGTGACTTATTTATTTTACTACAGTAAAGCAGAATTAGAAATGGTTATCTATTGACATTGATATCAGCACCGACAGATACTCAACGAGCACTTTATTAGGAACACTTGTACACCTACTTATTTATATAATTTTCTGATTAGCCAGTTGTGTGGCAGTAGTACAGTGCATAGAAACATGTAGGTTTGGGCCAGCAGCTTCAGATAATATTCATCAACTATCAGAATGGGGGAAAAAATGATTTTGACTGCACTCCACTTCTGTCAGCCACAAACAGAAAGCTGAGGTTTCAGTACCAAAGGCTCACCAAAACTGGACGGTTAAGGACTGGAGAAATGCAGCCTGGAAGAATGATTCTCAGTTTTTGCTGATGCACACAGGTGGTAAGGTTAGCATTTGGCACCAACAGAATGAATCCATGGACTCAACCTGCCTTGTGTCAACAGTCCAGGCTGGTGGACGTGGAGTAATCGTGTGAGGAATGCTTTCTTGGCACACTTGGGGCCCACTAATACCAATCAACCATCATTTGAATGTCGCAGCCTTTTTAAGTATTGTTACTGGCCATGTGCATCCCTGAATGGCCACAATTTAGCCATCTTCTATTGTCTATTAATTGTCTTCTATTTCCTGCATGATAATTCACCATGTCACAAAGCAACAGTTGTCTCAAAATGGTTACATTAACATGGCAATGTTAATAATCACCGATTCTGAACCCAGTAGAACATTGTTGGGTTGTGGTAGAACCACAGATTCGCACCCTAAAAATCTGCAGAAATTACATGATGCTCTCATGTCATCATTGACTTGAAAGTTTTCAACATCCATAACACTAGGAATTGGGGCTGTTTTGAGAGCAAAGGGTGGCTCTTCCCAGTGTTCCTAATAAAGTGCTTAGTAAGTGCATGTGCATAAAATATTGGATATTGGCTGTCACCCAGTTTGCTTCCATTAGAACTCTGTGTCTGTCTGTGTATATGCTGAAAGGTCTCATTGTTCTTAAGTGGTGAGTGGCCATGTGCTTTAGTCATCATGTGGCATGAGCATCACATGAGTCTTGTTACATTTGCTTGATGCAGTTTTCAGGCATTTGGTAGGAGTTGCCTTCACGCACACATAAAGCTGTAATATCAGGAAGAACTGCTCACTTGAGGATAATAAAGAGCCACTGTTTGTACTGTCAATTCCTGCAGCAGCTGAACAAACGTTCATCAGCAGCCATGTAGGCCTCCGAGGACTGCTGCCACGGCAGTTTATTCCTAACTATCCAGCAGCTATTCCCATGCTCATTAGTTTTGCTTCATTAGTCAAAGTACATTTACACTAATATTCCACCTTGCTCACCTTAAGTGGCTCTAGGTTCAGCACTACATCTGTTGATATGAAGAACTGCCCCTCTCTCCTAATGTCACAGTTTAGACAGGGGTTTTGACTCCATTTAACCAAACCCAATGCGAAGGATCGATTTTCTCTCTGGCTGATAATTGGTGAGAGCGCTTAGTTACAGGGTTGTTAAAGACTGATGTTATTAGAGTGGGTGCTATTACTAAGAATATAGCCATTGTGCGTGTGAGGTTTTTGCCACTTTGAATTGGTTTGCGTTTGTGTTCAGGTCTCCATCTACAGAATGCACTGTTTAGTAATTAATGCTTCAAATTAAACCTTCTTCCCCTGAGAAAAAAGTGATACTCCTAGATTATCTCTGTCGTTCTTTGTTTCTTCACTATCAGCAACATGCCTGTCCACAGCCACTGCACTCATACTGAGGCTGTGGTTTGGGGCTGTGCTGTTGCTATGGTTACTAGTGTCTCTTTAGTTGCAGCACATTAGATCACATTTGTATGAAGATGTGAAAAAGAAGGCGATGTGGAGAGTTCCCCTGGAAGATTGACTGCTTTCCTGTTAGCATCATGAGTGTGCTTTATGTGCAAGTATGAGTGTAAGAGGGTATGGGAGTGGCAGTGAGTGAAAACTGCAAGTGCATAAAGGTAAAATGTCTGTAATGCTTAAGTGGACACACATTTGGTCCGCCCTCTCAGCAGTCACTGTGACCAGTGCACTTTTTCTTGCCCATTAATAAAGTGTGCACCTTTGACCTTGCAGTATTGTCTAACAATATAAAGAATCCCAGTGTAAGGCTCGGAGAAATTCATGAAACATGCTAATGCTGCCCTTTCATTTCCACCTAGTGTAAACGCCAACTAGGCCAAAGGGCATCTTGTGTTTTCTGTAATCTGTCACATTATGACAAAAAACCTGGGTCAACGAATTGTTCTCCATAGCGTTAGTGTGGTTCTAATAATGAATGCCATTGGCATCTGTGAGATGGTCGTATGGCATGTACAGGGCAGGAGACTGTGAGTAGTTCTGTTGGAGGCAGGAGGTGTGACAAAGGCATCATGAGTCATTTTTAAACCAGACTGTAATACTGCTTATTTTGTCAAGCTTCTGTAGTTGCTATGTTATGTTTTAGTAGTGTTCATCATGAAAGAGCTACTACTCACAAAGCATTCTAAATCGGAATTTGAATTTTCATTTTGAGCCTAAGCCTGCAAATTTCAATTCAAACTTAGGATTGTTTTGCCATTTTGCATATTACATTTTCATTTTAACTTTGATACTGATGTGGTCTACCTTTAAAACTAATTTAAGGTACACAATCGAAACTTTAGGATTAGGGACGCACCAAAATATTGGCCAACAATTTTTTTAGCTGAAAATAGTCAAAAGTAGCACAAAAGAAATTGAAATCTCCACAAAAGCAAAAGGTTAAATCTAAAATGACGACAAAATCTTTCCAAAAAAGCAGTCCACAGCTGTTGCCTTTAACTTGTATGCTTTTAGAATGAACTGATATAAAGTCAGTCTTCTTCTAAGCGCTTCTCCTTCTGGGTCGTGGGGGGGGGGGGTGGGGGGGCGGGGGGTGCTGGAGCCTATACCAGCTGTCATTGGGCAAAAGGTAGGATACACCCTGGACAGGTGATATATATATATATATATATATATATATATATATATATATATATATATATATATATATATATATATATATATATATATAGTCAGTGTAAATCACAAATAATACTAAAACTGTTGCTACCTTTATCTTTGGCCGTGGTCCACTCCAGAAGAAGAATATTTAATGTAATGCTGAGCATAGGATAACTGGGTATCAGGTACAGACCAGTTTTTCATGCTACTATTAAAACCCTTTTTGATGAAAACTTGGGAAATAATTCAACCATAGTTCTGATCTCCTAAAGGAATCTCAAAATTTAGACAGTGTTTATACTAAGTAGTTCCAGAAAGACACGGACATTGATAGAACAAATAAGTGTATTCTCCAGCAGAACCTGTCATGCATCTATTACAGTTTCATTGGACATTTTTGTTATATACTGAATTATGTAAAGTAGGTAAACTTGAAGTGTGTTAATATGAGAAGTTTTTAGATCCTCCCCATTTCTTTTGAATCATCTTGAAAGATGGAGCCCTTGTAAGTGTGCCCAAGATTCGGCACTGTACCACCTGGCATTTGGGAACACTGAAGCTGTTTTTTGTTTCCTCAAAAGTAGTAGCAGCGCTTTCTTCATTTAAATAGTGCTTGGTATGCTGAGAATCTATTCTTATACTATGAGTCTTCTGTTAGGAACTGTTTGCTGTTGAGAGGCCTGATTACTGTACCAAGAGGAAGACGATATCTGACAGAGAAAGAAAGAAAGAAAGAGATTCTCCACCATTGAGAAAACACTTGTACTTTTTAGGATGGTTTATCATTCTTTTTGTTTGTCAATGGGGAATGAAATCTATGTTTCTGTACTTGGTTCAGTGGCAGGTCGGTGAGCTTTAGAAAAGTCTAACTATTTTCTCACACATTTGCACATGAATACATGCACTCATACCCACATGATTTCACCCATACACCATTTCCATTGATGTATTGTATTGGTTCTTGTAATGGCTTCAGAGGCTGTAGCTGGGTTTAAATTGGCTTATGAGATTATACTCTTAGACCAGAGCTGGTGGACAGGAAAAAATTCAGATTAACACTGAAAATTTTATTTTTCACAAATACAACAATTTGTATTATATTGTACACAGTTATGTTTTTAAGCTTTAAAGGGAAACTCCAGCTAAAACAAAAAAATCTGATATTTGCTACATCTGTTCCAAGATATCTACTTAGATTCCACAGTGGTGCCACAGTATGGGAGGCAAATCCAGCAAAAAAAAAGAAATTAAGTGCAAACCTCTTTTTGCCATTTCTTTTACAGAGATCTGCTCAAATATTCTGCCAAAATTGAAAATTAATGAAATGTCTACATTTGCAATTAAATTTTTCACCTGAGCATGAGTCATTTGTGACAAAAAATTAAAATAAATTCAAAACATTTTTTAAACATTATTTATTTCAGGTATTATTTAATTTTAGTCATTCTGTTGTTTCATGGCTATATCTAAAATGAAAAAGCTAATAGAGAAAGGAAAATCCAAGCTTCGCTTTGGCTTTTCTTCATAAGATGCAGAATATGTGTCTCAACTAAAATCAAAATGCAATGTTTACGTTCTTATATTTTTCATAGCAATTGGCTGCATATCTGACAAAATTAAGATGAAAATGCAAAATGGATAAATCAACAGCAAAGTGACAGTTTGTCATTCAGTACTTCTGACGCACTTTGTGTCAGAATGAAAAAGCAAATGCAAACATCGACGCCACCTGCTGGAGATTTACATTTTGACTTTTCTTTTTAATTTTCAAACTGACCAACATGCAAATATGTGTTAATTAGCACTAATCAGACGCAGCCAGACCAAAAGGCCTCAGAGAAAAGGTATCAGACCGAAAGCAAGCCAGGTCGAGCATGTACTGGTTCGTATAACTTAGAAAAGTATTGTGTATCTTGATATAAATTCCATTATAAAATTTTACAGTTTTTTCTGAGGCCGTTTGGTCTGATGGTGAGATGTAAGCCATGATTGTGGTCATGTTCGAAAACTGAATGGCAAACTGTCACTTTGCTGCTAATTTATCAATTTTGCATTTTCATTTTAACTTTGTCAGATGAGCAGCGATTGCTATGAAGTTAGTTTTGACTCATAATTTTGACATTCTGCATTTCTTGAAGGATAGCCAAAGTGAAGCTTGGATTTTGTTTTCTCTATTAGTTTTTTCATTTTAAATATGGCCATGAAACGGCAGAATAATGGCTAAAATTAAATGACAAATAGCAGCTCAGCTTTAAATGTATTTTATTATGACTCGTGCTCATGTGAAAAATGAAATTGCAAATGTAGATATTTCATCTTCAATTTTGGCAGGATATTTGGGCAGATGTTTGGAAAAAGAAATGGCAAAAAGATTTGCATTTACATTTTATTGTTTTAATTTGAATTTCTTTTTTAGCTGAATTTTTTCTACAAACATTTGTGAAAGAATGAATCGCTGTCATCTCAGTGAATTCCAGCATGGTACCGTTATAGGATGCCACGTGTCCAAAAAGTCCAGTTGTGAAATTTCCTCACTACTAAATATTTCAAAGTCAAATGACAGTGGTATTATAACAAAGTGGAAGCGATTGGTAACGACAGTAACTCTAGTAGTAGGCCATGTAAAATGATGAAGTGGGGTCAGCGGATGCTTCAGACCTCCAAATTTCATGTAGCCTTCAGATTAGCTTAAGAACAGTGTAAAGAGAGCTTTGTGGAATGGATTTCCATGGCCTGCATCCAAGCCTTACATCACCAAGCACAATGCAAAGTGTCAAATGCAGTGGTGTAAAGCACCGCCACTGGACTCTAGAGCAGTGGAGACTCTGCTGGAGTGATGAGTCACGCTTCTCTGTCTGCAAATGATGGACGAGTCTGGGTTTGTTAGTTGTCAGGAGAGCGGTACTTGTCTTACTGTGTTGTGCTGAGTGTAAAGTTTGGTGGAGGGGGGATTATGGTGTGGGGTTTTGCTTCAGGAGTTGGGCTCGGCCCCTTAGTTCCAGTGAAAGGAACTCTTAATGCTTCAGCAGACCAAGAGATATTGGACAATTTCATGCTCCCAACTTTGTGCGAACAGTTTGGGGGTGGCTCCTTCCTGTTCCAACATGGCTGCACACCAGTGCACAAAGTAAGGCCCATAAAGACATGGGTGAGCAAGTTTGGTGTGGAAGAACTTGACTGGCCTGCACAGAGTCCTGACCTCAATAGAACACCTTTGGGATTCTCTGGGAGACAGCGAGCCAGGCCTTATCCTTATCCAAAATCAGTATCTGACTGAGAAGAGTTGAAGCTGTTATAGCTGCAAAGGGTGGGTTAACATCATATTAAACCCTATGGATTAAGAATGGGATGTGACTCAATTTCATACGTGTGTGAAGGCAGACCAGAGAATACTTTTGGCAATATAGTGAAGCTAAGAGAACCCTGAATATCTTACTGCAGCCAAATAACTAGTAACGTTTTATTTAATCACCATAACAATGGAGAATGGATTGCTCAAATGACAGAAGCATCTGGTCACATGTGGAGGACAACAAACTACAATTTAATAAGGACCTGGCTGTCTAGATACCTCAGTTTGGGTGTGTTTGTCTGGGATAAAGGGCCAGAGAAAAATAAAAAGGCATCAATTTTAAGCTGAATAAAGACAAAATGTACTGTATCTTGACATTAAGGCATGTGACTAAATTGACTTCTTTACCACCACCCCCCCCCCCCCTCCCCTTGACTTGTATTCCTTTTGATTCAAAGTTCACTAGGTTTGCGAGTTTGTCACATTTGTAGAATTGTATGGTTGTGCTGTTTCTTTTTAATGTCAACTTGCTAATGAATAATACAGACTCAGGATGGCATATGACCTGCTGTTTCTTTGCTGTGTGTTTGTGTAGAACCTGGCTGAAGCTGAATACTCCGTGGCCCTGTACATGTACATGAGGCTGCTGGGTTACCCAGCAGAGCGGATCAGCATCCTCACCACCTATAATGGCCAGAAGCACTTAATACGAGATGTCATCCATCAGCGCTGCGCCAACAACCCATTCTTCAGCCAGCCCAACAAAGTAAGCACAAGCTCTACCACTACTTTTCACTCCTTGACATGGTTGTGACATGCATGAACCATGCATTTTAGGTCTTGATTTCTTTAGCTGATACAAGTGTAGGCCTGAATCTGTTTTTTTCCCTATGACTGAGTTTATTGAGTTACACAGAGCACAGACTTTGGCATTTGCCTACATATCTGTCTGAATTAGATTGTGTGTGTGTGTGAGAGAGAGACAGGCAAGAGGAGGGGAGGAAGGGGGTGGGGTAATGTTGAGGCAGGGCAGCTACAGGGAGAGGCCTCTGTCCAATATCACATTGCCATGTGCTCTTAATTACACTTAGGAGAAAGCATTACTCCAGTCTTCATAGGGGCTATTCAGATAGAGCAAGTCTTGTTGAATACATAGACTCTGCTCTCTGTCCAGGTCGAGTGGTATGGACACAACTTGTTGTTGCTAGGATATAGACCTATTAATGTTAACAAAGGCAAACATTGCAAGAGCATATTTAACTAGCTGCCTGGCATACTAAAACACAAGTCATAAGTCAGCCCTAAAGCTAAAGTCCTTTGTCTTCTGGGTTTCCTTTAGAAATTATTGCTCTGGCCTTTCTGCTTCAGACAAACTGTGTAGATACAAGCAAAATTTGAAAGCAGGCTAAATTAAAGAGAGATCACAGTTAACACCTAATATTATTTTATTTTATTTTATTTAAAACGCCCATCTCTCATCTTTCTTTTTTTCAAATCAAAAGCGCTGCAATTTTAATTATAGCCTACATGTTTAAAGTGAGGAATTTTTTGGCTTATAACATGGAGCTTGTGAATTGTCCCACAGGACAGACCCAAATGATGCATACTTGATAACATGACCAAAAGTAACTGGCCATCTGGCACATTATGTTCAGTGCTGGAGCCTAAAGCCAGAAAAAATGTATGTGCTAGGCCTTCCTGGCTCAAAAATAAATGGTGTCTGGACTTTCATTCATAGAAATAATCACAATTTTAATTGGAGTCACAATTTTGGTCCAGAAAATTGCAAACAGTAGGTGCAAAAATATTAATGTATATAAATTATTATATGTGTAGCCAAACTGGTTAGATACCAATTGTAATTGAA
Source organism: Pygocentrus nattereri (assembly GCF_015220715.1). NCBI lineage: Eukaryota > Metazoa > Chordata > Actinopteri > Characiformes > Serrasalmidae > Pygocentrus > Pygocentrus nattereri. The sequence goes on along the minus strand of NC_051220.1, from coordinate 31,295,551 downwards.
ATTGATGCCTAGAACACATGGGTTTCTGTGGACTGTTAGAACCACTTAGAGCTTCAAATTACATTGCAATCAGTGATCAGTGTCTCAAGCACAGCGTACCAATATGAGCCAATATAAATGGTTTTGCAGATAGAACTCAAATAATTTCCAGTTTTAAGATCTTGTTAGGTTTAGAAAACAGTATTGACATCAAGTGTTCATTTCAGTTTAACAGTTTCACCTAATAAAATGTTTCAGCTTTATTTCAGTGTGTAAATATGGTTCTTATTAAAAGTGAAGGGACATACCAGAATAAATATACCATTATTGGTCTACAAAATGGTTTTATTTGAATATGAATATGAATATATATATATATATATATATATATATATATATATATATATATATATATATATATATATATATATATATATATATATATATATATCTCACACACACACACACACACACACACACACACACACACACACACACACTGAAACGGTCAGTAATATTATTCACCATGATAAAAATGTTTGAGCATACTGCCCACTACTAGATAAGGTGTCTGCAAAGATCTCTATCAAAAACTGTACAGATTGACCTATTGACTTTGATTTGGTTAGTAACAGCAACAGATGAGGCAAAAGGAACATGACTTACATTTGCATAATTGTTGAACTCAATAAACCAATAATACTACAGCAATTACTGGTTTTCCTGTATTTAGGCTTTGGTTTCTGAACTTGTAACCTTTTGAACTGCATGTGAGTATGTATATTTGGGCCCAATCACATTTCACCCCTTGCTCCTACCAGGCTCCTACTTAGCCCTTAGCCCTCTTTTTTCCGCGTTTATGTCTAGGGTTAGGGTGTCCCGATTTTTGTTGACATAAAGGGCTACATCGCCCTTTTAACTGAGTTTTTTGGAGGCACACTCCAAACGGTGTGTTGTGAGGGGGAAAAAACAAGCGACCAAAGAAGCCCACAAATGTAAGTGTTTTCACTGTTAACAAATTACAACAACCATTGTTTTATCTTACTTTAATGTTGTTTCAATGCTTTATGGTCCTTTTCTTCATAACAAGCATAAAAAATTGCTAACACTGTGCTAACGTTTCCCATTCCACCTTAAATAGTCCAGCAGTGTTGATGCCTGAAGCGCCAGAATGTTACTGCTGCTCCATTTAAGGTGGAACGGGAAAATTCGAAAGAGCAGCTGGTGAATAGCTGACTTCAGCTGTACATCACCAAAGAATTAGGAGTGGGTGATAATGAATCATTTTCACATCCCCCCTCTTTGAAAGCATAAGATGCCCTAAGTTTACCTTAGGCCCAACAGTGAGTTTGCTGAACTTTACTGCTCTTCTGCTATGACTGCAGACTGGCATGGTCGCCTACAGAGCACCACTAGTAGTATGTTAATGAAGTAAGGTTTTTTTGTTTTATTTGAGGGTTGTCCCATTTCATAGGGGAAGATTTCAACCACTACCTGTTGTGACTCAGTTCCGAGGGGCAAGGTGACGCTTGAAAACAAAGGGTAGTGGTAAAAAATATGAAATGGGATTGGGCCACGCTCCATGACAAAATTGTCAAGCCATTGCAAAAGCAACTTATACAGTCATAACAATGACCATCAAATAAAATCTCTGTTGTGGTTTGGTCTCTCTCTCTTTCATTAGGCCTGTCTGTTCAGGAGATGAAGGTTTATTCATCTAGGTGACAGGTAGGGAGAGACAAAGGAGCAGGGGGAATGTGCTGAATAGCAGAAAGGTCACTCAGGCCTGTGCCTGGCCAGAGCACTGCTGACAGTTTGTCAAAACTGCTAAAACAAAACAAATGTCACTTCAGGAGGCTGCTGTGAGCGCTCTAATTAGAGGCAAGAGGAGAGACACTAACTTGCAAACATAATTCCACAGACTAGACTGTTAATAGACTGTGGACAAACACAAGCAGAGGGGGGAGCAGTGAGCACACTACATGCTGCTTCAGAGGGAACCAGCAACACACATACATATGCAGGTTTGCTCTGCTTGTGAAGAAATATGGAGATTAATTTTTGTCTTTTTTACCTTAGGGAGGAATGATTATTGTAAAATCTCCCAGGCATTTTTCCCTCATTCTCTCCAGCTCTTTAACTTGGTTAAGAGGTCTTTTGATGAAAGTAAAATCACATTAATGGGAACTGAATTTGAAATGATAGCTGACCTCCTCCCATTTGGGTGCAGGCTGAATTAGACTGATGCTGATAGAACTCTTTATAAAAGCGATGTGGTTAATCACTGGCTAGTTTGTATTCACAGTAAAGCGGAAGAAGGTGACGGGGTGGACTTTATCAGTTCTGCTCTGTCTCCCTCTGGACTTCTCTTCCTGCTTCTGAACTCAGTCTAGCACGCACAGCCGCCTCAGCCATGCACACACGCGCGCACACACACACACACACACACACACACACACACACACACACACACACACACGGCCACATCCTGTAGTATGGCAGGTATGAAGGGCAGACAGGGAATAGGGAGTGAGGCAGGAAGAAGGACACACCCTCTCAATGGATGAACAGCATGTGGTGATGAGGCTCTGCTCGTGTTCAACTACACTGTCGTACCCCAGAGTCTGCTAAAAAATTAGACATTCTGATTTGAGTATGCATGTCATAAATTAGGCAGGAAAAGGCAGAGAGGAGCAGACGTTTGTGCTCCCTGAGACCTGCCAATAAATATTTCACTTCAGTGACCATCTGCTGAGAGGCAGCGCCTGCCCCGGTCCTAGTCCCAGGCTGAAAGAGGCAGAAAGTGCTAATGAGACTGAGCTGCCTGTATTATCAATCTCTCACAAAGTAGCTTGTTGTCCAGTCCACCTGGAGTACCACACTACACAGCCCGCACAGAGAGATACTGAAAAAACACTCCAATGTTCATCACAAAATGAAGATGTTACTCTCCTGCAGAGTAGGACTGAAAAGTCATGTCACCAAAAGTTGTAAAAAGTATATAGGTCCTCAGTACAGTCACTAAAGGTCAGTTTCCTGGACAGGGATTAAGCCTAGTCCTGGACAGCATTCTCCATACAGATTCTCAATGTGAAGGAAAATGTAGTCTAGGACTAGGCTTAATTCCTGCCTGGGAAACTGACTCCAAGTGCTCTGAACGTCCTGAGCAATTCTCTCACGTCATAAATGAGTTTCTGTGGTTGTTTGGGTGAATCAAGTCATTCATGTCATCCGATAAATAAATATTTTGGTCATATTTATCCATGTCATAGTGATACACCAATTTGGCTGTAAAATGTTGTAAGTAGGGCTGTCACTATAAATTTTATTGGTAATTAGAGAATCTACTGATTGTTTTGACAATTATTCAAAGGTTTTAAATAAAAAACAAGCAATAAAAATGGGCTCAACATTAAGAAATCAGTCTTTTCAAAGATACACAAGGAAAATGGTTAAAATAAAACACGTAAATAGTTTTGTCTATGAAGATCTGTTTTCTACTGTAAGAGAGAACAGTAGTAGAAAATATGAACCAGCCATAACGCGCAACATGCAACCTCAAGTATTCTGTTGATTTTTATACAAGTTTTTACAAAATAGAGGAACAAAATAAATCAAAGAAGCCCTGAATTTATACTGAATATGCTTTAAAACTGACAGTACTTTCTGCCAAAAATTCCACAACATATCAGTTGTTACTATGCAATGATAACAATTCCCTATCCTGCCTTAGCAAAACAAACAAAGGCTATGGAAGGCGTATGGTGTATATATACCAAGTAATGGTAGTTTGAAATACAAATAAGCAGAAATTAAAATAAAAGGAAAGAAGGACTAATAACTAAAAATGAAATTCCTTAAGACTTGGCTATAATTTATGACTATGTTGACCTGGAGTCATATTTACTGATGACTGCACTCCACCTTTTTCTGTCAGCTAGTGTGGGTCTCCATTGCTTCTTAATGAACCCTCAGACCTGTTAATAGTAATGCTATTTAGAATTCTAAAAGGATATGCTAGTTTAAGGTCCTGTGATAACTGTATCAGCATTTTTTTTTTTTTTTTTTTTTTTTCTTTCTTACTGGTGTCTGGTAACAGATATAATCTACTTTGACTCCAGACCAGCATTGGACAGTTTTTGAACTGCTATTATCTTAAAGTCATCCATATATATAAACTTCTCATTTTGTATAAGCACAAATACAAAATGTTTGTGTGCATAAAGTTTGTTGTTACTTGCCAACCCATCAGTGGAGTATTACAGTGGTGGTGTGAAAAACATCAGCACGGTTTAAACTGCATCTTAGCCAATCAGATTGTAAGATCGGAACTACCTTGTGTATAACATGACACAATGATATCTATATTGTGCAGCCGTACTGCGGGATCTGTATGAGCTGAGGCTGAATGGTCTTCAACCTTAGGCCCCTTATGTCCGCTCTCACTCTCACAGCCCACCGGTGTGCCTATACTGATTTCATGACCTGTGCAGTTTTCCACAGTACCGTATATCATTACTGTGATAACATTAGTTGTTGTGATACATGCTTCATTAAGCATATTGCAGATATCGTCAGCCTTTAAATAACATTGACCAGCTGCATGTGCCTCCAGGAAACTGAATTAGTACTGTTTTATTGAATTTATTGCAGTGTAGAATGTGAAATCTTGATTACAAGTCATTGTAGTTTCTGATCACAGTTTTTAAATGTGGCTCATTTTTGCCATATTGCCCATTCCTACCATCAATTTCAAATAAATTGCAATGCAAAATCTGCAGAGAACTCTAACTGGAGCCTAAAAATAAACCACTCTGCCATTCTGCACCCACAAGTGGAGAAAAGGGGGGCAAAGCATTTTGGATGAAATTGCATGGCATATTTAGCCTGTCATATTTCTGAGGGCTGGGCCTCCAGGGTACAGCATGGCTGCTTGAGCCAGACTCTAGGGCTGCTGGTTCAGGAGAGGGGGTCATATGAGGCTGTCTTTGTGGGAGGAGACTGTGTACTGAATTGGCCTGTGTAGATGTACAGATCTCACTCATTCTGTTGTAAAACAACATGTTGTTGCTCCTGGTGCTGCACCTGTTCTGTTTAGCAACGGGGAGCTGTAAATAGATGTTTCTCTCTCTCCCTCTGTCCTCTCCCTTTGTCCACCAAACTGGCCCAACAGTGGCTTGTCTTTGTGGACCGGATGTGTGGGAATAGTTAAAGGATGAGATTTATTTAGAGACGTTGACTTGTTGTCAGGGGCCACTTTAATGGGGTAATACAGAGCCTCATTTCTCTCTTTATCAGGGCCTGTTCAGACAAGAGCAGTGCACTCTGTTACCTACACTGATTTTATCAGCCTGTAGTGGCTTATCTCTCTCCACTCACTCAGTGTTTTGTGTGTGTGTGTGTGTGTGTGTGTGTGTGTGTGTGTGTGTGTGGGGAGGGGAGGGGAGGGGAGGGGAGGGGGGGATGTTTTCTGGGCAGAAGTGTTCTAACAGTATAGGAAATTCCAAAGGAAAATATAAGCTGAATCTACCTTATCAGGTGTAGCAAAATGGTCCTGATGGGGTAAAGTGCTTTTCACAAAAGGTAGATTTAAATTTTTTTTCAACTGACGATCTTTTTTTTTTTATTACTATGGATGAAATGGGTGACCAATTAAAAGAATAATAAGTGAGTAGAGAAACATAGTGTGGAAGCTTCCAGTCAGGTGTACTGCATGATAAAATTAAGCAGTTAACATTATTTGCTCTGTGGCACGTATAAACATTTTGAGCAGCTCCAGTCATGAGGGACATTTTGCTGGCGTGGTTTGGGTCCACAGCGAAGGGTCACTGCAAATCAATAGGATGTTTTTCTTACTGATCACCTTTATCTTATAATGACACTTTTCTACCCTGAGGGGAGTCTCTTGAGGACGACAGTGCCGCCATCCACAGATCACACTGAATGGTCTGATGAGTATGAAAATTATATAAATCATATGCTTTAGCCTTCACAGTCACCAGACCTCAACTCAGTTGAACACATCAAAACACTAACTGAGGGAATATCTTTTGGAAGAATGAATTTCCATGTAATATAATGTTTGTTTTTCAATACATATATTTGCCAAGTTATGAAAACAAATGTGTATTTGCTAGTATGTGTCTGGGTGTGTTTTGAGTGAGAGCTTCTGCTGTCAGCATCACTCTACAGATTTGAGGTATGCAGTGTTTCAAATCAACTTTTAAGGGTTTTAATCAGCTTTTAAGGGTTACATGAATAGAGAATCAGTTCACCTGCCTGGTTTGCAGCTCTTTTAAGCGTGCAGATTGCAGGTCCCATCCGTTTCCCTAACTTGACCAAAAATACAGTGCTGGAGAGCCAATCATGAAGACTCAGGTAAGCTGCTAGGTAAATACCCTAATAAGCTTCTTCCCTGTCAGCGTGCTTTAGCACGATAACGACAACAACAAACCCCCAAAGCTGCAAACCCTAACAATTTTGGGATAGCATATGGTCTTAAACAGTTCAACTAAATCCTCCTTAAGGAGTGAAAAATATAGGCTGGCAAGTATAGCACACTGAGCCTGGAGGCGAGTGGCCTGTGTTTAACACTGTCATGTTCTCTCATAGGTGACAACAGTGGACAGGTTCCAGGGTCAGCAGAATGACTACATCATCCTCTCACTGGTCCGCACCAAAGCTGTGGGACACTTGAGGTAAGCGCTTTTGCAGGCAACCCCTGAGTGTTAGTGCTGTCAAACAATCCCCCCATTCAGAAACATTATGATTCTCCTTACTGAACTTCATTCAGAGACAGAAGTGCTATCGCTCAGCTTAAACGCAAGTCTTCATTTCAGAGTGAAGAAGGATAATATGGCTGCATAGTATCTCTGCTGTTTTGTCAAAGTGAAGCTAATGTATTGTACTTGGTTGTGGTGAAATATCGAACAAAACGAGGCTTCATGATCAAAGCAAAGTCTCAAAATGTATTTTATTGTAAGCTTTAATTTGTTTTCATAATTCCCTGTTTGTGTGTGTATGTGTGTCTGTATTTGGGTGTATGTTAATGCTTAGTTAATGCAAAGCCTTTTCATTTCCAGTTGTCTATGCAAAACTAATGACTCTTAGTTTAATACGCTGCATATTTAATAGGCAGCTAAAGACTGACATTTTTTTCTCTGGTAGAATTATCTGTGTGTTCTGATATATACGAGCTTGTTTACTGTGAGTGCTGACAGAGGCTCAGCCCAGCAAGCTGAAACTGCAGTCTGAAAATGGAGCTTTAGCCTAATGAATAAGTTATGACTTTGTATCTGTGCTCTACTCGCCTAATGTTCTTAAAAGCACAGAGGCCCTCTAGAAGACTACAAAAATCTTCAGAAACAAAGTGCTGAACTGATATAACGGCAAAACCCTCATCTTGCCCTTGACTGTCAGTTCCCTCAGCTTTACTTTTTCTATAAAGGTAGATGGCCTAATTCAATCCAGCCTCAGAATCATTTTCCTGCCCTGTTTCAATTGAATTGCATGACTGCAGCATTTGTCAGAGCATTATTTTTCATGGGCACTTGCATGTGTTTGGTGAGCCTATTGGCATGTAAATCAGTGAAGTTGTTATCCCCATGTAGACACTGCTCCTACTTCATTCATAATCTGCTGACCTTTTCTTCGCCAGCCTATGAATGATTGGAAAAGCAGTGATTCATGCTGAAGTGCTTTGGCAGCAGCATCCGCCCACAGACGCTGAGAAATTGTACACTTGTGCGTTAATGCTAGTGTTACATTTCACCATAGCAATTGCCTCCTACTGTGCTGATAACCTGGAAAGATACAAATAACTACAGGGGAAGCTGACTCTGCTCTGCAGTGGATCCTCTACAGACACAGGCACTCTAACATCGAAACCCAGTAAATAACATATTTTGCACCGAAAACAAATTCTGCCTAAGGCATTGAAAGCTTTTTATTGACAACGTTCTTGCTCTGTATGTTCTCAATTGGTGGAGAGCAGGAATTTTAATTGCTGTAATTGATTTTTTATGGAAGCTATTCCTATAGTTGCTTATTAAAACATCTCTCTCACATTCTCTCTCTCACTCACTTGCAAGTGCTCAAAGAATATCCCATCCTTTGTCAACTATACTCTTTGATATTCTTGTCTCTCATTATTGTGTAAAAGTCTTTTGTTTAAGAATATTATCTCAAACCATTTATCTTATCAAGTAATGTATTTGTGCTAGTAAAATAATCAAATATAATTAGAATAAATATAAATAAATGAAGTAGCAGAAACAATTCTTGATTTCCAAAAGTAGTGGATAGCCAAATTCAGTTTGATTCCAGATTTCTCCCTGAGGCCCCCAACCATTTCATGTATTTGTTCCATCAATGGCACCCCTGATTTACCTTAATGTCTTATTGCTTCCCCACACCAAATATTGGATGATGACTGCTAATAATACTTGGCTGCTACATTGTACAGAAAAAAGACAAATTATTAATGGCAGCTTCATTAAGTTTCATTAGTGTAAAAGGGTGTGTGTGTGTGTGTGTGTGTGTGTGTGTGTGTGTGTGAGACAGCATGTGGACATGAGCTTAACCAAGCACATGCATCTTTGTATGAGAGGTTGCAGGCCATGAACTGAACTGAGCAGTGAGCTCTTGCAGAGGAGTCTGGCATGTGATGATGAAGGGGTTAAAATTAGAACTCATTTTAGGAGGAGGTGCAGCCGTCTTATCAGAATTTTTAAATGAACCAGATTGGCTTCATTAATAGAGCTGTCCACAGGGACTGACAGACCAGCCTGTAAAACATCTTTTATCAAACAAGCACTTATCTCTGGGAAAGGCCTAGTATTCCCAACCATGGAAAAACTAACCCTTCTAAATCCTTTAATTCCAGTGGATACTCAGTACACTAACCAGCCTGTCGCTCCCCCCCCCCCCCCCCCCCCCCTCTCTCTCTCTCTCTCTCTCTCTCTCTCTCTCTCTCTCTCTCTCTCTCTCTCTCTCTCTCTCTCTCTCTCTCTCTCTCTCTCTCTCTCTCTCTCTCTCTCTCTCTCTCTCTCTCTCTCTCTCTCTCTCTTCTGGTTGCTGTTTTTCATACATGTTTAGAGATGTACGCCGTTTGGTGGTAGCAATGTCCAGAGCAAGACTAGGGCTCTACATCTTTGCTCGGGTCTCCCTGTTCCAGAACTGCTTTGAGCTAACACCGGCCTTTAACCAGTTGACTGCACGACCGCAGCAGCTGCATATTCGGCCTTATGAGTACTACACAATGGTGAGTTCTCATGCACACACGTCAAGTACTAGTCAAACTTTTGGACTGTTTTTCATAATTTTGACATTTCTTTTAAACATATGTGTCTAGTGAAGTTAAATTGAACAAGAGTTTCCAAAGGAGATATTAAAAGTAATTTTCAGCAGCCAGTAAGTGGTCAGTAAAGGTGGAACTTCAAGGCTGTTGGAAAAGCATGCTAAAAATGTGCAAATGTGGAAATCTGCATCAAGGCAAAGGAGGGCTACTTTGAAGAATTTAAAGGCAGAGTTTTGATTTCCTCAACTTTTTGTTCACTGTTTGGTATCTCATTGTGTTTTCCACCCTATTATTCTTTAATGTGAAAATTTATAAAAATGAAGAAAATGTGTCCAAACTTTTGACTAGTGCACATTCACTTGTGTAGATTAAGAGTGACAGTAATAAGGACAGTGACAAGTTGTCCAAGGGCAGTAAATTAAAGAGAGTTAATTAAGGGCAGTTCATTTCTTTTGTACAGTGTCATACAGACTAAACAAGAATTAAATTACCCTCACACTGAACTCAAATGTCAGTGTTGTTCACCCAGCCTTCCAAGTCCATCAGCAGCATGTATAAAGTACTCTTAACAATTCAGTCTTATAAAATGTCAAAAGGTGCAGACTGCTGTTGAACAGCACTCAGGCTAGTGTGAGACGGCCACTGTCTGGCCTCTTTGGAGTTGGGGGCATGTATAACAGCTCCACTTCTCCCCAGTGAGTTCTAGCAGAGGAGGCAAGGCCCTGGGGAATCGCCCTCTTAGGCACACACGTGTGGTCCCTTCATCTCTCCCATCAGGATATCCCCTCCCAGCTCGTTTAGCCTAGTCTAGTTGGCCAACTGCACTTGCTTGCCCTCGCCTAGGCATTAGACCCACTGGCACCATCACATTCTGCACCAGACATTGATGCACATTAAAATATTTACTACTGTATACTGCTTTTTTGTATTTGAAATCCTTTTCGAAAGATAAACATGCTATTTTTTCAAGTTCCCCATAGAGAAATGTCTAAATCCATGTTTTATCGATTTAACCATAAATGCTTTTTAATGGCCTCCATTCCAAATGGATGCCACCATGTTATGAGATTTGTTATGCGGAATCAGAAATGGTATAGACTCATGTACATTTTTCAGTCTTGCACAAAATCATAATGTGATTGACAGATTTCATTGGTGTATGTTTTTCTGTATAGATCAAGTGAATGCGTAGCCACTGTCCTTGATGTATTCCTCTGTTCCTCTCCTACAGTGTGAATTCAGTATCCTTTATCTAAAACAGTCATATCCAGTAGATAGACAGAGAGTGTTAAATTTCATGCCTCACACTGAATGCTAGGAAATTTATTCCTGCAAGAAAAAAATGAAATAAAAGCCTTTACTCACCATCTCTCTGTCTCTCCATACAGACGGAGTCACGCTCAGACCAGCCTGATCAAGTAATAAAGAATATGCCTGAGATGGCCAACCTGGTGTATAATATGTATATGCATATGATTCAGAACACCCAGCAGTACAGACAGGTGAGGATATTTTACTTTTCTCTGTCTCTGAACCAGATCACTCTGTTATTCATCTTAAAACCAGCCCCTTTTTGGAAAGGAAACTTCATGCATTCATATCTTGAATGTTTAATGGAGCTGGAAATGGGTCAAATGTAATAGAATTGTTTTAGCTCTCCACACTGAAATTTAACAAGCCATGAGTGAAACGTTTTATATGAGGAATAAATTGCAGCTAATGAAGGCCTGCTGTGCTGTAATGTGTAGAGAGCTCTTGCTCCTCCCTCCCCTTTCCTCTCAAACTCCCACAGTAGACTAAAAGGCAAAGGTTTAGAGCTGTTGTTGTTTTTCCACTTCCGAAATGCTCTGCCAGTGAATATCAGCAGTCTGTGTGCTGTCTGCACTCACTCATACGTTTCTTTCCCCCTTGTACAACTCTGCTGGAGTGGGGTGATGCCAAAAATGTGGTGTTATACACAATGTTTTCATAGTACAAGAAGAAAACATCAGCACAACAGTACTGTCAGATTTTTTTAAAGGCTATGAAAAGAATACTTATCTTTTTTTCAAACAAACATTTGCAAGAGCAGACAAACAGGAGAGAAAACTCAATTGGTAAAGACAGATCAATAAAATAGGCTAATGGTAAAATGTGCTGACATCTATTCAGCTACTAATGAGTACTATGCAGTTACTTTATACTGATTGTTGTTTACATCTTGTTCTTGAATCGTTCCCCATCTGTTCTTTTGTGATCAGTGATGTGTAAATGTTAATGTGTAGATAATATGATAACACAAAACACAGTGCTAATACCAGTAACATCAGTATTTCAGCAGACTGTACTGATCAGTGCTTGTGGGAAAACTGTGGATAAACTGACAAGACGCTAACTAACAAAAACAACAGCAAACTGGAATTTAGCCATGTGAGAGTGAGGGGGCTGTAACGGTGGATGAGTGGCAGCCACTGTAGCTTTTATTGGAAATAGGCAATGAAATGTGGAAGCGTGATGCGTGAGTGCAGCTCGAGCCCTCTCGAAACGTGCTTGGTGAGAGCGCAGTTTCTGTGTGCATAGCAGACACGCTGTTCTGTAGTAGTTTAAGCTCGTTCAGAGTATGTGCTCATACAGTGGAATGCCAGTAGCCCAACTATGCAGACAAACTTCCAGAAAGCAGGAAGAGTAAAATAACAAGTCGTTGTACAATTAATAAACGTTATACATGGTTGCTGGTCGTTTTCATTTGTTTTTGCTCGTTTAAAGTGCAGACATTTGCATCTCGCTATTTCCAAAGATTCCACCGCTCTAAACAAGCCGTTTACATTGAATCATGCAGCACAGAATTAATCTGATATACTCAATACATCCAACTACTGCTTGTTATCACATGAAATACATATTTGGTTGAACAGCAAAATTAATTTTTTCATTTTTACTGCATTGATTGCTCAGATGCTTACTGTAGTATTTTACTGTAATACATTTACAGTTCTATGTATTTGGCTAATGCAGTTTTTAGCCTGTATCTAGGTTTTCTCATTTTCATCCATATACTGAGAAGGCAAGTTCTGCTCTTGATGTGTGCCCTTTCAACACTGTCCGTGACTCATATATTTGTTTTATATTGAAGTGTGTAAATGTATTTGAATATGTTTTTTAATTTAAAATATTTGAGCCCCTTTTTAAAGCTCCATTTTTGTTACAAATGTCATTGACATTGAAAGCCATTTGTTATTTATCTCTTTATCTTAAAGATTACTTAAATGTTTACTATTGTAATACTATTTTGCAGCCTATATTGTCTAAAGCTCAGATCACTCAGTCGACCCCTATAGTGTTCACATTATTTTTCTAATAACCCTGTGGTTCATTTCATGTAAATGTTGCCTTCACATGATGAAAATATGTTATTGAAAGTAATATATACATTATGATGAAGCTTATTTTGCCTATTTAGCTTTAACTAAAAACACTGCTTCAGGATGTATTACTTTTTCTTGACAGCCCTATTTTTGATACATGCAGTTGTTCAGTATTCTGAGCATATTGCAAGTATTGTCAGTATGTCTAGAAGAGTGTCTCATGATGCAGTTCATCATAATATCAAAATGATAGCATCTCAACATATCGTACGTCTTTAAATGAATGAGTTTTTTCTCTGTTCATGTCTGTTTACGTGCAGCAGCAGCAGCTTTTGCCACCTCCTCGCCAGGTGATGCCAGCAGAGGAGTCCAATGTGGATATGAAAGAGGAGGAGGGGAAAGCAAACAGTCAGCCTGCTGGGGACAGCAAGGAAGGCCAGAGTGAAGATAAGGTTGAGGAGGAGGAGTCTCAGATGAAGACGGAGGAGGAGTCCAGAGTAGAGGAGCCACAGACAGAGGAGCATGCTAAAATGCCAGAACACCCAGGCAGAGATAGTGACAGTGGGGACAGTGAGGAGGAGCCCTAAAGAATACCACCTATCCTATCAGTGTTTGCTGGTCAGGGTCTATAGCACCATCCAATGGATGGGTGTTTTTTTCGGGTTTGTTTTTTCATTCAGTCTTGATTCTTTTACTTTTTTTTTTTTTTTTTTAATTAAATCTCAATTTGGTTTCTACTGATAACTGCTAAGAAAACGAGTGCTACAGAGCCATATGTTCCCTTTTGTGAGAAAACTTTTGTAACAATTGATGCCTCTTTTGTAATAAAATGAAAAAGTTGTTAAAGTAATTTGTATGGCTGATATCTTGTATGGCTGACATCACGCACCAAGGAAAAAACTACGGAATTCTATTTACAAAATGCTTATTCATAGTGCAGTTTGTTAATATGCAGGTGAAAGAAAAGGGGAAGAAAGGAGTTTTTAATCACATATATGACACCATATCACTGGATTAAACTTACTTGATAAGCCATATCTCTTAAACTCTTGGCTTCATCACATGATGAAATTGTGATCACATTATCAAATTTGTAGAATACAATCACATGTGAATGTGTGCATTGTGCAATTTACCCTGGACGTCCTCCTTCCCCATAATGCAGTACAGTTGGCTCTTAACCGTCTCTCTTCCCTGACTGCATATGCAGTACTCCTAGGAAATTAGCTATAACCAGGAGGAATTTGTTTTTGTGGTTACTTGGGCAAAGACAGATAGCCATCTCCACGCAGACTGAGAGACACAGCCTGGAATCTCAAAGATACCGGGATTATTTACTCTGAAAACAGTTCATTTTTTGAAGCTTTTTATTCGACTTCGAAAGGATCTCTTAGTAGGTTTGTGCTTTTTCTTCCTTCTTGGACTTTGGTTCTTTGTTCCATTCTGTTAACTGTTTCACATTTACTTTGAGTTAAAATGTATCCAGGTGTCCTTAAACCCTTAAGCTTTTAATGGTTTATAATGAGTAGTTTATATAGATACTGGTCTATTTTTATTGAGTGCTCCGTCTGGGGTTTCACAATACATGACTTTATCAGAAGAAAAAACTAAACAAAGATTTTAGTTTATGTTAATGGTGTGGACTTCCTTAGTTAAGTAGTTGTTCCTCTTTTTTTCAAAAAAAAAAAAAAAACAACATGCCACTGCATGTCACGAGTTTGACAGCACGACTCTCAACACAGCTGCTGCAAATGAGAACCAGGAAATTTTGCAACAATATGTCAGCTGTTAATCATACACAGTTTACTTTTTCATTCAAACAGAGCTAGACTCAACTTCTGTTGTGCCTCTGACAGATGTTCAAAAGTTGACATCACTGCTTAAACTCCAAAGTATCACCACATTTTGATTTTAAACTGATGCATAAGTGCAAAAAATATGTTGTCATTACAGTGCAAACGTTATACATTTTTTTATTGATTGGTTGGTTGATTGTTGTTAAACTCAAATATATAGAAATTTTGCTGAAAAATGTAGGCTAAGTTTACTTCCTGTAGAGGATGATTTTCACTTGGAAAATAAAATGTGCTAAAACTTTTACATGCAATTGTATGTAATAAACCCTCATTTGTGGAGGACTGTTTGAGGCACAGTTTGATTCTGGATAAAAACATGCTCCATAGAATTACCTGAAATCTTTCACATAAGGCCTGGGCAGCAGCAGTTCGTTGTTACATGAACTCAGGTCAGCCATGGGACCCTCATAATCTATTCCATTCACACGACAGTAAGTAGCTCTCTTAACCATTCCCACAGAGATCTGTATTTTCTGCTTGTGTACAACATGCCTCAGCCACTCCAGTGGGCCTTAGAATGATTGGCCGTGTATCAAATTGAGGCTGAAAATAAAATAGTCATAGGCATTGCCCAACTAGCAGCATATAATTCTCTGATTGTTATGGAGCGGTTAAGACCAGACATACTTTGTTACATTTCAACCAGATTAAGAGGCTGCAGAATAGGAGCGGGTTTTGCTTCAGCAGGTTGCCAGACACACAGCACAATGGACTTTCCGAAGTTGTGCTGTTCTTCTGTTTTATCCATATGAGTAGCTCATGCCGAAAAATGCAGTTTGAACAAGTAGCAGAACAGAAACTGACAAATGACTTAAAAAAAAATCTTACAAATGTAAAACCATTAGAAGGGATCTGTGGAAGCAAAACAAGTACTATCTCTAGGACTTAGCAACCCCAACAATGCACTAGTCAGGCATGCATGGTTAGCATTCCAAGAAGAACAAAACAATATTGCGGCTACCTTGATAGGAACCGGTGCACAGTCATGTTGGAACAGGAAAGGGCCTTCCCCCAAACTTTTGCCACAAAGTTGCAAGCATACACTTGCCTAAAATGTATTTGTATGCTGTAGCACTAACATTAGCCTTCATTGCAACTAAGGGGCCCAAACCCTGAACTACAGCCCCAGACCATCATCCCTCCTCCACCAAACTTTACCATTGGCAATGCATTTTGATCTTAGGCCTATTTGCTGCTGCTCTGTCATGCAGTTCTGCTCCCGACAAGCAGTTCTTATGCTCTTTTGCTGATGTTTTGAATCCTTTAGTGAGTGGTTCAACAAAGGATAAGTGCTGTGCACTTTAGCACTCTCTGTCTCATTCTGTGAGTTTGTTTGGTTTACTACTTTGGGGCTAAGCTGTTGTTGCTCCTAGACACTTTCACAATAGCACTTGTTGACAGGGGCAAATAAGATAAATTAAGATGCCTTTATTGTCATTGCACAGTGTACAACAAAATTGAGCAGCAATCCAACGGCACTTTCTACATCCAAAAACAATTAAACATAAGGCTAAAATATCTAAACATAAGGCTAAAATATATAAAGTGCAGGTTAAAGGAAAAAGTATCAAAAATCTTAAATATATAGAGAAAGGACTATAAATTTACACTGCTCAAAAAAATAAAGGGAACATTTAAACAACACAATATAACTCCAAGTAAATCAAACTTCTGTGAAATCAAACTGTCCACTTAGGAAGCAACACTGATTGACAATCAATTTCACAGCTGTTGTGCAAATGGAATAGACAACAGGTGGAAATGATTGGCAATTAGCAAGACACACTCAATAAAGGATTGGTTCTGCAGGTGGGGACCACAGACCACTTCTCAGTACCTTTCTGCTTTCTGGCTGATGTTTTGGTCACTTTTGAATGTTGGTGGTGCTTTCACACTCGTGGTAGCATGAGATGGACTCTACAACCCACACAAGTGGCTCAGGTAGTGCAGCTCATCCAGGATGGCACATCAATGTGAGCTGTGGCAAGAAGGTTTGCTGTGTCTGTCAGCGTAGTGTCCAGAGGCTGGAGGCGCTACCAGGAGACAGGCCAGTACACCAGGAGACGTGGAGTAGGCCGTAGGAGGGCAACAACCCAGCAGCAGGACCGCTACCTCTGCCTTTGTGCAAGGAGGAACAGGAGGAGCACTGCCAGAACCCTGCAAAATGACCTCCAGCAGGCCACAAATGTGCATGTGTCTGCATAAACGGTTAGAAACCGACTCCATGAGGATGGTATGAGGGCCCAACGCCCAAAGATGGGGGTTGTGCTCACAGCCCAACACCATGCAGGACGCTTGGCATTTGCCAGAAAACACCAGGATTGGCAAATTCGCCCTGTGCTCCTCACAGATGAAAGCAGGTTCACACTGAGCACATGTGACAGACGTGACAGAGTCTGGAGATGCCGTGGAGAGCGATCTGCTGCCTACAACATCCTTCAGCATGACCGGTTTGGCAGTGGGTCAGTAATGGTGTGGGGTGGCATTTCTTTGGAGGGCCGCACGGCAGTAGTCTGACTGCCATTAGGTACCGAGATGAGATCCTCAGACCCCTTGTGAGAACATATGCTGGTGCGGTTGGCCCTGGGTCCCTCCTAATGCAGGACAATGCTAGACTTCATGTGGCTGGAGTGTGTCAGCAGTTCCTGCAAGATGAAGGCATTGAAGCTATGGACTGGCCCGCCCGTTCCCCAGACCTGAATCCGATTGAACGCATCTGGGACATCATGTCTCGCTCCATCCACCAACGTCACGTTGCACCACAGACTGTCCAGGAGTTGGCGGATGCTTTAGTCCAGGTCTGGGAGGAGATCCCTCAGGAGACCATCTGCCACCTCATCAGGAGCATGCCCAGACGTTGTATGGAGGTCATACAGGCACGTGGAGGCCACACACAACACTGAGCCTCATTTTGACTTGTTTTAAGGACATCACATCAAAGTCGGATCAGCCTGTAGTGTGTTTTTCCACTTTAATTTTGTGAGTGACTCCAAATCCAGGCCTCCATTGGTTAATAAATTTGATTTCCATTGATTTGTGTGATTTTTGTTGTCAGCACATTCAACTTTGTACAGAACAAAGTATCCAATGAGAATTTCATTGAGATCTAGGATGTGTTATTTGAGTGTTCCCTTTATTTTTTTGAGCAGTGTATATTATAAAGACAATAGACAAGTTGGGTACAGTTAGTTATTGCTCATTTCTGGATAGCTTATGATATTGCACATCTTAAGAAATTTTGCACAGAAAGAATACAGATTATAGATCACACCCTCGAGAACAATGAATAATAAATAGAACAGAGGTGGGGTGGAACACTGGAAGATCTAGCAGCACAGAAATTTCTGACTGACTTGTGGCCTATGACAGTGCCAAGTCACTGAGCTCTTCAGTATGACCCTTTCTACTGCCAATATTTGTAAATAGAGACAGTAGGATTATGCTTAATTTTGTCCACTTGTTAACAATGAATGTGGCTGAAACACCATTTCAAGAATTAAGAAAGGTATCCACATATTTTTAGCTGTATAGTGTATCTAAGAGCTTGTGTGCTACTAATAGTAAACATTACCGCCTGAAATGATGTTTAGTGTATGCTGTTGGAGAACACATCAATATAACAGTTTCTATTCTTTGTTATCTAGAATGGCAAACTGTGGCTCCTGTTTCTGGGCCATAATCTGGCTGATTGTGTTGCTGGTCATTGGCTGGCCTCTCAGTATCTTCCTGGGTGGGCTGTACGGCCTCATCGCCCCTCTCACTGCCTGTCTTGGATTGGACCGACTGGCAGATCTCCTACTGGAGGGGGCTAATCTGGGACGGACCTGCGCCCAGAACATGAGACATGGCAAGCCCCTGTGCTGAGAGCCTAGCCATCTCATTCACCTGAGAGACATGCCTGTAAAGAGCATTTTTACTGTTTTTCTATGTGAAACTATTAGAATTGCCCAAAGTCTATGTTAGTATGTAATGAGAACTGAGGAAACTTAACAGCAGTAATTGTTAATTGCTTGTCTTGTTATGCTATGTATGTGACTTATATTTGATGTATAAACTGATGCTTGTTATTTTCATCTGAACAACCACCCAGATGGTTCAAGGAATGTCAGATGGTTTTAATGCCACAATGACATTATTGAGCCATAATGAAGACCAAAAAGCGACACAATCAATAAAAACAAAGTTGTCAGTATAGATCCTTATGATTGTGCTGTCTTGAACGTACTGTGAACTATGGCATGTTAACAGATTCAAGCTTACATTTTGAAAAATCTTGTTATCTGTCTGGAGTCTAGGTAATTAGGTAATCCTTTTGGAGTCCAGGAAATGTCCAGAAACCAAGTGGACATTTTGATTACTGCTACATTTCCTTTATTACTCCAAATGATTTTAAATATACTGCCCTGTTTTCTTGATTTCTTTGAGGTGACGTGTTGAAGTTATATTTTGTCCTTTGAAAAGTTCATAGAAAAAGTGAGTTCTCACAAAGTGTCATCTTCCATTTCAGATGTTAGAGGATATCTGAGCAAATTTCAGTTCAAATGAGATGCTGGAGAGCAGAGCAAGATGAAAGAAGTTAGAAACTTTCTAGGCTGACCTTAGTTTTTTGATGATGGCTGTTCTGTTGGTGCAAACGGAATAAACAGAATCTCTATGGATGTTGACAAGAGTTTGAATTCAGAATTGAGACATTCAGTGCCCTGTACTGAAGTTTTGTCTTGCTCTGAAGCTTTACTCACTCCTGCCCTCTGCAGGCTGAGGGCAAAAATCTGCCCAGAGGGAGGGCATTAGAGTCCCAGAGGAGATTTAAAGGAATGATTCAGCAAAAATTCTAATATGCAGAATTCCCTGCCCTTACCTTGAAGATAGTCCATTTGCAAAGATGTGTGAGATCTGAAGTGTGTCCTCAGTTAGCATTGGAGCTATGGAGTATAATATTCTAAAAGTCCATATCATGTAGTGACTAACTGGATTTTTTGGTGGGCCATTCCTTTAATATCTCAACAGTCTTACTCCTACAGCCCTTGAACTGAAAGAAGACACTCTATTTCACTTCATCCTCATTTCATTATACAGCAGAACAGAAGTTTCCTTGGCACACTTTTGCAAGTGAACACAAAATGAATAAATTGGTTCACTTTGGTAATAAAATTAAAGGGCCCATAGGACAGAAAACTAAGAGTTCTTCTCTTCATTTGAAATCAGCTTGATGCAGTTTGTAAACACTTTTGGCCAGTCCATACAGTCCATACTGTCCATACATGGAAAGTAAGGTGCAAAATAGCCTGTTTTAAATTCATTGTTTTTTGTGATGTCACAAAAACCAAAACATTTGCATAAATCTGCTGATTTAGCCTACAGCAGTTCAGCTCCAGGTTTTTTGATCACATAAAACTACAAAAGTGTTATACCTGGACTTCAAATGAATACAATCATTTATTCTTAATGAATAAAACACAAGACAAATATGGGCCACTTAAGGTTTTCAATGTTTGAAGTGTTCTGTGGCTCTTCTACTGCTGGTTAAGACTGCTCAGCTATTTTTTAACTGAACCCAAAAAACAGTAATGCTCATGTCTTGGTATGATAGACACATTGCTATATCATCCATTTTGAGAACATTTATGGCTTTGTAGCTTCCAAATCCCCGTTTAGACTCATCCAGGATATCCTTGAAAAAGTGTGCAGTGAAGCTAAGGATAGCTTGACGTTTGTAGATTAAACCATTCAAATTTGATTCATGAATATTTCATGATAGTTTCAAAGAGCTGTTTAACCTCATTTTCTCCGTCTCGCTGTTGACTGATGTATCGAGTAACAATAATTCCTTCAACTGAAACACTAAGCCCTAATCCTTGAGGAAAATTTGTGGCTGTTTCCCAAAACTTGAAGTGTAATATTTATGGGACTGTCTTATGAGGCCTAGTTAGATTGCACAGCTCTCTAACAAATGCTCTGAGGGGAAGACTGTACTGGCCAAAATTACCCAAATTTAATTTCTTTCTTTTTTCCCTGATTCCTTGGCACCGGAGCCGTCCTGACAGAGGGCAGTGTGGAGAGGGCACAGCATGATGTGGAAGAGGTATGCGTGACAGGGGCTGAGATTGGACCCAGACCGTAAATATTTCATTTGAGTATGAGATGAAGGGTGGAAAAAGTTCCGTCTGCCTTGCTGGGCTAATATGAAGGGGACTGACTGAGAGGGTATGGAATGTGCAGCATCCAATTAACCCCATACTGTTTTTCTAATTTGGCCCTCACACTCCAGCCTGGGAGAGGACCCTCCTGTACTGCTGGCTCAGGAAATCTCAGGACACATTGCATCTCAGTAGCAAAGGGGGGTTTGAGGGTTATTAGTACACACCTGAGTCAATATACTCAATTCAAATGTGATCTGTTTCCTGTGTGCATATGTGTGTATGCATGTATAAATAATGCATAAATAAATGTTCCTACCCATGTCAGTGATAATGACAGCAATACATTTAATTAATATAGAACATTTTGTACATTTAAATGCAGTCGTGTTTTACAAAGAAAGAAACAAATTACAAAAAATAATAATAGTAATAATAAACGCAAACATTTGGAAAAGATGCATTTTTTGATATGTACTAAAATAAATAACAAATAAATAAAGATAAGAATAATGAGTAAAACAAGGCATTGTAGTTCAGCAAAAGCATTACAAAATAAATGTACTCATAAACTACATTCATGCTCATACCTCCTATTACAGAGCCCTGAGAATCTTTCCTATCTTTAACATTAAACAAACACTATGAATATTGGTATAAATTTGTTATTACTTCCTTTATGACACACCATGAATGTCCTACAAATTGGAGTGTCATGCTGTGGCTTCTCTGCACTGCAATTCTGTTTGTTTATTGTATTCATTTCATGTTCTGTTGACATAAATTACATTAGATAAGTACAAATAAACCCTTTTGTGGAGTCTGTCTAGTGTGCTTACAACTGCCTGAATCTTCAAAGAAACCCATATGCCCTGATATGATAACTACACAGTAACACAACATACTGTGCAATTATTGATTGAATTCATATTTGGATTGCTAAGATTAGCAGATAGTGATGCCTGTCCTCTGTGCGCATTGACCTAGAAAGGGCATGGTGCTTTGTCAAAAAGATCAAAATGTAACCCTAATATTTGTACATTATTGATTATCTCTTGATTATCTGCTGAAAGGCTGGGCGCATGTATGCATGTTCAAAAGCACTATGAGTAAAATCTATATACAACACATCATAGCAGTCAGTAGAATAACTGACACTTGAATGTGTTGGATACTGACCAACACAAACTGCACTTTTATTTTTGAACCCTTATTTATTTTTCTTTTTATAAAAGCCATGTATTTCCAAAATGGCAACTTTATAAAAGATAAAACATTCTTAACTATAATTGTTAAGTAACAAGATTTTTTTCCAAGAAAATTTAGGCCATTTCCATTGGTCCATTTGTTCATGTTTACACAGTAAAATAAATATTTGAAAGCTATAAGAGTGAAAAATAGAAGTCTGGACTGGCTGACGGCCCATGGACATTTAAAACAGTTCCCAATCGCTGGTGACCCCATATTTTTGTGTTTTGCTTTATTTAACACAGCTGATCCAACTCATTAACTAATTAACATGCCCCTTGGGGTGTATAAAATAAAGTTAGAAATAAAGGTACTGCACTGTCACTGGGGCGGAACCCTTAGGGGTCCATCTCAGTACCTTTAGTCAGGGAACATAATTGTATCATAATCCATTGAAATTATATTTTTATTTTTTTATAAGTTACCCTGTCTTGTCTCCAGGCTTTTTATTTTACTGTTCTAATTTAAAACATTAGGTTATGAAAAGGTACAAATATGTACTTCTCACCTGGAAAAGCTTATTTAAGGTACAAAGTTGGACCTTTGAGGATACATTTACATTGTTTGTACCTTGATGAATGAAAAATGTACAAAGTACCTTTATTTTTAACAGTATAGAGTAGAGAAAATGCAGACATGTGTAGAGCATGGCCACAAAACTTAAGGCACATGGTCACTGGCCATTAAACGTAAGGCACATATAACAGTGACTGGATGTTTATGGCTGGACTATCAGACTGACTGTTGTGTGAATAGATTGGAAACAACTGAACATAAATATATAAAATGTGTGGTGCCCCTGGCCTATGAGTGCCCCTGGGCAGTCTCCCAGGTCACATGTATGGTAGGTCCAGCTATGAGCATGGGGTCACCAGGAATGGAATTGAGCACCCTTGATTTAAAGGGTTATGCACAAAAATGTCCATTAGCTAGCAGTGAGTCAAGAGGATTTGACTCCTGTGGTTGCTTTGATGTGGCAAACAAAACAAACATCAAGATAGCAATTATTTGTCAGCCAATATTATTGTCTTATCTACAGCTGTACTCTCAGTAACCATAAGCTTTTTCTGCAGAGATGGTTTGTCTTCATCTGTACTGAGTCTAATAACATGCAAAGAAAAGAACTAAAGCTTGTGCAAACTATACTGCTTCAAACAGAAGTACTCAAACATTGCTGTCAAAAGCCATGTATTTCCAAAATGCCAACTTTACAGAAGATAAAAACATTCTTAACTATGATTGTTATGTAACAAGATTTTTTCCGCAAGTACATTTGGGTCATTTCTGTTGGTCCATTTGTCCATGTTTACACAGTGTAAATGGCTGCTGGCATTTTCAAATTGTGTAATTGAAGAGAAAAAATCAATATGACACCAACAAAATGCTTATTCCCAATAACAGCAAGTCTTAATGGTATTTGCAATTGTAACAGCTTGAACTTCAGTGTTTGGAGAATAGCTGAGTAGCTTTCATGAATGAAAGATTTCAACACAAGATTTTGATATAGTGAATGTGAGGTAAGTCAATGGCATGAATGGATAACATTTGATTTCAGCACTGAGCCACTTTGTAAGATTCTGCACACAAGCAGAAGAGCCACAGTCTGCCATTAAAGGGATTTTTAGCAACTAAATAAGGAGAGGTCAGAAGGGCACAACCATGGCCCTCTACCAAGCCTTTCTGCTAGTGCTTATCTGGTGAGTTCCTCAAGTTCATTAGTTGTGGTGACAGGAGCACTAATACGCTTAAGATTCTGACTGCAACTGTGCATGTACTGCTGACCCAAGTCGTAGTTTGTGCAGTGTTTGCTCACATTTCTGAAAACAAACTACAAACTTCTTTTCTGATTCAACTTAGGAAACAGAAAAACAGAAAAAGACTAACAAAAAACATGTTTGACATGCAAAGTTTAATTGTTACTAACACTTTGTAAAGTTAACTGAGCAACTTCAATCAGTCTTTTTTAACTTCAGTTTTTAGTAGATCACATTTCTACATAGTAATGCAATTATTTTTCATTTTCTGGCCAAATAAGATCTCCATCTGACATGTGTCACAATGAGAAGACCTTACTATGGGCTCGTGAACCTGGCTCAGTCAAAGCTGGCACATTTCCCTCCATCATCACTAGGCAGGTCTTTCTCCTTCATGGTTTATTTCTAAGAACTGTTCATGGATCACACATTCACACACATTTGTATCTATCATACATGTCAGAAATGACTTTTATCTGTTCAGAGTGTCTGTATTTTAGAGTGTCATTTTCAGTAAGACTCCTACATTGACAATGAGGCTCAGAGCCAGGATATCTTGACCCTGAAAAACCCAACCGACCGTGGTATCATTACCACCAACTGTGATGACATGGAGAAGATCCGGAACCATATTCTCAGTGAGCTTTGTGTGGCTTCTCAGAATGTCCCACCCTGCTCACTAGGGACTCCTTCAACCTGCAGGCCAAAAAGAGTGTTATTCCAGCCAGGTATGTTGTTTTCAGGCAGCTCTCTCTGTTTATGCCTCAGGTTAGACCACAGGTTAGGTTGGAATTAGGCTGCATTTATGATGTGTTTATTTTATATACACACACACACACACCGGCCACTTTATTAAATACACCTTGCTAGTGAAAGGTTGGACCCCCTTTTGCCTTCAGAACTGCCTTAATTCTTCATGGCATACTTTCAACAAGGTGTTGGAAACATTGCTCAGAGATTTTGGTTGGTTATTTGAGTCACTCTTGCCTTTCTATCATCTCAAACCAGTCTGTCCATTCTCCTCTGACCTCTCATATCAACAAGGCATTTTTGTCCACACAACTGCCGTTCACTGGATATTTTCTCTTTTTCAGACCATTCTCTGTAAACCCTAGAGATGGTTGTGCATGAAAATCTCAGTAGCTCAGCAGTTTCTGAAATACTCAGACCAGCCTGTCTGGCACCAACAACCACGCCAAATTCAAAGTACCTAATAAAGTGGCCGGTGATTGTATATCATATCAGACTGAGCCAGGTCCACCATGACCTCACAATCCTTATTTGGATGAGTGAAGACTGAGTACAACTACTCATTTGTAACCACAGGCAATCTTTACATTCTCTGATTCTGACTACTTCATGCTTGGATCCAGACATATTGTGCACCTAAATTTAATCTAATGCAATGTTTCTAGCTGAACGTGAGATTGAAGCTGTGCTCCATGATTTTGAGAATAAGATGGGCAGTGCTGCTGCCTCTTCCTTCTTCTTAGAGAAGAATTACAGGCTGCCTGATGACCTAGAGACTCTCTTTAATTGATAATCATACTAAAAATGTGCTTATATAGTTTTGCCTGCGTGGATTCAGCTCCAAGGACCATCATCAACAGCTTCTATTCTCCTTAGTTTAACCTTTTAAACTTTATATTCGACTCGATATTAAGTCTTATTATTTCATAACCACAAATTATTAGGTTATTAGGTATTATTATTATTAAAAATGAAAATATGTAAGTCATGTAAGTATGAAAGAGTGGAGCTCTGCAAGCCCGAAACTACCCCATGGTTCCTTGGAAATGTAACAGTAAATATGATGATATTTGATATGAGTCATTTCCTCTAGCCAGACATAGAATCTGCTAGAACTTTTGAAACAACTTACAACACCCTTGTGAAATGTAACTTTAATATCTGTAAGGACACTGTAACTGTGCCCTGTCTGTGGAACTACAATGTATTCTGGAATTTGTGACCATATTCAAAAGTAATTCGAAAGTACAATTTCAACTTCCAGCACAATGAAAATCAGAATAAACTACTCTATGCTATTTTATTCTTTTCTACTCTGGGCTATTGTATTCTTCTCTATTGTGTTTGATTGCACTCTTTTCCAGTCTACCCTATTCTATTCTATTCTGATCTACCCTATTCTAAACTTTTCTATGCTATCCTGGGTTACTCTATTGTCTTTAATTCTGTTCTATTATATTCTACTCTGTTCTGTCATGGGCTGCTCTGTTCTGGGCTGCTATATTCTATACCACTGTGTTCTACTCTATTGTAGACAACCTTATTCTATTATGGGATATTTTTTCCTATTTTATTCTATTCTGCTCTATTTTATTCTATTAATGGCTGTTATGTTCTTCCCAATTGTGTTCAATTGTACTCATTCCTATTCTATTCTATTCTATTCTATTCTATTCTATTCTATTCTAGGCTAGTGTCTTCTGGGCTACTCTATTCTACACCATCGTGTTCTATTCTATTGTAGTCTACCCTATTGTATTCTTTTATGGGACACTCTATTCTGCTTTTTCTATTCTGGGCTACTCTATTCAACACTACTGTGTTCTATTTCATTCTATTCTACACCCTATTATTTTCCATTCTGAGCTACCCTCTTCTATTCTCTTCTAGGCTACTCTTTTCTGTTTTAATCTGGGTTACTGTATTCTAAACTGGGCTATCTATTCTAAACATTTGTATGAGCTTTTGGATCTGTTTGGATTGGTGACTCTCTGTCTACCTAGCAGCAGATGTGAATCAGCAAGCAGGAATATGAAAGTCCAGTCCCTCCATCATTCACTGAAAATGCTTCTAAACACCATCAAGAATTTTCACCTCCAATGCTCATTAATTATCACTTACAAACTAGTCGGTCCTGGACATCAGAGTTACATGTAGAAACCCAAAAACAAACAGGATCCCGGGCTTATACTGTGTTTTGCCTCTGAATCTCACTCTGTTAAATCAGGAGTGATGTGTTGAAATGAAGAGATTTGAAGTAGTGTCTGCCCTCAGTTATATAAGAGTAAATACATACACCATAAAAATATTCTAACTCTAGTTATCCATTGATATAATACAGCCAAAGTCGCTGAAGTGATGACAGTTCCCTGCTAAGTCTAATGTGCTGGCATAAGCCATCTTATGACAAATGCACCCTCAGTCATTCATAGAGGGGGGAAAACAATGTCACATGAGCAGTTGCCTTAATACCCACCCTTAATACTGTCCTCGAAGTGATAAGGGAATCACGCAGAAATGGTGTGATTTGCATCTAAGTTGATCTGCCCATGAAGCTGAACTTAAAACCAGAATCACAGATTAAGGCTCTACAGGGGTCCATAGCATGACTCAGGGATAACTCTCGGACCTCCCATACTACAGTACGGACAAAAGGTCTTCAGATGCATGTCCACTCCGTCAGGCCTGATCTTGGGATTACACTAATACCTTCAAACCGATCTCAAATCACATTAGCTGATATACTTATCTGTACCTTGAAATAGTCCAATGCCAATTCATTTGGCCATGATCTACCAGCAGTGGTGGACGTGGATATACACGAGCGGTCGGAACAAAGGGCGGGAGAGTGTGTGTCTGTGTGTGTGTGTGGTGTGGGGGGGGCGGGTTGCAGAGGGGACAGAGATCACGTTTCTATTTTTGAACACGGTAAAGCGATCAGCATCCTCACATGCATCCCGCGCCGAGTGGCTCGCAGCATCCAGCGCGTTATCATTCCCGCTCCCGGAGAAAAGCCCACTGGAGTCCGCGAGGAAGGGGATTCCTGGAGCCAAGGACTTTCTTTATGACACGCGCGGCCGCGCTTGCAACAAGTATGTGACTTCTGGAGGGAGAAAAGAGCACATCCTGTCTCTTAAACCAATAAGAGCGCAGAGCCCAGCCCCTCTACGTAGCCCACACCCTTGAGTTTATTTAGTTTCAGCACCAGTGAGCAAAACTCTGCTGCCGAGTTATTCCAGCCTTTCCCTCTCGCGCGCGCACGGGGCTCAGCGATGGAGCTCCTTTTCTCCCCTCCGTCAAAGGTTACCACCAAATCTACGCGATATCGCTAAGAAGAAATTTATTTTTCAAGATATTTTTGGCAGCCCTCCACGAACCTGTCTGCGCGTGACGCAGGAGGAGACTACTTAAAGGGGGATTAGCTCTAGCAAAGACATTAAATCCAGCCCTCCCGGCAGCCAGACACCGCGCGACCTATCAACCTGATCTGAAGATCGAAAATAGGAGGGCTCATATTAATCAGCACTTCGGACTCCAAGAAGAGCAGAAGTGGGATCGGCGAGAGATCCTCTGGCATTGTGCGCTGTGGCGGCGCAGGAGGGGGAGAAGGCTTGGTGATCAATGCGTTTGGCAGATAAAATCGGGCCCTCTGGAGAGTAGACGAGGGAGATACTACCGGGTTTTTTGTTTTTTCCCGTGGAAGTCGTGCAGAGGGCTGGGTGCGCGCTCTCGTCTCCGGATGAACAGAAATGGGGGAATGGACCATACTAGAGAGGCTCCTGGAGGCTGCTGTCCAGCAGCACTCTACTATGATAGGAAGGTAAGATGAATTCGAATTTATTTGTGTGTGAACGTAAATATTTTATTTAGTGCTAGATTTGTGTGGAAGCGGTGCAGCGCGGCAGTTGAGTCTCTTTTGCAGGCGTGCGCCAAGATTGGCAGTAAATAACAAGAAACAATAAAGAAAAGCAAACAAAATCTGTACTAAAGCACACGTGAATGTGTCGTTAATGGGATCGATCATGTGCTTTCGGTCGTTATTTGAGTTGCACGGGTTTATAAGCAAAAGAAAGCGTCCGTGAGCGCCAGGCGCTCCACTTTCAGCACTGGACAGCTCCCCGTCCTCAGCTCTGTTTCAAAGCGCTGCTCTTTGCCAAACGCCTCAGATTGAATGCGAGACAGTGGCCGAACCCTGATACACTTCTTTTCTCCTTTGCTTCCAGGATCCTACTAACTGTGGTGGTGATCTTCCGGATCCTAATCGTAGCCATAGTTGGAGAGACAGTTTATGATGATGAGCAAACCATGTTCATCTGTAACGCCTTACAGCCGGGCTGTAACCAGGCGTGCTACGACAAGGCTTTCCCCATCTCGCACATCAGGTACTGGGTGTTCCAGATCATAATGGTCTGCACCCCGAGCCTGTGCTTCATCACCTACTCGGTCCACCAGTCCGCCAAGCAGCGGGAG
Source organism: Pygocentrus nattereri (assembly GCF_015220715.1). NCBI lineage: Eukaryota > Metazoa > Chordata > Actinopteri > Characiformes > Serrasalmidae > Pygocentrus > Pygocentrus nattereri. The sequence goes on along the minus strand of NC_051220.1, from coordinate 31,266,715 downwards.
AGACGCTACTCCACCGTCTTCCTCACGGTGGACAGCAAGGACCAAGACTCGATGAAGCACGACGACAGCAAGAAGATCAAGAACACCATCGTGAACGGAGTACTGCAGAACACGGAGAACTCCACCAAAGAAGCCGAGCCCGACTGCCTGGAGGTCAAAGAGATCCCCAACGCGACCATGAGGACTGCCAAGTCCAAAATGAGGCGGCAGGAGGGCATCTCGAGGTTTTACATCATCCAGGTGGTTTTCAGAAACGCCCTGGAGATCGGTTTCCTGGTGGGCCAGTATTTCTTGTACGGGTTCAACGTGCCCGCCGTGTACGAGTGCGACCGCTACCCGTGCATCAAGGAGGTCGAGTGCTACGTGTCCAGACCTACGGAGAAGACGGTCTTCCTCGTGTTCATGTTCGCCGTCAGCGGCTTCTGCGTGGTGCTCAACCTTGCCGAACTCAACCACCTGGGATGGAGGAAGATCAAAACGGCCGTGAGGGGCGTGCAGGCCCGGAGGAAGTCCATCTACGAGATCAGGAACAAGGACTTGCCCCGCATGAGCGTGCCTAATTTCGGCCGCACTCAGTCCAGTGACTCTGCCTATGTGTAGGTGAGGGGAGAGAGAGAGAGAGAGAGAGAGAGAGAGAGAGAAAGAAGAGGAAAAGAGAGAGGGAGAGAGAGCGTAGTGAAAAAGTAAGTTCCCCAAGAGGGGTCCCAAAGATCCAACATCGGCACAGACGGAGCTCATTCGCCACCGACGAGCGGGTGAGATTTGGGTTTGTTTAGGCTTTTTTTCAGGATGGCTGAAGCGGGTTGGCAAGCGATGTCTTTTTCTTGCACTGGTGCAACTCTCTCGACCACCTCACTGAAGCGCAGCCCGCTCACCGGGGTCGCGTATTTACTCTACAGTGGGCTGCTCAGTTGTACTTGAACAGAGTAAATACGTTTTGCACTAAAAAAAAGAGAAACAGTAATAAAAGTCAACACCGGGAGCCAAACGCGCCTGTTATCGGTGTTTTTAACGTTTTTCCGCCGATTTTCTTTTTGGACACCATCCTATTTAGCCATATGTTACGCACAGCGGTTGAAAGGAGAAGCTTTAGTGCAGATTCATCCAGCCTCGAAAAATATATGGAGTAGGCTGTGGATTAAACTAGGTTTTAAGAAATGAAAAAAGACGGATGGATTCAGGTATTAAGGAGCATCAGGTAATAAAGGATATTATTTTACCTGCTGATTTTCAGTCTAAGTGAGAGAGGAAACTGTAAATAATCTTATTATAATGAAATTGAAGAAAATATTTATCAGTCATTCAGGGAAGACTGTACAAAGCTCTGTCCCTTATGACCTGATGTCTAATAATACCTGAGCCCACCCTGTATGATAGACTTTTTTTGGTTGCCTGTGTTGCACCATTGACCTTAACGTAAGTCTTCATTTCATGGCTGTAGTGAACTTGTGAGCTGATTCCAGACTGGATCTGCTGCACATGTCTGCAAAATTTCCTTAATTTAAAAAAACACACACACCAAAGCGCCCACGGCTTTCATTCGTGAAGTGTTGTTTTTTTCTCTCTTTTGCTTTCATGTCATTTAAGTGCCATACTTGTACATAAAAAAATATATAGATATATACATATAGATATAAGAAGAATCTATAATAATAATAATGATGATGATAAGAATTCTATGCGTCATGAAAGAGGATTCCTTGCTTGGATTGTGCTGAAAAATATCCACCCAGGTTTGCTTTAACTGTATTCGTTGTGATTTCAATGCAAAAGATGCAAAAGGATATAACTGCATTTTTTTCCTTTTCTCTCTTTTAACTTTGCATATGACCGGAATAAAGACAACGTGCTGGTCTGATTTTTGTACACTGCTCAGTACTCTTTATTCACCAGATTCAAGGAGCTCAATAACGATGGCACAAATATCTTTTGTAACAGACAAAATCAAATCATGGACAGTGAGAACCTGCTCTGGTGCTACAGTACTGTTTTTTCCACTGTGTGCAAGCCAAGCTAATGAGAACACAAGCTATTTTCTTCAGATTAAGAGTGAAATGGAGGCACACTGTCAAAAAAATATCAAAGCAAATAAAGCAAAGATGCAGGGCTTTTGTGTGGATGTGAGAAAGCACCTCATATGCTCTCTGTGACCTGGCGAGCGAGCTGTCCCTTTAAGGCCTTGGCTATGAAAGAATATGTGCTGCATTAACTGTCATGTTTTTGTCAGTGTATCTTTCATGTATTTAAATAATGTACGTTTCCATTTATTCCAAACATGGTCCAGAAATATGTGCACACATTTTTTAGCATAGCTTTTTTGCTTTGTTTTTTAGTTTCATGACTTTTTTCCTCTATCAATTCTAATTCTAAGGTCATGTAAAGAGCTGCATGTTTAAGAGAGAATATTAGAAAGTATCTGGATACTTTTAAGGGAAAGATGTCAGTCATATCAATCATATTTGCCTTGGGAGTTGGTCATTTCCCCCTCTTTCTGTTCCTGCTTCTGTCCATCACTTGAAAAAGACTGCAGAAAGGAGTGTCTCTAGCTTTTGGGCTTTTGGGTAGGGTTGTGTGCTCTTCTTCAAGGTCAGAAGAGAGAGAGAGAAAGAGAGAGAGAGAGGAAAAACTAGCGTAAAAGTGCTGAACAGTGTAGCCGCGCTGTGGATGGTGGCGTGGGGACTGACCATCCAGGATGATGCGGAGGTGGCTTACTGCAGCACCTGCCAGGATGACTCTGCAAAGCAGGACTGAAGGCGGAGGAGCCGGAGCCTGTCACATCAATCTTGGGCTCAGAGGGACCTTCACTGTTTCCAAAACTCAATCACAAACCATCTACAAGGAAAAAAAATCAAGAAAAAGAAAAAACAAAGAAGTGCAACGTCCCTGCTTTGGCTGGCCGGACTGTGCAATGCAATAGCCCCTTGTTTTCTCTCCTCCACGTCTGTCTTATGACCAACATTCCAAGACTGTATTTATCTGGAATCTGTGAATCTGTGAGATTCATGCAGGACATCCATGATAAACTGTGCAGAAAGCCGAAGGACCTCTAAATAGAAGGCACTTTCTACTGAGTGTCATAACTTAAAGGAACATCATAGCAGAAAGATTGTGAATGTTTATGAGATCCAAAAGAAAAAAGCTTTAATAAAAAAAAAAAACAAAAACAAAAAACAAAAAAACAACAACTCCTCTTCTGAATGTGAAAATATCTGTACATGACTCAAGTACTGAGGTCTCTCTCTCTCTCTCTCTCGCTCTATCTCTCTCTCTTGCTCTTTCTCTCTCTCGCTCTCTCTCACTCTCTCTGCAGTATTCTTTTCCATGGCTACATCTAAATGACAGATGTATTGGGTTATGTATGGATGGCATTTATGCATGCTGTGATGCATTTTACATCATGTGTTGGGAGGCTTGGTTACATTTGGTTAAAATGATTTTGTGGTATGTTCTACTGTTCTACTGCACCCGTGAAGGATGGGGCCGAATTCTATTTATCTATTCATGAAATGGTGCACAAAGCAGAATGCTCGGCACTGCCGAGAGGGCAGGAGCACCCCCCCCTTAACAACAACCCCCACAGAAATGGACATTTACTGACTGAAATCATTGGTTCGCTTTGCTCTTTCCAAGAGTGGGACTTCAACTGATTTTTGAAAATTCATTCAAGGCATTCAGAGTGGCTCAATATATAATAGTCCATTGTAAAGAAACTCAGGTTTTCTTTAGAGTGGTGGTGATGGGAACCAATCACAAAGCCATTTATTTACTATCGAAATGAAGCTACACCTGTCTTCTGCACTTTTGTAGAAAAAAAAAAAAGATTTTGTTAGGTAATATTTTATCTTACAATGCCCTGAGTGAATTAAAAAAATACATTTTAGACACAAAGCTTTTCATAAAATCCTCATAAAACAGCATCTCAGGCATCAGGCAGCACATTTGTTACCATTTCATGTCAGCTTTTTGAGGCATTAAATGCTCTAAATGTCTGGTTTCTGTCACCATCACAGTGAACAATTCTCTCTGTAAGTTGATCTAGAATGGAACATTTCATAGCGAACCAATCTTGATGACTTTTTTTACATCTTAATAATTGGTGGAGTTCCCCTTAAAGACAAATAGATAGCATGCATGTATGCTGTTATTTTTTTAGAATAGAAACTAAATTCTCAGGAGTTCCTTCAATTTTATCTTAAAAAACAAACAAGAGAGAATTTAAGAGGCTAAACTGCTTCCTTAATTGCAGACACCTTCTACTGGGCAACTGAGTAATAAGTTAAAAGCTCATCATTTGAAAAAAGCATCAAATAAGAAAGTGTATGGTGCTGAGTGTGAGCTGTGTAGGTTTCCCTTTTTGATCTAAAGGGCCTTACACACACATAAAGCACTGTATAGCATTAAACTGTCCCTTTTCTAACCAGCCAAGCCTCCAGTCCTTTACATTTTTAACCGAGTGTAGCTACATCTGTATAAATGTAAAGTGAATGAATTTCAGTTGATGAAGTGCAGTGAATTAAATCCGATTTCTCACACAGCAGAACATATATAACAGAGCTGATGTGTCATTTCCTTAACTGTGCTCTTCTGTTCATGTACAAAAGATTTATTTTCCCACAGTGACTACAGTGTCCTTAAAGGGGGGTGAATCTCTGCAATGCACCAAATACATCCACTGTTTTCCGACTTCACCAATAACTTCACTCTTATGCTAAATGTCTTGGAAATTTAAATGTTTATTACAGTGTTATATCTTCACTTTTAAATTTTCATTTCTTATGCAAAGTGGACAATTTTATTGTTAGAATTTGCTCATAGTAGCATAAGTAATGAGCGTTCAAAGATAAAATACTGACATAACAGATTCCATTCATTAATAATTCAGTAATGCAATGCAAAACACTGGACTAGAAAAATATGCACTGCTATTTTTTTGTACATGACAATAAAAATCTAGCATTTAATTATTAATTATAAACATACATAAAGATTATTTTTAGAATTTTAGACATTTAATTATTTTATCTTAAAGATAATCATGTACTGGATATTTAAATGCTGTTTAACAATACCCCAGGTTTTGTATTTAATACATACATTTAATACATTTAATACAGGGCTTGTAAGACTTAAATGTAAAGACTTACATGTGCAGTAAGTAAAGAATTCCATTAAATTGGAATTTTGATGTTTTACATCTTTTTTTCACTTTATATTACACTGAAAACATCATGTGGTCAGTTATTATCATAATGTATTATAGGGAAACATCATTTATACATATTTATACATATTTTTAAAACTCTATATCAGTTCTAAAATGACTAAATTATTGGCATTTGTTCTAACATCTGCAATACATTTGTGGGATTAGACCTGCTATCTGCTGATGTCTGTTATCTTTCTGACACACTGTTTTCATGTCAAGTCAGATGCATGTAATAATATTCCATTTTTATTACTGGGGCAATTACAAACTCCTTAACACCAACAAAGACCTGCTATGGTCAGACAAAAATAACAGATATGCAGTTTTTGGTGCTGTGTGTTTTATTGGTGCTACAGATAAAGCAGATTAAAAAGAATAACAGCAGTTAATTCATGTATAGCTGTGCAACTGTAATAATATATAATAAAACTTTGAATCAAAATGTGATTAAAACATGCAAACTGGTTAAACTTCCTCTTAACTGACAGCATTACAAAGTGATGGCTGCACATTAGTTTGCAGTCAAAATGGTAACTACAATTATTATATAAACGTAGCCTGTGCATTGTACTGCAACATTATTGAATATCAGAGGCGTGTTGTTTTACACACTCTGTCCTAAAACCACCTCTCTTATTTCCCCTCACTGTACAACTCAGTCAAAGCTGAGGCCTGCTGAGAGACAGAGTTTTAATTCTGCTTCTGCAGAGATTATAGCATGAAAGGATGCAAACAGAAGAAAGCACACAAAGCTTTGTGATCTGTTGCGCCAGAAGCTATAAAATTAGTATGTTTACTATGCAGTCACACCAGAAGCTCTAGCTCTACACAAATGACAGAGGAAAATGAGAATGCCATGTCTCTCTCTCTGAGCCTGTGAGTGACAGTCTCCTGCAGTCTGCTTCCACACGCATGGGGAATCATGGTCATCTTGATACAATTCTCCTCATTATGAACTAAACTCACTTCATGAATCATAAATGGTATGTTTTTCCGGAGAAGGAAGAACTTTATGCCGTGAATTGCAGCCAGTGTCATCTCAGTACACCTAATCTGTCCTCTAAAAACTGCCGTATTGTGATAACACACACACACCAGGATGGCGGGATTTAGATGATTTTTGACTGTCAATCTGTATTAGAAAGGAAAGAGGTGTGAGCAGATTAATTTTGGAAAGTAAATTTAATATCACCTCCGGATTATGGAAATTCCAAGATTAAGATTATATTCATTACTGAGGCAACACAGAATCCTGTCTGTGGTGAACCAAAATCAAAACAATCATCCCCCATAATGCCATAATGATGATGATGATTAAAAATGATATCAAATCAGACTCCTACTATGAGAGGATGTACAAATAATACTTTTGTTTACCTTCCAAAACTGATTCAGGGTGGCCTGCAGTTCTGCTGTGCACAGGACACAGGAAACAACCAAAATTACCGGCTTCTAAAATCCATCACCAAATCTCTTTTTGGTGTGACAGGTTTTCATCTCCATGAGGTGATGAAGGAGAAAGCAATGTCAGAAGGTTGTTTTCTCAATCTTTTTAGTCTCAGTAGTTGCCTGTTTTCAGGAAACTGTTTTCAATAAACAAAGGATGGAAATTTAGAAATATAAAGGATTACACATAAAGTACATGCTGTTTCCTTCATATTCATTCTTAGTTTATCAAGATAACAGCTGTAAATTTGTAAAATGTGAAGAGTTCAGTTACTTCCAGTTCTTTAAACCATCAGTTGAGCTGCAGCTGAACTACTATATATATAATATTTCTATGTATCTGCTGAATTTAATATGTTGGAAAAATAAAACATAATAAATATGCTTTAGCATTTGCAAAAGACTCATTTTATATATTTTGTTTTCATCATATAAGTAATTGTGCAGTAAAATGTGCAGGAGTGTGTTCTCCACAGAAGATGTTTTACTATTTTTGTTTAGAAATCATTTTGACAGGGGTGCCAAAACTTTTGCATACAAGATTGTAACCTCTGTGTTTATTAACATAGCGCAACATGGTTTGAGTAAATGCCTGCATCAGTAGCTTATGATTAATTGTTTACGTGGTTTTTGGCTAAATTAAAAGTCAGCAGACATGTTATTTTCTATTGGTTGATTTCAATACTTGTCAATATTTCAACAATATTTCAATAACTGAAGTTATTTCAAAATGTAAAAATAACTCCTCTAATGCTTCTATCTGTTTGGCATGCGGTCGTGATCTATAGTGAAAGTGTGTAACACTTCATAATTGAGAGATACATACTGAAAGCAGGAGGAGCCATGTTATTGAGACATTACACTGCAAACTAATGTCAAACAGGCAGCCCCCAATTAGACTGCCTGAGATCAAGACCTTGACGAAATGAATTTAAATCAATTACTTCCTTTGATGACATCTGTAATTTGTGGCTTGCCTGCCCTACCACCCCTTCCCCCACCATCTCTCTCTCTCTCTCTCTCTGTTATCCCAGCTGGCAGGTGGGGCAGACACCCCTGGCTGGCTAACCAATTGTTCTTGATAAATGTATACGCCACGCACCATTTGGCAGCCAATAAAAATCGCCGGACGACAAGCCTTAATCAGCAACAAAGGTGCTCCCTGTCCGCCAGGATTAGGGCCAACCCAGCAGAAATAGAAGGAGGGAGAGAGAGAGAGAGAGAGAGAGAGAGAGAGAGAGAGAGAGAGAGAGAGAGAGAGAGAGAGAGAGAGAGAGAGAGAGAGAGAGAGAGAGAGAGAGCACACTAGGGTGAGATTGCAGTATAAACAACCATAGAACACTGCAGAAGGGAGCCAGTGTAAGCAGCCCATTACAGACTTAACCCACAGCCATTTCTCTCTTGATTGATGTGGTCTGCACATATTCCCCCAGTGGAGCTTGTCTTGATTGAAGTTTTTTCATTTTTTAATCCAAATATGGTGCTGTTTTCTGTCTGTGTACTATTTTGAACAAGAGCAGCCATCTCCCTCACTCCGTCTCGACTAGTGTGAGGCTCTCTCAAATGTGAGGGACTCTCGCGTGATTCTTGTAAAGCTCACTAGCAAACCAATTAGATCACACTTCACAGATGGGGCTTTCGGGTTTTCATTGCTGACATATTCTCACTCTCACTCTGGCGTGTGTGCTGTAAATAGAGGCATCCATGTGTTTCTGGTCTGCTGATGCAAATGAGGAACACAAACAAATAAGCTTAGTGTACCAGTGTTGTGCACTTTGATGCATTAGTGTACTTATTCTATTGGTTTATTATATCACTATATAAAATATAAAAATGTTCATACCAATGCTGGAGAAAGTTAATAGAAAATAAAGAGTTCTTAACAAAGGCAATAAAGATAAAGGAAGATTAGAGAATACACAAATTAAATTAAACTAAAGCATATTCACATCTGAAAATGCTCATATCTACTGTAATTCAGATGTTTAGAACAACCAGAGCTGCAGTAGATCTGCCTGAAAAGCATACATAATAAGGATGGTTAAAGAGGAAAAATTCTCCAGGTGGGGATTTGCAGAAGGTGGTAGCACTTGGGGTTCACCAGTTCTCCAAAAAAGATATAAAAAGAAAGGTGGTCATGCAGAAAAGAACCACATGCCCACTCTTAAGTATGCTGGTGGATCTGTGATGTTTTGGGGCTGTTTATACCAAAGGCCCTGGGAATGGCATTTGTTTTCTTAGCATAAATTTACTTCACTTTAATTTTTTTTCCATATTTCAATTGCGATTGAGCTAAAAAAACACTGATTTTTTCATTACCTTTTTTTATCCATATTTACCAAGGGTGTTAGTAATTGTAGAGCTAACTCTATGTGGAGAACCTTTTTTTTTTTACAAATATACAAATATAGCACATTTTGTTTACAAATAAAACACATTATAAAACACAAATTAAATTAAATTGATTTGCCTTTGTGAATTAAAATGTGCTATACCAACAAACGTGCACTGCTTTGCTTTGCCTGTGGTATTGCATATTAATAGTGCAGCAATAATAGTTCTATTCTGTATTGCTATACTGACATGTAGATAGTAAATGTCCCTAAGAATATAAGCTTTTCCAGAATTTTGCTCAAAATAAAACCATTATGCAAAACAAATGCAATACACAGGAAGGTTTGTGTACTTATCTTAAGTTACAGCATGCAACATATAGACCACTGTAGACTACACTGTGCAGGATAGCAGTGTACACTGAACAGCATGTCATTTTTCCATCCAAACAGAGATCCAAGCTGCACAACCTAACGTTACAATATATCAACCATAGGAAAAACAGAGCAAAAACATTTCTGGTGCAAAACATTAAGCTGTATTTCCACATTGGTCCCTGTTAGGCATCTTTAAACACTTCAGCTGAGGCTGGAGTTTAAGTCTTAGTTAGAGGACACAAATTTGTGGCTTCACACCATAAACTCAGCTTGCCAGAAGATGCCTTAACACTGTAAGCCTCTTGAAATTTGCCTGCAATGATCAAAAAACTCCACATTAATCCACTTAAGTATGCTAATATCTATGTGTGGTCTAAAGGCGGATTATGTCTTCTCACATTTGAGCAGTAGACATGTGTTGGAAAAAAAAAAAACAGGTGCTGGATGCTGACATATTTGATCACTGTTAGGTTAAATATTTGCCTAATGTGACAACTTTTAAAGTCAATCAGAATGGCCATTTAGAATACTGCATACTACATATTGTCATATCACAACAAAATTTATTTGAAATTTTTTGAAATTGTAACTTTGCAGGAAACCAAAAAACAATCTTAACTTCAGTGTTAATGAAAGCCAATTTTATTCTGTCATTCTGGATTATTTCTATAACTGTTTGTCATAAACTTTTCACATAATACAAACGGCAGCTGGCATTTTCAAATGGTGTAAAACCTCCGTTCTATTTTAGATCAATAGCTTCCAGTTCTTAGTAAAATGCTGACAATTCAGTATCAGCCAAAATGTACTATGAGAGAAGATGCTGTGAGGGCAGGAGGCCAAAGTGACCAGGTGGATGTTGATGCTGAGGGATCCTGTGAGCACTAGCCTAATGGTACTCTGGGACGCACATGCCACTTGCCAGCAGATGGACAATACCTGCTGAATGGCCGTTTATTTTTCCTATAACCTGATTTATGGTCACAGGGCCCAAAATCAAACAACCAAATTGCTGCATTAAATATTAATAAACCAGATTCAATGTACAAGAGCCATGTGCCAATAAATCAGTACCGGAGAAAAAGAATAGTCCAATGCACTACTGAGGGATGCTGCATAATGCATTGAATTTTGCAATGTGTAGATTTCACATAAATTAAACGTAAAACATTAAACGTAATTGTCAGTCTATCAGTCAGGTTTCTATGATGATCTTTTCTCAGTAATGATCATGTCAGTGACTGCTTGTCCTGTAATAATGCATCACAAAGAGATCATGGCACACTAACACTCAGATGAGGGCACTCAGACTGAGGCTGGTTCGGGAATTCTCTCGTGCTGAATGTGTCCCAACTGGATGCAAGCTGGTCTCCCTCCAAAGACGGCTTTGGAGTCACATGACTGGCAGGAACAGCTGCGGAGCTAGTGGTGCCAGAGCAGAATGAGGGATGTCCTCTGTACCGCAGCAGGGCTGTGTGGGCTGAGCGCGGAGGTGTGAGGTCAGATCCGTGTGTGCTGATGGCAGAGCGCTTGGTGTGCATTTGTGTGTTTTAGCTGTAACTGAAGCGTGTTGGTCAGTCATTTAAAAAATGAACTGTCCACAAAAAAATACAACCTAACATTCATGTATAAGGACAATTCTACCAAATTAGTTCACAACGTGATCACACAATAAAAAATGAAATAAAAAACTAATAGAAGAAAAAAAATGTTCAGACCTTATATATTCACAATGATTATGTTACGATCTATTCAAACCCAAGGCATACATTGGATTAGTAATAAGCCTAATATAAAATCATCATTTATAGGGGTGGCAGACCCAAACCCTGACCCCTACACTGAACTGTGTGGAAGAACATTTTGTAACATTGGCTGTGCATCTTCTGATGAATCTGAAGATTGCAATGACTATTTTAAATAAATTACTAGGTAGTATAAAACTATGGTAATATAAAACTTGCCTTACTTTAATTTTGGCCTCCTTGTATCCATTATCATATGGCTTACTTTATGTCACTTAATGCTATATTGTACTACAAGCAATTCTGTTATATGTTAGACTAGATTTGTTACACAATCAGTTTGAATTCATTTGTAGTTTCTTCTGATATTAAATCCAACATTTGGATTTCATACTTGCCTGATATCAATACGAATACCATGAGAAATTATCCAAAATGACTCTCTTTACATTAACTTCAAACCCCAGTTAAGATTTTTCTTTTACTTTTATGAAATGTAACTGGAACTCTTATCTAGAGTGACTTTAATCATGGAGGTTAGGAGTCTAGCCCAAGGCCTGTTATTTGTAACATGTGGTGCACTTGTCTACAGAGGGAACCAAACCTCAGTCTGCTGCAGGGAAAGCTGCAGTGTTACTAACAACACTGTATCTCCTGAAGAATGACTGTTTTGGAAGACAAGATTTTGTTCTAACAGAGGGGCTTTCTTCATTCATATAAGCAAAACATTCATTTTATGATATTATCAAATACAAATGACATGTTCTCAATTCTGCCCATTACTTTTCTTTAAGTTCACAAACCACTCTTCACTTCTAAACAGTAACAAGTACTTTATGACCTGCCAGGTCATTGGGGGAGATGAACTGCCCATGCTTCATGGAAACAATTACAGTCTGCCATGACTGCATAATTAATGTCCAAGGACATCATGGACACACAAGGTCAATCAGTGCAAGGCAATGAGGGACATGACCAAGAACCAAAGCCATGTGAGCCCAAATGCATCTGTCCTCTCAACATAGCCATATGTCCCCAAAACAGTACCTGCATCTAATCAGGATTGAAAATAAATAAATAAATGAGGCTTAAGTCTTCTTGTATCCCGCAATAAGTATTTGATATGGTATTGAAGCATGGAGTGGCCCAAGGGACAGAATAAGGCTTCCCATCATCTCTTCCCCGTGTATTGAATTCCATTTTAGCGCATGATTCATGTGCCGTCGGCCCTTTCGTCCCCATCATGCAGCCTCAACGCAATTTATACGGGAAGCATTTGTGTGGAAGGGCTATCAATCGTCTCCACCGAAAGTGGGCTATAGCACCACTGCACAGCACTCTGCAGAAGTTGTGTTATACAGTAATGCTGGCTATTCTCTGATTGCCCGGGCCAGGCCCCTTTTTAATTATGTTTTTCATTCACACAGAGATTAATCCTGCCCAGCCGTCCCCTGGGAGGAGTGTTACACATCTGTGGTAGCCTGCACCATCACTGCAAGGGGCTTGCAGGATTTCAGCCTTCTTTCCCTTCTTCTCTTTCTCTCTATCTCTTTTATATCATCAAACGTCAGTGCTGTGAATGAACCAACATATTTTATCAAGGAACTTTTTTCCAATACTTAATTAGTATGTACATGTAACAAAATGCATGTTTCCACAATGCAGTGAATAATGTGGAACAGTCAACACAATATAAGTGCCTGATGTTTATTCCAAATAATATGAGAAGATATTTTAAAGGCTGCAAGAAAAAAAAGAGACTGATGTGCAAAAGGAGGAAAAGAAGAAAGCATCAGTATTCAATAAAGCAATCAAAACACATAGAGAAAGAGAGAGATAGAGAGAGAGAGAGAGAGAGGGAGAGAGAGAGGTAATAACAGAAAATGAGGGGCGAATGAAAGAGAATGAAGAAGAAAAAGAGAATTGTTCATTAATAAACAGCATCTTTTGTGTATGTTTTTTCACAAATTATATGACAGTATAAGTCAATTATATGTGAATTCATTTGTCATTTCTAAGTACAATATACACTATATTGGCAAAAGTATTCAATCATCTGCCTTCACACACACATGAAATTGAGTGAGATTCCATTCTTAATCCATAGGGTTTAATATGATGTCGGCCCAACCTTTGCAGCTATAACAGCTTCAACTCTTCTGGAAGGGCTTTCCACAAGGTTTAGGAGTGTGCTCATGGGAATTTTTGACCATTGTTCCAGAAGCACATTTGTGAGGTCAGGCACTGATGTTGGATGAGAAGGCCTGGCTTGAAGTCTCCGCTCTAATTCATCCCAAAGGTATTCTATTGGGTTGAGGTCAGGACTCTGTGTAGGCCAGTCAAGTTCTTCCACACCAAACTCGCTCATCTGTGTCTTTATGGACCTTGATTTGCCTGCTGGTGCACAGTCATACTGAAACAGGAAGGGGCCATCCTCAAACTTTTCCCACAAAGTTGGGAGCATGAAATTGTCCAAAATGTCTTGGTTTGCTGAAGCATTAAGAGTTCCTTTCACTAAAACTAAGGGGCTGAGGCCAACTCCTGAAAAACAACCCCACATCATAATCCCCCCTCCACCAAACTTTACACTTGGCCCAATGCAGTCAGACACATGCTATTCTCCTGGCAACCACCAAACCCAGAGTCATCCATCGGATTGCCAGACAAAGAAGTGTGAATCTTTGCTCCAGAGAACACATCTCCACTGCTCTAGAGTCCAGTGGTGGTGTTTTACACCACTGCATTCAATGCTTTGTCTTGCAGTTGGTGATAAAAGTCTTGGATGCAGCTGCTTGGCCATGGAAACCCATTCCATGAAGTTATCTAAGCACTGTTCTTGAGCTGATCTGAAGGCCACATGAAGTTTGGAGGTCTGTAGTGATTGACTCTGCAGAAAGTTGGCAAACTCTGCGCACTATGCGCCTGAGCATCCTCTGAACCCACTCTGTCATTTTACATGACTTACCACTTCGTGGCTGAGTTGCTGTCATTCCCAATCGCTTCCACTTTGTTATAATACCACTGACGGTTGACCATGGAATATTTAGTAGTGAGGAAATTTCACGACTGGACTTGTTGTATAGGTGGCATCCTATCACATTACCACACTGGAATTCACTGAGCTCCTCAGAGCGACCCATTCTTTCAGAAATGTTTGTAGAAGCAGTCTGCAGGCCTAGGTGCTTGGTTATATACACCTGTGGCCATGGAAGTTTACATTTACATTTACATTTATGGCATTTTGCTGACGCTCTTATCCAGAGCGACTTACAACTTGATCATTTTACACAGGTGGGAGCCAAGGTGGTGTTAGGAGTCTTGCCCAAGGACCCTTATTGGTATAGTGTAGGGTGTGAAGTGATTGGAAGAATTCAGTGATTTGGATGGGTGAGTGAATACTTTTGGAAAGACAGTGTATAGATATATGTATTTGCATGTGTTGCATGTATTTTTATTACCACACTTAATTAAGCACTACTTTAATCACTTTGACAACAGTAGCTGAACACAATTCATGCCAATAAAGCTATTTAAAGTTTAAATTGAGAGAGAAGATAGAGAGAATCAGGAAAAGCCAGAGAGAAGAGAGAGAGAACAAGAAAGAACCAGAGAGAATCAAAGAGAGAGAGAGAGAGAGAGAGAGAGAGAGAGAGAGAGAGAGAGAGAGCGAGAGAGATTGGCAGCGAGAACAGTGATAAAGTTAAGAAGGTTTAGCTTGAGGGACTGTGGGTTCATATGTAAGTGGGTGCCTTTAGCACGTCCCCTGCGCCAGAAATGATCTCATCTTTGCTATCTTCATATTCAGAAGTGACCTCATCTGGGGAGGATTACAAAATGGCCTACATTCACACAGCAACTTGCAATGAGAAGCTACAAGATGCTCCTCGTGGTTGATAATCCATGAAATGTTTGCTGCAGGGAAAGAGTCGAGACACACGAACCGTAAAAGCCTGGCTGATGTTCAAATGCATAATTCAGAGTATCCAACAAAGTGCCAGGTCTGGTCTGATCAAGTCAGAAAGTCTAGCCTGAAAAGACCTGGGCTAGTAAATTCAGCCTTATTCATACAATTGTAAATGAAGAAAATAACTCTATTTCTATTTCTTAGGTACATATCACAAGTTCACCTCTCTTGATCTCTGTTTTAGCTTACTTGTTACTTTAACTTATTAATGCTCAGCGTGTTCACCCATACATTGATGTAAGAACACATCAGCACATCTGTCAAAATAGCTCGCATGACCCAACAGCATGCACTTTTTTGTCCATGTCATATTCCTATAGCACACTACATTGCCCCCACCCCGTGCTCCTGTCTCCTGCTCTTCATCTGAGTCATGGCATGTGTCTCTGGCTGTCTGCTGGCCTGTTCTGCCCCTCTTAGCCCACACAGCACAAGAGCTGTGGGAAATTCCTGCCGCAGAGCTGACTGCTCACTGTCAACTTTCCCCCACATCATCACATTCAGAGTCAAAACCCAAATGCCTGAGCCACAGCACTGGGACTTCATATCCGCAGATTCACCTCACAAGCCCTCTGCTGGGTATCAGTGCAAGAATGTGAAGGAAAACATACAAAATCTCCTAGAAGAGAGGGTGAGACTTGAATGTGTCCAGAGAGAAAATCCATATTTGCAGTTAACAGTTATCTTTCAATCTATACATAGAGGAAACACACACACACACACACATTTTCTAAGCCGCTTATCCATCATGGTCACGGAGGGGTGCTGGAGCCTATCCCAGCGGTCCATGCAGGAAACAATGTTTTAATAATGTAATTATTGAAATAATACACGTTTCAATTATATAATGTATCAAATGACCAGGTCTGTACAACTTCACAAGTTTCAAATAATTAGTAACCTGTTTCTGAAATGTCTGAGAAAACTGTATAACATCAAAAATTAAGTTGTAATAATGGATTAGTATGTGGAACGTCTCATACATATTGCATCTTTTTTTCAGTATTAATATTATTACATTAATAATATACAATAATATGTTATATAATATCATTATTATTCATATATTTTATGAGTTCAGACCATGCCTTCAACATGTGGTGGTAGTATGAGGGAGGATTGATAGAGGGAGCGGGGAGAACTCTGAGAACTTGGGCTGGAGTTCTGGGCAGCTTCTGCCTGTAGCTAGAAGGCCAGATCCCCTCATAACTGTAGTAGGGCTGATATAGGACAGAGGAAAAGGGAGGACATGGGGTGGCAGTGGGGACTGTGAACACTTCATCACAGGAACAGAAGGTGAGGATGTGAATTTATAGGTCATTAGATTGATAGAAGGAGGGGTTTCAGCCATGCTCCTCCCCCAGACTCTTCACCCCCCCTCTCTGCAGATATATGTGGCTCAGCCCAACAGTTCATTTTATGCCCAACCAGCAGAAACATCTCAAAGCACATTCACTCCATCAAAACATCAACATTGCTGTTTACTTTGTCATTCAGAGTACAATCACACCAGAAACGTGAACTACTCTTCATATTAAGATAGTCACCCTTTAATGTAAATCTATGAAGTAGTAAACTTATTTGCTCTGTAGTTTTGTTTTGTATTGTAGTATGATTTTATGGTTAACTATGTAAACAACATGGTGAAAAGAGAACAGGTTAGAAGATGATTTTAAGTGTTTCTGAGGTTTGAATTGACGTAAAATATCGGTTTTGCTCATTTACATTGAAACTTCATTTTGCATAATTTATCGAAAGCATTTATTTAGATTGAATAAAACAGTAAAATTGCTTGTTACCTCAGTAAATATTTCTTTGAACTGATGAGCCATTTTTTATAGTGCATGAAAAAGAAAGCATCAGAAAAACAAAATATGTCTTTATTGGAAGTTATACAACTATAAATAATAGAAACAACAAAAATAACCATTTTACATTATACACCAAGGAAAAAAAATGAAGTGATATGGTAAATGCTTAGTGTACCTCTTCTGCATCATTTAGCCACATATTCTCATCCACATCACACCTAATGTCAACCATTAGCAGTTTGAGTTACAGAATGCATATTGAATTCAAGCAAGGAAAACAACTGTTCATGCTTTGGTCCAGAGTGCTGTTGTAATATCTGTGTGAAAACAGAACTCAGTACAGAATGTATAGAAATACTATATATGTATACTATAAGTATAGAAATATACAAGAATATTTTGTTCACACCTCAGAACCTCAGTCTTAAAAGCTGTTTGTATTTTCTGCCTCTCATAATCCAAGTCATCCCAACACATTAAATTATGTTTATCTATTGTTCTAAAAACACCAGCATCTTCTTTCTTATATAAGTATGTCTTGATCCTCAGTAGTGTGCCTGGTGTCATTATTGTGGTGTAGAATGAATTTACTGTCCCCTTGTTTATGCAAGTGATTTATCCTTTACATACTCTCTTATATGTCCTGAAACAATGAATAAAGTGTACTTAATGGCTCATCGTTTTGACTGGAAACTAATTATATGAAGGGTGGTCTTTCACGTGTGCACAGTGCTGTACATTGTATCTGCATTATTAACATAAGTATTTGAAAGGACTATTATGACAAGTGTTTCCAAACTTTTGAATGGTGCTCTTTGTCTTCCTCTGTCACATAATTCATTTCCATTCAGACCCTCATGGGAAGGCCCTGGCCTGGGGAGTCTTGCTGTTTTGTTTACCATATGTAGAGCACAGGATTCTGCCAATACCATGTTCAGAAAACGTGTTTGTTGCTGTGTTGCACATTGCTCTTTAACACTCAGAGAACGAGCAGGTGTGAAAGCTGGCTGTAAAGCTATTTACTACCTAACATCTGCTCCTGCCTTTTAAACACCTTGCAATTCAGCAGCTACAGACGACGAACCCAAAAGCACTCAATTTTTTAACACTTCCCAGACTGACACATATGAGCGGCATAAATGGTGTAATTTCTCCTCTAGGGTTTATCTCTGACTTGCTGTCTTCAAAGACTAATGGTCAGTCATGTGCTGTACGGCATGCACGTTTTATAGTACTCATGAATTCATCTGGCCTAAGCACTATCAACGGCTTACAAGAAGAATAGGGCAAGGCATTCGTTCCATGGAGGAATTTTTTGCCATATGTAAGCTGCTTTGGCTTGACGTTGACTGCTCAATTTGGCAGGAGATGGAAGTGGTAGAAGCATGTAGACGTTTTTTCCATATAAAAGTCCATTAGCAAGAGAGTTCGTGCTGACAGAGCTGCAGTGACAGCTGTCTAGTAAACCAGCACAAGGCATCAATGAAAAGCAGGACAACCTGCAAAGGAAAGGTACTATATCCTTTTCATCATATCTCAGAGCAGCCTCCTACATGTCTCTCCAATTTGCTCTGTCTTCATCAAAATCGAACTCAGCTGTGAACTATGTCTTTTCCCTCCAAATGTCTGATAGGCATTTAGCTAGCGGGCTTGCAGAAGTAAAGTTCTGCACACCTATCAGGTTAATTTGCAAATAGACAGTAAATTAGACTGCTGGACTGAAAACAACTGTCAGAGACTGTCATTAGAAGTTGGTGGACTCTGGAATGGCACCATGCCACAGCCTTAATGAAGCATGGTTGAGTGAGTGATGGGGGCAGATGCCCAGAAGTAAAGAAGAGGACTTTTTTTTTAACTGCAAAGACATACAACAGAGAATTTCTAATTGGAAATGTTGGGGGTTTAACTATGCTATTAAAGACAACTACAATATCTACAGTATCTATCCTTATTGCTACAGTAACAGTCTCTACTCTTCTGGGAAGGCTTTACCCTAGGTGCTGGAACATTGCTGTGAATATTTGATTGCATTCAGACACAAGAGCATTAGTGAGGTCAGGTACTGATGTTAAATTATTCTAACTCATCCCAAAAGTATTAGATGGAGCTTCATCCCTCCTGAGAATGAGGTTCCGTTGCTTCACAGCACAGTGCTGGGGGTCTTTATACTGCTCGGGCCAATGCTTTGGGCATGGTGACCCTAAGCTTATATGTGGCTGCTCTATTGGCAGTGTGTTTTTATTGAGATTATGCAAGCTGCATGAATGCAATTGGTGCATCTGAAATGAGCTAAATTAATTAAATTAGGAGTCGGAATACTTTTAAACACATCGCTAAACCAAGAATCAGCCACACTTATAACGATTTATTATCAAAAAATTATTCTATTAACAATGTGGGTTTATTACTTTTGGAAATAATCATGGGATTTTTACCCAATTGTGTCTGAAATGCATCATTTTTTTTGCCAATCCCATTCACTAACTATGTCTCCCCCAAGCTGGGAGATTAGCACATGCTTCGTCTGAGACACGTGAAGCCAGCTATCGCATATTTTGAAACTGGCACTAATGCAACATCATTGGAAAGCTCTTAACGCTTGGAGGAGAACACTAACTGCCAATACTATTACATTAGCTGACAGAGAGTTGCCTTAGCTAGCATTACACTGACTGATGGGGGAGAGTGAGGATCATCCTACACACTCAAAGTGAGCAAGGCCTTGACTCCCACTCACAGATGGCTGTGGCATCACTGGAAATTGAACTCACAATCGTCCAATGATATTGTTGCTTAAACTGCTTTTGTCACTCATGAACTTGCATCACAGCTCTGAAAATGTTTGCATGGATCTCTACAGACATATTTATTACTAGAAAGCTTATCTAGTTTAGGCCAACTGATCACTACAAAACTACACATGCATTCACAAAGCTTTTCTTATGAGCTGAACTCTTGACCCTTTGCATACTGCAGAGCCTCTTGCTGTAAGGGAAATTTTGTGCAGGATGCAATCTGCTCCAGCCAAAGATTAAAGCAGATGAAGATAGGATCACATTTCTATTGCACACTGCAGGCCTTAGCTGTTTTTTTCCATCAGCAAACATGATTTGTTTGCTCTGCTGTAGTCATCTTCCACCTAAATCCCTCTACAAGTATGGAGACGGGCAGTTGTACACTCTGCGCTAGGCATGCTGGGATGGAAAGGACCAACAGAGTTGTATTTGCTAGATCTCAAGATTCAGGGTCATTGTGACTCAGCATTTGGTTTTATTTTGCTATATTCTCTGAGTGTAATTATGCAAGTATATGTGCAATTACATATATATTCACATTACAAGCTATATTCACATCTTTCTGCAAAACAAGACTGCATACACAACTTTTTATCAAACTCAAGCCATAATAAAATATCTCCTAATTTAATCACAAACACAACTGTGAGTACTGAAAGTTTAGAATCCACATTTTAAGCATAATTTACCTGCTTGTTCTATCAAACTACACAGTCACACTGCTTGTCTCATCACTGGTGATAACTGCTATTTAGTGTTGATGACTTTAAGACCACTGGGGGACATTTCCAACCTGATCATTTTTCCCTAATGCCACATTTAGTATTCTCAACAGCACAGGCCTTGTTGAACTTTAATTTCAGACTCTTATTCACTATCACACTTTCCCAAGCAATTAACACAAAAAATCACAGTAAAACAATATAATCATGAGTTTTGCAATGAACACATCTGCGAAGGACTTCTGCTGAATTTTCATTGATTGTAAAAATTGCATTCCTTACAAATGGGCACAGTAGAGATTCAATTAAATTGATCTTATGAATAATTCTGGTTAAATTCTAGGACTGGAGAAAGCATATCTTCAGGGGAATTAAACACACTTAGATCACTGTAAAAGCCCTCATTTTATTCTACTCAGGGAATTACACACAAAAGGTGCTTGGAGAAATTCTAAGAACAATCCCAAACAAGCCTGAAATCCATTAAACTGCTGAGTTAATGAAACTTTGTTTGAGTTATTGTGGTGCACAGTAATATTTAACTGCTAATGCATTACTCACCTGCTGCTGTGCTCCATTACTGCACAAAGCTCAGATTCCCCCAGCACACTAGCTCACTCAAAACCTAGAGCAAAATAACCTCCATAACTGTTCATCATAATTTATTGACTGTTGTTTGTCTAGGATTGTGCTGGGGGAAGTGTTACAAAGCTAATTATGCCACTGCTAATCATGCCACAGCCTACTTTTGTTATGTGGTGATTAACGCTGTCTAGTGGAGACATGAGTGGTAACAAAATTTGATGGATAACATCCAAACTAGCACAGAAATGCAATGCTTCTTCATAAAACAAGCTAAAAGGAACATGAGAAGACAGTGGTGAAACTAGAAGATGCTGTTTCAGCTTTTAACTGTTGGAAATGGAGCCTGTGTTGACATTTAAAGGGACAAATATTCTTCATATTAATGAAGGCGGAAACCACACAGACTGAAAATGCAGTGGTGAACAGCTAGCAACAACGTGCTAGATGTCAAATAAAGTTCTTTTGTAATGTACTAGCCACGTTTAGTACAAGTAGCATGTTCACACTGAGAAATGGAGTAAAATAGAGGTCTGTTAATACACAGATATAATGAAACTGCTGGCTCATACTGTATATACACCAAACAAGCTGCTATACTGCAGAAATGTGAAATGAGATGTTTTTTCCTTTAAGGCCATTGGCGGTTGTCTCTATGGAGGCAATTCAGATACAATTCAACTAGAGTTACACAAAGTATTGAAAGTTCAACAATTTTCACTTTTACAGATTGGCAAACAATTCAATACTCTAGTTTTTAACACTTTCAATGCTTTGTTTTTTTATTTAAATAAGCTGAAAACAGGTTGACATTGTATCTGACCTGTACTTGAAGTGTTTTGTATTGAGAAGAAAAAAAACATTACTTATGCTGCAAAACACAAAGTTCTGTGTTCAGTGCAATAAACATTTAGTGTCCAGACAGTGGTGAGTATCTTTAAGTCGATGCTAGTTCTTTGCAGTTCAGCTCATCAAAGAACACATCAAATTAGATTTTAAAATGCATCCTTGAGATATTCTGTGAACATATACAGAACTTGAGGATTTACTATTCATTGATGCTGTTTTTAATTTTAATTTTTGTTTTATGTGTAAATTTACCATAAATTACAGGGTACTGAGTTGCATTACTTTTACAGTTATTTTGTAAAAATAAACTAGATCACTGTATTTTAATTGCAGTTTAAAGGCTATTGCACACCAGACACACTGCAATACCCAAAAATCCAATTGTTTCAAATGAAGGTACACACACCAGCGCTACATCCCAAGTCAACATGCCAGTGCTCGGTGACTCCAAGCACAGTTAAGTTTCTCAGCGTGTCACAACATGCCACTCAGCACTTTACTATTAGTACATTCAATTAAACCCACATCAAGACCACAGAAAGCAACAGTAGATCACATGTGGCTTGAAATTTACACAAAGGTAGTTGGTATTTTAGATAAACAGACGAATGTTAATGGTCAGTTAACTCAGCTAAATATACTATCCTAGTCTTTTTCCACCCATCATTCAGCTCAAAAAGAGCAGGTTTGTGAAGATGTAGTGAAGTGATGCCATGCATGATGAATGATGTTGAAATCTACATGTGTTTAAAAATAAACATGAATTTCATGATAATCAGCACTTTCACTGCATGCATTCTACAGCAGCACTGGTGCTATGTGATGTGATGCAGTGCAGCATGTTCAGTATGCACTGGCCTTAAGTGTACAGTAGAATACAAGTACATCATAGTAATTTTGTAGCCCAGGTGACTGTAAAGTAGTAGTATACAGTTTTATACTGGCTGTTGATATAGTACAGTACACTACTATGAATGTAATGTAATTAGAACTAATTGTATCATAATTTTACAAAGTACAAAAGCTAGTGAAGTACTTAGTGCAATGTAAGGCATTGTATCTTAATTCAAACTCAAGTATTCAAAGCTGGTGGCCATATAGCTGCCAGATCTCTTCACCAGGTATCTGACAGTGAAAGCTACCAAGCACATGGCTAAATATTAGCAATACCAGGCTGAGATCAGGTACAGCCAGCCTGTAATGAGAATTCTGAGAATTTGCATAATTGATGTATAAAATAAAACCTGTGTTTAGGACTAAGCCTCACTGTACACATAAGGGTTGTCTACCATATTTGCCTGTGTGTATGTGGCTGTTAGTAAATTGAGGCTACAACTTTAAATGACAGCCGGTAGCTATAATCCAATATTCCCACATCCTCTCATCAATATCCATAATATGACAGTAACTGTTTCAATTATCTTTCTCAAGGTTAAAAATAGTGTTACAGCCTTGTGAGAGATGCTACAATGTGGTACTCAAATATCCTTAGCCAACTCCTCCACTAATGTCATTCCACACCTTCTATATAACTGACAGTTTATCCTTATTACCTTTGAAACTAAACAAATTAAAGAAACAAATTAAAGAATTGTACACCATGCCTCGACATGACCTTCAGGAAAGCAGGAGAAGGTTTCCTTCAGGACAATTATGGGTGTGCCACATACTCATACTGGCTGTATGAACACATTTAGAATCTTGTAATATCTTTAGAATCTTAATCATTACTCACACTTATATATAACAGATTCTGTGACAGAGTGAGGTGATACATCTTTTTAAAGCACTATTGTTTATATAGTTATTTTATGCACTACCTCAACAAAATGTTGTCTACAGCAAAATTTAATCACAGATTGATGAATCAGGCAGTACAGCACAGGCACATAGATTAATCATATGAGAATAAGTATGAATGCATAAGTGAGTGGTAGCGCCTTCCACATGCAGCAGATTCTGCGGCATAGTGCTGGATGTACCTGAGGTGACTGCAGCACACACTCCTGTGGAGAGACTCCGCCTCAGCTCGGCTCATCTGGGCCTCAGTGGGAGTCTGGCTGCCAGTCATACTGCAGAGAGGCGATGTGACAGGGAGAGGAGAGGGGAGGGTAATATAGAGGAGATGAAGAGAAGTGCTGGGAAGATAAATAGGAGAGAGAAGAGTACAATAAATTAGGGAAAGAACAAAAGTATAGTATGAGAAGGAAAATTAAGTGGAGAAAAAAAAGTGCACAGAACAAGGGGGAGGGGCTGGCTAAAGGCACTTTTCAAGCTAACCTCTATCTTTCTCATCTGCATCATACCAACAATTACCACTAAACATAATGCACATATATGATGCAAATTCACAACCATCATATTCTAATAGGACAAGACAGGACAAAACAGACTGTCAAACCCAAGTTTTTCTTATGTATTTTTTTTTCTCAAATTTTTGAAAACTTGAGCAACACAATTGGGGCTGCTACACCTACATTAGGTGCACAGTGTGAAAAAATCAGGGCCATTGTTTTTAAAGAAAGTTGACTGACATCTGACTCTCTGCACTACTCTCAGCACTAGTCTCTCTGAGTGCCATAGCATTTTCCTCTTATTTCCTATATTTTCAATGGATTATTGTACAGTTATATATTTCTACTAACTAAAGGTATTGATATGTAAGCTTGAGGGTACCACCCCAGTGATAAGAGGGGCACTGCCCCAGTACCTTTATTTCTGTTTTCAAAAAGCCATCCTGAAACACACCTTTTACTTTCCAGTGGAATGGGTGGTGCTAAACTGCTGTGGGCTGAATAAGTGGAAGTATGTAAATAAGATGACATCATAAAAACAACAAATTAAAACAGGCTGTTTTAGCAACTTAATTTTCTAAATTAAGTTTGAAATGTAATTATGGAAATTAAGTATGGACTGGGGAGTGAAGAATATGCTTTGCAACTTTTATATTGCTTACATTATATATTAAACTCTTTTATTAAAAATAGAACATTGTTTTCCATGAAATGGGTCCTCTAAATTAAAACCCGACCAAGACTACAAAATCCAAAGTATATTGTTATATAAAGGCACTTTATGTAATGTTTTAAAACAAAAAAACCTAGAGATGAGATGGAATGTGTGGAATCAGTACAACTTAGAAAATATCATTTCAGTGCATTCTGCTACAGTTATGTTCTCTGACTAAAGGTTGAGGGTACCACCCCGGTGACAAGAGGCGTTTTGCCCCAGTGACAGTTTACAACCTTTATTTCTGAGAGTGCAGGTAAGGTAATGTGTCTCTAAATTAAGATATACAGACACATGCTAAAGGTCTGTTACTTTAGCTGGTATAGCTGTGCTTTGTACTTTCTGATGTGCAGTGCTATGTGATATGTGACACTGTGCCTGTGAAAACCTTGTGTATGGTAATGTATTATGACAAATCCAGAGATAAAAAATCCCATCTCTGAAATAATAGATTATACAGATTTCTATCTTAACTGATAATTCTGTTTTTAAAAATATCTATTTTGTATTGACATTTACTGACAAAATTTAGCATCTGTCCAATGGCTTCTATGAGTGCCATGTTTCTATGTTTCAATTCTTTCTGTTCTTTTCTAAGCGAAGAGAAAAAAAGAAATTATGATCTGTGGTAACAGACAGCATACCACAGATGTGGCAGATAAAGATTAGGTTGAAAAATGCTGGAGTATTCTTTTAAGAGTAATGGGCTACATATTCCCTGAATGCACTGCCCTCTCCATCTGGCCTACTCTCTCTTTCAGCTGCAGGGTCTCTCTTTTCCACACTCATCTGATTGCTCAGGTTTTACTGCAAGATTTCCACCATCATCTCATCTCCACCAGCAGGTTTAAGGTTTAGTAACTGCAAGAGGAGAGGAGTGTTGCATCATCTCACAAGGGGAAAAGCTTTACTCTGGATGGGTCCTCAGTGTCTCTTTTAACTGGTTACATGGAATGCAAAGTGCACAGGATTACACACAACCTCAAAACAGCAACATCTGTTTAAATGTATGCTTCTCACTGTCCCCTAACAAAACCAAATCAGATATCCGCTCATTTATACAATGCAACAAATCACCACAGTACCATTTATCTTTATTGATTGAGCCACTGGCTTGTTTCATTTGGGCCAACTAATTATACTTCAAACTGTGCACGGAGGCTGCACTGGGGGGTTTTGAACACTTATTATAAAACAGAAACTCTAGCTTTACTGGAACAGTAGCTGCTGTGTCACAGTCTGATTAGAAATCCACATAAAAATACTTTTCTTCTTTATTCTGTCTTTCTTTGCTTGTTTAATTATGCCTGGCTATTGGATTTCCACTGTACATTTTGGCTAGCATGCCTTCATTTTTTCTGCTTGAAAATCATGGCCCATTTATCCTAGCCCAATAATTATCAAAGCCTCGGTGAGCAGAGTGATAGATAGAGCTTTGTTTTAGCCTCACCAGTGCTGACACACATAATTCTCCCAGTAGTTTACCCACCGCCTCTCATTACCCACTCAAATCACCACTGTTTACGAGCGCTGGCTGTCACACTAATCGACACTATAATGTTTAGTGTGATAAGCAGAAAAAAACAGAGCTGCTGCCTCTGTGTGAGTGATGAGGGAGGGGGGGAGGGGGGGGGGGGTCTGTTTGAGTGTAAGGTTAGCCCCTTTTTGGATGGAGAGCTATACTCTATTCACTCAATGACCTCAATTCATTGGTATCTTCAGTGCTTCAGACCTTGGATAGTGGAAAATGCTGTACATACTGTATACTGGTGGTTGCCTACCCTGGAGAGTTAGGTTTCATGAAGAGTTTAGCACCAACCTGTATCCAATAAGCTGCCCTACCCCTTACTTAACTCTAATACATCAGATCCAGCCAATGAGGGACTTGATTGGCTGGACGTGATTGATTAGCTGGAGCAGGTGCGGCAAATTTTGGCTGTAACTAGGCTCTATAGGAAGGTAGGTCTCCAGGACCAGGAAGCCCACTGCTGTAAGCTATCAAAGTAGCCTATAATAGAATGTTACAGACCCCAGAAGACTGATTGCTGACCTCACATTTAACTATGTAGATACTATAACAACTGACTGTATACCATGCACATATAAATGCTCATAAAAAAAAGTCTTACCTTATACAGAACTAGATATAACCCAGTGTGACTGCTTGAAGACTGCAAGACTGCAGGGTTGTCAATAGCAATGAACTTTGCCTCAGCTCGGCTAGCCTCAAACTTTCAATAGAAATGCTTAATTAGCTTAATTACACAAATCAGCTAGCTAAGCGGTCTCTGTAACCATTTTTGAGAAATCAGTGTAGAATACAAGCTGTCTGAATGATTATTTTGTCTGGATTAATTGTTGTGTACTGCCCTTCTTTTTGTTGTTGCTAGCTGTGTAGCCCTTAACCTGTTCATTAGTAGGTTAGCAGAATAAAGTAAAATGTTTGAGAAGGAGTATGGAGAAATGGTGAGGGATAAGTAGAAAAAGGCATGTTAAAAAATAAATATTGAATTGGATGGTAGATGTTGTCTCACTGTGGATGTGCTCAAAGATTCCACTGTCACTGCAATTTTTGTCAAATGTTCAGTCAGATTGTGTTTTATAAGAGATTCTATTTATAATATTTACATTTGTAGGTAAACCAGTAGTATGAACATCACTCTTTCTTTAATACTGAGGAAATATTATTTAAGTAACATGGGAACATAGAGCTTGTTCCTGAAAAAAGTCAAAAGGTCAACATAAGAATCTGGGAATACATGAGCCTGGGAATATAGGGCTAATTAATACAATAAATTTCAGGGACCATTCAGAATGACTCACATGCTCTCAGGACCTTATAGAAGAAAACAGTTCCAGACTATATGGTCAAGAAAATGCAGATGTATCAAGAGATGCAGGATTAGAGATGGGGACCACTGCCCAGATGCTTCATTTAGTCCAAGGTGCTGATCAGTGATGGGGAGGCTGACTGTAGCTTTGGGGTAGGGCTTGTGTCGGAGCTGAGATTGATACGCTTTGAAGGCCCCTCCTCACAGCACAAGCGCATGGCCATGCTGAGCCTCACATGTGACGCCCTCAGCCTTGCCTGTCAATCTCAAGCTGTTTACACGGATGCAGACGGCCACTGTGGTGACATGATGCACTGTCTGCAATATACAGCATCTGAACTCAACTCTGGTTACTGAGAAACCTGTGCTGGAGATGCAAAGCAAACTGTATTGCTTGTGTCTACCTTTACATATTGCCTGTCATTTATTCTATAGCCTTTCACAGTAAGAGCCCAGTGACTACACTAGTGTCCATTTTAATCTGTCAGTGGAGAATCTAATGAGAATGCATCACATTATCAACAAATGTCCAACATTAGACAGTACGACAACATGATTTGAAACTGGATGAAATTTCCAGTACTGATGCAAATCCAGCAGTAGGACAAGGCCAGGTGGATGACGGAGATTATTGTATCCTCAGTGGAGTGGTTTTGAAGGTAGCAATAGTGATGGAAAGCCCAGTGTAGGTGGATTAAAGTCCTTGACCAAATGCTTGAGACACCTCATGACAACTCCTGTAAGTGCAACAGGGCAGTAGTCATTAAAGCATGTAACTGGGGACTACTTTGGCCCTGGGATGGTGTTGGCTTATTTGAAGAAGGTGGGGACCAGGGAGATATTGAAGATCAGTAAGCTGGTGGGAGCAAATGCAAATACATACATCTATACACTATATTTCCAAAAGTATTCAATCACCCATCCAAATAATTGAATTCAGCTGTTCCAATCACTTCCATTGTCACAGATGTATATAACCAAGCACCTAGGCATGCAGACTGCTTCTACAAACATTTGTGAAAGAGTGGGTCACTCTCAGGAGGTCAGTGAATTCCAGCATGGTACCGTGACAGGATGCGACCTGTGCAACAAGCCCAGTCGTGAAATTTCCTCACTACTAAATATTCCACAGTCAACTGACAGTGGTATTATAATGAAGTGGAAGTGGTTGGGAAAGACAGCAACTCAGCTACAAAGTAGTAGGCCACGTAAAATGACAGAGCAGGGTCAGTGGATGCTCAGGCACATAGTGCGTAGAGGTTGCCAACTATCTGCAGAGTCAATCGCTACTGACCTCCAATCTTCATGTGGCCTTCAGATTAGCTCAAGAGCAGCGTAGAGAACTTCATGACCAAGTAGCTGCATCCAAGCCTTACATCACCATGCGCAATGCAAAATGTTGAATGCAGTGATGAAAAGCACCACCACTGGACTCTAGAGCAGTGGAGATGTGTTCTCTGGAGTGACAAATCACACTTCCCCGTCTGGCAATCCAATGGATGAGTCTGGCTTGGCAGTTACCAGGAGCATAGTACTTGTCTGACTGCACTGTGCCAAGTGTAAAGTTTGGTGGAGGGGGGGTTTTGGTGTGGGGTTGATTTTCAGGAGTTGGGCTCGGCCCCTTAGTTCCAGTGAAAGGAACTCTTAATGCCTCAGCAGACCAAGACATTTTGGACAATTTCACACTCTCAACTTTGTGGGAACAATTTGAGGATGGCCCCTTTTTGTTCGAACATGACTGAGCACCAGTGCACAAAGCAAGGTCCATAAAGACATGGATGAGTGAGTTTGGTGTGGAAGAACTTGACTGGCCTACACAGAGGCTTCCCAGAAGAGTTGAAGCTGTTATAGCTGCAAAGGGTGGGCCGACATCACATTAAACCCTATGGATAAAGAATGGAATGTCATTCAACTTCATATGCGTGTGAAGGGAGATGAGCAAATACTTCTGGCAATATAGTGTATTGTTAAAGAAACAGTTAAAAGGCATATAATCAATCAGCCAAAATATGTTTGGAGTCAAACTTTGGTTTTTTAGTTTAGAACTGGAGCTAACAAGCTAAAGTTGTTAATAAACAGTAACAAGTTAATAGTCACACAAGTAGCTCAAATCATAACTGTAAAAATACATCACTACAATACAATACAATACAAATGTCTCTCAACCAGCTCAATCCACATAACCAGCATATATATATATAATTTACCACAAGTATTACCACATTTTTATGTGATGTATTTTTGTGTGATACATTTTGGTGATGTATTTTTACAGTTTATATATATATATATATATATATATATATATATATATATATATATAATTAGAGTATGTTTATTTATTTTTGGAATGCTTAAATGCATGTGTACCATGTAATCAATCTGTCAACAGAAATTAAACCTGCATGAGAGAGGCACTTATTTATAGCTGACACCAATTACTCACACTAATAAAGTCATTACATTTGCATTGCATTTAAACTTTCTGATTGTGTTTACACTGAGAGTCACATTCAAGCAGAAAACCATAAAGCAGTGCCTTTACATCGCAATGTCTAATGTAGAAATCTGTTTTTTCTTTTTTTTAAAATATCATATTATGGTCCTTGCATGTTCATTATAATATGTTAGCGCCAAACTAGCGGGTTAGCTCGGTGCTATATTGGAGTTTGATGTCAGCTCAATTGACATAGATATTTTACGCTTGCAACAGGCATGTAAGTAACATTCTTTACATTGTATGACTCCATTTTTTTAAGTAACCCCTTCCTTAAAAACTTTAATTTGAAGTCTGTATTGTATCATTTTAACATTAGCCTGTTAGATGCTTAGCTAGAATATATATTGCTATAAAGAGAGTGTAAACTAGTTGAAGAGAATGTTGGCAGCAACAAGCAATGTTCAATTGGCAGTTCATCATCTGGTTACTTTTAATTGGCATAGATTTTAAGGTTAACAGCTCTAAATCATGAACATTATGAAGCCATTCACATTTCTGCTAAAGCTCTGTGCTTTTAAACTTGTAACATTGCTGTCCTTGCTGTACTTGAATCTTCACTCAGCTGTAGCAATAGCCACAAACTGTACATTGTCCCAGAGACACTAAATGGGACAAAAAGTATAACATAACATAACATAACTCTTTAACTTCACTAAAAACAGTAACGAATGACACATGTTGCCTAACCATATATGTCAGCTATAATCTTCAAACACAGTAGTCACATAGAAAGGTAGATTAGTGAAAATATTATTTTTGAGAGTGTGCAGTGTTTGTGTTATCATATATTGTTTCTGGATACAAAAAACACAGAATATTTCTATCTAATTAGAACGCATATTTGGGTCAAAAATCTAAATACTCTGCCTGTTTTAAATATAATAAAACATGCTGAATGTGTGAAAAAAAAAATTAATAAACATGGGAATACAAAATAAATGGGATACACTATGTGTTGTTTTTAATAAGATTATTTTGAGAGTGTTGCTTCTACAATGTCTAACACTGTCATGTTTATGAATAAGAAACTAGATTCAAGACTGCCTTTATTTGTCTTGCAGTTATCAACACAGGCAATGCTAATGACACACGCTAAATTTATGAAGACTATAAAGAACACAAGAGAGTGATATGACCTGGTTGGTAATCCAATACTGAAAACTGAGTTGTGGTAATGCACTCTCACATCCTGTGGCACAGTGCTGAGCTAGCCATTCCCTTAAGGAGCCCCATCTCTCCCCTCTTTCCACCCTCCCTTCAATGTCACCTTGTGATGATCATTTGCTTCATGAGATCCATCGTCTTGAAAACTATTCAGAGGGAAAAAAAACCCTAGAAGGAAATGCACACTTTGTAGAAACACATGTAGTGGAGCCCCGCACACAACCTGATCCCCACTCATACAGGACATGATAATACAGGATGTACAGTATCGGAGTGTCTGAGTGTTTATGTGTGAAAGGGAAGAGGGGAGTGTGACCCGGTTGGCCTGGGGTGCTTAAGCAGGGGGTTTTACAGGCAGGCTCCATTCTTTGCTAAACTAAAAATAGAGGCAAAGCCTTTGCGGGGGTTAATCTCTGCCAGGATTAGTGACTGCTGCTCCATGGTTGCAGCACCACCAGTCACCTCAGTCTAGAAGTAGACAAGCAGCATGCTAGCGTGACAGCACTGCATGAATGACCATTCCCATTCATCCACAAGCTTCCCCAGTGCGCATGGGCTTAGTATGGCAGTGCACAGTATCTGCGTTGCCCTTGGGTCAGTTGGGTTGCCAACTCCATCTGACAGGATTCCAGGACACTTGGGGGAGGGGTGCTTTACTGCTATTATGTACATAGCTTTTAATCTGGCACTTGTCATTAAGTGTACAGGAAATCTCTTTTGTGGGGGTTCCTCCTTAGCTTTTCCATCACAGTCTCCTCTATGGCACATCCAAGTCTGCTCTTGCCTGCAAACCATTCTGAGATACAAGCAGGTGGCAGTAGATGGTAGTAGCTTGGTCAAAACCAATCAGAGACTAACCAGTCAGAAGCTAACCAGTCGAAAGGTCATAGGCTAACTAGCCATAGGCTAACCAACCATAGGATAGTGCATCATAGGCTAACCAATCAGAGGATAACCAATCATAAGCTAACAAGTCATAGGCTACTCAGTAAAGGCTAACACATCATAGTAACTAATCATATGCTATGCATGGAAATGATTTTTTGTGTTTACAGCTTCTTATCAAAGATGAAACACAAACAATAATATATTTTACTCTGCTTTTATGCCCATAAATTACATGTTAAAAATATAACAAAACCATTAAAAATCTCATGTTCAAGCAGGCTTGGATATTTTCCTTTATGGTTGGCAACACAAGATAGAAAAGATTGACAGCGATGCATTTGTGCATAATCTACAGGTGTAAAAAGCACCAGAAATATCCGCCACTCTTAGATTCTAACAGAGACCACAAGAAGTGAAAAGATGCCTTATTCATGAGCACATCCTCAACCATGATCAATTACACAGCCTTTCCCCACACACACAAAGAGAGAGAGAGAGAGAGAGAGAGAGAGAGAGGAGAGAATCGACCTTTCCTCCTTTCCTATCTGCTGATTTTGCAGAGGCGGAGCTTTTCCTCTTTAATCATTCATGTGCAGTTAGATGATTTTCTTCCACTTGCTGTTTGGCCCTGCATAGTCTCATGACAAGTAAGAGAGACATTAAGCGTTATTGAGATATCTCTTGGTCAGCAAGTTCAATTTCTCGGAGCGTTTTAGCCATAGCCTATGGGAGCTTTACTGTACATGCTTCATGACGTTTTTTCCAAATGTCGGTATTTACAACTGCTCATAATTCTAGCATTAAGTAGGCAAATGTATCCCATAAAGCAGGGCTCTAGAGAAATGAAGAACATGCAGTTAGAAGGGGGTTTGCCTGAAAGATAGACTGCTGATTTGTTTCTCATCACTCTCTGCATGTCTGTGGTAAACGTCTGATAATGAAAGTGCTATGCAGTGTCATGTCTCGAATGTGAAGCGTGTAGAAGGTGTTTAGAATGTGTATTATCCTCAGCCACACTGCAGCCCTAATGAAAGCCTGCTGGCTGCTGAGCTGGACCCATTACAACGCAGCTATGCGGATGCTGGAGCGCCAGCAATGCAGCTTTATACACGGCTATGCTTGCTTCCTTTTAATATGATGAAAGAAAAGGAATGCAGTTTTTGGTAGACTAGTGTTCTGAGTATAAAATGCATTTTAGTCCTTCAACAGTTGAATATTTATACAATGTTTTAAACATTAAATTGGAAATTGGTTTCTCTGGGATGAAGGAGGACTGAGAAGAAATACAAATTAGTGTACACATTGCCAATCACACTAGCTTGTAGTATTAGCTTGTCAACCGTAAGAGCCAGAAAACATTAAAATATGAATGAAAGTTTATGGGATGGAAAGTGATGGTTGAAAAAGAAGGAGGTGAAAAGTAGATGAATACTTACAGTACACAGAATCTGCACAGCAAGTGTCTTGAATTAGCTTGAAAATAGTAGCCATTTCTTAATAGCCCTGTCTTTTCTGACAGAAAAAGGCTTGCTTACAGCAAAAAGCAGCGATATGTGAAAAGAATGGAATGAACAAGTGTTGTATAATGTTTATGGACATTGTGTTAGGACTGGAGTGCAAGAACAGAAATGTTAAAATACTGTTTTATATTCTATTTCTGATTCCCCCACTGAGTCACATTACTAGCAGTGTGATGTGTACACTTACTTATCCATGTTTTGTTCAAATGAATCTGTGAGGGAGATCAATTGAATCCCACTCACCTCATCCTGATCACTTCATCAGGACAGCAATAACCAGCCTATCTAACTATCATCTTATGATACTACACAAAGCTCACTCCCACACCTACAGTCCCTCCCCCACACAGACACTGTACGACAGCAGGCCTCAGGCGGCACAGGATGAGTCAGACGCCCCTCTCGTGCAGCCCAGCTGTGCTGCCCCACTGCCAGCCAGTGCTGCCCTCCCTTCCACTGTCCAGCTCATTCAGGCCGTTGCTATGACACTGCGGGCTGCCATTGAGGCTGACAGTATGTGCGGGTGTGGATGCATAATGAGGCGGCGAATCAAAGGCCAGGCCTTGTCCGCAGCACCACTGCCCCTACCAGCGGCTCGGCTGGATCACACCATCACACCCCACGCTCCACTCTTCCTCACTGCAAGCTCCACTCCACACTCCCTCACGTCACTGCTGAAGTGTCTGATGGCTAATATGAGATGTGTATGTGTGTGTGTGTGGGCGTGAGGATGTGCTCTGAGCTGAAGGACAACACTCAGTCACTCAGTGGGTCAGCCATCAACACACAGCAGAACCTCGCTGCCACATGGCATTTAAAACCGCAGGAGCAATGACGCATTCTCTAATTGAACTGTAAAATGATGGCTTGCAGTGATTTCTACATGCAAAAGAAAGATGATGTTCATCCATCAAAAGCTTTTTTTTCTTCAGGGTCTATTTTTACCGGCTCGTTTGTAGCCGTTAGTTTAATTTTCATTTCTCTTTTCTCTTTCATAACAATCTACTAAAGTGCTATACAGTGTTTAAAAGACTCACACATTAATTAATATAATTGGACAATAGAGCTAGATTAATAGTAGCTTAAAAATTAAACATTAAAATATCAAATGGGTCACTGCTATAACACAATATACATGAAATCACATGGAAAGATCTACTGTAGTTTCTTTTACAGTTCCCCAAGTTACAGACATTAACTAGGTAAATTAGTGCCATGAACTCAGCAGTTTTTTGTTATTCAAGTTTTCTGGTTATTGAGTAATCAAAGTCATTCCGAGTGGTTTGATGTGAAATGATTCACTGTAGGAAAATTTACCATCTCTGTTTCATTACAGTGGTTTTGACAGAAACCAAGGGTCATGTCTCCAAATATAGCTATTTTAATTAACTATCCAAAATGATCATTGTCTTCTGAGGTTTTACATATAATGTAATTATTATTTTGCCTTACGACGTCCTGCATGAACATACCATTAATGGATGTCAAAAACACATTTTAGAGCAAAAGCTTATCTCAAAACCATAATAAAATAACGTCTTAAGCATCAGGCAACATATCTGTAACCATTATGTGCAAAAAATATTTGAGAGGTAGCTTTTAGAGGCATTAAACACTTGAGACATTTGGTCCCTATCGGAATTTTGAGTCAGTAGTTTTTTTGACGAATGCCACATTTCACATTTAACCACAGTGAATAATTATGTTTAGACCTTAATTATGCAGAAATTTTGGAAAAAAGTGGTGGAATTCCCTTTTAACTCAATTATGCTGAGGTGCATAACAGGGTCTAGATATTAACTGTGTGTGGTTAAGGTGCTATATGTCTATTTTGTGTAAAATCATAGTAAGTAACCAGGCAGTATAGCTAAATGACTAATATTAAGATGATGATAATTTTCTGTAATGCCACATTTTTAGGCACAATAATAAAGCCCAAGTACCAGATAGCTATATGGAGTAACAAGCAATTGAAAAAACACTTAACAATGTGGAAAAAAGCATTAATTCTAGCTAGTTTAATGTGTTCTTACCATTACTGCTTAAATGTTTGACATTACAGTATTTAGTGAAAGTATGTTAACACTTGCTTAAATATAAATATAAATAAATATCCAACTATGAGCTATCCAGAACCAGTTAGACATTTCAGTGTAACTTAGGACTGTCTTTGTTTCTTTTGGTAAATAAAGTTTTACGGATAGTAATTGTGTAAAATACCCTGATTGAGATTCTCTGTGCAAACATTCAGGCAAAACAGACCATTTAATCACTAATGAATTCATGGCTGACTTGACTGAACACACGGACAAGTGACTCACGAATAAGGGCTATAGCGTCACTCACTTGACTGTCTCTTCCTGTGTTCTAAAGGGAATGACGGAGGGGAAAATCATCCTACAGAGTCTATGCCTGGGCTGCATCTTGGGGGTTAAGGGAAAGAAGTCAGACTGACCCCTCCTGTTCTCATTTCTAGCTGCCTGCAGCAAATCAAAGCACGTTAATCTAACAGTGTTCACCAGAAGAGTTCAATCCCCAGTACCTTACATCAATCACTGTCCTGATCTGCTCATACTGCACCTCCACCAGTCAGGAGCCTTCTCCCACTAGCCCCACCCACGCACGGCCTGCACCTCAAACAGAGAGAGGCTGTCCTGCATACTAACAAGCTCAGCCCCTCCTTTCTTCTTTCTTGTTTTTTCCTCCACCTGCTTACGCTGTGATTCCTAATCCTGGTTGTAGAGGACTCTTATCCAATGCATATTGATGTTTCCCTGCTCTAGCATACCTCATTGAACTAAAGAAGGGAAAAATTAACATTAAACACTTAAAAAAAAAGAAAAAGTAAACTAGCAAAAAAATACTACACTTAGAATTCGTCCTCAATAGCCACATTTAAATGCAGTGTAATAATCCATTAATAATCCGACTAATAGCTTAATCAGAATAGAATATGTCCACGGACTGGCCTAGTCCAATTGAGGTATCTGGAATACAATTTCTATCCAATTAATGACCATGAAAATGCCTGTATCCGATTACATTTCCAACTGGAAAGTTTAAATATGTTCCATGTCTTTCGTG
Source organism: Pygocentrus nattereri (assembly GCF_015220715.1). Classification (NCBI taxonomy): domain Eukaryota; kingdom Metazoa; phylum Chordata; class Actinopteri; order Characiformes; family Serrasalmidae; genus Pygocentrus; species Pygocentrus nattereri. The sequence continues at coordinate 31,229,888 of NC_051220.1, read as the reverse complement.
TCATGGCAAGAGTTTATAATTACATGGTGGGAGCCAGAAACTGGTCTGCAGAGGAGACGAAGTTTATGCTTTTAACTTTAAAAGATGACGGTGGGATTGGTGTCCAGCTTATGTGTATCAGAACATGCCGTCTTCCTCTCGCGTCTTCTTTAAAAAGTACACGTGAAGTACATTTTCCTAAATCTGCCATGATCTTAAAGTAATTAATTACACCAGCATGCAAACTGAAAACTCAGGTAAACATATCTCTGCTCATCTCATGCTGACTGGACGTGATGCTTGTCGTCATGGTAAGGTCAACACTAAGTGATACTCTATGAATGCGTGTAAGCATGGATCGAATTACTTGTAGTGGGCATGTAAACAGAGATTTGTTGAGGAGAGTGAGCATGTAGACATCTCAGTTTTATTCTATAATTGGAATGTATTCAATCAGATAGGCAAAATCTTTGCATGTAAACATAGCCAATGTCTACAACAACAGGACTCTTGTCTTTTAGGTCATAGACGCTTTGGGTTGCTATTGTATCAGCTCGGCTTCCACAGTTTGCACAATTTGTAAGCTGCTTTAGATAAAAAACATCTGCTAAATTATGATTGTCTATGTAAACAGTGGTGTAATTACCAGTAACACTGCAATGCTGGCAATAAAAAAGTTTATAAAACTGTCTTACACCACAGGACCCCAATAGACCTCTGACATCCTGTGGCACTCTGGAGATGGCATTATGCCCATACTAGGAACTCTGTGTCTAAGTAGTTTTGCTCTATCCTAAGCTTTTTTGAAAAGCACAGATTGTGATTAACTAAAATGTTATAAAGCTGGGGATATTTTTCCCCAAAATAGCTGGATCTTCTAAATTTTAAGGTTGTTAAAGAGTCAAAATATGAATCATACTACTAGCAAGCTATCACTCACTATGCCCACTGAAATTACATCATATGAAAGAAAGTCTACTATTAAACTTAATTACTATTATATAACTGTACTATAATACTATTCACAAAAGCTTGTTGGGTTGTGCCAGATGTTTTGGTGAGGTTGTCAGCTTATAATGTTAATTCAATGTACAGTTCTGTCTGCATGTAGCAAAACCTGATCAGATCAGGCCACATTTCAGCTTATTTTTGATCAAAACCGGAGTTCTCTGTGCCAAACAAGTAACGGACCAACAACGTTTTTATCAGTAAAAAGTGCAGAAGCCAGCATCTGTCATTTTTTTTGGGGTGCATTAAACACCACAGCATTGATGACTTCATATCTGTGAAGACACCATTGATGTGGGGTGTATATTGAGATTTTAGAGGGATGTATGCTGCCATCAAGACAACGTCTTTTCCTGGGAAGTCCCTGCTTCTTTCAAGAAGACAATGTCAGGCCTCATTCTGCATGTGTTACAACAGTGTGGCTTCATAAACACAGAGTGTGTGTGCTTGACTAGCCTGCCTGCAGTCCAGAACTGTCTTCTGTTGAAAATGTATGGTGCATCATGAAGGGGAGAATCACACAACAACAACCATGGACTATTGAGCAGCTATAACAAGCCAGAATGGGCAAATATTCCACCTGCAAAACTGCAACAATTAGCATAGTTAAAAAGGAAGGTGATGTAACACAGTGGTAAACATGCCTCTATCCCAACTTCTTTTGAGTGTGTTGCAGGCATCAGATTCTAAATTTGTTTACACTTATGAAGTATAGTTTATATGGCCAGTGAAAAACAGCCATTAGTCAGTTAAATAAAGGTTCAAGAGAATTAACATATCAAAAATTCTTTCTTTTTATCACATCATACAAAAATCCCAACTTTTATAGAAATGGTGTTTGTAATTTTATTAACACACTCTGTCAACATACATCTGTGCTACAAATGAAACTGGAATTTCAGCACAAACCATTTATCAACAATTCAGCCCAAAGTAGCAGAAATGCAAACAACACAATTTACTTGCAGTAAATATAATGTAACTATAATGCTGATGTAACACTGCAGTAAAACTCACCCTGCTGTACAGGCTGTACTTTTGTATGGTTAGCTCTCACTGTAATTAATGACATACTTCAAAATTGAGCTAATTACAGGCAGCAAGAAGAGGAATAAAATAATATTCATGTGAATTCTGCGACTTATAGACACAATAAATAAAAAAAAAACATTTGTGATCTAAAAAGTTACTTGCATGCCATAAAAAGTTTTCACATTCGATCTTGAGAAAGTCTGATTTGACAGTCTGATTACTGTCAAAATTTGCAGTTTGTTACAGAAACAAGAGAATGGGACTAAAAACATGTGCTTGAACCTGTATGAAAAATATCCACCTCACATTTAAGCTTGCGTTAGTTTGAGCTGTGCTCTCTCCTCCTCCTGGACAAGTGCTGAGAACCCCTATGGTAAAGTAATGAGTGGAGGGCGACAAACATGCATTTCCATTCATGTTCGCGTGCAAAATGCACTGCTTCTCCACATGACGATGCCCATGCCATCTGGAGGAAGACGCTGAAGGAGACATTTTCGCTCATTTTATGTGCATGTGTGCTGAGGCTAAGTGTGTGCTCAGCTATGCCTGTCTGTCAGAGGCTCATTACCAGGATGTGCCTGACTGAGACAGATCTGGCTCCTCTGTGGACGAGCACACACAGGCACGCATGTGTACACACACACACACACAACCAATATTCACACATACAAAGACACACACACGGATGCATGCACACAAACACTCACTCCAAACATACCCAGCATCCAGCAGTGAAGGGAAATGTGAGAGAGAGATTCCAAACTCACACGTCAGGAAGATTATTAAACACACATGCATGCACACACAGACACACATGGCCATGCCAGTCTGTGGCTGGAGCTGCACTGCATTTCCTCATCGTGCCGTGCCCGGCCAATTCACTTGACGCTGTCTGTTTGTGCAGCTCTTGGGCAGAGCATGGCTGCTGGCAGAGTCACTCCACAGCTCATCAACTGCTGCTCTGTCATCTGAGAGGGTGCACGCCATACACTCTGTTTGTGTGCTGAACACAGGGGCACAGACAGTGAGCGTGTGCTGGGACACTGCCCTCACCAGGTGAAACCAGCACTACCTCTCACCATACCTGCTATATTGATTCTAACTTGGGTAAACAGTGAGGGTGCGGTCAAGTCTGATGTTGGTATTACAGTTATAGTTAATGCAACACTGATAAAATAATGCTTAAAGTGAAAGTTCAGCAAAGAACCCATTTCATATATTTTCCCCCTTACCTTAAGTATAACTGAGTAGCAAAGGCATGTCTGCTGTCTGAAGTTCTCTTCTTTTTTGTGCTAAAGCTACAAGGCTTATGGAGCTAACAAGTAATGGACGCTTAGCACTACATATGCCTCAATCATCACACTCTTGCCTCAAGGCGCGCTGATTTGTTAAGGTTAAAGAAACCTGTTTATGGGACACTTTATTAAACAATGAGTGCGTTTACATGCACTCGATTATCCAATCATAATCAGATTTCTGCAGTTATCTGATTATTCAAATGGTCATGTAAACAGTACACTCTGATTTCTTAGATCAGGGTAATGTCTAGAAATCCAATTGAGAAATACGATAAAGAGAGGATTTTAGCTCAGTAATTCGATTTCTCAGTGCAGTGCTCTTACAATGACTACTTTCGGATTTCTCAGTCTGCTTATGAGTGAAAACAAACGGTGGTACTGGAAATATACAAGCAGCGTTGCTGCAAGATGACAGCAAAACACTTTTGGAGTGACACTGAAACCAACTACATGCTTGATGAAATTAAAAATTTGAATGTTCTTTGTCTTCTAGATAACGCATGTTTATATTTTCAGGTAAAGCAGCCCAGGGCTTTTTTAAAAAGCTGCAGTATGAAGTTTGAGTTTTACTTTATGTTTATGTCACATCTTCTTCTGTAAGTATATTGGCTGGTTGCAAAGCAGAAATCCGATTACTGCCTGACTCATGTAGACCAGAGTTGACTATTATCTGATTACTCAAGTGCATTTAAATGTGTTGATTGGATTACTGGCAAAATCTGCTTTTCTGCGCTTATCGGATTCCTAAGCGCATGTAAACACACTGTTGTAGTGTTGCAGCCAAGACCACTAAAGGTGAGTCTGAGTCAGGACCAGGAGTGGTGAGACTGAGACAAGATTGAGACAAGATTTTTTTCAGAATACTACAAATAAAATTCCTTAATAATCATTGTACATTTATTATCATTCAATATACATGACATCTAACAATAAATAATGTTATATTTTAAAATGTTGTAATAAATATATATACTATTAATTATTATTACATTGTCTTTGTCTAACTTTGCATTGTAACATTGAGTGGAAGTAAATGATGGTGATGCTATCTTCTGTCCTTCTACTCTAAAACCCATTCAGAATCACTACCTAAAGCAAACAATTAGCAAACAAACAATACCCAGTTACACTGTCTTGATTGTCAATTTGATTGTAAAACAGGTTTTATTTAAACATGTGAAGAAAGGACTGATGTATTCTGTTTGAAAGTATTGCTGATATTCATAAAGACAGAGGCGTTACACTTGACTTCTCTTGAGTATAATTTCCTGCTCTTACTTTGAGACTACGACATGATCCTGTTAACATAATGTTGGGACAGAGAATAAGACTAGACTCAAGTACAACAACATTTTTTTACTATAAACATAGTCTGTACTGACAAAATTCAATAAAGTGTGAGGCAAGTGTGATGATTTAGGCAGTTTTCACAATGCCAATTGCTGGGCTATAAACCTCCATCACTTGTTGGTCAGCCTTACAGATTCATAGCTCCAATAGCCTCACTGCACTGAGCAAAACTAACAAAGAAAACTTTAGGCACCTAATATGTCTTGGTTAATTAATTGTTTTTTTTTCCCCATCACACTACTGCTGTAGCCTCTTACAACTCCCTGTAGCCTCTAGAACCCTGTTATCAGATTAACTAGTACACTGTTGGCTCTCTGAGTGAAACGTCATCTGTTTTGAGCTGTTAGCGAGCAGAGGGGGGGCAAAGAGCACTCAACAAATGATGTACAGATACCACAATTTGAACACTTTAACCTCTTATTCTCCAGGTTATATTTTCATTTTTCCATCGGAATTTACACGACCAAATCGTAAGGCATATTATTCAGTAGCTGCATGAAATAAATGTAACTTTTTATTTTATTTATTTTATTTTTGTAAAAGCTCCCCTCAAATTAACACAAAATGTGTTTTTATGATCATACATATATTGATATATGCTTACAATTTACTAACGAAAGCCAAAAATCTTAGATGCTGTTTTTTATAAAAATACTATTTACAGAGCAAATCACTGAAGGGACACCATCTGTTTATAGTTTACAGCCTAGATTTGTGGAAAAATGGGTCGACTTTCAGTAGACAGTAAAAATTGTGAGTTCAGCTTTCGTTTATTATATGGGTTTAAAATTACATTACCAGTGGTCTATGAAGTACACAAACCATGTACTTCAGTTAAAGTAGAGATACCCAAAGCAAAATATTACTCCAGTAAAAGTAAAAGTTCCTCTCGTTAGACCTCCACTTTAGTAAAAGTACAAACGTATTTGCCTTCAAATATACTTAAGTATCAAAAGTAAAAGTATTAAAATATCAATTATGATTATAATGTCCTATTACCATTTCTGAAACAAGACTCTTGCTTCATTAACTCATTTAAATAAAAATACTCCAGTGTCACTCAAATAGTGTAAATCAACATGACACTGATGTCTATTAAAATGATCATAAGCACAAAGGCAAACAATTTCCATTAGGTCAAACTGAGTGGCTCTGAAATAAACTTTTCAGAACAAACAAAGTTTCAGTTGAAGATTTATTTGCAACTTAGTAACAAGTTTAAGTTTAATAAAAACTTGGTTTAAACACAGGTCACAACTGAGTTTTCCTTTACTATACTGCATCTGTAGGTCTCTGTTCATAAACATAAACTAGCCAAAACAAATTTACTATAAAATGAAATAGACACATGCCTACATATGTGTACATATTCCTATATTGTGGTCTATTTACACAAAGTTAGGTTAGTTCCATCGTTTATGTTGGAATATACACTCCCAAAACTTTACGCTACTGCACTGATTTTGAACTGTATGCTTGCACTGGGTCGGTATGTCCAACAGGTCCAAACAATCTCAAAAAGTGACCACTGTGCCCTGATTGGTGTTTTTGCTTCCTGCGTCTTTCATTTTGACAGGTTACGTTTTTATAAACACATAAACCAAAAGGAATGACAGATTTCTGATAGTACAGATTTCTCATGTAGTATAGTAACAAGTAAGATATTTGACTCTGAAATGTATGGGAATGAAAGTAAAAAGTAGCCAAAATAGAAATACTTCAGTAAAGCACAGATACACACAAAAAAAAATTAAATACAATAACGAATTATTTCATTGCTGTCCACCACTGTACATTATCCATCTATTTGACTGGAAAGAAGACAGTTACAGCTCTCATACGACACCCACCTTTTGAATGTAGCTTATGAAATATGAATGTTATGAAGAATATGACAAAGTGTGTTTTAAAACCACCAGTGGCCTCAAAGTTGAAGTTAAAGATGTTAATAAATGTTGACTTGCTTAATATCATATACAATTCCATCAAAATGTAGTTGATAAACACTATTGTAGGAAAAAAAAACAGTTCACCTGAAAGATCTCCAAAATAGGAGGACCTCAAAAATAGGATGTGCCAAAGCATCCGTACTGAGCTCCTCTGAATTAAGAGGCCTCATTCTGCTTTGAAAATCTTCTACACACAGCAACTCCAAGGGAGGTTCAGCCGCCACAATATTAATGTGCATTTAATGAGGATGAGAGAGAAGCAGACAATTGAAAAAGCTGCTCTCCTAGCACTGATCTTATTTCCACTAAAGCTATCAGACATCATTTCCATCTTAATCACTAGTGAAATGTGAAAATGTGTAGCCTTAAAACTGAATAAAAATGCTAATTCTGATTAATGCCTGTTAGACATTTATGAAGGTTTTACAAAGTAATAAACTCCATATTTTAATTAAAAATTTGTTTGGAGACATAATTACTTACATGATATAGAAACGGGTATAAATTAAAGTCTAATAAAAATGACATTACTGCCTTGTTCTGAGGAGCCTGATTATAATTTAGCATGAATTAAACAATAAAAATGCCTTGGAAATCATGTCATATTAAAATTGGGGAGTAGTAGAAAATGTACTATTTTAATATCTAGACCTGTGTGTATATATATATCACAGCGGGCTAACAGTCTATGGATGTTGTATTAAACTAGATATTACATAAAGATTTTACATGTGTTTCCATGTTTACATGATTCATTGTAGAGGAATTTATCTGCTCAGTTTTCCCTAACAATCATAATGATAGTAACCAGGGGTCACAATGCCTACAACGCAAATATAGCCATTCTGTTTATTACTCAAAATGACCTGTGAATCTTCTGAGTTTTTATATATAATGTTGATAATAGTGGGAATGTTTTTTAAGGGACACAACCTTAGTCTGCTGCCAGGAGGACAATATATAAAATATGTTTTAAAAAGCAGTTAAGGACCAATATGTTCTTGTCAAAACTATCCTGAAACAAAGACTCAGGCAATGTTTTTGTTACTATTTCATGCCTTATGCCAAGTAGCTTTTAGAGGCATTAAATGTTTTATACTTTTGGTTCCTCACCACTGTGTACAATTCTGAATCAGGAAGTTTGGAATGGCACGTCACCCCAAGCCACCTCTTGACTTTGACTTTGCTTACATCCTTCCATCCTTTCGATCTTAAAACCAACCATTTACAGCCATGTCCTCCAGGAAAAGCTGCTCCCAAAGGAGTCACTGACATTATGTTTCCTTTCACAGAGGCACTAACATTCACATAAATTCACACAAATACTCAAACTCTCGTTAGCTACCCTGCAATTCACTTCATCATGTACATCTAAAATGGCTGAAGGAGACATTTCTGAAGACATTAGATATAAGATATTCCACTTGCATAAGGAAGTAGAAATCAGTGAAATAACAGTTTCCAAACTGGAGCTCAACAAATGATTGAAAGGTTTAGAGAAAATTAGATTCATAACAGCTGCACAAAACCCAGCAGACCATCAAAACTCTCTCCATCAGATAAACAGTCTTTAATGTTTTTATCTTTGAGAGAGAGGAGGAAATCAAGCTCCACTCTTGCTTCAGATCTGAAAAATCAACAGGTGTTTCTGTCTATCCTTCTGCTGTAAGAAGACAACTTATTGCTATGATTCTGACAGGATGTGTAGCTCACAAGAAGCCCTTACTTAGAAAAGTAGACTTTGTACTAGAACACAAACTGTACATCTGAAATGCAGAATAAGGTTTCATGAGTTGTTACGTCTAAATTTGTAACTAGGACTTTTTGGATCATAAGAGGCAAAATGTGCAACTGAACTTTATACGAATAGGAAAATATCCCTGCAGATTTCTGAGAGTCTCCCAAACAGAATGGAAACTGTAATAAAGGCAAAGGCATTCTAAGAAAGTATTTGTTATTTATTATTTTATTTGTTATTTGTTATTTAAAATATTTGTTTTCTTCTTTTGCTCCTGACACTGAAAAATGTTTCCACCCTGGATATTTCAACAGAAAATGAAAAGTTGGACAGTACTGTATATTATGATCTTGCTGATTTGGCTTAGCAAGAGAAATTCAAAGAAACTGAACTGAATACAATCCAGCACAACAGAATGCTTCTGATGTCCTTACTGCAGACTCAGAACCGCAGCGCGCCCATGCATACACACACATATACATGCTGTGTATTGTTGACGCAGGTCACATGTTTTCACATGGTTCTGTAGGTAATGTGCACTGTAATAGAGGTGCTGATGATACTGTGTGGTTGGAGGATTTTTTCAGAAGTGGAGGGGGGAGAGAGGGTTGTAAAGGGTATTGGTAAGCAACATGAAAGGCAACCTAAATCAAAATACACACACACACAAAAACATACACACACAGAAATACAAGTACACTTCTGAACACTAAACATCATCAAAGGGAAATGCAGTCGCCATTACTGCAGTGGATCTCAGTGTGTGCTAATGATTTCCTGCAAACTCATGCAGTTTCTGCCTCACATTCCAAGAGATCTATGAAAGACATAGCCATTACTCCTAAGTCATTTGTTGACCTTATTAAGAATTCATTGGCTGTTAATGAGGAATGCTGACCCTAATCCCCCACCCCCCCTTCTCGTTATGATGCAGCTCTGGCTGGGCAGGCTGGAGCTGAAACTGCTTCAGGCTGGCTTATTAGCTGCAGTGTATATTCCACTTGCTGACTCTGTATTAGCCTTTTTCAAACCCATTTCTAGTTCTGATGAAAGGAGCAGGGTATTTTAATTGACCCCAGACCAGAAGCACTAAAAAACAGTAATTTATATATATATTTTATTAACCAATGGAGGCCTGGATTTGGAGTCACACACAAAGTTAAAGTGGACAAACACACTACAGGCTGATCCAACTTTGATGTAATATCCAAGTCAAAATGAGGCTCAGTATTGTTTGTGGCCTCCACGTGCCTGTATGACCTCCCTACAACACCTAGGCATGCTCCTGATGAGGTGGCGGATGGTCTCCTGAGGGATCTCCTCCCAGACCTGGACTAAAGCATCCGCCAACTCCTGGACAGTCTGTTTGTGGATGGAGCGAGACATGATGTCCCAGATGTGCTCAATCGGATTCAGGTCTGGGGAACGGGCGGGCCAATCCATATCTTCAATGCCTTCATCTTGCAGGAACTGCTGACACACTCCAGCCACATGAGGTCTAGCATTGTCCTGCATTAGGAGGAACCCACACCAGCATATGGTCTCACAAGGGGTCTGAGGATCTCATCTCGGTACCTAATAGCAGTCAGGCTACCTCTGGCGAGCACATGGAGGGCTGTGCAGCTCTCCAAAGAAATGCCACCCCACACCATTACTGACCCACTGCCAAACCGGTCATGCTGAGAGATGTTGTAGGCAGCAGATCGCTCTCCACGGCGTCTCCAGACTCTGTCACTTCTGTCACATGTGCTCAGTGTGAACCTGCTTTCATCTGTGAAGAGCACAGGGTGTCAGTGGTGACTTTGCCAATCCTGGTGTTCTCTGGCAAATGCCAAGCGTCATGCATGGTGTTGGGCTGTGAGCACAACCCAATCTGTGGACGTCGGGCCCTCATACCATCCTCATGGAGTCGGTTTCTAACCGTTTGTGCAGACACATGCACATTTGTGGCCTGCTGGAGGTCATTTTGCAGGGCTCTGGCAGTGCTCCTCCTGTTCCTCCTTGCACAAAGGTGGAGGTAGCAGTCCTGCTGCTGGGTTGTTGGCCTCTTACAGCCTCCTCCACGTCTCCTGGTGTACTGGCCTGTCTCCTGGTAGTGTCTCCAGCCTCTGGACACTACGCTGACAGACACAGCAAACCTTCTTGCCACAGCTCACGTTGATGTGCCATCCTGGATGAGCTGCACTACCTGAGCCACTTGTGTGGGTTGTAGAGTCCGTCTCATGCTACCATGAGTGTGAAAGCACCACCAACATTCAAAAGTGACCAAAACATCAGCCAGAAAGCAGAAAGGTACTGAGAAGTGGTGTTTTGTTTGTGTTGTTTAAGTGTTCCCTTTATTTTTTTGAGCAGTGTATATATATACACACACACACACATTTGTTTTGAGTTTTAGGTATCTAAGCAAATTTTTAAACAATTTACCTGAGCATATATATATATATATATATATATATATATACAAGTTTTCCTGTATATTTCTATTTGAGCATATTTTTGGTGTTAAGGAGTTTAAGGAGTGGTGTAAATTATTTTTGTGTAGAGTATGTGATGTGTGATTGTTTGTGGAGAATTGAGCTAATGGGCTTGCTGTTCATTTTATGTGTGTGTGTATTTTATTTGTGTGTAGAATGCCATAGGGGCCCCAGAGTTCAGTAGGGCCAATGACATGTCTTCATTTATTCCATTTATTTTGTCACTTGCACATGTTCAAGAGCCACTCGTTCATCCATTTTTAATATCTGCAGTCAATTGTCTTGAGTGTTTGAGCTGCCATTCGGCACTTAGCAGTCAGGGGGCTCTGGACAGTGGCCCAGTCAGTAATTTCTCCATGTCTTGAGCCCTATACAGTGACCAGGCAGTGATTTTGTGGATTTGTTGCTCCAAAGGTTCAGTTCATGTATATTCTGGGATATCATGCTTTAATGTCAGGTGTCAGATTGTACCACAGAATTTCAAAGGGACTGCTGACTACATTCCACATGATTCATCAGATTTTTTCAGATTTTTTCATCAGAACCCTTTTCCAGTTCTGACCAAAAGAATAGAACATTTCAATTGACCCCAGACTAGCAATTAAAGCAATAATGCTAATTTACCATTGATAAGGCAGCCCTTAGAGCTGACCACAAGCTTTGTCTATATCTTGACCAGCCTCTCTATTCTCTAGGGATGGAGGTGAAGAGAAGACAGAAGAGAGGGTCAAAAAGAGGAAGTAAAGAAAGGGAAGGAAACAAGAGGAAAGATAGGAGAGGGAAGAATACTGGAGGACAGTGCTGTGGTGCTTTCCCCAGGAAGAGTGCACCTGCTAGTGCCTTTAAAAAGCTGACCTGTGCTTTACGCTACCACAGTAAAGCACTGTCATCTACATCCCAAGGTGTGCCGGGTTGAGCCAGTGCCCTAGCAGAATATTACCTGTCACTTGTGAAAGCAAAAAAGTGCACTGAAAATCCCTGGCCTCTGCAAGTTCCCACAACACAATGTCAATGTATTTATAAAGCAAAGGGCTCGGGTTACCGTGAGGCTGACCTCTCGGGACTGGAGCTTGAGTGAGAGAGAGCTGACGCGCAGGCTGACGAGATGCGCAATGACATATTCAGCAATGGCATGTGAACGGACGTAAAGGTCAACATGCAGCACAATCAGACTGACTTCAATCAGAGCGCAAAATCTCTTGTTATAGTGAACATCTTGGTTTGGGGTAATTTATTGCAGACCTACAGAACATAAACATACTGAATAAACTTCACAATCAGGGATTTCTATCTTGTCAGGACCATGGGCTTAAAACGTAAAGTGCATTTATACAAAGATTTTTTTTATTATTACTAAGGGTAGCAGGGTAGTGTACTAAGAATAGGCTTCAGTTTATTAAATTCTTATTACATACAGTACTGTGCAAAAGTCAGAGACCACCCTATATTTATTGTTTAGTCAAAACAGCCATTAAGTTTCTGTTATTCAGTTTTCAGGAGATATTTCATAGAAGATTAGATCAAATAAGGGAAAAATTTTGATTTCAAAAAAACATAAAATGGGACACTTAACAGCCATGCAAGACCTTGTAAACTAAAACTGCCATCATCAGAAAAAACAGAAATGAAAGCTTTCATCTTTGAGAGGAAAAAATAAAGCTGCACTCCTGCTTCAAATCCACAGATGTTTTTGTCAATCCTACCACTGTGAGAAGCCAACTCATCAATGTGTAGCTGTCAAGAAGCCCTTAGTGAGAAAAGGAAAATGACCATAAAGAACACTTACAAATCAAACATAAAAAAACGCTGGTCTCCTCTGAGCAACAGCCAGACCATCCCAGAGCCCACACCTCAACATCACTGAATGTGTTTGGGATTGCGGTGATTATGAGAAGCAGAAAATGAACCCAACTTCTAAGACTGAAATTTGGAGTTGTGCACAAGAGCCTGTACAGTTCTGGAACAACACCTTATGGACAGATGAGACAAAGATGAACTTGTACCATGATGATAAGAAGTGAAGAGTAAGGAGAAAAGAAGAAACTGATCCAAAGCATATCACTTCATAAGCATGTCTGGCGGCCAAAAGAACTGGCTGCCTTATATTAATTGGTATGAGCACTGATAAAAGCAGCAGGATAAAATCTAAAGTGTATACGGCTGTATTATCTGCTTAGATTCAGCCAAATGCTCTAACAGCGCTTTGTAGTAATGGAAAATGGCCTGAAGCAAACTGTGAAACCAAACCAAGACTTTTTTTTAAAGCAAAGAAATGGAATGTTTTGCAATGGCCAAGTCAATCACCTGACTTCAATCTAATCGAGCATGCATTTGACTTACTGAAGGCACAACTGAAGTTAAGAACAAACAGGACATTATCAAGCAGGAACTGGTGTCTGGTGATGTTGATGGGTTTCAGACTGCAGGCAGTTATTGACTGCAAATGATTTGCAAATGAGTATTAAAAATTACAATTTAATTTATGATTAGGTTTGTTAGTCCAATTACTTTTGAACCCATAAAAAGCCTATGTCTGAAAATAATAGTAATCCCTACAATGTTAACCTAAGTTGGATGTAAATATCCTGCAAGTGCAGTTTAAAATGTCTGTACTTTGAGCTCATGTTCAATATTTCATTCTGACCCCAATATACTGTGGTAGACAGTTACAATAACTCTGTCCTTGTCCAAATATTTATGGTCCTAATTGTATGTGTGACTCTACATCCTGACATTATATAAAGTGTATGTGTGTATTTGTGTGTGTACTGTGTCCTCCCTCAGGCCCTTGTCTCTGCTGAGCAGTGAGAATCGAGCTGCTCCAGCAGTCTGTAGGTGAGAGACGGGTCCCTTGTGTTCTGAATGACGTGTGCATTTATCATGGGCCCATTTGCACATCAGCACACTTGTCACAGTGTCAGTAAATCTCAGAGAGCAGGCTCTGCTCAGAGGGCCCTCACACAACTTACACAAGGTTCTCACGCAAGTAACACATGCATGAAGATACATAGAGATGCCAACATCACACACACACACACATGCAGTCACACGCTTTACATCTATATTTAATAAGGGTCAGTCTGCATCCACCAAAATATCTCTAAACTTTATGTTAGATTGTTAGATGGCAAAAAGGTAGAATAACAGGAATTTAGTGTCTTATAGACACCTGACTGGTTCCTCACGCTTGACTCACCTTGTTTTATTAGGAGACTTACAATAGTAGCAAAACTCGATGTAAAAGTCTTTATATAGAGCAAATTGACAATGGAGTTCTGCTGAATGACTCTGGAGATAATGTATAACTGCTAATTCACCCTTTAACACTAAAGGTTGGCACACAGACTGCTGGTCACCTTAGAAATACAAGAATCTTGCCTAGCTAGTAGTTAACTTGTTCATTTTTTTTCAAGGTGCAGCAGTTGTATTCTGGCACCTCTGATGCCTTTTAAGGTGGAATGGGAAAATTATAACAAGAAGCTGGTGAAAGAGAACCTGACTTCAGCCTCGTAAAAAGTTAAATGTTGAGAGACATTTTACAAGAAACTGTTCTACATTTGAGGGAAAAAAAAGCCTGTCGAAGATGTGAGAAAAGAGGCTATAGCTGGACTAAAGCTTAAAGCAGAGCAAAGTAAGTCTGCGTTTTTGTTTATATTATATTTCTTAGTCTACACTAGGACATCAGCTAGCACATATTAAGACATATTTTCAGCCAAGATGGTAAAACATTACTTCAGTAAAGTGCACAATGTTGTGGTTCCCAACATTTGTTGAAAGGACAAAATGGCTCTTTTTAACATTAGGGTTGCCAACCCCTGATATAGCAGTAACATACCTGAACTAGGAAACCAAGCTTGATTTTCCATGAATTCAGGCTGGTATTATCTACTATGCCATCTAACCACTACCCACTAAAGAACACCCACACAGACATGCTGGGGAGAAAAACATTTTGATTAATGAATGTATTGTATGTATTTGTCTTGGTGTAGGAGAGGTTGCATTGCAATAGACCATTAAAAGAAAGACAATAACAACTGCAGTCAATTACCTGATGAAGCCTACAGGCAAATCATTATTAGTTGTTAGGAGCTTGCCCAGTGATATTTCTTTTTTTTTTTGCAAACATGGGGAAAAATCTTACAGACTGTGTCTTTCTGATCCCTGATCCTTTTTGGTTTTCACGGTTTTGCACAGTAAGAAAGAAAGGACATCTGCATGTGTTTGCATGTGTGCCACAGGTCCTGGCTCAGCATGGCTTTGCACGTGCTCCAACACAATAGTACTCTATTCCAGGAAAGAGCTTTATAGTGAGGGAACAATGCTACTTAGACTGATTTTAATTGTCTATTTAATTGTCTACCTCTGGATAGGCTGAGGGTGTAAAGGAGGCTTATAGTAAAAGGATTGGAGGAGTTTGCCATCGGAAGAAGAGAGGATAAGTGGAATACAATGTAAATGGACTCGACTGCTTGAGATCTTATCAAACAGGGTACACCCCAGCCTGACCTTTCACTTTTCACCTGCTTGCAGACACAACATAGCTTGGAGTAGCACACAAGTAATCTCCTAATACAATGGACTTTACCGGTGATAAGTCACATCAGGTCTCCATGCATGAGGCTATTTGCATTCAAGGAGCTTTCTCCTCCTCGTGTATCCAGATTACGCTGTCTGGCAACATGTGCCTTCAACACTCATTAGAGAATTGATCAATCTCAGCTCTCGTGAGATTCAAGCTGAGGCCTTGGAGTGCTGATGAGTTTGGTTTTATTAGCAGAAACATTTTTTTACAGTTTCTCTTGGGTGGTAGAGGAGCTTTAGAAATGGCAGTTTGCTTTGCTTTTGGCTGTATGGTAATTAGAAGGCTATTATAAATTCATGTTGAAGCTCCATCTCCTCTCTCTCTCGCTCTCTCTCACTGATTTGCAGGGTCCTCGGGCACACATCAGTCCAAGCAGACACTGAGATTCAGCTGAAATAATGCTGAGGTCCATGGCACGAACCACTAATACAGATTTAGAGTGTGTTTGCCCTTTCTACATTCTAGTATTCCAGCATGTTTGGGTAATGCAATGCCCCTTTAAAAGCATTAAAGTATCTGTTTTACTATGAACGGGAGAACAGGATGAAGGTTTTAAAAGTGCACAAGGAAACACGACAATAACATCTACTCTCTCATGCATTATGCATGCTAGTTCAGCATTCACTCTGGATAATGGTCCGTGAGGAGCGACAGTCACTTAAGTAAGCAACTCATATAGGAGGCCTATATTTCAGCACAGTAAATGAGCACACTCTCATTACACTCCTTAATGAGCACCTGCACCTAGAACTTTGATGTAAACCTCTAAGAACAAACACAATTAAGCCCAAAGAGAAAGTTATGTTCACCCGAGGCAAACACAGTCCTTGTGCATGAGAAGACATGGCGCTTGTGGACCATCACTGCACACGTAGTTTAATCAGTACAAGTAACCACTTTAGGCCAACTTTTTCTGGGTAACACTTTTAATTTTGTAGGCCACTCTTTAGCTGACATTCAACTAAACGTTGAATGCAATAAATTCTGTTAAATTGAATACTAAACTTAACCCCTTCACAATCCAGGCTTATTACATACTAAGGCTTTTTATTCAGTAGTTGTAGGGACTTCAGTGCAAATTAACAGAGCTATTCTTAGGTTATAGAAGTGTGCAATAACACACATGGCTTATTAAGGGATTTTAAACTCCAGTGATTTTTCAAAATTTTGACATTGGTCTATGATTAGGATATACAAAGTCATTCAGAGTGGTTTGGTGTGAAATGAGCTGTTTTAGAGACGCTTGCCGAATCAGAACTGTTCAGCGGTGATAATAGGAACCAGGCACCTGAAACTAACTTTACCTCACAGTTATTACATTAAACAGTTATGAATAGGCTGGTTAAGGTCTGAGACATTGTTTTACAGTAGTGTTACAGTAGTTTATGACTGTTTTATCTTTATATGCCCTGGTTGTACTTCTCTGATTTTTATGTAAATGGGCCTTCATGTAAAAAAAATATCTGTTTTTTTTTTTTTTTTTTTTTTCAGATTTATTTACCATCATTAACATTACATGTAAAAACTCAGAAGAGACATGTATGTTCACTGATCATTTTGGATAGTGAATAAAATGGTCATATGTATGTTGCAGACATCATGACCCCTGGTTCCTATCAGTGGAGTTGAGGTTGCTCTCTGCAGGTCACTGACGTTTCTCTACCTCAAACTTGTCAAACCATGTCTTTACTTGTTCAATGGGACACAGTAATGCTGGAAGAGTAAAACATCTTCCCAAACTGCTGCCACAAAGCTGGAATCATATAATTGTCTAAAATGTCATTGTATGCTGCAGCATTACCAATGCCCCTCACTGGAACTAAGGCTACGTTTACACAGCAGGTAAAAGTGGCCCAAATCCAATCTTTTTCCCCATATGTGACACAGATTTGTCATTTGTGTGGCTGTGTGAACAGCAAAAAACGCACTGAATCTGACATTTTTAATTCCGATTTGAGACGCTTTCAGATGTTGTACTGAAATCTGATCTGAAAAGGTTTTGAACGAAACGGCTAGAGGCTGCAGTGTCAGATAACAGTCTAAACAATCCGAGCACATGAACCAAAGAAGCGGCCAAATACCGGGTTCTTTGTATGGCCAACTCGAACTGGAACTTTATAATCGCCCCTGTAATGCTGGCGAAGATGAAACCTGAAGCGACTAGTGTTCGCTAGTCGTCATGATTGTTTACCTCTGGATGAGCCACGTGAAGTATTGTTCTATTGTGCATGCGGGTCGGTTTGGGAGCTGATCTGTTCAGACTGATGTCGCATACAGATCGCATTTAAAAGAGAGTGTGAATAAGCAAACAAACAAAAAAATCGGATTTGGTGAGAAAATCAGATTCGGGCCACTTTTACCTGCTGTGTAAACGTAGCCTTAGTGGCCTGAATCAAACCCTGAAAAAGAGCCCAGGACTACTATCCTCCTCCACATAAAAAAGTTTATTTTTGGCACAGTATATTTTGACAGATAGCATTCTCTTGGCATCTGCCAAACCCAGAATTTAGAGAATGCATTTCTACTCCTCAAGAGTCCCATGGCAGCATGCTTTACACCACTCCAGCCGATGCTTGGCATTGCTCAAAGTCTTAGGATTGTGTGCAGCTGTTTGGAAACCCATTTCATGAAGCTCCTGATACACAGTTATATTGTTGATGTAGTTTCCAGAGGCAATTTGTAACACTGTAGTAAATTATTTTTACACACCATATGCTTTAGCTTTAGACAGCCCCTCTCCGTGTCTGCTGCTTCAAGGCTAATTGGTTGTTGCTCCTAGATGCTTCTATTGCACAATAATAGAACTTACGGTTGACCGTGGCAGATCTAGGAGGGAAGATATTTAATAAACTGACTTATGGTTAAAGTGGCAACCCATTACAATGTTACATTTAAGTGTGTAGCCTTTTAGTATGACCCATTCTATTGCCTGTGTTTGTCTATGCAGATTGCATAGCTATGTGCTTGATTTTATACACCTGTTAGCTATGGGGGTGTCTCAAACACCTGAACTCAATAATTATATTTTATTTTAGGGAAAAGCCACATTGATCTTTAAAAACATGGGAACATGCATTCCATAGAATGGGCCTATACATAGATACAAAGTAATCTACATTTATACAATTTAAGTGATAGAAACATTACAGATAGACATCAAACATTGTTTAGTATGTGTAGAGCTTAACTGAACAGAATTTTATATTGAAGAGTAGCAAAAGAAGAGTAGCTCAGTATACTGTCAGAAAATAGGTACTGTGTAAACAATGTAAAAATACCCCCAATGGTCTTAAGTTCAAACTGTGTAACATAAATATTTCTTTCCCCTGGGAAAGTTACATATTTGCACTTTTTCATAACCTAATGTTTTTACAATAAAATGAAAAGACTAGAGTCAATTTAAGGTGTGTAGAGTCACAATAGGGGCTGCTAATGACAAGAGGCGTATCACCCCAGTGAGTGCTTAGTATTTTTCTTACCTGTAAAATATCCATATGCAACATGTTTGCTCCCATCCCATTTTGCAGCAGTTAAATGGGACATTTCCTAGTTGTTTCCTAAAAATATGTTGCAATGCTATAGGCAAATGGTGGTCACACCAGATACTAATGTATGAATTCTGTTTCACAACCCATTGTGTTTTTTTCCTGTAAAATCTTTACATCAAAATGTGTCACATTCATATTTTTATCTAGTATATTAATGTATTAACACATTATTTAACACATATTTAATCATATATTTAACAAAGACTCAGGGTTAATGTGAGAACATAGAGGTGTGAGAATGAGGGAATGAGGTGGGAGATTGATTAAGCAGCTGCATGTGATAAAGTGGTCAGTCCAGCAGTATTAACACCATCAGTCGGCCCTGCTGCCCATCCGTCAGTTACTGCTGCTGGATTTATAGCCCAGCAGGGTGCTGCGGAAGGCTGGGGTCCAAAGGACCCAGGCCTGTACAGTCACTCTGACTAATGATCCCTGCTATACTTGTGTGGAGATTTATGCACTACCTGGGATCCTGCTCTGGATCCCTCGCCACCAGTGCCTGATGAAAATCTGGGATCAATAAGCAGACAGAAAGAAACAGGTGGGAGGTGAAATTTACTGCACTAAGGCATCCATGAGCTCTATTACCTGCTGTACAGCCGTCTCCTGCTGCCAAGTCTGATATCAGATCAGAGCACCTCAGTCCAAAGTGTTAAAAGTTGGTGTTATCGCTTCTAGTGGCCACCAATCACAGACACATATACACATGCACCATAATGCCACGCCACACCCAAGCTGTCAAGAACATTCTGTCAGGCTGTACTGAGCTACAGAGGAGCTCATTACACTTTATAGCTACCATATATTATTCCACGGTAAGTTAGACCACACTGTCACTAGATTTTAATCATTGTCCTGTACACATCCCTAAAAAACAGTCCGTCAACTCTGTCTACATTGAAGTATAATCTCCTTTCTTAGCATAGTTATGATATTTTCATATTTTGGAAATTATATTAATATATGTTTCCAATTCAAATTTCAAGGTTTTCAGACAGTATAATGCCAGAAAGCAGTGATGTATAAATCTACTTTTACCTGTATTTAAGCAAATCCAGTACAAAGACAAGATACTGTATGTATCTTATCGACATCATTAGGGTCCAAGCACACAGTGTGTAGGACCCTATTGTTATTGTTAGTTTTTCTATTATTTCTAGTATATTTATGTATTTATACTGTAAATGTTTATTTAAGGTGTTACTTGAACATTATGCTGCTACTCTCTACCTGCACTGTACACTTTATATATAGATCACTATTTACATCTCTTTTTGCACCACTAGTACTTCTGCATTTACTGTACTGTACTGCAATTCACCATGCACATTTCTGTCTATATATCTCATACACTTGAATATCTGACTATGCACATACTGTCTATACATCCAATATATCTGTTATAACCTTTGCCTATGCACATTTTGTCTACGTTCGATACTTGTACTTACTGACTATACACACTCTGTCTTGTCTTTTACCATCTTTTGTCTTTGCACTGTTTGCTATTTATCTTTTATTACTGCACTGGAAAAGTAGCCCAATAGTATTTTGTTATACTGTATTACCCTGTATTGTATAATGACAATAAAGTTGAATTGAATTGAAATTAACTGAATTCTCTTCTTCTTCTCTTCTTCTTATTCTTTTTCTCAGATAAAACGAATCACCCAGACCAAACCATAAGTCCTAGAAACTTGGTCGATAGGTAGTAGTCCCTCCGGCTACTCAGGCGTGCAACATGAGCCCAATCGGTGTAAAGGTGGTGCTATTGCACAATATAATTCGTTTGGGCCTTTAACTCCTTCCCCAGATTTTATGACAGATAGGACACATTTATTTCCTGATTCCTTGGGTCCAACAAAACAACTTTGTAATTTGGACTATTAAGCTCCACCTACTTAGATTTTGAGCTAATTGGCATAATATGCAAAAACTACTTTTGCGAACTAGTCCTACAGTTTTCATCCGATCTTCATAGTTTTAGTGTCAAAAAATTCAGCAAAGCCTCAAGCTCAATAATTATTCAGCATATTAAAAAAAAATTTAAACAATATGTCTGCCATATGCAAATGAATCCTACTGGAAAAATCAAAATAATCCTTATTTAATTGAAAAATTTAGAACTCAAGAATCGTTTGCCCAAAAAATTTTAAACTTGACAGGCTTATTCGTACGGAGACTCTGAGGTAGCTTATCAAGATTTGTGCACATAGGTCATTAGGGGGTGCTGTAACTGTTTAATATGCCTACATAGCTGTTTCTCAGCATCCGCACATACTATTAAGTTGAAACTTTCATCAATTGTTTGAAATGAGCACTTTCGAACTAGTCTGTGGAATTTGAAGCTAACTTCTCAAATCTGGTTTAGAAATACTTTGTAGCCTCTCTAGGTAAATAATTATTCAGCAGATTTTCTTTTTTTTTGCTCATTGTGCTCTCCCTCCAGCACTTAATCATTGCGGCCATGGCATTGCTAGCTTAAATTGCTATAGCTCATCAGTCTTTGGTCTGGTCATCTCAAAATTGTAATGATATCTATAAATTGAGACTCTGATGTGACTTGCAAAATTTGATCCTGATTGGCCCATAGGGAGCGCTGTAGCACTCAAAGACACTTAAAATCTTTTAAAATGTTATTACAATGCTATTACAAAGTTATAATAACGTGATAAATATTGTGTCATTTGATTCAGTTCACTGATCTAAATAACTTTGTAAGTACATGTTATGTCATAAATTGTACTCCTTCTCTGGTATTTAAAATTTTTCATTTAAAGACTACAGCTTATTATACCAAGGTCAAAAGGTCAATCTGAATAAAACTCGGTGAACATCTTTTATGGAGGTCCTTGATCAAATTTCATAACAGATGGAGACTTTTTGACCAATTCTGACCCACTTTCACTGAGGTACTTTTTGCTAAAAGGGCCCTTATGAGTGCATTATGTCATGCTTATCAAAGCCTTTAACATAGAGGAACAAAAGTTTACCATTACTCATGTATTCCTTCAAACATTTGTAGATCAGTAAATTGAAATGTAAACATATATTATGTTTAAAGCCACCTGCTCATTGTTCCTGATAAATGAAGGCCTGTTGATCAACTCAGATTTCTTTTCAGCCACTCTGCCTTCAAGGCCCAAACTGCATTAGCCCTTATTATGCCTGTGTGGTTGAAAGAGCTTGAGAGCTTCTTGGACTTATCTGTGCTTGGACCCGCTCATCATTGCTTGCGTCTATATTTGTTATTTGTAATTATATACTCATTCTGAAATTGATGCCTGCCACACATTCCAAAAAAGTTGGGACAGGAGAAATGTGAGACTTTTAAAGGCTGTCAGTTATTCAAAAAACATCTTAAAACATGTGCAATCATGCTTGCATATGACCAAGGACAGGTTGTACCTCGCTATTTAGCCAACCAGTTTAAAAACAACATTCTTCAAAGAGTATCTCCACCCTCTAAATGGCATGATATCCATGTCTGATTAGTCAGTATTGAATATATTGTGGCATTGGAGCAGAGTCAGGAACAGGAGGAGGTTGCGATTTTTCTGTCAGTAGTTCTGTCAGTCTTTTATTGAAATACCAGCAGAAATGCACATACAAAGGACTGGGCTCATCTGTCATTGGTTTCTTCTCTATGGTAGCCACTCAATCCCACAAACTGATTCCACACCTCAACACAATAATCCATAAACACACACCACATACCTTTAACTGATGAACAACAACAAACAACATTAATGTCTCTTTCTACAGGGAGCCTCCCATTAGCCTCTTCATGCCACAACTTCACAGCCTCAACAGCATCAAAAGATAGCAGTGGGATGCCATAATATAGAATAATATAGAAATAATAGACGCCATATTCCCTGGGCCAAAAAAGAAAAGGAGTTCCAAAGCCAAGGCTTGTCATGTGGGGCTGTATTAATGCCCACTGCATGGGTAAGTTGCACGTCCATGAAGGCACTATTAACGTTTAAAAATATATACACCTTTAGAAGCAACACATGCAGTCTGCTAGATACAATTCAATTCAATTCAGCTTGATTTCATCTTTTTCAAGGGGGTCCAAGCTTATTTCAACAAGTCAATGCCAAACCACATTTTGCCAGTCCACAACACTCATTGAAAATGTATGGTATATTATGAAGTCAAAAATATGATAATGAAGCCGAGCTAAACAGGGAAAGACTTCTATAAAACTTTCAAGACTAGGTTGTTTGGAGTCTTTATATTATTGAAGTAACAGTACTTCTACTTGAGTGTGGGTTTAGGCTACTCTATCAGTCTCTGTTGAAATGACAAACCATCTCAAGAATAGAGTTATTCTGTGTTCTGGCTTAGATGTGACTTACTCTACAGTGGCTGTAGGTCAAATCTCTAAAATCCCCACAATGGCTGAAATCCATATTGTCTCAGCAGGGAAGAGATTCTGGTTTTATTTACCCGTCCATGGCAGCGCAGTCCCAGGACCCATATTTGTGCAATTGCAATTGGCACAGGATGAGAAAGCAGGATTTGTATTCATCTAAAAAAGCATTGTGTCAGGAGCCGAGCTGAGTGAATAATTCTTCTGCTCACTCCCACTCCGTCCATTAAGTCAAAATAAAAGCGTCTCAGCCTAACACAAGCAAGCATTTGGACAAAAAACCCATATTCCCCAGACTAATTCAGAAACCAGAAGTGAATATGACTTTAGGCTGGGTTGTGTAGCTCATTCTGCAAATAAAAAGGAGGAAATACTGGTTCAAATAAACAGGGAGCTGGAGTCCTCATGTAACTCAATTAAAGGGAAATTAATTAAAAGTAAAACAAAGTGTGACAGGATCAGGTCCCTGTGTGCTTGGCTGCCGTGGGGAAATTCATACTCACAATCACCTCTCATAACGCCTTTAATTAATTTCCTGCTGCTGCAAAATACCTTGCATTAAAAACTTCAGAACAAACACGCCCTTCCCCAACACACACTGCATGTCACTCAAAAAAGCCCCAAAGGGCTGTTTTCTTTTGTTTTGTCTATAAACAAACAAGTAGAAACATTATAAATTGATGTTTCTGAAATGCTTCAAAAGACTGACTAAATCATCGAGACCTCCAATGCTCATTCATTATTATCTGTCCTAACGGTTTGGAGGCTGTTGGATATCTGGAATTTAAAGATTTAGAAGAGCAAAACAGAGCTCTTCACTTCAAAGGAATGACTAACTGATCTCAGAGTGCAGACCCAGCAGACGCTGATAAAGACGCAGAGGCGAGCAGCCTACGTAGTGAGATATAGATTTGGGTCTCATATTGGTTTCTAACATCTCAATACTGCCTCTTTCCCTCTGTCAAATAACCTTTCATACTCCAGAACTTCAGGGAGTGCAAGCTATGGGCTGGGTTCCGAATCACCCCTGAAACAACGCACTCTATAGTGTCTTTATGTTGTTGTGGTCTCCAAATTTTCTGGGGTAAATCTGAATACTTGGGAGTGTCTGTGTCTGAAACAGAAAAAAATGGTGCCTTCTTAGGCAATACCCCTGAAAAAGGAAGGCATAAAGCCATGTCCCAAACCTATGTTTGCCTAATGTCTGCTAATAGACTTCCATCTGACTGATGTTTGAAGGCAGTATAGCTGTATCTTTCATTGGTCAAGATATTACACAAAGCACTTCATTGCAGTGGGGTAAAAAATGAAAAAGGCAGTTGTAGCAACATTTAAACCAGTCTGAATACAACTGAAGATACATTTTTTTATTGTTTTAGTTTTGAAATGAACACTGTTGATATCTTGACACCATCACATATGTATTACTGTCTTGGAGATCCATCTCAAGCCTTGTTCCCTCATGCAAGAACACTGCCTACAAAGACACTGTGTTCAGAATGGTCGATCTGTTAACTCCTTCATTATTCACTATATAGCATTTGCAATATAGCAGAGAATGACTGTGAAATGAATTAAAGATTTATTGTTGAGAAATCAAACAACACTACGCTGCAATAAAAAAAAGATTTAAAAGAGTGTAAAGGTATACATTCATAGCTGCTTCTGGGTTATAAATTGAAAATCTACCTGTTTTACAATGTATCTGGGACACATTGAGTGCGTTTATATGCATTCAATAATCCAATTACAATCAGATTTCTACAGTTATTTGATTATTCAAATGGTCATATAAACTACATATTGCATCCAATCAAGAAATCCAATAAAGAAAGCTTGATTTTAGCTCAGTAATCAGATTTCACAGTGCATGTAAACTCTTACTCAGATTTATTTCAGAAAAAAAAGCCACGTCATTGAGTTTGAGTTTTACATCACGTTTATGTCATGTCTTCTTCTGTGAGTTTATTGGCTGGTTGCAAAGCAGAAATCTGATTACTGTCTGATTCATACAGACCTGGAGTTTCCCCATTATCTGATACCTCAAGTGCATGTAAATGCATTGATCATGTTACAGACAAAATCAGATTTTTTGCAGTTTTAGGATTATTACGTACATGTAAACATACTCACTGATACCATTACTGGTATTGGGTATATTTCCAATACTATGCTCATAGACTCGTGTTTGTACTCATAAAAAATGCACAGATACCAACATCTGATTCAAGCTGGCAGTGGACCATGGTCTGCTCACATAGAGAAGAGTAGCTGATGCTTCACTTTAAACATTCTGCAATATTCCCACCAGGCATACACTGTATGATTTTAGTTTGTTTTTAAACTAATAAGTACATCATTGCTTGATTTTGGTTTCACAATGTGGCACAAGTTAACAAGGCTGCTCAGTTTCTCAGTGAGTTTGTTCAAGTACTCAGGTGTGCAGCATACTGTTTTGAAACAGCTTTACTGATAATCGTCCATAAACAGAGCTGTCTGTAGGGGCTGCGTCATACCTAGCACATCAATTGGACGCAGCCTTTCTGTACAGTGTGAGTGTATTAGTCATAGGCTTTCTCCATACACAATGGTGCATTCCAGGGTTTCCCAGTCCTGGTCCTGGAGCACCCTGCCCTGTAAATGTTTGCATTTTCATGCCAAAACACACCCAATTGCAGGAAACATTTGCAGGTAGCTAGCAAAAAACTCAAAAAATCCTCAGAAGCATAAATGTCCACATCTCCACAGTCAAATACAACCTCAACAGGTATGAAATATTTGGGAGAAAAAACTGCAGGAAGTCATTGCTAACTTAGACACTAGGCAGCACATACACAAAAATACACAAGATGTATGAGTTCTAAAACAAGACTGTGTGGTCAGATGAGACATAAGTTGTATAATTTGGTCATAACAAGAACATGTAAGACAGGAAAATAACACAGCTTATGAAGAGAAGAACATAATTCCTTAAGATAAATATGGTGATGTTTTGAGAGCATGAGTCTTCATCATGCTCTGTAGAAAGTGGAGGATTAAATGAATAAAATAATGATATTAAACATGACAACATAAAGCCAAAGAAGAAACGTTTTGAAAAGAACAAAATATTCATTTTGTCATGGCCTTCATCATATCAATATCTCTGCATTGATCTGATGAAGGTAGGGCATGACAAATGGCCAAGATTTCTGATACAGTCAAAAACAATTAATGATAAAGCTGTTTCTTAGTGGGTACCTGACGAGGTTGGAGGAAGCAAAAGATGGACATTTAAGTTTAAAATAAAAAAAAAAAAATATATATATATATATATATATATATATATATATATATAATCATACACTAAACCAGCCATTAGGGGTGTACTTTGTGTACTCCTGGTGCCGGTGAGGGTTGCGTCTGGTGTAAAACTTGTGCCAAAACTATCATGCGGATCACAAATATTATTGCCATACCAGATCGGCCGAGGCCCGGGTTAACAACAACCACCTCCGGTGCTGTTGACCAGCAGGGTGCCGGTGGAAATTGGACTACTCTAGGTCGAAGACCCTCAAAGAGGAGAAGAGGAAGGTGGGTTAGAAGGCAGCGAGAGAGAAGGAAAGGCAGGAGTGTGGAGGTTAGAGTAGGGACTCTGAACATAGGGACAATGACTGGGAAAGGCAGAGAGCTTGCAGACATGATGGAGAGAAGGAAGGTAGATATTCTGTGTGTCCAGGAGACCAGATGGAAAGGAAGCAAGGCCAGGAACATTGGAGGTGGATTCAAAGTGTTCTATCATGGTGTAGAGAGGAAGAGAAATGGAGTAGGGATAATCCTAAAGGAACAGCTTGTGAAAAGTGTTCTGGATGTAAAGAGAGTGTCAGACAGGATCATGAGCCTGAAGTTGGAGGTTGATGGTGTAATTTTGAATGTGGTCAGTTCATATGCACCACAGGTTGGTTGTCAGTTAGAAGAGAAAGAGTAATTTTGGAGTAAGATGGATGAAGTGGTAGATGGTGTCCCTAGAGAGGAGAGATTGGTGATTGGTGCAGACTTCAATGGACATGTTGGTGAAGGGAACAGAGGGGATGAAGAGGTGCTGGGTATGTATGGTGTGAAAGACAGAAATCCTTAGCAGGAGATGCCACCTAAAGGAGATTGGAGATTGTAAAGTGGTGCCAGGGTAAAGTGTAGCAAGGCAGCATAGGGTGGTTGTCTGTAGAATGAGATTAGAAACAAAGAAGAGGAAGAGAGTGAAGACAGAACCAAAGATTAGATGGTGGAACCTGAAGGAGGAGGATGGTTGCAGGCAGTTCAGGGAAAAATTGCAACAGGCCCTTGGGGCCAGTGAGGAGCTACCTGAGGAATGGGAAACTACAGCTAAGGTGGTGAGAGAAACTGGCAAAAATGTGTTGGGTGTTTCGTCTGGTCAGAGGAAAGAAGACAAGGAAAGTTGGTGGTCGAATGAGGAAGTCCAGGAGAGTATTCAGAAGAAGAAGGCAGCTAAGAAAAAGTGGGATAACCAGAGAGATGAAGGAAGACGGCAGGAGTACTGTGAGGCTAGTCGCATAGCGAAAAGAATGGTGGCAAAGGCAAAGGCTCAGGCCTATGATGAGCTGTATGAGAGGCTGGACAGTAAAGAAGGAGTAAAGGACTTGTATCGTTTGGCTAAACAGAGAGATAGAGCTGGAAAGGATGTACAGCAGGTTAGGCTGATAAAGGATAGAGAGGGAAATGTACTAGTGAGTGAGCAGAGAGTGTTGAGTAGATGGAAGGAGTACTTTGAAGAACTAATGAATGAGGAAAACGAGAGAGAGGAGGACAACGCGGGAGACATAGTGGATCAGGAAGTGCAGAGAATTAGTAAGGTGGAAGTGAGGGCAGCTTTAAGAAGGATGAAGAATGGAAAGGCAGTTGGTCCAGATGATATACCTGTGGCGGTATGGACATGTTTAGGAGAGAAGGCAGTGGACTTTTTAACCAGGTTGTTTAACAAAATCCTGGAGAATGAGAGGATGCCTGATGAGTGGAGAAGCAGTGTACTGGTCCCCATTTTTAAGAACAAGGGTGATGTGCAGAGCTGCAGTAACTACAGAGGTATATAGTTGATGAGCCACACCATGAAGGTATGGGAAAGAGTTGTTGAAGCAAGGCTAAGGTGAGAGGTTCAGATCAGTGAGCAGCAGTTTGGTTTCATGCCCAGAAAGAGTACCACAGATGCAATTTTTGCATTGAGAGTGTTGGTAGAGAAGTACAGAGAAGTTCAGAAGGAGCTACATTGTGTCTTTGTGGATCTAGAGAAGGCATATGATAGGGTGCCAAGAGAGGAACTGTGGTACTGTATGAGGAAGTCAGGTGTAGCTGAAAAGTATGTTAGGGTGGTGCAGGACATGTATGAGGATAGTGAGACAGTGGTGAGGTGTGCAGTTGGAGTGACAAATGGTTTCAAGGTGAAGGTAAGGTTACATCAGGGATCAGCTTTGAGCCCCTTCTTGTTTGCTATGGTGACAGATGAGGTCAGGCAAGAGGCTCCATGGACCATGATGTTTGCAGATGACATTGTAATTTGTGGTGAGAGTAGAGAGCAGGTGGAAGAGAATCTGGAGAGGTGGAGGTTTGCACTGGAGAGGAGAGGAATGAAGGTCAGTAGAGACAAGATGGAATACATGTGTTTTAATGAGAGGGAGGCAGGTGGAAAGGTGAAGATGCAAGGAGTAGAGGTCGTAAAGGTGGATGACTTCAAATATCTTGGGTCAACCATCCAGAGCAATGGACAGTGTAGAAAAGAGGTGAAGAAGAGGGTGCAGGCAGGATGGAGTGGGTGGAGACAGGTGTCGGGGCTGATGTGTGACAGAAGGATAGCAGCAAGAGTGAAAGGGAAGGTTTACAAGACAGTAGTGCGTCCTGCTATGATGTATGGTTTGGAGACTGTGGCTCTGTCTAAAAGACAGGAGGCTGAGCTGGAGGTGGCAGAGATGAAGATGCTAAGATTTTCTTTGGGAGTGACAAGGACGGACAAGATCAGAACTGAGCAGATCAGAGGAACAGTGAAGGTAGAGCAGTTTGGAGATAAAGCCAGAGAGGCCAGGTTGAGATGGTTTGGACATAAGAGGAATAGTGGATATATTGGTCAAAGAATGTTGGAGATGGAGCTGCTGGGTAGAAGGAGAAGAGGTAGACCTCAGAGAAGGCTTATGGATGTAGTGAAGGTGGACATAGAGATGGTTGGTGTAAAAGTAGAGGAGGCAGTAGATAGGGCAAGATTGAGGCAGATGATCTGCTGTGGCGACCCCTAAAGGGAGCAGCTGAAAGAAGAAGAAGATATATAATCATACACTATATTTTCAAAAGTCTTCACTCACCCATCCAAATCATTGAATTCAGGTGTGCCAATGCCTTACATGGCCACAGGTGTATAAAACCAAGCACCTAGGCCTGCAGATTGCTTCTGCAAACATTTGTGAAAGAATGGGTCGCTCTCAGGAACTCAGTGAATTCCAGCATTGTACCATGATAGGATGCCACCTGGGTAACAAGTACAGTCATGAAATTTCCTCACTACTAAGTATTCCACAGTCAACTGTCAGTGGTGTTATAACAAAGTGGAAGCCATTGGGAATGACAGCAACTCACAGCCATGAAGTGTTTATCCACGTAAAATGACAGAGTGGGGTCAGCGGATGTTGAGGCGCATAGTGCACAGAGGTCACCAACTTTCTGCAGAGTCAATCGCTACAGACTTCCAAACTTCATGTGGCCTTCAGATCAGCTCAAGAACAGCCTAGAGAGCTTCATGGAATGGGTTTCCATGGCCAAGCAGCTTCATCCAAGCCTCACGTCACCATGTGCAATGCAAAGCATTGAATGCAGTGGTGTAAAGCGTCACCACTGAACTCTAGATCAGTGGAGACGAATTCTCTGGAGTGACAAATCCATTCTTGCCAGGAGAATGGTACTTGTCTGACTGCATTGTGCCAAGTGTAAAGTTTGGTGGAGGGGGGATTATGGTGTGGGGTTGTTTTTCTGGAGTTGGGCTCGGCACCTTATTTCCATTGAAAGGAACTCTTAATGCTTCAGCAGACCAAGACATTTTGGACAATTTCATGCTCCCAACTTTGTGGGAACAGTTTGGGGATGGCCCCTTACTGTTCCAACATGACACCTGTGCACAAAGCAAGGTCCAGAGAGACATGGATGAGTAAGTTTGGCGTGGAAGAACTTGACTGGCCTGCACAGAGTCCTGACCTCAACCTGATAGAACACCTTTAGAGATGAATTAGAGTGGAGACTGTGAATCAGGCCTTTCTCGTCCAACATCAGTGTCTGATCTCACAAATGCAATTCTGGAAGAGGGGTCAAAAATTCCCATAAACACACTCCTAAATCTTGCAGAAAGCCTCCCCACAAGATTTAAGGCTGTTATAGCTGCAAAGGGTGGTCCGACATCATATTAAACCCTTTGGATTAAGAATGGGATGTCACTCAAATTCATAAGCATGTGAAGGTAGACGAGCGAATACTTTTGGCAATATAGTGTATTCATACTTTTGAACAGATCAAATTTAAATTATTTTCTCATTAATAGGAGAACCTAAACATTAACCTGCATCAATCATCTGTTCGTAAAAATAATCCTTTTGTCTTTATTTTAAAGAGGTTTTTCAAGTCATATTATCTAGAAAAATGGTCTTATTCCATTCACAGATAATTTTGTTCATTTCAAGCATTAATCAGCTCACAGAATAGAACAACTTCTGTAGGAATTCCTCTAAAAGGAAATATTAGAATATAAAACAGATTTAAAATGTTTTAACTAGGCAAGATATTTTTTTACATTGCTAACATACTATATAGTGCACTCTTTCTGCAAGTAAAACACAGCTACTGAGCCATTAGACAGCACCAGACACCAAGACAGCAGGCATCTGCCTTCCATCTCATCCTCTAAATAATTCACCATCAAAGACCTATAATAAACTACAAACTATACTGGCCAGATGGTGGGATGGTTTGTTTTCCAGGTATGGTATGCTGCCGGTTAAGGGCAAGTTAGTCAGCTAGCATGAGCGAGAATGCTTGTACTACCAGTTATAATCATTATTGTGCAGAAGTAAAAAAACACAGCAAAGAGTCTATTTTTTCCATTTTTTTATTTGACAATTGTATACATACATTTGTAAGAAATGCAAATTAAATTAAATCTAGACAAATAAACTCCCAACAAAAATAAAATGTAATAACATGCCAGGGATGTTGCTACATCTGTTGGAAGCAAGGCCACTCTCTTAGCTACACTCCGATCCTCCAATCCTTCAGTCACAAAACCTAATGTGTCTTGTACTTTTATAATACATGGCAAACCAAATGGTACAGACTTATTTCTTCCTTGATTTTAAAGTAATAAAAAGTGGTGCTAATGCTGTCTTTGCTCATCAGTTTATTCATAAGTTTCTACAGCCACAATCATCAAGGCTATTTTTATACAGTTGCATGCAGCCGTTGGCCGTGTCCTGTTGTAATTTTACTATTGTAAGATGTCACAGGCCATTTCTTCATATTTAGATACACTATATTGCCAAAGGTCTTCACTCACCCATCCAAATCATTGAATTCAGGTGTTCCAATCACTTCTATGGCCACAGGTGTATATAACCAAGCATGTTGTTATGCAGACAGCTTCTACAAACAATTGTGAAAGAATGGGTCGCGCTCAGGAGCTTAATGAATTCCAGCATGGTATCGTGATAGGATGCCATCTGGGCAAAAAGTCCAGTCATGAAATTTCCTCATTACTAAATGTTTTGCAGTCAACTGTCAGTGGTATTATAACAAAGTGCAAGTGATTGGGAATGATAGCAACTCCGCCATGAAGTGGTAGGCCACGTAAAATGACAGAGGGTAGTCAGCGGCTGTTGAGGCACATAGTACACTCCTAATCCTTGTGGAAAGCCTTCCCAAAAGAGTTTAAGCTGTTATAGCTGCAAAGGGTGGGTCGACATCATATTAAACTATGAATTAAGAATGGGATGTCACTTAAGTTCATGTGTGTGTGAAGGCAGATGAGTGAATACTTTTGGAAATATAGTGTATGTATGTTTCTTTTTGTTTCATTATTAAATATGTTTGTTGTGAAAGTAGCCGTTACTGCCTCCCACAGTTAAAACACAATATCGGGTATGAGAACAATCCTAGTGTTTGATGCATTTTTACAGGCTTAGTTGTGCACACGTGTTTTGTAATTGGCTGTTTAGCCTAATGGTTGGTTCCCCTATGTGGCAGCTCTCAACAATGTGTTTATCACAGAAACTCACATTGTGATAATGGTAAAAGTGCGATTTATTGTGTAATCATAATGCCTAGTGCTGTAAATGGTAGGACTTTGGTTAACTAGGAAAGATTCACTGTGGTATGCTATTAATTATTATAGAACCTAGCCAGTTAAATGTGAGCTCAGTAATCATATGTTGTGTTTAAAATTTTTAGATGTTGTATTTCAAATTCATTTTGTCTTCTCTGGTTGTAGTAACAGGAGGTTATTTTCTAATGACTTAGCTAGTCTTGTTGATTGCTAATCTCACTATGGTGACGTCCCTTGGACTTCATCATGGTCCAAAGAAAAACATGTACCTCTAAAATAACTTTACAGACAAAGGCAAAAACATCCTTTATTTTGAATGTAAGTCAATATAAGGAGGCTTTATTCCAAGGCTTTTCCTTTGGTCCTTTCATCATTATATTTTTTACAGAATGTAGAGAAAATCTGCCACATTTTAATGGTATAGAAAAAATGAGTTAGATGTTTTTGGGAGGGAATTTTTTGAACAGTAATGATATGCTTTCTAAAAGTGATGATGTGCTTTCTGGCTACTTTACTACCACATACTAGAGGCATGATGTTGAGTGATAAATCAGATCTGGGATTTTATTTTTACATAACTTAAGTAGGTTGATATTTATTTTTTGTCCTGTAATGTCTTTTGTTGCTAAATTTTAAAAGGGCAGGCTATTGTACTTGTTTTCAGGAAATATCAGCTGTCAATCGTTGCTAGGTTACTACCAGAAAGCATCCAGGAATGTAGTGTCCAAAATGTGTCTTGTTTCACTAGCCATTTCCTGAAATAGCAACCTGCATAGATTTTTCTATATAGGGCAGCGTGAGTACACGAGTGAAGCATTCTGAACTCTCTGATGGCTTATAGGACTCATCCTTCTCCCAGTGATGGAGCAGAAAGCAGGCAGGGAAAAGTGAAAAACGAAGGAAGAGAAGGAGCAAAGGGTGTGGCTACCCGGCTGCAGGGAACGATGAAACAGAATGAGCAGGTGATCTATAACACACTCTGCCACTGCAGTGCAGAAGGCTGTCTGACTCATGTGCTGCTCTGCTCCAGTCCCTCTACTCAACTCCAGTAGCACTTTCAGCTCTGACAACTGCATGAGCATTCCAAAGAGCTCTGTCTTCACTTCACTGAAAACAAGGCGACTGAATATAACATGATAAACAAGCACTGTTGGACATTTTCTGTAGCTGCTGTCAGCAGGCCTTTGGGTAGATGAGAAGAGAGGCTCCACAATGGCTATGTTAATTAAAGGAACAGTCTTGTCATCATAAGACAAGCAAAAACTCAGGACTAATGAGTTTCCCCACCCTGATGAGCAGCAGCCTGTGGAGAGATCAAAGGGCTGCACATCCTTTGCACGATTCGCTGCAGGAGGGAGGAGCCACACACACAGACAGAGCGATTAAAGCAGCACAGACCCCCCTCAAACACCTGGTCTGAGAGGTCATTACACACACTTCTCAACCCACTTACAGATAAACAGACACAGCAGACTTACATAGAATACTAAAACTAGCAGAATACTTCAAACGACCAAAGAACCAAACAAAACTGAACTACCCCTGTGCATGCTGCTGTAAGTACACTTAAAAAAACCTCAGTGAGCATCTTTTTTGATGCTCAGCACCACTAGAGGCCCAATAACTGATGCAGGCAACCATGTCACAAGGTTCACAGTCAGGGAAGGTCTGATCTTGGTCACAAATCCTAGTACACTATACAGTACACTGGACAAAAAAATATTTCAAAAGGGATTTGTTGATTCCAAAATCTGCACACCCACTGAACACTCCTGGCAACAATTTATTGACCTTTTAACTACACTACTGAATCAGCACATCCCACTCTCTGTCCATTAGAGGATATATGTATAGTAAGATTGTAAGAAAACAGCAGAAAACTTACAGCACTAATAATCACCAAAAACAATTCTGGTGAACTGGAAATTAAGGACTACTAACATCACCTCCTGGAAAAAACTTACTCATTGATTATATATCAATCTTTCAGCCTCCATCAAAAAACAACTCCACTGGATTCAGCTCGACCTGGTCAACAGGCATTATCTTCCTACACAATCACCCCTGAAAACGGATGAATTCCACATGACCTAGTCAAGAAATAATAACCCCTCTAACAGCCAGCAATACTGAATAATAGTCTAACCACTAGAGTCAGTTCTCTTAGCTTATTCATACATACACAATCAACCAACATATCTACGCACATCTGTATATTTTGTCTTTTTTGATTAATAAAATATGTATTATTAAAAACAAAACACATCTTCCAAAGTTGCTATGGTGATCTGTGAAAAAAAAGTGACTGCATAAAAATAATAGTATGTTATAAGCCTGGGATTTAAATGGGTTAAATAGGCTGGTTGACATTTCCAATATTTCTCATTTTGAGGAAATTGTAAACTAATTCAAAGATTATTTAACTTATTTCTATTTTTAACCTATTTAAGTGATTTTAGTAAGTTAAAGTCATGCTCTTGTAAATGAAGTTGACTGCTTACAGTATAATTCTGCAACAGGTAGCTAATGCAGGTAAGAAGCAGCATCTAGCTATGCCATAAACAAGGGTGTAATAAACCTTCATAACAAGCATTAAATAACACACTTGCTTGGAGTAATAACAAAACATCTCTCAGTAGAAAAGACCAACATAATTAATTCTGGGCCACTTCACAGAAAATATCACACAACCTAAACATAAGAGTTAGAAAAAAACGTCAAAATGAGTTGATGGGCCTTTTTTTAACGGTTCACTGAAAAAACTCACTTACATAACTTGCTCCTTACCCCAAACATAGTCGATCAGTCAGTTTTGTATTTCAGCTCTGCAGATTCATTTCACAATCAAGCAACAAAGCTCTACTGTTCTAGCTACGTTAGCCTCATAGCTATGGTGCAAAATTAAAGAAGCAAACTTCAAACTTCACACACCAAAAATATTTTGACCAATCAACTATGTTTGGAATAAGGGAAACTTGTGCATTGATGTTGTTGGTGAAGCATTTTATTAATGTTTACTAAAGTTAATATTTTTTCTTTCCCATAAGTTAGTATTTTGAATATTTTTGGCTACAGCACTGATGACATGTTATCTACTGCTAAATATAATGCTGAATATTGCACTGTATATATAAAGTGTAGTATTCATCAGTCAGATTATAGGTTATTATAGTGAGCATGTGCCATTCATTTGATATTATGAAAGAATACAATAATGAATGTGCATGTGATTGCACAAAGTGAATGGTGAGCTACTGTGTAACTGAAGTCAAATTGTATTATGTTCGAATATGCTTTGCCAGTACAGCCAGAAACTGACTCTGAACTGTAGCTCATAACTGTGTGGTCTAATATACAGCAGAGAATGCAAAATGCCATCTTTGTGATGATAAAGATCTGCAGAGTTGAGCTTAAATGGCAGTGCAGAGCAAGCTCTTTCTGCACCTCCCGGCCACTTAAAGCAGAGTGAGGAGCGCTGCTGTCCTGGTTTGGGAAGGCCGGCAGGACCCTGGCTGAGAGAAGCGGAGCTGCTGAAACAGGAGTTTTGGAGGTTAGCCCTGCGACAGCACTGCGAACACTTTTCACATCCATTCCTGACATGAAATATCTGCTGTGACACCCCATAGAGAGAGGGTGATTCCATAAAAAAAATTGCTGATATGTAAAAATGTCTATGTCTATTACCATACATCCATCAGGACAGGCATCTTCATCTGGGACTCTCTTAGAGGGCAGGACCTTAAAACTCCTGCCTACACACCCGCACACATTCAAACAGCTGAAATATGCCACAGCAGCAACATCAATCCAAATAACACATCAGGCTTATTTCTCGTCTCTGTTTATTTACCAGAGTGTCCAGACTGAGAGTTGACAGTTTAATCTCAGCACTATTCACATTAATAAAATTATGGCTTATTGAAACAATATACTATGCACACATGTTTATTACCCTAAGTTCTGTTTACTCAAATCATTTGAGGACATTCACTGAATCAAAAAGTGTAAAGTTTTGAAGTTCTTTTGTCTTTTTGTGTTCAGTATTTGAACCAGTAGTTGAATCCAAAACTTTGAATATGCACTCTTCATCTTCATCATTTCTTCTCTCTCTTTCTCTGTCTTATATATATATATATATATATATATATATATATATATATATACTGCAAACTGTCCTGTGCCAGATCCAAAGAACACTTCAATAATGCAAAGGCTTCTTTGAGCGTTCAAACCACTTTTTAAAGTACCATTAAAAAAACATAATTTACGTGTGTATTTTATTGATTTTTTTGATGCTTAAATGGTTCTATGCATGGTGAAATGGTTCTTCAGATTAATGGAAAATGTATTGTACATGGTTCTATATTGGACCTTTTTGAATATGGTTCTATAGATCACCAAAAAGATTCTACTGTTACAAGCTTGACATCAAACCATATAAATCTAAGGAGCCATTTTACCATGCAGATAACCATTTAAGCTTGAAATTGTTCTGTATTGAACTCATGGTTCATAATAGAGCCATTCCATTCTACTACAGTACTACAAGGTAAAATATATGTAAATATGTCAAGCTTCAAAATAAAAGTGTCTGTGTTTAATGTAGAAATGCCAAAAACTACTTAGTGCTAACATACTACTAGAATGCCATAGGGGTGGTGGCAGACAAATAACATTTTTGTATTTTTGATATTTGATATTTTGATATTTATTTTTCAGACTGAAGGCTGAAGCAATAATTCACCACTGACATACATACAGCTTTACAGCATAGCATTTTATACACATAGCTTAACTCATAGAATGTCTAAATAAGTTGTTCTGCACCCATTTGCAATGAGAGTGGACACATTAGCAACACTGCTGGTTAGTGCAGAGCTAGCGTTAAGCAATAGTCTGTATAGATTTCTTGCCTGTTGGGGTGTGTGTGTGCATAAAGCTGTGTGAAATGAGATTGAATAAATCTCAGTGCGACTCTGCTCACACAAGTGCAGTGATTTCCATGTTTCATCCACTACATCACCTGCAGTGTGATTTAAAAACGCCTCATAAACACACCCAGGTGCAACTGGCAGCATGGAAACGAAATATAACCCAACAGCAACTGCACACACACTGAGAGAAAATACAAGAACTGAACCATTAAACAAGAAACTGTGGTTTTGCCTGCCAATTAAATTCTCTATTCACTGTCAGACAGCTTCCTCACATGCCATATTCTCTCTCTTTCAGCAGATAGGAAAGTAGTTTGATGTTGGCTTCCCATTTGACGTGTTTTGGCCCTAAACACCATGCTGAATGCATGAATGGCCTCCCACGCTAAAAAGTCAGGCATGGGATTGTGCGCAACATGTGCAGTAAGGATAAAAACACAGCTAAATTTGCCAGTCCCTAGATGGCCACAGGCATCCCCACAAGTAGAATTTGATTTGACTTGCTGAATTTGGGAGTTGGGCAGAAATCAAAGACTTTCGGGAGCGTGCTTGAGCTCTCATCTATCTGTGTGCTGAGAAAGGACCTCAGAAGTGATAATGAGAAAAAGAAAAGTGTGAAAAGTTTCAGCGGAACAACTTTGCAGCGTATATTAATACACTGATATTTTGGTTTTTCGAGTTTGTTATTTGTACGCTTCTGGGCAAGAGTGTTTACTTGTCTGCAGATCGCTGTGAACGTCACATGGTCTGAAGTTTCATAAATATCACAGACACTCATTAATGCCTCCTTGGGGCAGAAACGAACGTGCTGAAGCAAAGGCTATTTACAGTGTTTAAACAGCCATCTTAAATTTAGACAATGTCTCTCTCTCCATCTCTCTCTCTTTCTGGTTCTGGTGCTCTAATGATCCAGCTTTCAGCTATCTCTCATCTGAAAGCACGCTTCAAGGCACTACAGACCTGTATATCTCTTTCGCTTTCCTTTTATCCTCCTCTTTTCCACCCCTCTGTGCTTTTCTCACACCATTGCTCTGTACAGGATGAAAAAGGAAGTGAGGAGCGCCAAAAATGCTAATTAGAGGGCATACTTAAAGCAGCCTGTGGCTGGCTATCACAGCCTGTTTATTCACACACCACAGGGCAACACAAGCCAAGCTGCACGTGTCCTTTCAGCCACACAAAAGGGAACAGTTCGGCTCTGTGAAGGGGAAGAGGGCTGCAGGGTGGTCAACATAAGCTGAAGGCAGCATTAATGCATACAAACCTGCAGACTCTGGGAATGTGCCTTGTGCAGTCTTGTTGGGCCTTGGAAGTCACCAGCTATAACAAAATCTTGGTGTGATATTATATAATTTCTCAGTCGTACCTCTTTAAAACAAGCAGAGAAATTCTGCCAAATATGTCGACACCAAATTTGTGTTCATATTATTATTTATATAATATTGATATTATTTTTTTAAGCTCTGAAAAGTTGTAGTGCATATAATAATGATATCTACCCTCTGGTGAGGCAAAACATGGACTCTCCCTTTCTCATAGGCACACACCAGCTCCATCATGATTCCACCCACCTATAATTCCACACACCTGCTGTTCTGTTTTCCTTTGCAGTTCTAAACCCTAATTTTCATTTCCAATCAAAACAGCCATTAAGTACACATTATTAAATATTCAGAAGATGTTTCTGAGGAGATTAGACATATGTTAATCCACTTGTATGAGGAAGCGGAAAGTCAATGGTAATAAATGACAATAAACAGCTGGAGTTATCAATCATTATAGATAAAATGGCACCCATAACAACCATGCAAGACATGGTAGACCACCGTTACTGTTCCCATCAGATAAACAGAAGAATCTGTTAACTAAATGGAAACGGACAAATAAACAAAGAAACTGCTGGTGTTTCAGAACAATTGACTGGCAACCCATGAGTTCAGACCTCAACATCACAGAATGTGTTTGGGATTATTTGGATTGTGAGAAGCAAAAAATGTAACCAGCTTCAAAGACTGAACTTTGGAGTTGTGGAAAAATATCCCTTCAGATTTAATTGAAAACGTGAAAGCAAGCCTCCCAAACCAAACAGAAGCTGATATAAAGGCAAATGATAGACACAGTAGATATAGACAAATTTGGTATAATATTTAGTTGTTCTGTGTAATTTTCCATTAAATATACATTTTCTGCTTGTACATAACTGGTACTCAATGGCCACTTTGAAGTTAAATGAAGGGTGACCTTTATTTTTATACAGGGCGGAATTTGAATTTTTTGTATTTTATTTAATGGATTTTCCTTGATTGTTCCTGCTTTCCTGTGTGGTGACCACCATCTACATTCACTACAAAGGTATCAAAAATCTTTAATAAAACTACTTTTTTGCAAGTGAAATGAATAGAATTCATTATGTAACTAAGTATGTAATTAATTATGCAATAGTGTAATTACATTTAAACAGAATAGCAAAACAACAGTAAGAACTTTTGGACAATTGGGACATGATTTATATTTTGTTTTCTCCTACTGCTGTATGTGTAGAAAGAATTACTGGACTAAATCATAATGCCAGTCCATCTTGTCTACATTTAGGCCTAATCTGGGTCCTTCTTTAACCATCTGCAAAATGTTAAATGGTAAAAAAAAAGAAAGCAGTGTCAGCGGTCATGTCCTTTCCTGCTCCAATCAAACAAACTAGGTTTCATCACTCCTGGATGCCCTTCCAGGCTTCATTTTGTCCATGTTTCTGTCTTCCTGCCTGTTCCCTGAGTCCTTGGGGAAGTGTGTTGGGTTGCATTATTTAAAACAGAGTTCATTGTCTCAGTTCTCATTTTAATCACACCATGTCAAAAATATGTGGATTATAGGATTTGCATTGTTTCTAGATGAAGTAGGCCAGTGGTTTTATGAGACATGATAACAAGGGGATGTTTTGGAGGTGGGGGGATTACTCCCCCCAGATAGAGGCCAGGCCATGCTCCTGAATTCCAGTGAGAGGATAACACAGCCACTTGGCTTCATCACTTTGAGCCCTTTCGGCATGCAACACTTCATTAATAATACTCAGCCCCCTCATAGCCTCCGCCCCAAAAAGCAGCTCCATCCTCCTGCCTTTGATTTATAGCTGATTCAGGTGTTCAGATGGGATGGAGATATACCTCATACCACAGTCACCTGGGATTACAGTTATAGCTCAGCATGGCAGGGCAGCAGAATGAGGGTATTTTTGTCTTTTGTTAGGAATGTCAGGCACATGCACTCCCGTACACACCTCCTCCTGATGTGTGAGTACCGGCAGGAGACTGTGTGACAGGTGTGCTATATCCCCTCTATGAGAGCTCCTATTGTTCCTAAACACTACACTTCCTCTCCTCCCCGTCAATTCAGCAGCATGTCTGCGTCTGTTTCTGTGCTATTTCAGGTAAGGCAGCTTTATCTGGATCAATATGCCCAGAGCGAACATGACGCTCATGCTCACTTTCCTCTGCAGTGCGGAGAATAGCAGAGAAGGAGGAGCCGGCCATTTTCATAGCGCTCCAGACCCATTCTCCTGTTTTAGAGGGAGGTGCTGTGTAGTGCGTGGTGGTGTTTATAAATGTAACATTTTGCAAAGAGATAGGAGGCACAGTGATTACAGGAAACTAAATACATGTCTGTAAATTTTAATTAATTTTTATTTGATAAAATTTTAATGCTATGTATTCTTAAACACCCATGACCCTGAGGGAGTAGCGGCTTAGAAAATGTGTGCGTGTGTGTGTGTGTGTGTTCTTAAACAAAGTTTTAAAATCTCACTCAATCAGAAAATTATGCAATCAGAATTTTCCTGTCTTGATATCTAGATACAGCCACGCTTGCTCTCCTATTGGTTAGGACTTCAGGAGCTGAACAGAAAAAACAGAACTCCTTGATTTATCACCAATGATAAATAGAAGTGGTAATCTAACCAATGGGTTTCCGTCAGATGTTAGAAACAGAAAACAGGTGGCAGCTCTATCCTGAGTCACTGTAAACCTGCAATACACAAGGTAAAATAAATAATGTTTCAAAGAAAAAAAAAGACTTTTACAAGCTTCAAATGTCTGTTTACTTGCTTTTTATTTGTTTTATTTTCAAATGTTAATATGCTTAGCTAGGCAACATATTTTCAAAAATTACACAGAGATGCAGAAATAAGCATTATCACAGAGGTTTTGACATTGAAAGTCTAGTTCACCACTGAATTACACCAACAGCAACCTTATATAGTATTGCAAATCTTACCCAGACAAAAACCATCAATCATCCATTCAAAACAGTCTTAAGCACCCAACAAGTTTCGAACAATGCAATTAATGCCTAAAATTCACTGCTTTGGCACTAATGTTATGAAACAGATTATTAAAATTAACCTAATGCTCATTTTTTCTATCAAAGCTAAAACTAAAAATCAAAAGTGAATGAAAGTGAGCTGTTTCTGCCTTAAGAACACACATACCTTCTTAGAGAGAGTGATGGTAACATACGCTTATGATGACACATAAGCTTCTAAGCCACAATCGCAAGGATAAAGCATTCCTTTTCTTGTTTTTTTTTTTTTTTTTTTGCAGAGAATTGACAGTCGGCTGCAGAACACGGCACTCAAATTGGCCATGACAGCACACATGGGCAAATTGACTAGCAAAGGGTTCTGCACAAGAGATAGAAGGACCTTGCTAAAGGTTCAGGTTGTAAAAGATATTATTAACTCTGTATAATCCGTATAAGCAGGAATTTAATGACATGTCATAAGAAAGGCAACTGAAATTGCATTAAATAAAAAAGGTGTCTCTGTACATCTCATATGAATGAAGACTCACAGACTTGAACAGCTAACTCTTATGGGGGAAATAGATTCCTGCTGCTGTTGCAGGTTATTTTTACAGCCATATTTCCAAGCTGGTACTTCCTTCAACAGGGAAGACAGGGACAAAGTTACAAAACTCCAGCAATACACAAATCCCTTACACAGGCATACTTCAAACCTAAAGTTGACAAAAAGAGGTGAAGCAGCTTTTGAACGGATCATCCTTTTTTGGACTACAGGGTTACATGGGGACGAAAGATGTTCTTGGCTTCTGACTTTTGGAAAAGTTTGACAGACTCTGTTTTGCTGTGTCCTGAGGGAATTTTTGTTCATAATCCACATGAGAACTTCTTGTCTGTTCAACTTTCAGAAACCCTTTATATTCATAAAATATACTTTAAGTTCAGTTCAATTAAGCAACTTCACTTGCTAATCAGAGGACATGTGACATACAGGTAATAAAGTGTAGTTGTACTCTTTTGGATTAATTTTCTCAATAATGCTGTTGTGGCCAGTTCGTTACAGTAATAGCTCTCTGCAGTTTGGTGGTATAAAGCCTAGCATCCACATATATGAATCATGCACCCATATAAAGACTGCCACTGCATGATTTTGAATTAGTACCTAGTACTCGAGGTGTATACTAAGCACTGGATTGTCCCATGTGATCCTGAAGACCTGCAAGGACTAACAGTGGAGGAGACCAGGACACTTTCTATTGATCTCTCCTATGATCATGTGTCATGGACACCCAGTCACATATGGCATAGGGCAAGAAACGCATATACATTCAAGCCAGCAAACTTGCCAAGAAATCTGGATCAAATTCATTAGATTAGAGATATTTCTGAGACGTTCAGACATAAAATAACCCACTTGCACAAGAAATGGGAAAATGCAACAAGACCTGGATGACCACCAAAAGTGTCACCATCAGATAAACAGTACTTAACACATTTGAAAATCAAGCTCCATTCTTGCTTCAGATCTAAAAAAAATCCACAGGTGTTTCTGTCCATCCTTCCTCTGTGAGAAGACAACTCAACACTATGAGTGTGAAAGGATGTGTAGTTGTCAAAAAGCCCTTACTGAGAAAAGGAGTAGACAAAAAAGAATTAAGCTGGCAAATCAAACAAAGAAGTCCAGACCTCCACATCATTGAATGTATTTCAGATTATTTTATTATGAAAAGCAGAAAATGCAACCAACTTCTAAGACTAAACTTTGAAGTTGTGGAAAACTATTCCTGCAGTTTATTTTGAAAAACTTGAGGGTTCAAATGTATTCATTTTCATCTGTGTTCCTGCCACACATGTAAACACAAGAACAGACTTGGAAATGACACAGCCATGTAGATGTTCGCAGTAATTTAAGGGGGTAAATGAACACCCCCACCTCAACTGGTTCAGCCCTAGTTTGTCATCTAAAGACTAAAGAGAGTGTGGAGAGATTAGTAAATCAAATTCAGTGCAGCAGAATGACTGGATGAATGATGTAATCATCTTCATACATGACTCACAAGATGGACAGAAGCAGTAAAAGCAAAGAAAATAGTGTACAAAGGAGAAAAATGAAAAACACTTATAGAGAATGCGTAAATGCAATGAGTATTTTACAAGTATACATACTCAAGTATAGTCCTGACTATA
Source organism: Pygocentrus nattereri (assembly GCF_015220715.1). NCBI lineage: Eukaryota > Metazoa > Chordata > Actinopteri > Characiformes > Serrasalmidae > Pygocentrus > Pygocentrus nattereri. The sequence goes on along the minus strand of NC_051220.1, from coordinate 31,185,801 downwards.
GCATTAATTTGTAGCATGTTAACTGTATATAACACAACACGGCATATAACACAAAAAATATTTTGCTATGGCACATAAATAAAGACAGTAGTATGTAATTACAAAGATGAATATGACTAGATTTTATTTTAACTTAAGTGAGCTTGATTCTTTTATGTACTGAAGAAGGCAATGTCTTGATAAGCCCCACTATGGCTCTGAATGCTTATCGCATTGCATGCGCAGATGTTTGGGAAGGAGGTTGGCTTTATATGTTTCAGAGGAAGCATACTGTTGAGGTCATAAGACAACTTTGTAACCAGAACAGTAATCTGTTTTGAGTTTGTATTTTTTTTGGTATCGAATGGCCCACAGTTATTGAGTTACCAGCTATTTAACATCAGTTAACACTCATAAACTGATTAATTTTCAATTTCTGCTGTCTACAGTCACGCCTTTTTGGAAGTCCACAGTAAATTTTGAACATATTCCAAAGAATTGCACCCTTAGACTTAGACAATTATTTTACAACTAACCCAATTTGGCTGGAAAACTGCAAACCTGGCAACACTGCAGTGAGGGCCATAGAGCTAATAGATAATATTTCAATAGCTAATAGAGAATATTTCATCCTTAGAGAAAATAGGGGGAAGTGAAATGATACTGTAATGCCAAAAATTAAATGTTGAATATAATCAAGGCATTAATCTGCGTACAACTGCTTTTTTTTATCTTTTTCAAATTCACTATGCTTTATTTTTTGATAAATATTTTATTCCTTTACAACATGGGTCTGCACCTCAGAGACAGTTTGTCTCTATTGCATCTCAAAAGTAAAATTGTTTCTTGTAAAGTTTCTCAATTTTTACGAAGCTGATATCAGCTTCTCATTTTCCACCTTCTAGTAAGAAGTATCCCATTCCACCTTAAGTGGTACTTGAGGTGAATGTAACTGCTGCACCATTTAAGGTGGAAAGGGAAAATTAGAACGAGAAGCTGACTTCAGCCTTGTGACTTTTTAGTGTTTGACATTTTCTCATTGCTGATTAAACGTTTAAGGAAACCAGCTGGAGTGGTTATACATGCATATAAGTCAATTTGTCTCCAAACAATGTTCATCTTAAATCTCTGTCCTTGCCGTTTCATTAGCTACTAGCTAAGCAAGATTGTTGTCTGCATTGCTATGTGACTAGCAGTCTGTGTGCCAACCTAAGGGTTAAAGGGTGAATTAGCAGTTATAAACTAACTACAACATTTAAGACTATTTATTGTTAAAACTGTTAGAATGATCACCAAAGTTTACATTGTGCGATGTGTGAACATAAGATGAGCGGACCAATAGGAAGTTCTTTGAAGTTACATTAACAAATGGATTTGCTTCTCCTATAAAGTTACTATTTTGTAGTACTTTTGACATGTGACTTTCCAGACTGGTACTGTACTATAATGGAGAGTGAGACTTGTAGTAATTGGTAAGACATAACATTAGAGAAATAATTGGATCAAACAGGCTTTCACCAGCTGTGTCTTTCTGGGGAATAAAACATTTTTTTTCAAGTTGCTCTATGTGGCTCTGTATATCCTCCCTCTGTGCATCACTGTACACTAGATCTATCACTGGTCTGCTGAATTTCACCTTTTACACTGAAGATCAAATATGGTTTGATCTGATGTCTTCCTATGAGCTTTCTGACTCTCACTCCTACCATATATGTTCTCAATAGAACAGACGGAGAACATCAGATGTACAGCAGAGAGGTGTAGTGGTTTTCTTGTGACCTCTGAGTAATTTTCCTGACAGAAAGGTTCCATGGTGGCTTGACATTTTAGTGCGGTACACCACAAAACCGCAGGGCCTACACTTATTCATACTGGCCTCGCGTGAGTTCATCACCATTAGGGCTAAAATGTACCCAGATCTGAACTGGCCCCTCACTGCAATCTGCGATCATGCTGTTTGTCATTATTAGGCAGGAAGATGGATGTCCTGTCATTGGACTGTCGTCTCATCCCACTTTATTACAAGGTTACTCGACGTGTCACTGCACATGGCTGCTCGCTGTTTTACAGCTCCATCTGTAGCAGCAAAGTGCTTTAGCTCTCCCTGAGCTGCTTACTCTTCTCTTCCCCTGCAGTGCAGTGGAGCTGAACAGCCTGAGGGGAATGTTTATAGATCTCGCTTTTCTAAATATCACACTTTGCATAGGTAATTGATGACTGTTATATAGGCATATTCCAGAGACATTAAGCACCATTACATATTAATGCGCAGCCTTCGGCAGCTGTAATGGCCTCTTTTTTTACCTCTATTTTTTTCAGGGTTACTTATGGATGAGTCTGGCTATCTAATGACTCTACAGGCTGGGGAGGGTTGGTAAATGATGGGAGTCACTCAGCATGGGCATGTTAATGGTTGTATAAAGACATGCTTTTACACCACAAATAAAAACCACAATTGTTGGAAAATAGATAAGAGATGGATCACAATTAGATGAGAAACGTCTCATTTTGCCTGTGTAAACCCCAGCTCTGAGACCAGCCATAAGGAGAGTTAAATTTCCCATCCCCTGCTGAAGTGCCCTTTTCCCCACGTCCCTGAGGAGGAGAGGGAGGGGGAAGCAAATAAAGAAAGGAGGGCTTCTGGAGGGGGGGGGAGTTGCTGGGGCAAGGTCCTGTGGAAGGGTCAGATGGTAATGTGGCAGTGGTTGTAATTAATCTCCAGGTGGGTGAGGAGGTGGGGCTTTGTATCTGCGCTTAGCCTCACACTGCCACTCCTGATGGTGGACCCTCAGGGCCCCTGGGGCCATCCTTCATTCTTATTTATGAGCTTCCATCCTGCTGCCGCACACGGAGGCATCGATCCCTCAAGGTCGAAAAGGAGACTCAGTGACTGAGGAACATGTTACTGTACACTGGATACCCAGAGCGGGGTGTTACCGTTCACCCAAAGGAGATTCAATCTGTTACAGCAATTGAAGCCCCTTAATCCAAAACCCCCTGGAGCCAAGAAATCCCACTGCCCTTTTATATTGCTTTAAAACAAGGTGCCCCTAAAGGATGGCAGTGACTGAGCAAGGACATAGCTGAGTTAACTACAGGGCACGGTGCTGAAAAACTATGTAAATACAGTGAGATTAATCTTTTACTTAAGATTAAAGTACTTGGTCCAGCAATACTAAGTAAAGACCTGATCTGCTGAATAACAGGATAAATCTGCTGAGAGGAATTTCATAGATTTTTCAGAATATCTCCAAAGTTCAGTCATTGTGACATAAACAAAGTTATTGAGTGGTATGATGTGAAATGATTTAGAAATGTGTGAAATGGTGTTGAGAAAATCAGATTTCTTTATAGTGGTAGTGATAGGAACCAAGTGTCACAATGTCACAAAACACCCAGTGAACCTACACGTGTCTTCTGAGTTTTTATATCAGCACTGTCAGAAAAAGTTAAATTTAAAAAAAGTTAAAGGCGTGGGAATGAGATGATTAAGTCGTGGCCATGACTTAGTAAAGCATGGGAATGAGATCCTAGTGCGTCGTTCCCACGCCTTACTAAGTCATGGCCACAACTTAATCATCTCATTCCCACACCTTACAAAGTTGTGGCCATGCATTAGGATCCCTGTACAAACCGTATCTCAGAACTACACTAAAACAATGTTTCAGACATCTGTAGTGTATTCGTAACCATTTGGTGTAATAGCTTTCTGTGAGGTAGCTTGTAGAGGAATTAAACACTGCCTGGTTCTCATCACCACCACTGTGAGTTTTCAGATCTGGCAAGTTTCTCTACAAAAGAGCATTTCACATCAAACCACTCTGAACCACATCTTCAAGACTGATGTATGTAGATATTTTGACATTCCTCTTTAATGTAACTTAAAAAAAAACAAAAACGTGTAGGCTAATGGAACTTCAAAGAAGATTTGCTCACATCATTCATTATAAAATATTCACATAATGTAAAATGCAGCTGTTGATGTCATGAGTAAAAAAAATGCCCTCATTTTCCTTTCAAATATAAAGTGAACAAGCGAATCTGTGAGAATCGGCACAGAGGAACACAAACATGGCAAACACTTGAGCAGAGTTCATAAGAACTTCTGGTTCTCTCCTAGGGCTGAAAAAGTGCGTCAAGGTCAAAGTGAAGGACTGAAGGAGGAACAGGCCTGAGCAGCAATGCCCAGACGCCATGACACATCTCTGGCCTGACTTCATCATGCCGTCCCGGGGGACCTAGATCCACCGCCATTTTGGAACAGCTCAACTCCACGGACTGCGGCGTAGCTTCAGCTGGCCTTAGTCACCTCAGCCTGGAACATCTCCTGGCTCTGATTCAAAGACCCTGACTGACACTGGCATACGCTCCTAAAGCTCTGTCCTAATGACTTTCCTGGAGAGTCTCTTTTACACAGGCCTGAGACTCCACGCTTCACAGTTTCCCAGTAGCATCACTAACAGGAGCTCAAATGCATGCTCTTTATTGTATTAGCTGAAAATGCTCTCCACTCAAAGGAACAGAAACAGAGACATCTGTTTAATCTGAATCCTTTTGAAATTCTACTCTTCACATCCACCAGCATGCATTTTTATTACCTGCCACCTACAAGGCATTTATTCCCAGGTTTATATTGCAAATGGCACACAGGGGCTATGTTGCTGTTTCAGTATAAAGCACAAGATTTAGTCATTTTTCTTTCTTGGCAAACAATACAGCAGTGATATTCCCAGAGCTGTGTAATTTCTATGATGTCTGACTTGCCTGGGTGCAGGCTGTTGTTGGGTTGGCAGCACATGCATCTTGTAGGGGGTCCCATTTGGAAAGGACTGCAGACTGTGGCACTTCATTCTGAGCATATCAGGTCAGCCAGAGAATCTGTGTGTGACTGTCTGACTGAAAAAAGGCAATTTTAGAACAATTTTCAGGATGTCACGTATTGCAAATGATTTACATTCTCATTCATGTAATATCTCTGTTCTAGTATAACTATGACATTAGATTGAAATTCTTCTAATACATTTAGATATTATATGTAAATACTATTATTATGTACTTAGAGTGTGTATATGTATGTAAATAGGATCTTGTTTTATCTGAGGTAGTAAAACAACAAGTAGCTCCAATTTCTGAGCTGCTGCACTAACGTGAAGTGTTTAGACTGGTTGAACTGAAGCTGAGTTATGATGTGAGTAGAATTGTGTAGAACTGAGATGTAACCACTGTCCTATTGATTGCTGTTGGTGTAGGAGAGTCAGAGCACACATTATGTTGTAGTGCATGCTAGGGACTGTAGCGCAGTGCAAACAGGCTAAAATTAATAGAAAATGAAAATACTTTTGCAGGCCAAAGAGGATTGTATGTGACACATGGGACCTAGAGTGACTGGCTAATATTTATCAAGTCTTCACTCTCAGGTTTCAACAAAGTCTTAAATCATTATCGGTAAGCACCATGTTAATGTACACATTAATGCTTTCAAGACTAGACAAGTTGCATGTCTCCATTTTTAAAGTTCCAAGTAAGATGTAGTACTGTATAAAAGCTCTTGCCCAGCCAAGAGAATTGTTTAAAAGGACTGATCTCATCTGTTTTGTGCCCTATATAATAATATATATAATTACAATATAATATATATTAAAATACAAATACAAATAAATTGTTGTTTTTTAATATGGTTATTTATATGTTAGTTAGAAGAATTGAGTTAGAAAAATAATTTTTTCTGCACTCCTATCATTGCACCGATTTGCATTGTTTAATAGTATTTTTTCTAATGTTAGTATATTTATGAATATTTAAACAAATGAATGGCTAAAATCACTTGGTCCACAGTTCTAAGTACATAAGTGTTGTCTGACAAATTTCTTTGAATTTTATTAACAGGGAGGTAACACTTTGTGCTGTAATAATCTAATAGGGCAGAAGCTGATGTGTTTTTGGGTTTGATGTAAAATTTGGACTTGCATTGTTTCATTTAATATATTTATTTGATTTGAATGAAATTAGTTCAATTGCTTGTTACCACATGAAGTATGTTTTCTAGATTGAACTGACAAATTGATTTGTTTGCATCAATGACTGTTTCATCACAATTACATTGATTAGTCGGTATTAATGTCATATGAATCATAGGCATCATAAATTACTTCATAATATGCTTTTCTCAACATGGATATTGTCAGTACTTAAAGACCACTGACTAACTGCATTTTTCATTATAAAAATAACATAATGAATCCTGGTTAATTGGATTTAGCACAGTGCAGTGTGTGTAACAAATAAAAAACTTTGTTTTTATTATTTTTGATAGTATTTTTAAATGTTGCACTACTGGTTTTCCTTAATATTTTTGTCTGTATCAACTTAAAAATATATATAAAAATATTGTGATGAACATCATGTGTTGTGAAAAAGTCTCGAGTCACTGTGATATTATATTTTTGCCCCACCTCTATAGAGTCTACTGTCTGGTTACATAATTACCTTTTTTATGTTACATTACATGACAACTACACATGGGTAAACATGAAGCTGTCAGCTTGTTGTACACTTTCAGTATTTTCATTTTTTTTGAGGATTAATGAAGAAGAAGATAAAGCCTGAATTTGTCTTGAATATATGGTCCTCACATGCCTCCTTTCTGCCAGTACTAAACAAAGCGACGCAAACACGTTATATCTCACAGAAATATGTAAAGCCACCATGACCAAGTCAGCAGTCATTGCACCACAATGTTCTCTGGCATGACAGTTAACACATAGTGAAAAGGTTGGCAGAGCTAACATCACTGATGACTCCTTCACGTATTCCCTCCTTTAACACTGTCGTTAGTCACTTTCATTTACTAAGCCCTTGTTCTGGTCGACAGCACCAGCATAGCCTCAAGGGAATGTACTCCTACAGACTTGCAGCAGAATGAGCTGAGAACACGGAAGGGTTCAGCACTGATAGTGATGCTTATCTGGTGTCAGAACATCACTATAGCTTACAGCTCTCCTATTCTACACACTGCCAAGTCATGTCCATGCAGCTACTTAATGGCATTATCTCTTTATAAAGATAAGGTTAAATGTCTCTCTGAACACCCAGAGAAAGGGGAATACCGAACAGATCAATGGGATTACAGCCTCTACTTTTGTGTGTACGATGCCAGATGAATGACCTAAACCTTATTTGGCATTCTTATTGTTTCAAGCAGATACTATCAAATATGTATGCTTTGTCAAACAGTATCCTTATGTAAAGTAACTTGTAAGCCACTGCACACTCCAAAACCGTTTATTTTAATGAAGGTACACATGGCTGGCAGCATTTGGCTTCCAGCTTCCAGCACTGCTTAATTTTTCTAAGCACCACAGCACACTTTTGACAGTTTTTCACACTGCAACAACAAAGTAGAATGTGCAGATCTGAAACTGTACAGAATGCATATAGAATCTGAATGCAATTCACTGCATAACTCATCATATAATGAAATATCTGATTATGTAATGTGAATAGCATAAGAAAATGAAAGCAATATTTCTTAGCTTCTAAGGGTTAAGGGAAGCAGAGGTAGACTTAACTGGTGCATACACAGAATGATTCAAATGTGGTTTATTGATCTAGCATTAATCTAGTGAGCTATTTAATAACAGACCATTAATCATTCATTAGAAACACACAGAATAAAGCAGCACTGGGATCCTCCCTTCTGTCTTCCTCTTTTTGCAGTTGGCATGGTGCATGTGTTATATTTCACATTCATGCATGCATCCAATTACTCACAGCACCAAACTGCAGTAATAATCACTTGCCATCAGAGCACTGCTGATGGGGACAAAATGGCCGACGAGCCTCCACAAGGCGACGACGGCCATTAGAAACCTGAGATGGCGAGCACAGGAGAAGTGTTGAGATGGGCGGATGTGGGACGGACACGGCGTGCTGTGATGGTGAATAAATGATGAGGTGGATGTGGTGCTATTGGCCTTGGCCTGCTGAGCTCACCAGTGCTGAACACTGCACAGTCCGCTGAGTGCTATAAAACTACACTGTCCATGCCTCATATGAGAAAACATATTTTCTAGCCCAGTTAATAACCACCCAGAGCAGTTTTCTTGTGCTAATTAATTAGACTTGTGGTGCACAAAGAAAAGACAGTTGTGATATTTAGTTATGTGCCATAAACTAGTAACAGAGGATTTTTATATGCATCAGTCAATATACTCTGACCAGTGCAAAGGCCCTCTTAGGTGCCATGTCTGTAAATAGCACACAAGATAGGCCTATTGCAATCCTGTTAAAGTCAATTTGGCAGAATTTAATATATATGTCTGAAGAGCATGGGTCAAAACAATCAAACGCTCCCATGTTGTGAGATATTGTGCTTGCCTCCCAAAAAAAAGCGGCTGTTATGATGCTGCAATATTGGAGATTTACCCTAGGGTTTAATTATTGAAGAGAGGCTCAGCCCCCGCCTGCTGAGTTGCTGCTGGCAGATCCTCCTGTCCAGCAGTTAATGTGGTTTGGGAGTGTAAGTACTTTTCTATTGCTTTCCGTGGACCTTTTTTTTGGCTTCTACAATCCAGACACCACAATTTATACTACTCATCCAGCAATGCAGGCACTGGAACAATGGGCTTTTTCTTACTAGCCTCTAACCTTATTTTTAATGCATATAAAATCGTCTTTACCCAAAGTGCAGTAGACATTCCCTTCTACACACAAAGGACTGGGGGATAGAGCATAATTAATTAATAGTTCTTATCATGTTTTATATTGAATTCACTGTTAAATGAGAAAATGTTTCCTTGTTTATGTTATCTTTAAAAAATGCATGTGACACTAGTATTGTTACAAAGAAATGTGTTACAGAACTGTGATCATATTTTCCTAACAAAGTAATGTAACACACTACAGTTTAAATTCTTGTACTCACATCACAGTTACTGACTTCATAAGAATTAAGTTACTTGCACTAGTCATTTGTCTCAGACAGCAATATCAATTATGTGCAATGCTTTTTTAAAAATGTGCCTCTATTAAATATTTATATGCACATGTGCTACCTGCGAAAGCTGCCTCTCGTTCAGAAATGGCTCTGTAAGTTTTACATTTTATTCATAAAGACTGCATTTTGAGGTTGTTTTTTTAATCATTTCTAGTCTAGTCAAGTCAAAGTTTATTCATATAGCGTTTTTACAACAGGTGTTGTCACAAAGCAGCTTTACAGAAAAATCCAAGTATAAGGCCTAGTGAGCAAGCCAATGTCGACAGTGGCATGGAAAATCTACCTAAGAGTAAGAGGAAGAAATGCCCTTTAAGTGATGTTTATTCTTACTGGTTGATTTTTCTAAAAAGATTATTGAATATATCTAGTACTTTCCAGTTGGTACAGATTGGTATGGGTTTTAGAGAGTAATATACAGAGTAACGTTTAACTTATACATGAAAAGTATTTATTTGAGGTTAATAACCAATTCAATTGCTTTGTTTTTAGGTTAAACTATTTTTTTAGCCTTAGTTAGTCTAAGAAACTGGACTAAACCAAGACATTTACATTAGTTACATAAACAAACTAGTCCACTTCTAGTCGCATGTACATGCACGCCACCACAGTTTTACTTAACTACAGTGTGAAATGCACTCTTCTAAATTTACACACATATGACTTTCATCTTTTTTTTTTAAACATACTGTCAGCCTTTCTTAGGCTGACAAGACTCTAGTTGTGGATGCAGTAGTAATGTACTTATTGAAAAATGTTGCTCTGAGCCTTACTTATCATGGCTCTCCACAAAAACAGACTCCGGCAATTGCAGCTTTTACATCATGTTTGTTTTGGTGTCATAAATGCATTATCACACGTGTTATTGTAGGAGGTGCAATAATCATTCTGCAGTTAGTAGAGTGTTCTAAACATTTACATGCCCAAATCTGCCTTAAGTCAAGTAGAAAATCAGTCTAAAGCATGTTTTAATCAAGCTGAGCTTTAGACCATGGCAATCAAACTGTGCCTTTGCATGATCATATCTTGGTGAGACTAGCAGACTTAGTTAAAAGGGAAATCCAGCTAATATTTTAAAATTTCTGCATGAATAATTCAGTGAGATTCAGATTCAGTGTTCCTCTGGAATGAAGAGACATCTAAACATTCCGGATGTTACATTTTACTTCATTGTGCAGAAATGTTGAAAAAGTGGAATCACCCATTGGAAGAAATGCAGAATCCAAACAATCAGCATCTCCAGCAGCCGTTCCTCCAGCTCACACATAGTGTTAAGACAAGGTGTGACCCAGCCGGTGTGTATTTTTGTTTATTGCTTGGATACAGTGACAATGAAAGGGGGCATTATGGGCTAGATGTGGTGACAGTGGCCTTTCCTCATGCAGCAGGCGCTGTCTGCTGGCATTTTCACTAGCTGATCCCCCGGCCTGCTCTCAGGCCTCATCAGCATCTCCGAACAAGCCCCCCACATCCATTTCCCTCTCCTAGCCATCCCCATGACCCTAGTTAACCCAGAAGGGAAGTAACCTACTCCAGAACCCTGCAACTGGTCTCACTGCTCAAGGTATTGCGTGACAGGCTATACGATTCATTTTTCATATATAGGCATAAACATCTATAAGCCAGTGTAATCCTTAGAATAAAGAAGAGCTTTCCAGGAATAACACGGTATACATTACAGTATCCTGAAGTGAGTTATGCAGAGGCAATGAGATGACAGCTGCCAGTCAGAGCAGTGCAATATGGGGGATTAGACTGAATGGATAAACACATCAAACTCAGCCTCAGTACTCATTACCACCTCATGAATATTTCATCACATACATATATATTAAACTGACACAATCAACAGCATGAGGTAGAATAGCTCACACTATCTGATGTATTCAAAGGATATTAACAGCTGCTCCAATATGTTCCTAGTCGCATTAACGTCTGCATAATGAAAATTAGATTTGTACTATATGAACAGCACCACTTCATACAACAGCATACACACACAGTGTATTCAGTACTGTATAAAAGCACCAAATTCCAAACCTGCAATCAATTCCATAAATTGTTCATGCTTTCTGCCATAAGTAGAGGACATTGCATGCTTTAATTTCCTGAACTCCACATCCTCATTTGAGGACATCACCTCCTGATTTCCATGTGTCCTATATATTATTTTACCAACTGAGAATTGATGTTGTGAAATAAGGACAGATTGTAGTGATGTCTAGTGGTATAAATAGTATAATGTATGCTATGGTGTTGCCGTTTGTCTCAGTTAAACTCTTCTTATAGAAGCATTTACAAAAACAGACAGTATATGAAACAACATCATGTTGGATGATTGGAGGTAATATTTCTAATGGTATTAAACATGTATGATTCGTATGAGGACAGTAGATCAATGTAACTATGAAGCTTGTGCAAGATAATAGCTTACATACACAGTTTAAATCATTCACCATTCAGTCAGCGTATTTTAGTTTAATTTGCATTTTATAAAATTAGACATTTATACAGCAAATTAGGCAATTATACATATTACTGCTGTCGGAACAAAACCTTGCATAATAGTAAGGTTTTTTTCAACCTCCAAAATATTAACGGCTTTACTTTTAATGTGAGTCAATGGAACCAGACTTTTTTCCGAGTCGTTTTGGGCCATTTTTTTGGCCCATTCATCATGAAATTTACACACAATGTAATGGGTAACAGGCATTTTCAATTGTCATTTCAGTTGTCTGTGGCTCCTTGCTTATTGCGTATTACAAATGTATCTTTTACTTCAGGTTGTTTTCCTGATTTTTTTAAACAAGCTTGTGTTGTACCACTTCTTAAGAAATCAAATCTTGATTCATCAAATTGTAATAATTTTAGGCCTATCTCTAAATTACATTTTATTTCCAAGATTTTGGAAAAGACAACCTCAGTTCAACTTATGCAGTTTTTTAAAGATAATGCCATTCTGGAAGAATTTCAATCTGACTTTCGCCCAAAACATAGCACTGAGACAGCTCTTCTGAGAGTCTTAAATGATCTTTTAATGCATGCTGATGCTGGTGAGGTATCACTTTTAGATCTTTTGGACATTAGCGCAGCTTTTGATACCATTTATTTTGGTATTTTATTGGAAAGGTTGAGTCAATGGGCTGGAATTTCTGGGACAGCACTAAAATGGTTTTATTTTTATTTATCAAACAGGCAATTTTTGGTGTCTGTGGATGACAAGATGTCTGCCCCTGCGTCTCTCAGCAGTGGGGTGCCTCAAAGGCCTATCTTGGGTCCACTTTTATTTTCTTTATATATGCTCCCTTTAGGTGATCTTATTCAAAGATTTAATGTTTCTTTTCATTTTTATGCTGATGATGCACAGATATATCTGTCAAATGAAATGACACTGGTAGATTGGCTAATCTTACCAACTGTCTGACAGCGATTAAAACCTGGATGTCTCAAAGTCACCTGTTTGGACTACTGCAATGTCTTATTTAATGATCTGAGTCAGAGAGAGGTGGCTCGTCCACAGCTTGTTCAAAATGCAGCTGCTCGTCTTCTCACTGGGACAAAGCATAGGGAACATATTACACCAGTATTAGCTTCTCTACACTGGCTGCCTGTAAGCTACAGAATAGATTTAAAAATTTGAATGTTTACTTATCAGGCTGTTCATAACAAGTCTCCAGCATACATTACTGAGCTCTTACGTCCTCTTCATAGTGTGAGAACTTTAAGGTCTACAAATCAGGGGTTATTAATTGTTCCACGTACTAACTTAAAATCAAAGGGGGACCAGGCTTTTTCAGTTTATGGCCCCAAAATTGTGGAGTAATCTTCCTACTGATATCAGACTGTCTGATTCAATTGAGTTTTTTAAAAAAACATTTAAAGACATTTTTATTGTCTTGCTTTTAACAGCTTTTGATCAATGTGCTTTATAAGTTGGTGTGCATTTGAGTATTTAAACTGTGTGTATTATTTATTTGAGTATATGATTAGCATGATCTTAATGGTCTTGTATTGTATTTTATTTGTAAATATTTTGTAAAGCACTTTGTGAGTCACTCTGGAAAAGTGCTATATAAATAAAGTTTTACTTACTTACTTACTAACAGTTTTCAGTATTTCACACTAGAGTAGAGCTGAGACATTTAGACCAGCTAGAAAACTGTATAGTGGTAACAACTGTACTGTTAAATTATTTTGAATGTTGTTATTATTTTGTATATGTTTGTGTTTTGTAAGCTATACTGTGTTCTGTATGCTGTAGGTTTGTACCTAAATAACAATAGGTTATTCAGAATGAATACAAAAACAGATACAGTGATTAGTTGGCAGAGTTGTTATAGACTATGGTAGAGGTTGCAAGGACAGTGGACATGCAGTGGTGGCAAAAACTGCAGTCGTGGGTTGGAGGTTAGGGAACCAGCACTGTGACTGGAAGGTTGCCGGTTCGATCCCCTTGGCTGACAGTCCATGACTGAAGTGCCCTTGAGCAAGGCACCTAACCCCCAAAGCTGTGCTGAAACGCAGGCTCTTTCGCCAGACTGGGTAGGTTTCATTCTCCATCTCCAATAGGGAAAAGGCTTTTGACTGACATGCAAAACACCCAGTCACAGATTGTATAGCACCCTTAACAAAAATAAACTCACATTAAGCAAAGTGGAGTATCATTCAGCAAACACACAAGGAATATCTTTTTACTCTGATTCTTGTGATGTACAAATTCAAACAAAATTCAGGAATAACTTCTTAAATAACTTCTCTGATTCAATGACTAGGCCTCTCTCCGAAAGGCTTACTGGTGAGTAGAGGTGCAACGTCGTACAAGCATTTCACTTGAAAAACAATTATTTGTTCCCCATTTCCTAAAAGCAACTTAGTATAAAGATGATTCTTAAGCAGCAGAGTGAGCATCACACTGAGTAATCTTTCTATCCATTAAGATAATCTTAACATTTAAGATGCTTTTGGGAACCTGGGTCCAGATTGATAAATCAGTGCATGGAAGAGTGGACAGCCATAGCCAGTTCTAAACTTAAAAACATACACATTTCTAAATCTAAAATGAACTGCACTGGTTGTTCTGAAAGTTTATATCTGAGGGAAACAGCTTACTTGTTTCTTATGTCATCATTAACATATAAAGGCATACAGCTTTGGAATGTCCTGTCATTAGAAATCAAAACTAATTCAGAGTTTTTGTATCGAAATGAAACACTGGCTTAAACAAAAACAAATCTGTGACCATCATTGACATGTACATATACACACGCGCTTAAACATAAGTGATGTCATGAACACATATCCTTGTGGCAACACATGGACAAATGCCTGTGTGTTTGAACTAATCCTATATGTTTGTTATATGGTCTGTTTTGTCTGTTTTACCACCTAATAAAAACCTAACCAGCGCAGGGGTTGCAAATTAGCTTAACTAGAAGCCATATATACGTTATGTGTGCTGCAATTCATGTAACAATGTTTAAGTTTAAGGAGAAATTAAAAATGCAGTCAGGAGTGTAAGAGTGCAATAACATGTCCATAGGAAACTAAATAACCAACACACATCACCATGACGTTCACAGAGTTAATGCATCATGTGAAATCCACTGCAATTCCACGACTAGCTCTTAGTAATGTGAAAACTGATAGAACTAAAAAGAGCAATTTTGTAAATATGCTGCAAACATGAAGTTTGTACTGTAAACAAAGGGAAAAGCCCACTTAAAGGAGTCCTGAAGAAGACATGAAGAAGAGTTGTTACTTTATTTTCCACCCTATGTTCACATACATTGCGCTTGAAGTGTATCGATTAGGGCAGGAATGAAGAGAAGACAAATCAATGACTTTTACATGAATGCACAACAAGCAGATTCTGTCCTTACCCACAGCAGGACCTGCAGACGCTTCCCACGAGACTCAAGCTGCCACTCTGCTAATGGGTGGAGCCTGTGATGGGGGCATGTCAGGTGGGGACAGGCTCTCTAATAAAAACCTTAACATGGTCAGAGAGAGAGAGAGAGAGAGAGAGAGAGAGAGAGAGAGAGAGAGAGAGAGAGAGAGAGAACCAGTGCTGCAGCAATACTGGCCTCTCTCCATTCTGCTCTGAATTAAACAGCAGGATTAAACTGAGATTTTGTATCTATTGAGAATTAGGGCTGACAGTGGCTTAAGGTCTGTGATACAGAAGCATTAATGCTTGAAAATGTAGTTCTGTCTTTATGGCTTTATCTGACACTCACTTTTCTGACTTTGGAATGACTTACATAGCAATGTTGTTGTTGTAATGTAACTGACAGATTAGAGCTAAATTATAGAAATTATAGACTGGAAAAACTGACACAGGCCATGCAAACCCCAGCACCACATCTCTGCTTTTGCTATTCATTACTGAAAACTACTGAGTCAAAGCATCACAGTAGCTTGAGTAGAAAAGCATTTACAGTCCATCAGCAGACCAATACAATCACTGTGAGATCAAACGCTTCCTATCATCTTAAACCTACAAAATGGAAGCACTATCTGTGTGGGGGCATGTGTGTCTGAGGTCCAATTAAAGCTCATTAGCTCTGTGTGTCTTCGACATGCCTGTCAGTGGCTAATTGCCCCCCCTCTTTAATGATTATATAAACCTGTCACATGCAAGCTCCTCTCTACTGTACTGTACGTGTGGCCCTGTCCCATCTCCATGTTAACGGTGAGGAGTGCATTAGTAATCTCTCGTGCGCAGGCACCACAGCCCTGCTAATCCAGCTTTGAAAGCGGCTCCATTGTGGCAGGAAAGCCCAGCTGTGGCTGACTCACCACACTCAGACCTATTAGCCTTTCTCATTAACAGGCATGAGAAGGAGCCACGCAGGCAGGAAGTGCCGGACAAGTGCAATGGTGGGTTGTCTTGTTAGGCAACAAGGACCAGCTACACGCACAGTGCTCACTTCATGAATCAGGGAAAGCAATTACAGTTTCAGCACAAAGAGCTTGGCTCAGTGACAGGTACACAAGACCACTCAGAGAGACTGAAGTGATAGTTTGTTGAAAATACAAATGTACACAATTTTGCCCTGAGCCCAGTGTAGTCAGCTGAGACATGAACTCTGCTTGTTTAGGTTAGCACTTTACGTATGAGGCTAATGTAGACACTGCACTAGTTGGCAGTGTATAAGGTAATCTCAAACAGACATGCTAATGTAATTAGTCTCACTGTACACTGTACACGAGTTTATCTATAAAAATGGACAAAAATATTGACAAAATTCAGGCTTTGAAGCTGCTATCACTGCTTTTACTTATGTTATATGTTAGCGCACTGGATCCCAACCCTGGTCCTCAAGCACGCCTTGTCCAGGACTGAGTGATGTATGTATGTGGAAGAATTTTCTGTGTAGTGTAAATGCAGTATGTGCACATATATCTTGTCAAATCTCAGTGCTCATGTAAACTGTAGCCAATCATGTAATCTGTGAACTGTTTTCACTACACGCTGTTTTCACTGTGTTCAATATGAGGTTCTCCACTGCCCAAGCCATCTCCTCAAGCACAATCATCTGAGCAATGACGCAAAGTCTAGTGTTTATGGTGGTTGTAGTCCATCAGTTGTTCATTTTGTGGTTGTAATGCCACATGTACAATTTAGAATTTTACCATTTCCACCATTTCACTTCCCATTTTGAAATCTGTGACAGCGACCCTCCACAAAATCCTGCTGGGGTGGGTATACACATATTGTAGGTTTCATCCCTTCTAATGATGCACAGTAATGCTACTTGACAACTGATAATAGCATCTTTTTATTGGGAATCTGAATGATTGTGAATAAAATCAATTTATATTTCACAAAATAAAATTCAAATCACTTACACACATGCACTTACATAGTTGATTCATTAATTAGTATTAATGCTTTTTAGGACAGTTTTTTTGTAGATTTTATTTGATTGCTGCAATGTTGAGTTCTTGCAACTTTCTTAGCACTAGCACTACTTGCTTGAAATGTTCACATACAGCCGTGTCCTTGCCCTGCAGTTTAGCTTTTTCCCTGCTCCCAACACACCTGATGTAACTAATAAGCTCATTAACAAGCTTCACTGAGTTGTTAGGGCAGAGAAAAGAATATTAAAACTTGCCTTTGAGCCTTTGAGATTGCTTAAGACTTAAAATATCAAATGTACATTGTTACATCTTAACATTACATCCTTAGGTTTGTTATTTAGTAACTGCACTGGAAAAAAGGCAAACTGAAGTCACTCTTAAGATAGAGAACCGTGTAATACAGCTGGGCCCCACCAGCAGGTCCTGATCGTTTTAGGAATTAATTGGATTGGTTTGAGGCAAAAGTTTGATATTTTAGGCATGTGGCTTGAATGTAAGAGTCCATATCTTTGTTTAGAAACTTCAGACACCAAAATGTCTTAGCTGAGTATTTGGCATGATTGGAAGGTTAAGTAAATTAGATTTAGTCAAACTATCTCTTTAAGGCAATACACCCAAGTTTAATCCAGCTAGGCATTGGAAAGCAGTTACATCTAACACCAATGTGACATCATGGATTTGCCTAGTGGACACATATAATTTAGAAAAAAATGGAAAACTATAGTCCATATAAGCAGGATGTTTCAGTCAGGCCCAGATGAGTGGACTACGACGGAGGATGGGAGTACATGACCTTGAGCGGTACGCAAGCAGATAGAAGTGTGATACACTGGAGTCGTGCGTCCCTGGGCAGCTGTCTCTACCTCCGTCCCCAGCAGGCTGGCGGCCACAGGAGCCGACTTATGTAATACGTGAGTCAGAGTGCTCTCTTCTGCCTCCTGGTCAAATTAAAGGCATCTGTGCACTCATGCATGCATGATTGGCACATTCTCACTGGCTTTAACTGGGAGGAGGACACGAGAGTGCTTCACGGAAGCAGGGCGCATTAGCATAGTGCCACTCTGCACGAGCAGCAGCGCAGCAACAGCGTTACATTAGGTTAAATAAACAAGAGCTCAGTCCTCTAGAGAGCTTGATTAAATATGGCTCTGTGCTTAAAACAGCACGCTCTTGCAACAAGTACCACCGTCAGCGACCTATAGCTGACTGCATACACACACACAAACACACACATATACACAAATATGTGCACACGTACAGATGCACACAGGAAGTGCTCACCTTCAGGCACATGTTTTGCAATTGAACATCTTCTTTCAAGACAGAATTAAGCTGGTGGTTCCGCTCTGATAAATAAACCCCCGCTAGCTCTTAAATTCATCTCACTGAAAGAATAGAGATGGGACAGAGAGAGAAATGGAGAGAGAGAGAGAGAGAGAGAGAGAGAGAGAGAGAGAGAGAGAGAGAGAGAGAGAGAGACAGAGAAAGAAAAATTAGGAAAGAAGCAACAATATACTGCACTATATTCAGGAGCAATGCTTAGTGGAGGAATAATAAGGCAGCTAATTATTATCCTTCTTACAGTTTCCTTTTCTCTCTGTTTTTCTCTTTCTTTCTCTCCTCTCTCTGTGTATGAGGGAGCACTCTGTAAGAGTGTGCTCTCCAGCAGCAAAGAGCAGAGCAACCAAAGCCTCTTATGTGTGCTACACACACAGGGTGAGCTGCCAAGGTCATCCAGCAGAGCAGAGAGTGCAACACACAGACACACTCGCATTTTGTCTGTCTTACAAAACACACACCTGCCATTAATGCAGTCTAAAACACTTCAAAACTTCAATACAGAAAGGTACGACTGCTGAAGTTTCAGTATTAGGATTATGTTTCTAACCTAATTCAGTATCATCATTCTTTTGTACGTTTTATTTCTGTGCTACAATGTTTTAGTAGTATATATGCATGCTGTTACAAGTTTATATGTAAGCTTCAACAGCCCTGGTTAAATTATATGTTTAATTTAACATTGGAAACAAAAATAAATATGAGATATAAAATGTTTTATTGACAATTGCTGTTATTCTATTCAATGATAACAACCATTGTAGACTGAAAGTTACACTCTAAAAACTGTGTTATTAACAGCACTTGTATGTGTCACTATTTTAACAATTTTTTGTTGTAATTTATTAAATAAGTGTAAAATGTGGAAGACAAAATGACAAAAGTGTTTGATGCATCATGTGTTGAATCAGTGTGAAAAGGCTTTGGCTCAGTTTGGTAAAAACAAAGCTCATGACAACAGAAAAGGCTGCTAACTTCATGAATCACAGAGAAGATGTAGAAACAGCTTTTGTCTACTTAGATCAATTATTAACAACAAAGGATCCAGCAGTGAAGAAATACTACAGCAGAACAAGGTTAAAGATCTTAAAATGTAATAATGCATCTCTACAAACAAAGATCAGAATGATCCAGTCTTATGGTTGTTTCTGTAGTTCTTTGTGGATGGGAAAGCTGGACATCAACAAATTTGAATTCCTGTGCTGGCAATGACCTCTACCTTGGACGAGATTCATTAGCAAGCAATTAAGAAGCCAAAAGACCCAAAACAGAAGAGAAGATATTCTGGGAAACACAATCCATATGGTTGCCTGGACACACAAAAGACTTGACGGCACAATAAACATTATTATTATTTTCAAATACGAAGCATTCATAAGTTTAGTTTTATTCATTCTGAATGTTCCATATCATTCTGGACTTATCTAACACTTTATAACCTCAAGTTGTGGCATTACAACAGAATTTAAATTTATAAATATCTATATCAAGTTTTATATTAATGATTCCAAATTATTGAACATTACTGATAATGCTGCATGTATGTGTGTGTCATTAATGTGGTGCAAAATCTTGTTATGGTGCAAAAACATTGTGTTATCATTCGAATTTTAGAATAAAAACTTACTCCTCTTCATCCAGCATTCACGAAGGCAGTTTTACACCACAGAGAATTTGTCAGCACATATTTCTGTGATTTAGTTCAAAGGATAGCAACTTTATTGACTGTTAGATCAGCATAAACATGCTTTGCCACTTATAAATGATCAGATAAAGCTTACATAGACAACATCTCTGAGCATATCTGTCAGCTGTTTGAACAAAGACATACAGGCTAACTTTCAATGACTTTCCACTTAACATTATATCCTTCATGTATATAGTCCTACATTCATGACTAAAGAGATGTATTTTTGAAGTCGTGGAAATGCAGCATTGGTAAATAACGTAGATCCAAATTTAAGATTTTTTTAACTGAATATGGTGAGATTTTGATTTGCTGATTTTGCAGAGTTTTTACTGGACAAATACTGGTATTCATCTATGCTGTTTTTCCAAGTGGTTCAGAGCCAGTTTTGGGGGGTAGTAAGAGCGTGTGCACTGGGAGGACCCAGGAAAGAATAGCAGTGCAAGACCTTCAGTTGGTTGGAGATTCTGATGGATGAGAGTGGAGGTGAAGAGCATAAGGCTTAGTGTACAAGAAAGCAGTGCTGTCCCCCAGGCCTTACGGCATGCACAAAAGCCCTATGACACCACAGCTCTCTGCCAGGGCTTGTAAGGACACACAGACAAACACACAAACACACACACACACACACTGGCATGTCTATCCCCTCAACCATCTGAGACTTACTCAAAGGAAATAAACAAGTACGAGATGGATGAGGAATGACTTAAAAGCTCTTACCATAATCTGCTTGAACATGTGTGTGTGTGTGTGTGTACATCTGTGTGCACACAAGTATGTGTGTAAACAGCACTGTTGTGTTCAAGCTTAGTGTCAGGTCATTGTTTGTTTACTGTGTCAATGTCACCACCCTCACTTCACCTGTGACCATGATCAGACAGCAGCTCATACTGTCTACTCATCTCAGAGCATGCGTGTCTTTGCCCTGACAGCCTGACAGCTGACTATTTCTTGGTATTTCTCACTGTCATAAGTCCAACAGCAGACTCAAGGACACAATCAGGCAATCAGGTCTGATGAATGGTCACCAGTCAAGTGGAACCTGTCTTATTTATCACCCAAAGTGAGATTACTGAGGCTGTGCTGGACTGATCCAGCTTAGAGAGACAGCAGACACAACCCGCTCCAGCCGTTGTACTGCTTCAACTGGAACTCACTGCTCCTCACTGACCAACCATGGCCAAGTTACATTACTGACCCTGTCATAGGTTAAATGTTCATATGGTAGTGAGCTTCAACATTAGGCTACAGGTACATTTTTACCTAAGCAATATACTTTTTTCCAGTCTTGTAGATAACAGTACACAGGGAAACAGACTGTTATTGTTTTATTGTTTCATTTTTAGGTCTTTTCTGCCAATTAATTTATAATAAGAAACAACAGTTCTTGTTTGAATGTATGTGCACTTTGAGCTACGCAAACTGGATATGAAATAAAACAAACACAGTCTTATTTAAGGCTCGAAATCATGGAAAGCTGTTTAAGTTTTAAAACTTACTGTTCACTCTCAAAACCACACAGTCCACATTTATGGAAACTGAGCTGCACAGTTTATTTTTGATTTTTGTGACAGAATGGTAAACACTAATATCATACACCTTCTACAACACTCCATTTAAATGGCAACAACAAAATCTCTGTTAATGATGATATAAAATATCAAAATTCCATTTCTTCACTGGTTTCATTTATTTAGTCATTTGTACATATTTAATGGCTATTCGCTCATAACGTTCACATGTACAGTGGATTGTTTCAAGTATTTGAGCCCCCTCAAGCACTATGATCTGAGGCTCCCCAAGGCCTCTGGCAGCCAGTCTGAGGACCCTGGGCACTAGTCCATCCCTGAAAGTGCATCATATAGTGTCACAAAAGCAGGGTTGGTAGACTTACTTTAAAAATGTATTCTGTTACAGTTTACCAATTGCTGGTTAAAGAATGAACCTATAACCTATTACACAGGACTACTATATTACACTAGTGTAATCTGATTACTTTCCATTACTTGTCTTTATTAACTTGTCTTTTTAAATTATGTGAATTTAAAAGGGAACTGTAGCGGAATACAGTCACTATTTTAAGTTATATAATATATGGAAATATTTCACACATTAAGATGACAAATTTGCACAGTGTAAATTGTGTGACTTCAGACATGCAAATTCGCGAACAGTGAGAAAAAGGTAGAAAGTTTAGAAACCAAATCACTGCTTCACAGAGGAAACTGATTCTAACAGGAATATATCATGCACTCTAAGACTACACACAAATACATGGACTGCAGCAAAATGTTTTAGTTCATTTAGTTCAACAACTAGGAAAAATCAAGTCTTGTAAAAAAAAAAAAAAAAAAAAAAAAAAAAACAACTCTCCTGCTCTCCTAAGATTTTGAGATCTTCCCTTTATTTATACAATTTTATTTATAAAAATTGTATAGTTTAAACAAATTTGTTCCTCAACACCCCAAGATGAAAAGGTCACTCTGGATAAAATTGGGTAGACATCTTTTTGAGACTAATCTAAAGGCCATTCTAAAAACTCTGACTTACTGACTGTAAGTTCACACAGTTAAATGAACCCTTTGATGAACAGAACTTTCATCCCACTAATTTTTCTAAATTTCTCTATGGGACCATTGTTAAGGTGTGAAGAAAGGCATTTGCAGTGGTTTGCTGTGAAATGCTCCTTTCTAGAAAAACTTTCCAAGTCAGATTTTTTTTTACAGTGGTGGTGATATGAACCAGACGTCTGAAAAGTGCCTCTAAAAGATATGTCAAAAACGTACAACCCTTTCTCCTAAAAAGTTGGAAAGCTGTACAGAATGTGAATAAAAATAGAAAACGATATACAAATCATGTAAGCCATATATTTAAAGGAAAATACTACAAAGACAACATGTCCAGTTTTGAAACTGAGAAATTTTATTGTTTTTTGAAAAATATTGCCAAATAACGTGCCAATTTTGAATTTGATGCCAACAACACATTCCAAAAAATTCGGGAGGGGGGGCATGTTTACCGCTGTGTTACATCACTTCTTTTTTTAGCAACACTCTGCAAGCGTTTGAGAACTGAGGAGACACTGCTGTAGTTTTGAAGGTGATATGTTTTCCCATTCTTGTTTGATATAGGATTTCAGCTGCTCAACTGTTCAAGATCTCCTTCGTGATTATTTTTTATTTTATAATGCAGCAAATGTTTTCAGTGGTGACAGGTCTGGACTGCAGGCAGGCCAGTTTAGCACCCAGACTCTTTTAATACAGAGCCATGCTGTTGAAATACATTCAGAATGTGGTTTGTCATTTTCTTGCCGAAATAATCAAGGCCTTCCCTGAAAAAGACGTCGTCTGGATGGCAGCATATGTTGCCAAAACAATATCATTCAGCATTTATGGTGCCGTCACAGATGTACATGTCGCCATGCCATGTGCACTAATGCACCCCTATACCATCATGAATACTAGCTTTTGAACTGTGCACTGATAACAAGCTGAGTGGTCTTTAGCTCAGAGGACACAGTGTCCATGGTTTCCAAAAGAATTTCTAATTGGATTTTGTCAGACTACAGGACACTTTTCCACTTCCCTTAGTTCATTTTAAATGAGCTCGGGCCCAGAGAAGACAGCAGCGTTTCTGGATTCTGCTTATACACATTTTCTTTTTTGCATGGTAGAGTTTTAACTTGCATTTGTGGATGCAGCCATGAACTGTGTTCACAGACTGTGGTTTTCAGAAGTGTTCCTGAGCTCATGCAATGATTTCCACTAGAGAGTCATGTCTGTTTTTAATGCAGTGCCGTCTGAGGGCCCAAAAATTATGGCCAGCAAATACTGGTTTTTGGCCTTGTCCAGATTCTCTGAATCTTTTAATGATATTATGTACCGTAGATGATGAAAAGATACTATTTTACATTGGGAAACATTATTCTTGAGTTGTTGAACTATTTGATTGCACAGTCTTTCTCAGTGTGATGAAACCCTCCTCATCTTTACTTCTGAAAGACTCAGCCTGTCTGGGATGCTTTTTTATACCCAATCATGTTACTAACCTGTTGGCACCAAATTCAAAATGGGCATATATTTTTCAAAAAACAATAAAATTTATCAGTTTCAATATCTGATATGTTGTCTTTGTACTATTTTCAAATAAATATATGGTTTACATGATTTGAATATCCCAACTTTTTTGGAAATGGGGTTTTGAGATTTGAAAGTAGAGTAGTCCCCAAAGAAAACATATTATTTTCAGATTTATCACTATTTTACCAATCTCAACATTATACATAAACACTCAGAAGACATGTAGGTTCACTGGTAGTTTTGGATAGCAAATAAAATGGCTATATTTGTGTTGTAGACACTGTGACCCCTGGTTCCTATCACCACCACTGTAAAGACATCTGTAAGCCTTTAAATCTGTCAGATTTAAACAGGAGCAGGCGTAAAACTAGCCCACTCTCGGTTCGCCTTGACAGACCTGTGTGGGCAGGGCGGGCCAAAATGTTTTGGTTGCAGGCTGGGGCGGGCCATATGATTGTGATTTTCTGCAATGAAATCTTCCAGGAACAGGCTTTAAAAACAGACCTCTATTATGCAGATCTGATTGTCCAATAACAACAAAATACATTCTAAACTTTCTTTGGATCAGTCGAATAAAGGATACTGGCTGTAGCCCCCAGCAAAGTTGTGAGTTACATTAGCCTTTAGCACCAGAGCAAAAAATAAAGAAGCAAACTTCAGACACTATATGTGGTGTACATTCAAAACATTAGATTTTTTTGCCTTTTGACTTTAAATATACACGTGCATTTGACTTTAAATATGCATGTGCATATACTAATTCTCTTTTTGAAGCTGGTTTAAATGAAGAGCAAAAGATGCATGTAAAGATATCAGGTAAAAGCATATCCAGACACAGATATTTTATTTGGTTTTATGTAATTTTACCATTCTGTAATAACACTGCTGTGCAATTCAGTCAGAAAAAAGCAGCAAGAGAAACGGTGCAGATCTGAATTCTGTGCTTTGTCCCAAAATGAGCTTGTGCCAACTCCTGATTCATGTGTGCACAGCTGTGTCGACAAAAACACTGACAGCCACTGCAGTAAACTGATTACGGCAAGTGTGTGTGTGTGTGCATAATAGCTAGTGAGCAGAAGGCTTATGGGAGTACAGTATGTAGATAAGAGGGTCCCAAGGTTGACGGGGTGGGTTTGAGGGGGAGAATGATAATTAAAGGCTTAATGGTGGATTCTGGCCAACCTGAGACAGGTTAGAGTCTTCAGCATACCGCTCCTGCAGATCACATTGGCACTGCAGCAGACTATTCTATTCAGCAGTTACATTTTCAATTCATCAATTAGTAAGAAAGCCATGCATGTCACTGATCACTGTTTTTTTCCATGTTCTTTTCTGTTTTCTGTTTCATGTTTTTTTTATTTACCTGTAATCATGTCACACATGAGCAATATTAGCCATGTTAAAATGGAGCCATTTGTTTGCTGACCTAGCTTATTAGTACTTCAGTACACCTACTTACAAGCATAACTTGTGCAGTGTGCTTGTCTTTACAGAAAGAGCATGACATAGCATGTTCAGTGAGTTTTTACAGAAATTGCCAACAATAGTAGCAATAAAGCTTTTCATCAAGGCTACCCGAATACTTCAGTATACTTGACTTATAGGAAGTATAGAAAAAGTCTAGTATATTTAGGCTACACCTACACTTGGCTTGTAGTTTGGAATGAAATAGCTGGAGTAAACAGCACATTTGTGGAGCTGATTCTTGATATGTCAATTATAGAGAAGTATAACCTGTTTGTAGGCTGACAGTGTTTGTGGGCAAACAAAGACAAATTCTAATATCAAACATCCCTATGGACAGTGTATGTTTGTTGCATTTTGTTTTGATCTGGAATATCAATTTGAGTTGTTATATTATATTTTGGCATCAAATACAATATTTGTTTGAAATTGTTGATTTATAGGGAAAACAAAAACATTCTTAATCCTGAGTATGTCTTGTGGATTTTTATGTGTGAAGTCCACTGGTAGTGTTCACATTAGTTAACTTCAAGGCTACTTAAATTACTGTTAAAGGTATATTTCAAGTACAAAAATAATACCTATATAGAAACCTAGTAGTATACTTTAAAGTGTAAAAATAATATATAAGTAGTAAACTATAATTATTACATTAAGTTCATTAAAAATAACTTACAAGTTTACTTGCAGTATAAAGGCTATTAAACTAGTAGTTTACTGAAAGTAGTATGGATCACAGTGTAGTTGCAGTACAAAATAAAACATATGTAAACTAGCTGTGTACTGAAAGTTCACTACTCTTATAGCCGAATAACTAAAAAACTAAAAGAAAAACTAAAAGATGGGCCAATTTAGCTCTAAGAAGTATTGAAATAGTATTGAAGTGTACTGATCTTAGTAAACATATTACATAAACTTGGGAAATATGAATGAATTTTCCTTTTTTTAATTGTTTACTTGAAAAATGAACTTCAAGTATATATTTTTGTAAGGATTGGGATAAAAAGTGATGTATCTGAAATAAATGATTATGAAAAATCCTGACAATATTTTTCAGACATTGCAGGCATTTTTTGTGCCAAAAATGGTGATTACAATGATTAATCTGCTCAGCCTCATATTACAATTCACCATTGCCAAGCATAATGCAGGACTGTATTACTTACAAACAAATAATAAGCTGTTCCACTACTGTATCAAGAGTCAAACACAAGGAAGACAATCCATACTATTGTATCTGTATAATTTAAAAAATTGAAACCCTTTTTCTCATTAGTGATACAGCCGAAGCATTTCTCTTGGAAAGACACTTCTGCGTTGTTTTTGACGTGTTCTATTGTACTGTTGTAATCTCCCATCTAATATTTCTTAGGATATTATTTTTTTATACAGACATCAATTTGCTTGTAGATCTGCAGCAGTGTGTCATAACACCTTCACCCACACAGAGAACACCTCTGTTAATATCTATGAAGTAAAGAAATATGTATCTTTTCCCCTCTAAAACCCATAAATTCTGGCTGATCATTATGGTATGTTCAATAGAGTGCATTTAAAATACAAGTGCAGATTCAGTTAGGCATTCTATTACACTGTTGCCTAAAAGGCGTTATGGAGAACATTGAATTTTCCACTGCAGCATTATTCATCTGGGAAATTACTTGAAGGTAAAGAAAACTCAAAGCAGTATGTAATATCCCAGGTATCTCTTAAACTCACAAAGTAGTTTAGACATATTACGTGCTCCATTTCTGTCATTTTACTTCATCTACTGGAATTCAATACCACACCGTCAAATTTCAAAGACCTAAGAGAGATATCAGATTTCAGCAGATGAAGAAAATGAGGTGACCATTCATAGAAACTGCTCCTTCAAATCAGCTTCAGTCTTGGGAAATGTTTTGCTGCTAGTGTGATTGCAAATACAGATTGAAAATCCGCATAATAAAAAGGGACCTCATTATTTCCAGAGCTCAGAGGAGATGGCACTAAATTACAGCCATATAACTGGAGGAACATGAATTGTTTGTCCAGTTATTAATTAAGTCTGACGTTTTATCAACCACTGTACATGCATTCAATACTATGTATGGAAACAGTCAAAATTTTAATATGACTGCGAGAGGAAATGAAACACTCTGTTGAACCAGAGTGTAAAATATCATAGTTTATATTTAGGGAGTATACAGTGCCCTCTACAAGTACTGGCATCCCTGGTAATCATGAGCAAAATGAGCTGTAAAAGAATTCTGAATTCTTAAATTGAAAATCTTAGCAAAAATCTAACCTTTATTTAAGGTATAATGACTGAAAAAAAAACATGTTTTGTAATGAAAAAATATTTGATTAAATCTATTTTTAAGAGTGAAATCTAATTGAAGTATATTCTTGTTCATTTAATTGTTTTAAGTTCGCAACAGCAATTAGGAGCACTTATATGGTCAGCCATAACTTTCTGTTTCACTGGGGAATATATAAGATGATACACAGGACCGATTCCATCTGAAATCTATCATCATGAAAAGTAGCAGTTGAAAATGCCCATTTTCACCATCAGGGCAAAAGTTAAGAAGCTCAACACAACTGGCGTTGGTAAGAATCTGTCAGGAGGAGGCTGGATGTCTACACTGACCCCACACACAGTACTTTGAGTGGGCAAAAAAAACTCCAAGCATCACATACAGAGAATCGCAGACATTAGTTAGGTCTTGGGGTCAGAACGTCTCCCAAACTATAATCAAACATCACCTATATAACCACAAGTTTTAAGGGGAGAAAGCCTCTGATGTCAAGAAGTAACCAAAACAGAGGTTTTGGCGAAAAAAAAGAGAAAAAGGTGAGTTTGGTGTGGAAACAACATTAGCCAGGCAAAAAAGTACCATATCCCCACTGTGAAGTCTGGTGGTGGGTCTGTGATACCGAGGAGCTGTTTTTCTTCCAAAGACACTTGACAATTTATTGAGATACACAGCATTATTGAGATAGACTCCATTAAGTAGCATAGACAGTCTCAGCCAGGAAGCTTAAACTGGAGCATAGTTTGGACCTTCCAGCAGGACAATGATCCAAAGCACAACTCAAAATCCACACAAACATGGTTCACTGATCACAAAATTAAGGTTGTGCCATGAGCTGAAGATGAAGGTGTGGACCTCAGAATCTGAAGGATCTGGAGAGACTATTGTACTTCAAATAAAGTTTAGATTTTTGGCAATATTTTGAATGAAAGATCGAAAGGATGAGCAATAAAGAATGTTTTTACAGCTTGTTTTGCTCATGTTTGCCAGAGGTGCTAATATTTGTGGATGGCACTGTATATAAAATAGTAATATTTATAATGTGAATATGATGCATCGATATGTAAGTTTATTTAGTAAAAATGTGCATCTCTGAAACAAGCTAAATTATCCATCAATGGAATAAGATAAAAATGTTTAAAATGTGAAAATGACTAGAAATACAATATAAAACTGAGTGAAAATGCTTTTATTTTTCATTCATATTTATTGATATTTTCAGCATAGCAATATGAGTGAAAAGAAGAATATCTGAAATATTTACAATACTTTAAAAATCCCCTATTATCTGGCTGGCAAGTCTGGCATCAACTCCACTTCTTTGCCATTCTTTCTACATTTTACTCATTTTTCTTTGTTTTAAATATTAACATTCTAAAACGTTGTGCTGCTCTTCATTTCCAGATTAAAATAAAAAACAAAAATAGATATTTGATGTGCTCACAGATTTTTCTACACCCCCTAAATAATCTAAATAGTATTCTTACAACAATCTCATGAAGAGACATATGTTGACTACATTAAAGTTTTTACTTGCCAAGATATATTTTTGCATTAGAGGTCATGTATTGATTGTGTCTTTAAGTTCAGAAGGTTAAGTATTGATGGTTTCCCCCTTCACTTAAATATGCCCTTTAAAGGACTCAGTTTAGCTCCACCCTTCCCTGAACCTGCCTGGCCTTGGTCCTTAAACAGTGTTCAAAATGAAAGAGAAAGAGTGAGAGAGAAAATGAGAGAGAGAGAGAGAGAGAGAGAGAGAGAGAGAGAGAGAGAGAGAGAGAGAGAGAGAGAAAAGTCTATTTTTACCCTGCCGGTGGCTGTTGTGTGAGCTTCCACATAAACGTGTCCCTAATAAGATCCCAGTAGGGTTCCTCAGCAGCTCCATGCAGTGATCCTGCACACTGTCAGCAATGACAGAGCACTGCGTAAAGCAAGAAACACACACACACGCACACACACACACAGCAGCATGGACACAGCCATTTATAGCTGAAAGAAACACACACGCAAAAGCATGTACACAACAAAGGTGAACACCCCTTTGTTCAGTGTCACTAGAATGTTAAATGGCTTTTTTAT
This sequence comes from Pygocentrus nattereri, assembly GCF_015220715.1. NCBI lineage: Eukaryota > Metazoa > Chordata > Actinopteri > Characiformes > Serrasalmidae > Pygocentrus > Pygocentrus nattereri. Next base: position 31,156,023 of record NC_051220.1, on the reverse strand, counting down.
TTTATTACAATGGCTTCGTACCTTTTCATTTGACAAATAACATACCTGCTAACTTCACTGTAAAAAGTCACTGAAACAAAAGTGAATAAACTTGTGATGCAATTTTCAATTAAGGCTACACACTTTGACCAAAATATGTACGGTTGCTTGACTGTTTGCTAGACAAAACCAGCTGTTAATACCATCCTCTTTTCAGTTTTAGTCTCGTAAGAACTTAATCCATCATGGCACCCCATGACAACAAACTGTCCCAAAAAGCAAGAAACCAGACTTTAAAAAGTCTGCTAAACATAAGCTGAAACACAGCTGCAGCAGCTGTTAGGAACTATGTGAAGAGCCACACTACTAGTGAAAAAAGATGCAGCGGCCATTCTTGAAAGAAGAAAATGCACACAATCTGCTATTTTAAGCAATCTTGCACTGAAAAACAGCATAAGATTTATCCTCAGACGTGAGCCTCTCAATGACTGCCCAGATAATGTACTCTGCATTGCATGAAGTCAGCTTTTACAGACTTTGTCCATAAAGAAAACTGCAACTGATAAATCAGAACAAAACTGCAAGACTAAGGTTTGCAAAATAACAGGAAAAGAAGCCTGACTATTCTCTAGTCAGGCTACATTCACATTACAGGTCTCATTGCTGAAATCTCTCTGATATGATGGTTCACACTCGTTTAGGTAAGTGACTCGAATCAGCCATTAATGTTAACGAACTGGTGTCCTGAAATGACCCGCATGTGCACATCCTACTCAGTAATGTCATGTAAATGAATCACATGCGTCACGTGCATCAACAGCAAACAAACTAACGAGCAGAACGAGCCTTCACTGTGAAGATAATTAACTCTGATCAGCTCTCAGCTTTTCATTATTAGAGCGAGTCAAAGGCGAAAAAGGTGAGATGTGTTGCTTTTCCACTGTTTACAGGCTTTTAACTGTTTGACTGCCATGGTAATGCTGAATGATGGTGTGGAAAAAAAGCACATGAATCTGAATGTTCTCATTAAGGTCACATGACCACAAATCGGATACGTATCTGATCTGGGAACACATATGAAAGTGGCTTAGGTCGGACTTTAAAAGATCAGATCTGAGACACATTGACGCAAAAAATCAGATTTTTGCCACTTCAAGCTGGTAATTGGAATGTAGCCTTAGATTAATGTGTTTGGATCAGATAGGGTCCAGCATTTCGAAACTGTGGAGGCCAACATTATCAAAGTGACTGCATGATGTAGACTGTGAAACATGGTGGAGGTAATGTGTAAAGTATCTAGAACTGTTAATTCTAGCTCATCAACATTAGATTATTTAGTTGTATTCGTTATTTACATTAATTTGTTTCATACACACAAATAAAACAGCATTTAGCTAAAACACATTTGGAAAATACAAGGAACCATAAAGCATAAATTCCTCTCATATTACTGACAACATGCGTTCACTTGCAAATTCATCATTCCACATCCTGTTCATAAAGTTCAATTTTATGCAAACGGGTCTGGTCACTGCATTGCATTTAGCCAATTGAGAAAATGTAGATTTACATTATTCTGTATTTTAGCGTCATTGTAAGCTTTTGACATAGCAAATAATACATAAGCAAAGCATATCAAACCATTTTCAGTACAAGTGTACTGACTGAATGGGCACAAATTCCCACAGACACACTCCAAAAAGTCTGAAAAGCCTTCACAGAAGAGTGGAGGCTGTCATAGCCATAAAGGAGAGTATGAGGCATCTCCATATTAATGTTTGTGGTTTTGGAATGGAATGTCACAAAGGAGAGTATGGTGCATCTCCATATTAATGTTTGTGGTTTTGGAATGGAATGTCACAAAGGAGAGTATGGGGCATCTCCATATTAATGTTCATGGTTTTGGAATGGAATGTCAAACAAGCGTATATGGGTGTGATGTATTGGTGTCCACATACTTTTGGCCATATAGTGTAAGTTTGATATCATTCCTTCATTACCAAAGAAACAACATAGAAATGCCCACCTGCTGCAATTAGAGGGCTCCAGCAAGAAAAACAGTATCAGGCAAAGTCTCTGATCATGCTCAAATGTTTGCTAACTTGTAAACTACTAATTTGCTAATTTGCTAAATTGCTAATTTAATATAGACCTAAAAAATATATAGTACTGCACTTCCATATGTACACATACCATCTATAACACACTGTAAAAATAAAACTTGACTCAGCCTAAATGACCATTGCAAGTAAAACTCTGGAGGGTAAGTGGGGCCTTTTGTGTACAAAACAAAGTGCATTTTAAATCATAAAAAAGCTGGTGCAGGTTTTCCTGAGCCTGGTTTGTGCCAGAGGCTCAGCAGGCTTATGAGCGAGCTGCATTCACCGCCCTGCTCCCAAACGCAGCACTGTGCAAATACACCAACTCTACGGTGAATCACCAGAGCTGTAATCCAGGGCTGTCCCTGAACTGTCCCCTGCCAAGGACAACTGGGCAGGGTTACAGTGAGCTACAACTGAACAGTACAGTCTTAACATGCACACACATCGACATATATACAACTGTCATGACAGGCCCTGTACAACCTGTACATAAGCAGTCTAATCAGCAGCCCAGGCTGTGACTACTGGCTGTATGCACAGTAAAGATGAAGACAAAAAGCCTTATTTTTATTATATTGCTACATACTGCAACTTCAATATGCCCTGCAATCCTAGAAACAAAAACACACAAATATTCCCACAAGGTCATGAAGGTGCCCATATTTACTCTTCCGAATCACCTTCAAGCTTTCATGTGCAAGCAGAGTTTTATGACAGGTTTGCATGTACTAGTGAGAAGGAGTTGTGTGCTTTCCATAAATCAAGCAGCTTCAGTGAGAGATTAGTGGTGTGTTCCTCATGCGAGCACTCAGGATTTGGGCAGTATACTCTCTCAACTGTGTGTATGAGAGAGGACAAAGGTATGGCGAAATGTGACCCAGCCCTGGGCTGATCGATAGGAGGAGCATGAGCATCTTCCAGCCCTCATGATCTGAATTTAATTCACACTTTAATTCTCATCCTCTCCTTCATTCTAACAGGGGATTATGGGCTTATAATAGAATGCCTTCAGCCATGAGGGAAGAAAGGCCATAGCCCAGACGGTGTGATACAGCAGATGCTCACACCCCGGCAAACTGCCAGGAAGTACAGTCTTAAGGTGACAAGAAGTGTCTCAGTGAGGGAGAAACTGATAATGCAAGGTGGCCACTCTGAAAAGCTGGTACTCCACTCATTGTACACTAAATGAGGAATCATCTGCAGCCTGCATAGTAGCACACCATCTGAGTGGCTTCTCAGTATGGGGAAGTGTGTGTGGCTGTGGTGATATCTCTTTTCATCCAGAGCCTACTCCCCTGACTTCACACAGCATTTATCTCTGTGTCAGAGAATAGTGAAATATACTCTCCCATAGCAGGTGTACAAGCCTCAGTGGAGGAAAGATTACAGAACATAAAGTGCTGTAAAGCTACATTTTCTAGGGTATTTACTTCTTTACATCCTAACTGAGCCTCAGTAAATATATTATATTTGGGGTAAAAGCTTCGATCTTTGTAGCAGCACTACTACTACTACTACTACTACTACTACTACTACTACTACTACTAATAATAATAATAATAATAATAAAAATAGTAATAATAATAATACTTTTCTGGTGTACAAGATACCAGTAAACTAATATAAACCAATCTTTAAGGGCAGATGCAGCCAAGCAAGGTTTCCCGTTCAGGAGCTGAACTGAAGGGCTGATGTATCAGATTAACAACTACAACATAATGTTACCACTTTTAGTTATAACATATAAATAAAAAGGGCAGTTTTGAGCAGTAAGATCTCATGTGTAACAGTAGAAATGAATGTTGGCTCAGTTTTTGGCAAGTAACTGGTCACTGAGGCTCATTTATTCATTTATGTGTTTGTTAATTTATTTGTTTGTTTGTTTTTGATAACCTAATCTTACTCATTATGTATTAACCTTTTATAATGGTAGTCTTATTGTAAAGTGGTGCCAACATCATTAATAATTTTGTGAGGTATAAAAACCACTTTAGGTTTCTTAGAAGTCGTAAATACCTCAGTGACTGTGAATACGAATGGTAGCTAGCCTGACCAATGCGTATCGGTCAGTTGTTGAAAATGGAAAATGGCAGCAGTTCTATGCCAGTGCTTTTTACTTCCACTTTGGATTTCCTAAGATCTCTGTCATTGATATTTTCTTTCCATCCATTTGTGAGATTTACATACTTGTCAAACAAACAGGTTCTGAATAGGGCAGAGCATGTGCACCCACAGAAGAGGAGGTTTTGTAGAGCCATGCACTTTTGTTTTTCATTGGTTATGTTGCTGTAGAGTGTAAAGCAAATGCACCTGTGATCACGGTTGCTAGGTCCAGGGTTATTCGGGCAAACTGGGCTATGTTGAAAATGCTGTTGCAGGAGAAAATTCTAAAGTTTTAGGTTCTGGCAGGTGGCTTTGGGCTGGACTTGGCAAACCCACCTGCCATTTAGAATACTAAAAATGCAGACCTGTGTTTTGAAAAACAAAAAACAAGTATGATAACAGGAATTAACTTAGATTTTTCCCCACCTCCTGGTGCAAGGTAATCAAAACTCAGAAGACATTCTCAAGGAGAACATGAGTCATTGCAGTTAGATTAAAGATTAAGGGAATATGATAAATCATGTTTGATAATGAGATATTTTGATTTCAGGTTGACTTTAAAAAGCATTACTCTGTGTTTGTACCAGCCAAATATCTCTACATCATCATAATTTTCAGTTTTTCCTCTCATCATGGATATATTTCATCCCCACAAAGAGATAAATATGTGCACACACTCACACATGGAGTGATATATGTGAGGGAGCAGAATGCATGTTCTGTGCCTGGAAGGCAGAGCTGTGGTGAGCCGCTATTCATTTTAAGAGTCGCCGATCGGAGGGGTTGGACTTTAATGGAGTAAGAGTGGCTGCACAGAGCGGCTTAATTGTTTGATTGATCGGCCAAACTGCCGTCCATATTTCTGAGGCCGTCCCTGCCGATCAATGAGTCAATGAGGGCCTAGCGAAACGGATCGTTTTACCGGGACCAAAATTCAATTAACAAGGGGTGCACCTGTCCCTGGCTGGGAGTCTATTACACCATCCGAGAATGAGACCCCCTTCCCCCACTCAGCCCCGTACAGAATCAAAATACAGGGCTGTTAACCCTCCCCCCCGGCCCAGAGGCAGTGAGGCGCACGGTGCTGGCTTTATTAGATTGGTAACAGACGCTACATAGTGTATTGGCCACAAATTGAGTTAGTTTCCTAATCTGTCATTTAAACAAATTATCCTGGGCTGTGATGCATCAGCAGTATTGCTGCTGCACTCCTGAGGCTGGATAGGAAAAAAAAGTGAGAGCAGGAGTGCTAATAGAGACATGAGAAAGACTGACGCTTTGGCAGGCATGAGTGTAGAAGGGAGAGAGAGAGAGTGAGTGAGCACGTAAGAGTGATACAGAGGAGGTGCTAGGGGAGAATTTGACAATGAAGGTGAGCTGATGAGGTGAGAGAAGACTACATTCTCATCTAGCTTCTTAAATTGAAAATAAGAAAAGGAACAACACCACAAAGCAGCAAATCAATGGTCTTTCCTTGAAGCTCATGAACTCTGAGCTGGGCCATGGAAAAAGTGGAAATGGAGTAAAATGACTGCCTGTAGCCTCCTGCAGTGGTCATCTGGAGAGCTGGCTAATAATGTTGTAAGGACAATTCTAAATGGGAGATGAAAACCACACTGAGTCAGAGGTCAGGGATCCACAGGATATTATAGCAGGTGATGGAGCCCATATGGGCCAATAAAGACACCCACTCTGCAGCCTCATTTCAAAGAATCTACTGCCTATTAGCACCTTTTAAATGCATTAAACTTTTATATCCATTCTGCTGACCTTGGTTAGTGGGCTGCATTTGCACCTGAAGGACAATTCAGCGCAAGCTCAATACAAGGTAACCTGAACTTGACTATGTAAAACGAACCATTGTAGCTTGCTAAAATTAGAGACAATCAGCTTGTAAATACACAAATTGTGGCTGGAAGAACAGGGAGCCTAGACTATGGCTTAGTGCTTCAGAAGGAAGACGAAAGCTTGGGCTGATAAAAGGATTTCTCTCTTTACTGGTGTGAGTCAAGCTTTTTGCTCCCACAATGCACACTCCCACTCATCAAAGAGGGTTTCCACACCACCTGGAGGAGATGCAGGGTTTTTTTTTTTTGCTAATCACACTGTGGGTGTAGGTGATGCACATGAATACGAATGCAGGTAACTGGAGTCATGAGTGGCTAAATCTGATCTACAACATGAAAAGAAAAGAAGGAATAAAAGAGAAAAAGCAACATAGGCCCAAAAGCACAGTGAGAGAAAATGACTTTCTATTTCCTTTCAACATTGAACTGACAACACAAAAAAGACTTTACATCTGAGGTTCCCAATCCTGGTCCTGCCGTTAAGGATGCATCAATGACTTTTTTCATCTCTTTCCATTTTGCTCAACAGCACCTCTGACAATAATGGTAGCCAGGTTATCCTGAAAAATGAGACAATGCTTTTCAAGGAATTAAATAACATGCATAATCCTTGAGTGCTGACTATTAACCTTGGTAAATGGAAATAGGTGGTTTATCCTAATGTACCTCCCAGTATTTGCTCTTTGAGAGGAAAAATCCCATAAAAGTACATGCAATGAAAGCAATAACCACCCTTTGATCTTATTATGGGTGCAAAACATTAAACAAGCATGGTTGCTGATTGAAGATCAGCAGGCTATCTGGCCCGCATAGGCTCATGGATCATCCTATATGTGATACAGCATGTCCCTGTGAACATGTGTACCCTTCTGTAAGTCCTGCTGGAATTGATCGGACAGAACTTTTCCTTCAAAGGCACTGGCACTCTAGGGCTCTGGCCATTGCACCAGCAGGGTGGATTGATTTCCATCAGGGATGATTGGGCATTAGCATGCTGAAAAGTGCTGAGCACAGAGAAGCCCTCCTCTCCTGTTCTCTGACTTGCAAGTGACCAGCAGCAACCCGTATATCAGCACTGGACAGAGTGGCACGCTCCCTCCTAGCCTGTACCACTGATGCACTATTTAATGGAGGCTGTTAAAGTTTCATGGAGGCAGTTGAGCAGTGAAAGACTAAACGTTTGAAGAATTTGGTGCCTTAAATGCACTAAGAGGTCCACTTATTCTCTTAGACAGATAGAGATATTTCTTTTCTCACAACTTCAAATTTGTCAAATGTATAGATGCTGCAGGAGTGATGCTGATGTGAGCAGAAGCTTCCGAGTGTGTTTATTCTTCAGGCTGTTTTCTGATGCAGAGCATAGACAATCCACCCACAAACTACAAACATGCACGAGGTCAGCCTTCATCTGTGTCTTAATGAGGACAGACTGAAAATGATGGAAGCAGGGCAGAAAGGATATCCTTTGGGCTTTAAACTGTTCAATTAGCAAAGCTGTCACACTAACCTTTAGGAATGAGGTGTTTCCAAGCTGAACAGTGGAAAGGGTCAGTATTTCGAACAGTATTTTGAGTTGGGAAATCAATAAACCTTGGGTGACTGCAGTCTTGGCTCCTCATCTGTCACCCTGCATCTGTTTTACTTCCAGCATGATTTCCTTCCTTCTCTGAAGAGAAAGTCATCTCTGCAACTAAAGCTATTTTTATCTGCTGCTACACAGTGGCATGGTTTTCCTCCAAAGATGGAAAGAAGTAAATATATTTATATTTCCTACACAGCGTCCTCCTCTGTCCCTTATTTCCCATAGTGTAATCACCCCCTGACAAAAAACTGAATGAATAAACTGGTGCAATCTCTTTTAGCTCCAGTGCACATCTACCATTTATACATTGAGCCTCCAGTGAATCTCCAAGCAATTTCAGCTGAGGCTCTGTGTGGTAGATGCTCCATTTCAGTTTCAGACACACTGCAGTAAAACAGAGAAGCCAAGATAATCATTGCAAATAGTACTGTGCATGAGTCAGAGATCTTTCATTTATTTCATTTCCAGTTAAAATGACCATTAAGTACAAATTACAGAAAATTACACAGAAGCCTCAATTAAATATATCACATTTTTCAGTATTTAATGTGTCCACCCTTTACCTTTATTACAGCTTTTATTCATTTCGCTTTCATTTTGCAAAAACATCAGCAGGGATATTTTACCACACCTTCAAATTTCAGTCTTGAACTTGGTTGTATTTTCTTCTTCTCATAATCCAAGTAATCCCAAACACATTCAGTGATGTTAAGGTCTGGACTCCAGTGTGGTCATTAGTCTGAGAAAACCAGCAGCTTCTTTCTTTGGCTTGCAAATGTCTTTTGTTTATTTCCTTTTCTCAGTAAGGGCTTCTTGACAGCTACACACCCTTTCAGACTCATAGTGTTGAGTTTGCCTTCTCACAGTGGAAGGATGGACAGAAACACTTGTGGATTTTGTCAGATCTGAAGCAAGAATGGAGCTTATTTTCTCCTCATTCTCAAGGATGAAGGCTTTGAATGTTGTTTATCTGATGGTAACAGATTTGATGTTCTACTAAGTCTCACATGGTTGTCTAAGAATCCTAAGATTTTTCCCTACCTACAATATACTGCCAAAAGTATACCCATCTCACCCATCAAAATAATTGAATTTAGGTGTTCCAATTACATCCATGACCACAGGTGTATAACACCAAGCACCTAGGCATGCAGACTGTTTTTACAAACAATTGTAAAAGAATGGGTCACTCTTAGGAGCTCGGTGAATTCCAGCGTGGGGCCGTGATAGGATGCCATCTGTACAACAAGTCCAGTCATGAAATTTCCTCACTACTAAACATTTCACAGTCAACTGGTATTTTAACAAAGTGGATGTGATTGAGAACAGCAGCAGCCACAAAGTCGTAGGCCACGTAAAATGACTGAGCGGGGTCAGCGGATGCTGAAGCATATAGCGCACAAGGGTCACCAACTTTCTGCAGTCAAACACTACAGACCTCCAAACGTCATGTGGCCTTCAGATGAGCTCAAGAACAGTGCAAAGAGAGCTTCAGGGAATGGGTTTCCAAGGCCGAGCAGCTGCATCCAAGCCTTACATCACCAAGCTCAATGCACAGAGTCAAATGCAGTGGTGTAAAGCGCCACCATTGGACTTTAGAGCAGTTGAGATGTTTTCTCTGGAGTAATGATTTTGGCAATCTGCCAATCCAATGGACGAGTTGGGGTTTAGTGTTTGCCGGTTGCCAGGAGAACGGTACTTCTGTGACTGCTTTGTGCCAAGTGTAAAGTTTGGTGGAGGGGGGATTATGGTGTGGGGATGTTTTTCAGGAGTTGGGCTCAGCCCCTTAGTTCCAGTGAAAGGAACTCTTAATGCTTCAGCAGACCAAGAGATTTTGGATAATTTCATGCTCCCACCTTTATGGGAACAGTTTGAGGATGGCCTCTTCCTATTCCAGCATGACTGCTCACCAGCACAAAGCAAGGTCCATAAAGACATGGATGAAGGAGTTTGGTGTGGAAGAACTTGACTGGTACTGACTTCAACCCGATAGAACACCTTTGGGATGAAATAGAGCGGAGACTGTGAGCCAGGCTATTTTGTCCAACATCAGTGTCTGACCTCACAAATGCACTTTTGGAAGAATGGTCAAAAATTCCCATAAACGCACTCCTAAACTTTGTGGAAAGCCATTCCAAGAGTTGAAGCTGTTATAGGAGCAAAGGGTGGTCCGAAATCATGTTAAACCCTTTGGATTAAGAATGGGGTGTCACTCCAATGTGTGTGAAGGCAGACGAGCAAATACTTTTGGAAATATAGTGTATAACATTAAGTCCAGTGTTGGAAACCCCTGTTGTTTATCGAATCTCCTCAGGAATATGTCCTGAAAAACAGCCATTTGACTGTTAATGAGGCCAATTCAGCCATGTTTGACACTAGTGTTTATGGTGCATTTGGACATGAATTCAGCCAGTGTTTATAGTAATTTTTGCTATGAAGAAACGTAACACAGGACATGATACGATCTAGAGGAATGAAAAATGACTGCTCTGATTTCACTGGAGTCTCTTTTAGCTGTTCAGAATCAGCTCGACAGCTGCTCACATCTACTGTCTCTGTATCTGGGTATGTGACCCAGTCCCTCCCTTAAGCATCACTGCTCACCCTCTGCAACACAACAAATCTCGCCCCAATTGCTCTCCCTCACTCACACATACACATATACTAACTCAGGCCTGTCTGTGTGACAGTGGGGTTCCTAAGGGGGTCCCAGAGCAGGTGGTGGGTCTCCTGCGTGTGGAACAAACATGATGGGCATGTGTGTTATGTATGTGTGCTTGTGAGGGAGCATGCACCCTGTGGGCTCCCTCGTCTGTCACACCACACACCAACAGCAGACAGTTCATACTGACCTCTCACCCTATCACTAGAATGACAGCTCACCCTAAACACTGTTAACCCTGACACCGGCAGGACACCAAAACAATGTCAATTAAACACTCACTATATAGAAATATTACCTGAGGGTGTCCTTCTACTTGATATATGCATTGTCTCCACACCAAAACAATCGACACATAATAGTTTCCATTGTTGAAACAAATCAAATCAAACTATATGGCAGTATTTTTTAATACAGGTTTTAATATTCTGAGATGTAAACATAAGGTAGACTTCTTATTGGCTTGATTTAAGCAACAAATAAAACAAATAAACACCTCCTTGATCGCCTCCAGATATGACAGATTTACATTAATTTACATTAACATTACAATTAATTTACATTAATTACATTACAACACCTTCCCATGCAAAATGACTCCTGTCTGAATAGAATCTGAATAATATGCTAGTCTGATTTCATGTAAAACTGATTTCATAGGCCAAATCATGTTTTCTAATGTATTTTCATAACTAGCACAGAATAAGGGAAGCACTTAATGTTTGTTCTTTCATTCTTGAAGCCATGAATGATACATTAAAGGTGCATTACGCAGATTTTTTTTTTTTTACATAATTCTATTACTGATGTAAACAAAGTACTTCAGAGATATCGTTAGGAAGCAAGGGTCCCACTATCTACAAAGCTCATACAGCCATTGTGTTTGTTATGAAAAACACGTGTTGTTGATAATGGTAAAATTGTGGTTTTAAAAATGTGCGATCAAGCAATAAAATAGGAGAAAAAAAGCTTTGCCTATTCATGTTAAAGGTCTAAGGAGTGTTTCAGCCTTGAGTGCTTTATTGAATGAGGCACAATACAGGCCAATCAATCAGAACAGAAGTCACTGACATGTATCAGTCTTAAAGACACAGTCACAAAAGCAGCATGTTTAGCTGTAAGTGACAAAGGAAGGTTGGAAATGGTCACGTAAAAATGAAAGATGACCATTTTTGGTACATAAAACCACACAAATGTTAAAAGTGAACCTCAAGAGGAAAAATAAAATACAAGACACATTGTAGGACACAGATATTTTAAGTAAGGGTCAACCGATTTTTTTTTCCTTTCATAATTAACATTGTCGACCAGCGTCTGCAGACATAAAAGACACAGAAGGACTTTTCCTCTCTCTCAGGACATCTGGGAATGCACACTTCAGTGACTGAACATCAAGCAGCCCTGCAGAGAGGGGGATAATTGCTCTCTTCCACACAAACACAGAAATCTCTTTAGCCTACGCTAATTACTCGAGACTAACCTCAGCATTCGATAAATAAAACAGTGTCAGGCACTGCGTTGAGCCTGCTTTCTGTACAAACTTACCATCATAAATAGAAGCTAACTGCATGTCACTAAGCATCCAATGGCTCAGTGAATCGTAAACAGGGCAGAGCATTCTAAAAAGTCACAAATTAATTTTAAAACCGCTGTGAATACAGAACGCAATGAGAACTAAGAAAACTATGCATGCTAAAAAGATCATGGTGTCATAGTTGTCATGTGCATGTTAGGATCTGTTCTGCTGTCAGTGCTGATACTACAAAAATATGCTTAAACATCTGAAATCCTAACCCATGACTAGCCTTTGAAGAAGACTGAATGGCATATGTGGTTATTGCATACACGTTCTGAACTAATCAGACTCTCCCCTCACTCTGCCCTACTCCCCCCTTCTCTGTCTCCTATTACAGTCCATCACAAAGGCACTGTTCTCATTCTTCTATTCCCTGCTGACAGGCACATAGAGGAAGTGGAATATGATATGAAGAGCCTGTCTGGTGTTAAAGATGAGCTAGCAAAACCCAGAGATATACATATGTGTGTGACCACAGTGATGTACAGAGGGCATTAGCGGATCTGTTTTCACCAGCCAAGCCAAAGCTCAGCACAATTCATATCTACAGCCCATTCTGAATGGACAGCACCTGAAAAAGAGATCTCCTCAGTCTGCATTCTGGAGGCAACACTGTGTGTATGTTTATTTTTGTATATTTACAGGACAAAAATGTCCTAAAACTACAAGAATAACCTACAACATCAGGATCTACAAAACAGTTATGATTTTGTAAAATACTTTTAATGAAAGTTTCATGTTTTATCATTTTTTACATGAGTTTATTAAAGTTAGTGTCAGATTTAAGGTTAGGATTATAAAACTCAAGTTACACATACACTCCTGTTCAAAGGTTTAGAATCTCTTGCCCTATTCACAATTTTTTTATATACACTTATACAATGTGGATTTAAATATTACAAACTATTCACCAAAAGGTAGGTGTAGATTCAAGGAGTTATTAAATTGTAACATTTTCTATTTACTTTTTTCTATTTATCATTCTGAACACATCTTCAATTCCTTTTATTTAGAGTTTTATGTCATATATCTGCAATTGAAATGGTTAAGGTTATTGAAACCATTGATCTGAGCTCCACGCAATAACAAAAAACCTTTTACTTCTGACAATGTCATTTACATGGTGCGGAAAAATCTCTTTAACTTTTAATGTACGTTAAGCACCGTTATAAAATGAAAAACATTTTTTTTTGTAGGTAGTATGTATTCAAGATGCTCCAAAATTTAAGCCATTATCATACAATAGTATACACTATATGTGTATAGAGTTGTATGCAAAACTGCCCAGGGTTAAACACCCAACTTAAATATGGCATTTATTACACAGTGTGTTGCTGTCTGTGTGAGCACTACATGTGATAGGATAACATGATGTTTTTCTCAAGCGAGGATGTTTTGCTGGGCCTCACTTGGGCATGTGTTGATTTACTTATTTTTTGAAAATCTAAAAGAGCAGAAACATTTTCAGATTCTGAGGTTGAGGTTAGGGTTAGGTTTAGGTGTAGCATTAATCTGGGGATGTGAAATGTGAAAATGCACGTGTAAGCTCATCCAAAAGACATTTAAAACAAATTTTAATCTGAACACTGAAACCACTTCAGGAGGTGATCAGAGATCCATTTAAGCCACACGATAGTATTGTAAACACATCCATCTCGCTAAGACACATTTGACAACCAAAATCCCAGTACAACCGAAACTCCTCCCTACGCAGTACGTCACTGGGCACGTGATCCGTGTCTGCGAGGAAGATAATCATGGAGAACATGCGTGGTTGGGGACAAAATGCTTAATAGCAATATGGACAGACACAGCATTCCTTTTTTTTGTGTAGCACAAAAGGACGCTGAAAGGATTAACAATTGGTAACTGGTTTTTGCATATTCTGTCTCACACAGCAAATGCTTTCCAGTGTGGCTAACTGGAGATGCATTTGACTAAGTGTAAATGCATGTGGCTAAAATCTTATCAGGATACAATCCAGATACTAATTACATGATGTAACCAGATGTGAATAGGGTGTAAGAGTTTAACGCTAATGAAAATTCAATTATGCTGTTAGTGCAGACACATCCAAAATGGTTCTGTTTCCCTGTTTCTATGAGGAAAATTAGACAAGGGATTTATAATCTCTGTGCCAAGTATCAAGGCAGGGGTACAACACCCACAAACTTCTCTACAGGTTTGATAGCGCTGGAAAGGAAAAAAGCTTGCTCAATACAGCTAAACAACTGAAGCACAAAGGAAAACCCCTGCAAGTATGCTAATGCCATGTGTAGCCCCAGTTTTTGAAATGACAGAAACTTTTAAAAATGATGAGTCAAAATGCAAAGCATAAGAAAAAATATTGGAATTCAGTGACTTGGATGAACAACCTTTCTTTGTTATGGAGGATATTGTGCCACATACTGTAGCCTATATACAGTGATGATTATGGTACATCAACTGTTTCTATTCATGGTCAGCTTTTTTCAGTCCAGTTTTCAGCCAAGGATTTTCATTTCACTACATTACTAGTGTACACGATTGTTATTATGCACATATTATAATAAGGATTTGAATTAAAGCAGTGATATATATTACATATGGGAAATATATACCCCATATATCAACTCCACTTCTTCACACAAAGTGTGCATCTATATGTGAGAAGGACATACTTTATGTAAAGTCCACTGTTCTGGAGAAGAATTCTGCTTTCACATGACTACTGAGTGCAAACTTTCTTCAAAACCCCTTTTTTTTGAAGCCAAAGAGCCGTCAGTGTGGCAGGGATCAAAGGGCAGGCCTTTGTGACAGCACAGCAGGAGCTCCCTCACTCTCTCTCTCTCTCCCTTGATCTCTCTCATGCACATGCACACACACACACACACACACACAGATATTCTTTAGGCTACCGTGTAAAACTATGCTGCATATTGTTTAAAGGAAACTCAAGCAGAGCTGCATTGCAGTGGCTCCTCACACAACCCACAGCAGACCAGCCCATGCTCAGAGTAGATACTGCAGATCTGTTCTCACTGCAAGAGAAGACAGAGAGGATGTGCGGAGCAGCAAAATGACTATGTTTCTAATTTCCATTTATCTTCTTTGCTCGCTTATTTAACAGGACTGAAGCTCAAGGTGTGATAATTAGCTCACTCTGCCATTAAAAAGCAGGAAAAGCTCCAGAGGCTTTAGACCAAGCTATGAATCCATTAGTCATCTTCATAAACCCTGATTAAGCAGCTCTGCTTGATAACACCAGTCAACACCTGAAGTAAGTCACTTTTAATCCGCAGCAGGGTGGATAATTTCAGCTTATGCAGCCCGTCCACAGGAAATATGAGCCAATGCGTGGCAATATCAATCGTATCAAAGGTTGTCATATGAGATACAACAGGTTCTGTCTGTCTGCAGGTTGACAGCGCAGGCGAGTGAAGAAAGACACACTTGGCCCATTTTTTGCCATGCAGGCCTTCATACCCAGCAGACCAATATGGCCCTAATCCTCCCCAGCCCAGACTGACACCAATTCCACCCTGCGCACAGCACAGAGTGGCACTTACCTAAAGGCCAGGTCAGTGGACTCCCACGCAACTCCCATCCACTCTGAGTCACATGCATATGTACTCTGCAGCAGTTGAGTGGCGAGAAGAAAGGATTATCTCTCTGAATGGTTACATCAGCTACAGAACATGAGCTATTAACCCACATACTGCAAGGCCAGCGATGCTACATCACACTCCCTCTGATCTGCTAATAGAGACGAAGAATCAGAAAAGATTTGCAGAACTGTCTGGGGAGGCATGCTTACAGCAGAATCACAGAGTTTGCAATTTGTATCTGCAGGGGTGTAAAAATGCATTGATGCATCATGGCAATCCAACAGCACTGGTTTTGGAATAAATGGTAATTGAATGTAGTGATACAGAAAAAAATACACACATGCTTAAATACAGATCTTCAAAAAAAGCGCTTGTTTTTATAATCGACTGGCCACTTAGTTATTCACACCTACCTTGCATCTACACTCAATGTCCATTTTGTCGTCTATACTTACTAAATAACATAAAACATACAATGGCCTCAAAGCATCTTTTTAGAATTACTTGTGTAACATAATCGCATAAACAAATATCACCATTATGTTGTCAGAACAAAACTTTGCATCTCCAAAATGATAAGGAAGGAAAAAACATACTTTACTTTTAATGTAAGGAGACGGAACCAGATATTTTCCAAGTTATTATGGGTCATTTCTTTTGGTCCATTTATCATGAAATTTACACACAATATAAAGGACAACACAGACTTTCAAATTATGTCAAAAACTGATAAAACGACAGAAATGGAGACATAAGGTTTTGCTCCAACAGCAGTGATATGCACACAAATACACTAAGCTATTATAATATGTCGTTTGGCTAACTAATTAAATCATTTCACAGCTCTTTCTAAATTGAATTCCAAATAATATCTAAATCAGAATGTGGTGAGGTCCAAGATTTCATGATTCTTTGAATCATTTTCTAATGAATCATATCAAATTGTGAGGACTGTGATTGACGCTGCTTATCTGTAGGTACAAACGTTCAATATGAAAAACTATTTTCCCTTAAAAAAACAATATATTACCTGAGCAGAAAAAGGCTCAATCTGAGTTTTCTACATGCCAAAGTCTTCAGTAGCTGTCAGTGTTTGTCAGTGTGCGTGAAAACCATTTTCTGGAGAAGGCAGTCCTCCTTGTCAGTGAGGACATGCGCTTAGCACAGACACTAAACATGCTGAATAATAAAAAACACAGCAGAACTTGGAAGACAGCAGCTCTGAGTTTACACCCTTAACTACTTTCCCTGTGGAGTTTTCTCCTAACGTGACCCTGGGTCCTCAAGACAGTGAAAAAGTCTGCGTGGCCTCCTTTCCTTCAGCACTGTGGCCCAGCAGGGAGGCGTCTCGCTGATGACTCAGCACACCTCTCACCTAAGAGAACCAGGACTGGAACTGAAGACCAACTGGAACCCAAATTCTAGGAAACTCAGAGGGAGAGGGGGATAGAGGGAGAGAGAGAGATCGCAAGACAGAAAAACACAGTAGATAAAGGTTGAGAGATAAGTGGACAGAATGAGAGAGAAAATGAGACAGAGATGAAGAGTGAGAGAGAATGAGAGTGACAAAGAATAAGTGAGAGAAAGTAAGAGACAGAAGGAGGAAGACAGAAAGATTGAGAGATAGGAAAAAAGACAAAATGAGAGAAAGACAAAGAGTGATAAAAAAGAAAGAGCAAGCGAGAAGGAAGGGGAGAGAGAGAGAGAGAGAGAGAAATAGATAGAAAACAAAGTGAACGAGAATGAGAAAGAGAGAGCAAAAAAGATGAGAGGGAAAGAGATGACAGAGAAGACAAGACAAACAGAGTGTGAAAGAGCAAGAGAAAGAGAAAGAGTGCAAGAGAGGTGAGCAAGTGAGAGAGAGCAAGAGAAAGTGAACGAGAGATAGTGTGAGAGGCAGAGGGAGAGAGATAAGGAAAGACAGAGAGAGTGGGAGTGAGTGAGAGAGAGCAAAAAAAGAGAAAGAGAAAAAAACATGATGATGGTTAACGCAGGGTGGAGCTATTAGTACTGCTTTATCCACACCCAGCCTGATTCTGGATGTATAAAGAAAAACAAATGAAAAGTCCGCATTCATCTCACAGACTGACTCCATGGAGGGCTTGATCAAATGAAGCATTAACATGTATTGAATTGTAGAGGAGAAGACTGAATTGGTCTGAGACTGGAAGACGCTGATGTCGTCAAGCAATGGTGGGAAAAACAGATGCACTAGAAAAAGCAGGAGGAGAGAAAAGTGATGCTGCTGGAGGAAAAGAAGACAGCTCAGCTCATTTCCGCACCCTGTCAACTGTTCCACGCTGGCACCAAAAAGCCGCTGCCCAGTTCTGCTGTTGGATGCAACAAAGTTCAACCAGGTCTCTGGCAGCTCTTACTTGAGTGCTACTGCCCCACAGTGGTGGATCATTGACACACAGGAGGAAGCAAGCCCTCATATCTGCGACAGTACTATGTGCTTATTAGAGCCTTGCTGTAAATGCATCACAGATAAGAGTACTAACAATAAAGAATGCTGATTTGTATTGGTATTAAAGAAAACACTGGGTGAACAGGGCAGTAATGGTCATCTAACAAGGCTTGGCCCAAGGTCAAAAGAATGCATCCCAGGTGCATGTGAGGTGCAGAGCAGAGCTGAACTTAATCAATGTGATCAATCGTGTTTAAGGGCCAGAGGGGCACTGCAGTAACAACAGCTACACTAGTGCTGATACATCTTCTGCAGGGGCTCACCCACAGAGTGTGATCTGTCTGCTCCTCTCTCTCACACACAGCAGCGCCACTACCTGAGCTATAAGCGCCCATTTCAGTGCTGGTTTTAACATGCCCTCATCCGCTTGGTCTCGCCATCTCCCCTCAGGGGAACCCCAGACACTGTAGAAAGGGCGAGGGTTGCAGTGAAAACAAGGGCAGAGCAACTTCAGCAGCAAAACTTGAACAGTAATCATACATATCCATTTTCAAAGGCAAGCAAAGCTCTTTGTAAGCCATGGCAATAAAATACTTCACAATTAACATTTCAAGACCATAACATTTTATTTGCTGGGCTTTAGTTTGCAAACTACTCCATCTGCTATACATGACTGCTGATACAACTTCATCTCTTTACTCTGCTAACTTGGTCACATAGATTTGTAAGGCAAGGCAAGGCTTAAATTAAATTTTAAAAAATCATTAAAAAAATCTAATTAAAAATTCAATTAGGATAGCTAAATACTATCTACTAAATACTATACTGTTAAAAATGAAAAGTTAGAGAAGGATAAAAGAGTGCCATAACCATAACCAGACAAAGTAATTATTCACAAATTGTATGTACATTCCCATTTCTAAAAGGTTGGGATGCTGTACAAAATGTAAATAAAAACAGAATGCAAAGATCTGCAAATCATTTAAAGTCTATATTTAATTGAAAATAGTACAAAAACAACATATCAAATGTTCAAACTGATAAATACTTTAGTTTTTTTGAAAAATGTATGGCCATTTTGAAATTTATGCCAGCAACATGTTCCAAAAAAGCTGGCACAGGGTAAGAAAAAGACTGGAGATGTTTTGTAATGCTAAAAAAAAATACCTGATGGAACATCTTACAGCTAATTAAGTCAATTGGCCACAATAACTAGCTATAAAAACAGCATTCCAGAGAGTCTGAGAAGTAAAAGAGAATCTTTCAGAAGTAAAAATGAGGAGGGCTCACCACTCTGTGAAAGACTGCACAGACAAATAGTGCAACAATTCAAGAATAACATTTCTCAACATAATATAGCAAAGAACATGGGGATTTCATCATCTACAGTACACAATATCATGAAAAGATTCAGAGAATCCAAAGAAATCTCTGTATACCATGGACAAGGCCAACACCTGATACTGGCTCGCTGTGATCTTTGAGCCCTCAGGCAGCACTGCTTTAAACAGACAAGATTCTGTAGAGGGAATCATTACATGGGCTCAGAAACACTTCTGAAAACTACTGTCTCTGAAAACAATTTGTCACTGATAAACAAACCCAAGTTAAAATTCTGCCAAGAGACCATATATGAACAGGATGTAAATGGACTGAGGTGAAGTGTAAAAGTGTCCCGTGTTTCAACAAATTAATATTTGAATTCTATTTGGAAATCACAAATGCCCCGTCCTCTGGATTGTTACTTTACCCTCTGGATATAACTTACTTTACTGACATCTTTAAATCTCCCATCACCAGTCATATCATGTTGTTATTACAGAAGGTAACTGCATAAGTGAAAACGCATCACATGGACACTGAGCTGTGCCAAAAAAGTCTGTCAGTGTGCAGCAGCACTTAGTGATACAGGTAGCCTAACAGCTAATGTCATTACATTTTATTTGCATCAACATTACACTATACTATCTACATTAAAATTGCCCACATGTCACAAGAATATAATAACATTGCATTTTTTTTAACTTATTTTAATCGACTCTGCAAATTTTATGTGGTGCTGGCACTGTATAGGCCAGGGGTCAGCAACCCAAAGCCATTATGTCCTTTCAACAGTAATCAAACCACCTTGCTGTCTGTGTTGCTACAAGCCACAATGTTTTATGTTCGCTTTATTGAAGTAACATTTGTCCATCTTGGCTGTAAACGTCTCAGTATGTACTAATGTACGAGTATATGCTAAATTGAACTAAAATAAAAATACTTATTTGGCTCTACTTTAAGCTTTAGCTCAGCTATAACTGCGTAAGAATGGTGTCAGAATGCTCAGCAAAGCTTTGTTTTACTGCAAAGGAGGATCATTTTATTTTTACCTAATAATCTAATTCTGCCGTGGAGCCGCATGAGGGCAGTAATAAAGCTGCATGTGGCTGACTGCTGGTTTAGGCTGTAGCCTCTCAGTGTCGATCACTGGGATGAATCACACAACATTTGTGAATTCTGCTCTGCAAACTTTTGTCAAATCCCCCCTGTAGAAAGGCTGCTGCCATAAAATTGAAAAACGTCTCCTGAATATTAATATGAAGCTGGGTGCACTAAGGACACTTGCAGCTAACTTTTCACAACTACACTCCCATACACACACACACACACACACAAACACACACACACACAAACACACAGACACACACACACATCATTCTGAGAGAGTACAAGTTTGGTTTAAAGTGCTCGGCTAAACTGTCTACTCTTTTAAAACAGAGACTACTTCAAACATATAATCTCAAAACTCTACACATTCTATTACACAAACACACACACATGCATGCTCAATCAATTTCACATTTTTCATAATATTTAACACTAATTTTCACAGTACCAGAGTGTATTCATCATTTTATTGTGAAATATCTTAAGATATTTTTTGTATAAAATAGCAAAAGGGTAATGTTGAGCTGTACTGCATTATGCAACAGCATCTGAGCTTTAAAAAGAGGTTTTAGACGTTTTATTCAGACAACTCAGGTTTTGGTGTTTTTAGTGTTTAAATGTTATATTTTATGTTGGGATTGATTTTTTTTTTTTTGATTGTTTAAATGCTGGGACACAGGCATTCCCTAACATGTTGATTTGACTAACAAACAAAGTTAAATTGTATGATGTATATTTGTGCACACTTGACATTGTGTGAAAAAAAATGGTGAAACACTATGATAATTGATATTAATGCAGATTTTATTTCAGTTTACCATTGACTTAATTTTACTTTTTTTAATGTTCTAAGAACAATTAACGCTTACAGCTACAGTAAAAATAAAAGGATTGTTTACATGACACGGTGAATTTTTTAATTACAAATTGTGCTTATATTGAATACTTTTTTTTAGAAACAGATTTATTATGACCAGCACATACCCTGTTCATCATTCAATATGCAAACTAAGCCAATTCATCAAGGACACAAATAATAATTGATAAATTTTTTAATGACATAATCATGACAATCCTTACACATCCACATCTCTCTATATGTCACTCTCGGTAACTTGATAGGAAAAGGAAAATGTTCTACACATCTGCAAATGTCACTTCACAGAACTTCAAAGGTTTGTTTTTTCCAAATTTCAATTGGCCCAGTTCTCATAAAATGATCACTTAATCTGAAGGGCAGCTGGTGTTTCCAAATGGTGTAACAAAAAAAAAAAGAAAAGAAAAGCAATGGTCTTCTTATGACAGCACCAATATATTATATATATATATATATATACACACACTTATAAAGTCCTGGAAAAAGGCAAAAAACCTTAATTTGTGCCTCCACTTCTGGCAAGGAATCAATGAAAGCACAGGTCGACTCTGAGCCGATCCATGTAACGACTGCGCTTCCTCTCTCATCCATCAGACAGCAGGGTGGCATACTGAGAGCTGAGCTCAGACAGGCCATCTTTCCAACCTGAGCCTCAGCTCTTGCACACCTCCACAGGGCTCCTTTTCCGTGACAGCTCTAATACAGCCATTTATTTGCTCTAGCTACTGTTGGCCAGGTCAAGGCCGAGGCCCTGCTGTGGAAAAGCACTTCCGCAGCGTCAGCATATCAAGGCCACGGCTTAATCAAGCGCAAGATGGCCAGCGCCACTCTATCTACCTCCCAGCCATGGAGGAGCCTCGGCGATGAACCTGCACCTAAAAATGAGGCCTGGGCAGATTGTATGAACGTCATGCTCCATTTTGAAGCAATCTGTTCTGAGGACAGTTTTAGAGAGATAGTGCTAGAGGGAGAGAGAGATGCTGTAGGTATTGAAAAGATGCAGGTAGGCTTTTGGTGTTGGGAGGTCACATGCAGCCTCAGGGCCCATGTGGAGATGAAATGGGTCACTGCAGTTTTCTTTTCCTCTCTGTGCTCCTCTAAAACAACTTCACTCTTGGCTCCCATTAGCAGCCTGAAGTGCCAATTAAAACACATTTATTTTTACAGCCCAACCATGTCTCCATCTACTTTACACTAGTGATGCTAAGAACATGTGGTAACACTTTATCCCTATATATGGACGTCATAACACATGCATAAAGATTGAATAATGCATGTATGAAACAATACATGTTTTATTTTAGTACTTTTCAACAACTTATGCCAGTAATCAAAAGATGACAAAATAAATGACACTGTATTGACACAAATGTCCTTAAGCTAAATGTGATGAACATTTGCTCTGTTTATAACAGTGTTATGCATTATTACTGCGTTACTCAGGTATTCTTAATAAAAAGGTTTTGTTCTGACAGCTAATATATATATTAATTCTGTATATTCCTACTTGAGTTAAAGAACAAAACCTTTTTCCCCGAAATGGTAACTTTGCAAGAAAGGGGGAAAAAAAACATTAAAATTTTTTTTTTTTTTTTTTGGTTTAAGTTAATGTAAATTGATTTTTTTGCAACACTTGATTTGGAGTAGTCCTTTGTATATGATTAACAAACTTTTACCCAAAACAAAAACCTAACCCAGAACCTTATCCCAAACCTAACCTTATAACCCAGAACCTAATCCTAACCCTCATATGTTTTTGATATGTTACTGAGAGTCTGTTGAGTGCTGTTTTCATCTAAAAAGGTGCGACATGTGTGGTTGGGATAGTGTAGTGGTTAACACCTCTGCCTTCTACTGGGGTTCAATCCCCACCTGGGCAAACACCCTACACTATACCAATAAGAGTCCTTGGGCAAGACTCCTAACACCGCCTTGGCCTACCTATGTAAAATGATCAAATTGTAAGTCGCTCTGGATAAGAGTGTCAGCAAAATGCCATAAATGTAAAAAAGGAAAACTCAAAATAAAGAGTCACCTGATTTCCCCCAGCTGCAAACTGGAGTGTTTAAATGACAAAAAGGGAAGTTTTGCATGACAGTGATGACACAGTGTTCTTAACTTGACCTCTGCATTGTTAGTTCCATTGCTTGTCAACAACAGTGTTATAAACACAATAAATGTCTATCACTTTAGTCTAAGGTCCTTTATATCAATACAATGTCATTTATCGTATGTGATCTTGTGATTACAAATTGTATGTGGACTGTGGAATAAAATACAAGGTGTAATAGATGTAGATGCAACACAAGATGTAAATGACTAGTTTATGGTCCTTGTAAATGACTCTAGACCCTTGAGAGTATAGAGGCCTATGATGCTTATTAGAGCAACTTTTTAACCACATTTGGGCGTTTTTATTTTGGGTTAGTTCAGAAAAGCCACTGAAGAAAGGTGCCTGGACCGCTTTTAAGGCTGCCTGGTGCTCCCTGGCCACCCAGTATAGCTCAAATTGTTTACTTCCTCACAGTCATGTGGTGTAGGTCACTTTCTCCCCTATCATGCTTCATGCATCATTTAGAAACAGACTTAGAAACACGTCTTATGAAACCCAGGTTATTTTTGCTGAGGCTGATTTGATAGAGATATTTACCGCACAGTGTATTCTTACAGCACAGCTCTCCACCCACACACACAGGTATCCAGCTGGAGTGTGCAGCATGAGGGAGATGCGTGGTAGATAATGACTGATTACTCCAGCGTGGCTGACATTGCACTCCACATGAAGCCAAAGGCAATGAAGAGGATCTAGCGCCAGATTTAGAGCCAGCAGCTGCTGTGCCCTGCACCGCCCCACACATCTGCCAACTTATCCTGGGCAGGACTCGGATATGACTTGATCCTGCACCAGCACTACTACCACACACACACATATGCACACATGCTCGACCCCTTGCAACAGGACTTTTAGCAGTGTGGTACAGTATGTGAAAAAGTTAATATAGCAACATAAATCTGCATACAAACACCTTAGGACTGTACATAAACATTTTGAGCAGGTAGTACTTGTACTAGAAAATTTGCAAGCAAAAAGTAAAATATTGTAACAATGGAATAAAAACTACATAATAATACTTCTAATAATGACTAATCCCAATTAGTGGAACAATGTGTCATTTTAACTGAGATTAACAGAAACAGCATGTTGAATATTCATGTTCATTTTGTGAACTCATACCACTCAAGTGGTGTTTTTGTGCAATGTTAAAAGAGATTAACATCACACCGACAGGATTTTGCACATGGTTTCTGTCACAGATTTCAAATACTTACTTAAGTGAAATAGTTTAGTACTGAATGTTAAGGAGCAGTGTTATTTAAAAAGTGAGTTTTGGCTTAATCAGTTTCTACACAGGGACGTAAGCTAAAGCTAGCAAAGGCAGTAGGCACAATATGGGATACTTCAGCCTCTGAATTCTACTGGACATCTCGGTATGGTACAGAATGGTTACAAATCCATGATCAGATTTTTTGTTGACACTCCCATTATCAGGGGATTTCATGAGTGTGAGTGAGTGTGTGTGTTCGTGTGCACATACTGACAGGCCACTTCTTTAAATACACCTTGTTTATACACTCACTGTTCATTTTACCTCTGCTTATCCTATTTTACAGCTACAGACTGTAGTCCATTTGTCCCGTTATCCTGTCCTTTAAAACACAGCCACATACTGACTGCAACAGCAGGTAGAAATTGGAAGTCCTGAATAATGGCTAGATGTCAGGCTATGATTTCATCCAGCATTGATTTAAAAATGTTACCCTAGAGTTAAGTAGTCCTTAGTACAGTATGTGACATGATTTTGTTTAACCAATTATTTTCAATTCCTTGAATTAGAAAGAAGTGATCTGATGGTTGTTGTGGGTGGAGTTTGACTGAATGCATTTTGTTATTTGAGAAAAATCAAGAATTTGTATACAACCAACCTGCACATCAGACACAGCAGTGCTGCTTGAGTTTATACACACCTCAGTGTCACTGCTAGACTGAGAATAGTCCACCAACCAAAAATAGTAAGCCAGCAGTGTCCCTGGGGGCAGCGTCCTGTGACCACTGGTGAAGGACTAGAGGATGACCAACACAAACCGGGCAGCAGCAGATGGGCTATCGTCTCTGACTTTACATCTACATGGTGGACTGACAAGGTAAATGTGTCTACTGAATACTCCAGCAGCACTGCTGTGTCTGATCCACTTGTACCAGCGCAACACACAATAACACACCACCATCGCATCAGTGTCACTGCACTGCTGGGAGTGATCCGCCACCAAAATAAAACATGTCCTGTGGGGGTTTTGATAATTAAAAGAATAATTGCATGCTATCCATCTCTCCTTTGTGAAAGAAAGAAATCTAGTCTAACAAATGTAAACATATTTGTATGACCCTCACTGACACCACAACACCCCCCACCCTACCTCGACCCCTCTGTTTAATACAAAGGAATATGGGCCACCTTGTTTTATGTTTTCTTTTTTTGACACAATCCCTCAACTTTAGCGCTACTGTGAGCTTTAAGCAGGAAGCAGAGGATGCTTACAAAAACAATGCACAATTTCAGATGCACTAAAATATTCATCACCCTGCCGAACAACGTGAAGGAGGAGCAGGAAGCCTAAGTTGGATTAATCACCTTTGGGTAGAGCTTGTCTCAGCTGCAGTGCTGCCAGGAAAAGAGGACGGATACTGAGGCTGAACCAGAACCAGACCCAGCACAGAGGTGTTATGTGTAATTACAGATGTGGAAGGAGAAAAATGGGGTTTAAGGAGGAGAGGAGAAGGAGAAAGAGAAGCAGAGAGATGCTGTTCTATGGGTTAGGCGTGTCTCTTCTCCCTGTGGACACCATCCCTCTCCGCTGAAGGTGACACCTCTCTGCTCATGCTGTTTTTATTCACACAGCCTGGAGGTGAAAATAAGCTGGTGCAAAGGGGAGCACTGTTCCATTAAACACTAAGTAACAAGGATGGATTTTGTTTGAGGTGCTCACTTAGAAACACTCTAAAAAAGTGAATAACTTGATTACAATTACTTGATTTAAATATGTCCATTTACACATGAACAAAACAAATGACATCAATGCAATTGTGTTTTTTCAGCTACATTGGTGTAATATCTTTATTTGATGTGGAAATGATGTGTGCATTTAAATTCAAGTAAATTCATTGCATTCAGTGCACTTAAGTGATAGACAGTGAGAAATGAGTTTTGTTTCAAAATGCTGTGTTTGGATATAATGAGTTAAAGAATAATGGCCGATGTATACTGGAAAATACACTTCTCTAATAAAGGTGGTATTACTCATATTATAGTGCTGATATTTCTCATATGTATAAGATAAATCCCACTTCCAACAATGCATTTCATGAGGGGGAAAAAAAAAACAAGTGGTCTATGATGCATTTTGAACCGAAAGTCTTCAAATCACATTTACAAAGCTGGCCAATCAGCCAGATATGCTTGCTTCTTTGGCTTTGCACTGAAGCTGGAATGCCAGCGAACACGTAATGAACACTTATAGTCTAGCCGTTAGCACTGAACATACTGCATGCCTATATCACCCCACACTTGTCTTAAACTATTACTGATGTGGTTTCTGACTCTGTATGATGTATTGTTAGCTATAAAAAGGACAAAAGTAAGGCCAAAAATAATTTTACTTAGGCAAAGTACTGTTGTTCATTTTTAGCCTTTACTCCATTGTAAAACTAAAGAAGCAAGCAGGTCTTAACTGGAGTAAGGCCTACACATGCTTGTGTAGTTGGGGGGGGGGGGACTGCAGCAACCAATAGCACAGGAAAAATGAATCCTGTGTGAATACAAACAAGTTCACAGTTGCACACGTGCAAAATAACTCTGTGTACTGTACAACATCCAAGTAGCCACTTTATCAATGCTACTTGGATGCTAATGTAACTTCTAATCAATTACTCATGAGTTATTCTCTCTACACAGTGTGCAATATTGAACACTATCCCACTGCCCAACTCATCTCCTGAGGCCGAGTCGTGTAAACAGCAGGGCAGGAGGTATATAGCCTCTCAGGTAATTTGAATGCTTTAGAATGGATGCAAACATTTGTTTAAAAAGGAGGCCTTGTGAAGTACATAACACCTAAATGTACAGTTTGAGGCTGTAATGTATGTAGATAAAGCAATAACTGCTGGATTGTACCATTTGCCTGAAGAAAAATAAAAATGTTATCTAAAGACACCTCTTCGGAAGCTTGGCCACCCCCAGGATACTGCCTTCCTTTTTAGAACTGTTTGAATTAATCATTACACATTAAATAACACTGAGCCTCCTCTTTAGGTAACAGAGTATTTTGCTTACCGTTTAGAAATTTGTGACTACAAACCTACATGCAGTCATGGGCTCCTGCTGTTGGGGGCTTCCTCTCTCTCAATGACGCACAAGGACAGGACTTGAGTGCCAATTGTGCCCCCTTGTGGAGAATTTCAGGAGAAAATAATTTTCTGTCCGTTGAAATTCATTAAGATTAAACAGCAAATTGGTCCTCTTATTGAGATTACTTTTAACAAGTATTATAAAGTCATTTTTATCTCAGTGCTATTGCATTTTACTTTATGCTACAACAACTTTTGTTGCACCAGTACTACCGGCTGCAGAAGTTAACGTACAGCAATGCTTGTAAGGGAACTTGCAAGATATATGTCTGTGTTCAGCATCACTAATTCAGTGACACTGGGTTTTGTGGGGAGAGAGTGGGATGGGCATTGCTGCACTGGAGCAGAGGGAGGAGCATGACAATTAACAAATTCCTTCAAAATCAATGATTTATTTAAGCCTGTGTTCTGCTTTGCTGTTTACACAGACTGCAGACCCAGGAGTCTTCTGCTGCCATCCTTCACTTTCAGCAAGTGAGCTGCCACAAATTCCTGGAACTCTGCCTCCGTCTAGTGGCAGCCTGTGGCCACAGCAAAGCACTATCACTGGACACACCCAACAGACTGGACGAGGGTGTAACGTCTTTTATTTAAGACTACACACACTCCACTGTGATTATACTAAAAAGCACTGCACGAAGGGTGGAGGGCAGGTGAGTGAGTGTGAGAGAGAGAGAGAGAGAGAGAGAGAGAGAGAGAGGGAGAGAGAGAGATACAGTCTTTGTTAGGGGGTGAGTTATGATAGAGCACTGCCATGCCTGAGGTGTTTTACGAGGCAGTTATTTATCTACCCGAGTGCTGCAGTTAGATCATAGATTTTTCCATCATTACCATACACACTCCCGCGCTCGTAGCTGTCACACTGACTGCGTCATTAAATACTGCATTAAATTGCTATTAGATTGGGAGAGCCTACAGAGATAACACAGATGCACACACCCATCTCCTGAAAGCTTCACAGTGTGATTCCAGCACTGCAACACTGACAGCTCACGCTGTCTTACAGTTGTATGCAAAAGTTTGAACACTACCAGCCAAATTACATGTTTTGTTTCTTTTCTAAGTGAAAATAA
Source organism: Pygocentrus nattereri (assembly GCF_015220715.1). Classification (NCBI taxonomy): domain Eukaryota; kingdom Metazoa; phylum Chordata; class Actinopteri; order Characiformes; family Serrasalmidae; genus Pygocentrus; species Pygocentrus nattereri. The sequence continues at coordinate 31,127,335 of NC_051220.1, read as the reverse complement.
GTGAACACATCCTCTACAGGCAACAAGCTTAAATATAAAATATAAAATATGGACTTTCCTGCATGTTTTAGTGTATAGGTTTTGTTTACTTGCTGAGTTGAACATATTGGAAAAATAACAAATTATAAACAGTGCCATAACTTTTGCATGGGCCATTTTTTCCCCTCTTTTTCAGTACATTAAATTCAGCAACGAAACAGTGATTGCATAATAAAGAATTTCCCTTTAGAGGATGTGTACTAGAAAAGAATCCATAGCTTTCTGAAGCCATTTGAATTGTTCATATTTAGTATGTACAGATAAACCTTGAAAACACAGAAACTACAAATGAGAATAAAAAGAACCCAATTATAATCCTATAATACAGAACTATATTTCAGTGCAGTAACTACAAAGAACACGGTTTACTCATCTCTGACATATTCCATCTGAAAATAGGAGCTGAAATCAGTGTAAGTGAAGTAATAAACAGAATAGCACAGTTCAGATTAGATTGTTTATTAGCTGAAAGATGTCCACAGAGCACACTGCAGGTTACACACAGCTCGGCCTGCCACTCAGAGATTTCTGGAGTAATATCTTTAATCTAAGATATTTCATCCCTTTTTAGTTTTCACATTCTATTATACATTATAGGTGTATATGCATATAAATATGTTTATATTATTAATCATCATTTGTATGTATTTTTTTTTTCACCACAAAACCGTTTGGTTACACAATTGTCTACTGACCTGTAATCAATCAGTCAAGACATGTTTGGAGTGCAAATTTTGCTTCTTAGGTTTGCACTGGAGCTATAAGACTAACATCACTAACAAACACAGAGACCCTGATAGCGAGAGAAGAGTGAAACACCGTTGGCCCTCTGATTGTAAAGCTAGCGGCCCACTGACGTTTTGCTCAGCGCTTTCTGGGCGGTCCACCGGTGTTTAAGCAGAATATTTGTCAAAATTCCTTTCATCATCATCACCACTCATTTTCCAATCACAGTCAAATTTATTTAATTTTCCTTCCTTCTTTTCTTTAGTTGTACTTTACAAAATAGTTCAGTAAATAAATTTAATCTAGCACAGTATCAGCAACAACATTTCCTATAAAGTCATTTTATATGAGACTTGGTCACTGGACCAGCAGTGGCAAACAGTCAGTGGGGTGCTGAACTTATCAAGCCAGTGGACCGATACATGCTTGCTCTCTGGGCAGTCATTAGACAATCAAATCTTTTCTGTAAATACATCCCCAAACCACTCAAACTGCATCCAGGTCTTCATCAAGGCCATGCTGACCTGTCCTTTTGCCAGGAGCAGCCATTTCTTGTTTCTGAGTGTCTGTTAACTGCTAGTGTTTTTTTTTAGTAATGGTAGCTTTGTAGCCCCTGCACCATAAACAGCTGTCTAAAATGGCTGCATCACATTGGCCTGCATGACCTTAATAAAGCCCTGGATGAGGCCTGAGAGGGTTAAGAGAAGTCTTGGGGATGTATTTCCATAAAATCTAAGGTGTTTACTGACTTCTAGTGTTTCTGTTAGCAACATCAGCCTTGTAGTTCCAACACATCACTAGAGAAGGAAAATATGTACACAAAGTGTTTTGCCTGATCGACTACATCTGGGGTAAGTGAAAAACTGTAAATTAGCGTAAATTCTTTTGTGAACTATTCCTTTAAAGCTGCACTTCATTCCCATTTCCTGAAACGACAGTTCTTCAGCTCACATTTATAAAAAAAAGTCCTTAACAGTGAAACAAAAGGCCTGGACACTAATGTTGAAGATCAGAAAATTAAGGATGAGTTTGGAAGTCATGTCAACACAGTGGGGGTGGACCTACAGCAATACACACTGCAAATAAAGACAATTAAGACAAAAAACCCATGGCTGATAGCCTCTGACATTTATTACAGCAAGTAAATAGGTTGCAAAAATAGCTCTAACCTATTGGTAACTAGCAAAGATACCTTCTCTAGATAGACAAAGCACTTTTTGGGTAAGAGCGCCTGCTAAATGCTGTAAATGTAAAAAGCAAAATCACTGGTGCTATGAAACATCCATCCATCCATCCATCCATTTTCTAAGCCGCTTCTCCGTCAGGGTCGCGGGGGGGTGCTATGAAACATGACATTGATAAACCAGGTCTTCTGCAATGGACTGTTCTAATGTTCTCTGTAAGGAAGACTAGTGTAGTGAAGTGAATGTTGGTAAAAATGAATAAGACCTTACAGTAATCATACAGCACGTGTTCATATGCACCACAGAACAAAAACGCTGTCCCTAAAAGGGGCTGGTACTGTATAGCACAACATTGGTTTATTAATAAATCTTATGGTCATGTAACAGGGGGGTTGTAGGGATCTCAGAAGTTGTATTTCTACTGAGTAGGTTTTTTGTTATCTGCTTCAGTCATATCTAAAAAAATGTATGCATTTCATTTTACTGCTGTTTAATATCAATAAAATACATGCCAATCAAAGGTCCTCATTCTTTAAGTGAAAGCAATGATTGACACTTCAACAGTAACACTTACTATCCAGAAAGAGAGCCTCAATCCAAAAAGCTTGAGAACTGCTGTTGTAACAACTCACAAGCTGTGCATCTTCTGTACTGAATTAGTTAAACTGCAACTAACAGCAATCTGATAATAATAGTTTTTATCTGACATAAAAAACCCATATGAACCAAGTCTTTATTATAATGTAACAGAGATGAAATGGGCTATTTTAGAGAAAGATTTTGGAATACGTAATTCCATAGCACATGGAATTATACAAAGGCAATATTATGCTAGACCTAACAGACAACAGCCAGTCTTAAATATCAAATAATGTGGGAGATGTAGAAAATGCAGAAGTTTACTATAAGATCTTTATTTTCCTTTCATAATAAGACGTTTGAAAGATGCACTATATGAGCTTCTAGACTGCAAATTTTGAAATGTCAGCTTAACTTATATAAAGTCATTAATAATGTACAAAATAAACTAAAGCAGCTGAAGAGGCAGCCTTATACATAAATAATGCTTTAAAGTCCAGGATGGCACCTCAAAGCACTTCACAGTGTTTCCAATGTAAACGTGATGAAGGGCCGGGTAGTCTCAGCAGACTGTGATGTGTTGAAACAGGGAAAGCAGTAAACTGTTGAATGGATAAACTTTACTGTACATGATCAATAACAAACACATTTATAAAGTGTTAATCTCAAACCTACTGGAAGTTACATTTTTGATATAATGACCTGAACAATAAACAGTACATTCACCATGTTAGAGAATAAGCAGTGGCAAAGCTGACATATTGAGCAGTTTCAAGTACACATATGTAAAGCATGTCTTAAAGTCATCTGGGTAAAAATGTTGATGGCATTTGAGAAAACAAAATAAACTCCATCTATTGTGTCTGCATAATTCAGTTATTTAAATGTAAACAACAATATTCAGAGTGGTTCGATGAAAAATGTAGAGAAATGTACTGACTCTTCACAATAGTAGTAACAGGGATCAGGAGTTGGGATGTCTATAACACAAATAAAGTGTCTGTGTTCACTGTACAATCAGTGGCCCTCTGTAACCTGCTTTTGTTTTTATATATATATATATATATATATATATATATATATATATATATATATATATATATATATATATATATATATATATAAAATAATGCAGATAATGTCAAATAGTGGTTTCATTGCAGACTATTTTTCCCTATTTTTCCCCCCTGTATGTACCTCTGCATGTGTTTTAAAAATATGGTTTAGGCCAAAACCTTCAAGTATCCTAAAAGGTTCTCAGGAATTAGGCATCACATTTGTAACCATTTTTAAGATTAAGTGACCCTTATTAGTCCCAGAACAGGGAAATTTCACCTCTACATTTAACCCATCTGTGAAGTGAAACACCACATACACTCTAGTGAGCACACACACTAGGGGGCAGTGAGTACACTTGCCCGGAGCGGTGGGCAGCCCAATCCGCAGCGCCCGGGGAGCAGTTGGGGGTTAGGTGTCTTGCTCAAGGACACCTCTGTCATGTTCTGTCGGCTCTGGGGATAGAACCGCCGACCTTCCGGTCACAAGGCTGGTTCCCTAACCTCCAGTCCATGACTGCCCCCAATTTTGTGTAAAAACGTTCAGTAAATTAATATAAAGGGCTGTTAAATGCTTCAGAAGTTTGGTTCCTATCACCACCACTGTGAACATTTCTACCTCTGTAAGTTTCTCTAACCTTACAAATTAGATCACTCTAAATCTTAATTTACATCTCAATGATCAAATTATGCAGAAATACTGAAAGCTGAATGTTTAATGAAATGATGGCACAAGTTAGTTAACAATACATTTCAAAACTGTTTCATTCTTTTATTAAAATGAACTAGTCTGAGAGCTTTTCAGTGAAGGGTGATCTAAAAAGATAAAGATGTCAGCACATCATCAGCTGTGCGCTCACACACACATGCATACTCGCCCTCATACACACACACACACACACACACACACACACAGGGTAATGGTCAGCAGCTGTTTTTGATGAAGCCTGATATTACAAAATGAGCTACAGGTAACAATCTGAACACCACAAAAACAATGGCACTAAGACAACAATTTGCCCAGGAAGCGTTCATTAACAAATATGTAATACAAAATCTAAAAATGTCTCATTTGCAAAGTATTTTCAAAAACAAAAAATAAACATAAAAAAAACAATAACTTTGAGAACTCATACAAGAAAATCAGGTGACAAATACTGTTACTGAATTAGGAAGATCACATACACTGTTACAAGCCCATATAGAATGGCAGTAGACATGGTGAGTATGTAACAGAGGTTACTTATTAAATTATTCCCACCTAATATACTACATTTCACTGCTGTAAATTACATTATCATGAATGACAACTGTTGTGAAAACTTGTTAAGGTTAAAGAAAGAATACAGAAAGTGATATTTTCAGATTTTCAGCAAGGTAATTTCAACTATTCATCCAATGTAGTAAAATAAGCATCAAACAACAGCCCATTCCTTCCACATTAGCCTGTCTAATATCCCATTTTACTTTACCAGATATAAGCAAGACAATCTGCTTATTGCATGTTTAAAATCAGAACCAATTAAAACTGAAACCAAATGCTTTCTATTTACAATAGAGTTGTACTTCAGTTAAAAAGTGCTTTGTTTGCATTTAGTTTTGGTTATGATAGAGATCTGCACACAAGTCTCATTTAAGCTACAGTGCACATACAGTCATATACAAGTTTGACGTGTTTTGTTAGTTTTCTAAGTGAGAATAAGTACACATCTCCAGAGAACTGCTCATCTTAATGCACAATTACTGTTTAATTGCTGAACTTGACATATAAGGGAAAATAATACATTGTGGTCTATATAAAAGTTGTGGCACATTTTATATTTTCGTTTTTTTCCCCTGTTAAGCAAATAAATAGAAAGTGTGCACTATAATTAGCAGAAACATATTTAATAGGTTGTTCAAACTTTTGCACATGACTGTATGTAACCACATAATTTGAACATGTGTTTCAGCTTCACAGCAAGCACACTTCTAATTAAATCTATGAAAAGCTCTGTGCTTTTCCAAACCCAAATGCTCAATTCCATTAGCATTACATTCTCACAGTACATGTTTGGCATATATTAGGAAGATCTGGGGAAATTATTCTATAGACACTAGATGTCCTGAAAGTAGTGATGCTGTTAAATAAATCCCAAGTAACTTTCAGCCCTCTCCAAAATGGAAATCAAATCTAGCGGCTTTGACAAATACTACACTTTTAATGGTATGCAGTATATAATGAGAAATACAGGGATACAGATACAGAACTTCAAGTTCATGGCTAACAAATTGTTTTTTCCTTGGTGTATCCACTTTAACCAGCCATTTGTAAAACAGCACCCCCCCGTGCATGGTACTGCATCCAAGTCCCACAGAAAGCTCTCTTCTTCCTGGCACAGGAACCGGACAAGAGGAGCCAGAAAAGAGACAATGCCCTAAAGCGGTCACTCACAGTCAGTGGGCCATATTGTCCTATAGCATTTCGACTTCACTTCTGGAAATGTCAGGAGGAATTAAAAATTAAAACCAGTGTTAATTCATAATGCTAATCTTATTAAATCTTCTTTTTCTGGTTGAAAAAAAAAAAGAATAAAATCTAAAATCCATCCGATTTACATGTGCCAGCCATCCTTGGCAGGACGCTCCGAGATCTGGCACAGTTTAACACTTGTGCTTCATGGCCAGCTGTAAGGAGAGAGAGAGAGAGAGAGAGAGAGACAGAAGAGGTCACTCAGAAACTGAGGCTGCAGGAACTGTCTGTGAAAGATTGGAAAAGAGCAAACAGACGCCAAAGCTCTCGGCCCACACAAACTCACACTGTTAACAGGATACAAACTGTCCACCACAACAGAGCTCTGTCTTTCATGGGGAAAAATGTTTAAACAAGATATAGCATAAACAAGACTTTAAATAAGACCTAACCATACTCCACCCACAAACATTCATGGTTGTTCATAGCAACTGTTCTGAGGTTGGACAGCTTCACAGAATGTTGGGAAAATCCCTTTAAACCTAATGAGAAATTGCAGAGTACAACTCATTTGTCAAGATACCTACATTTAATACATGTGCAATTTCAAACCATATTTATTTTATGTGACTGAAAGAAAAAATTAAGGGTAGTTTTTGTCCTGTAATCTTACTCTTAAGATAGGTGAACACTAGATAACAGCCTCATTTGACCCGTTTTGCCCTTTTCTTTTGCGATTTTATAGGTTGACAGGTAAGAAAGGGCAAGGATAATCTGTGTGAGGGCAATCAAGCCTTTTTCCAAACATGTTTTTATTTGTGATTGAAAATGTTCATAAGTCTTGTAGCGTGTCTGCAACATAACTGAACGAGTGATGAGGTAAAAGCCAAGGAGAGAGCTAAGAGAGACAGAGAAGAGGGACACATGCGTGAGCGGCAGTGGAAGTGCTGCTTGCTGAATACACTTCAGTACCTTCACACCCAGAACCACAAAGCACTTTACAATTTCATGTCAGCTTTTCAGTTCATAGTTAAATGCTTCTCCAGTTTGTTTTCTGTTTCTGTTTTTTGCTGTAATGGCAAAATATGACTATTTTAAATATGGCAAAAGCAAATATGACATTTAACTAAATGCAATCTATCCTACCAGTGTCACTTTTACCATGCAAATTAAAATGATTCTGAATTAAATAAAGCACTAAAAACCAAAGTATTTAAAAACTAGGACATGTTCCGATATTTCTCGCAGTAGCAACAAAAGAATGTTGAGCATGTATTGGTCAGTTCAGAATCATCAGAAAAAAAAATTTGTCAGTGTTCAGGAGGTCTGGAATGTTCTACATGTCTTTATCAAGTGCTTTACAAAATATCTGGAGAGATACCATCCACCTCAGTACTCCTTCATCTGTGCGTTCATTAATCTCATTAATGGGAGCTCTAACAGCCGCAGTGGGAAGCTCATTACGGAAAGGGCAGAAACACCAATCTCATTCACAGCTGGACGGACCGCACTCCATTCAGCTGCACTACATACAGTGAACAACAGGGGGCAGCAAAGCAGCACAAACACACATTAATCAGTCTCTGCATTAACTTCAAATGGATGAGACATTGTCCTGATGGGACAATAGCTCTACACCGTTAATGATAAATGACATGTTCTTGATATTAAACACAGCTTATAATGATTAACAGGAGAATCAAAATGCTTCTCCTGATTTAACTTAAGTGAACAAACTACACTAGATAGGTATATCATCAAACACTGGATGGTAACTAAATGAATTCAAGTAATTGCTTAAAAAGGGCACAGTAGAATTGGCCTGCTTGAAATTAAAGTAAGCTTTAGTCAGATTCACTTAGATTTGGTATGAATATAATTGCAGAAAATTGGAAGCAATGCAGCTGATGAAATAGAATCAGACATTGTGAAGCAAACAGTAGGAGAGGAATGGAAAAAAATTAATCGTGGACACCCATACGGGAGTTTCATAAGCCTTCTTATTTTATTATAAAAATCAGTCTCTCGCACTCCTACCCCTTCAGCTTCACTCAGCAGGGTCCATATGTAGAAACAGCAGCAGCGAGTTCACAAAAATACTCTTCACTTACAGAACTTTAAAGCAAACCGGCTTTTCATTTATGTGCCCTTTTCTTCATAAAATGCATAAATATGAACAGATTTCTAAACACATTAATTAGCTGCCCTGCTGTGGCGAATATCACTTCTCCAACCGTGTCCTTTTTAATGAAATAACGGCAGGTAAGAAAACACTATTTCAAAAGGAAGCCCAAAGGAGGAGGCAGAATGTTATTAGAAGTTGTAAATGGATGAAACATGCATTGACAGTGTTGGCAGGAGAACATTTAATCCCATTAGACGTGCAAAACCAAATCAAGCTAATGTGCTTTTGCTGATATGCAATTAGTATGGATGGGTACGCATCAATGAGAGAAATGTGTGACTTGGGATGGCTTTTAAAGCAAGCATGGCCCTCTGGTGAGAGGATGGGAAATAATCAAATGTCTGCTGAAGGAACTGAGCGTTTAATGAAGTCCGGCAAAAGGTCAAAATAACGTCCTCACTTAGCAAAGTGGCTGTAGTGTATTTATATACTTTCATTGAAAGGTGTGCTCTCAAGTAATACTGCTTAGCTCTTAAACTCACACATTGGTTCTCTAGAGACCGGTGACCTCATTTTCCTTCCATTTGTTTCAGATGAGTGAAATTATTTTGTTATTGTTTTATTGCCAATAAAACGCTTTGCCAGTTTTACACCATCAAGGAAGTCTTTAGATCAATTTGGGAAGGGTAGGAGTACCAGGTACATACAAATGCCATATAAATTTCTCACATTTTCTTTAAATAAAAGACTAAAACTCTTTTGTTTTTATATTTGAGTTTTTTCCATTTCATTTTGTGAGTGAAACACCGCAAGTGTATATTCTGTAAAGAATTCTAGAGGAAAGCTGTAAAAATTCACCCTGCAAAAGTAAAACAGCATTGCTTACATAGTAAATCACTGCTGTGACATTTTTGTTTTTACATTCAAGTTAAAATGTTGTGGGGTACTTTGTACATTAGTCAGAAATGAAGGAGCTTTAGACCTTTCATGCTAAAGAGGTCACATTCTGTTTAACAGGACTCTCATTTATTAAAGATATTTAAAGGCTGCATGTGTGAAAGACACAGGGCCTGAAAAATAGCATTAAAAGTATCTTGATAATAGCCCAGGATCTGAGTGTGAAAAGGGCTTTAAAAACACAGCACAAAAACTGTCTGTTCAAAAGTATCAAGAGCGGATGCTAAATGGTCATGTAAAAATCAAGGACTGTTTCTGGTAAATAAAAGCACACAAATATTCTAAGTGAACAACTGGGGGGAAAAAAATCCAACAAAAATGTTGCACATGGGGTCTTTAACGGCTCAATGGTGTGTACATTGTGAGCGGTGTGTCATACCTACCACTTGCCTCAAGTGGAGGCGTTTAAGTATCTCGGGGTCTTGTTCACTAGTGATAGTACAAGGGAGCGGGAGATTGACAGGCGGATTGGTGCTGGGTCAGCAGTGATGCGGGCTCTTTACCGGTCTGTTGTGGTAAAGAAAGAGCTGAGCCATAAGGCAAGGCTAGATTTACTGGTTGATCTACGTTCCCACCCTCACCTATGGTCATGAGCTTTGGGTAATGACCGAAAGAACGAGATCGCGAATACAAGCGGCCGAAATGAGTTTCCTCCGCAGGGTGTCTGGACTCTCCCTTAGAGATAGGGTGAGAAGTTCGGTCATCCGGGAGGGACTCAAAGTAGAGCCGCTGCTTCTCCACGTCAAGAGGAGCCAGTTGATGTGGTTCGGGCATCTTATTAGGATGCCTCCTGGACGCCTCCCTTGGGACCCCGGGGAAGACCCAGGACACGCTGGCATGACTATATCGCCCAGCTGGCCTGGGAGCGCCTCGGAATCCCCCCCAGGGTGCTAGTGGAAGTGGCTGGGGAAAGGGAGGTCTGGGCCTCATTGCTTAGGATGCTGCCCCCGCGACCCGAACCCCGGAGAAGGGGCAGATGATGGATGGATGGATGGATGGTGTCATACCTTGTGTGCAGTATCAGCAAACTGCTGCGCGCTGTTCATCATATCTCCAGTTTTTTCCTCCACTCGGCCCAGTCTCTCTCCACGCTCATTCAGAGCCTGACTGGCCTTCTGCACAGCACTGGTAACACTGTCTGCTGCAGAGTGCAGGATGCTGTTACCTGAGCATGTGTACACACACACACACACACACACACACACACACAACAGAAGAAAGACAAGTTAAGAGATTCTGGACAGAAAGTGAAGAATGCGTTCAGAATCCTGTTTGAGATCTTTGTAATGAGCACTAAGATTTGTAAATGGATCACTATTAAGAGGTAAGTAGAAGTAACTGAAGGAATATACAGCACAAAAACATGACTCACAGATCACAGCATGTTAATATCTCCATCTTATTCCACTACCTCATGTCCAGAATGAGTGCTGTGTCAGCGCTGCACTGTCCTGTCTGTTTACTGTGTCTAATGTCTGTTTAATTTATTGTATTCATTGTTTCTAGTTTAATTTTTTGTTTGCACACTGTCTGCATGTTCGCACTTTGTTCTTTTTGTTCCTTGTGTTGGTCCTGGAGGAATGTAATTTCACTCCACTGTGTACTTGTATATAGATGGAATGACAATAAAAGCCTTGACTTGACTTGACAAGTTTAAAACCAAGATTCACTGGCCAAATAGCAAAAATGACCTGAATATCCACCTTAGGAGAGGTGTGTTTATTTGATATTGGACAGACAGGATATTATTTGTATCTATTAATGGTTTAACCACATAAACATTTCAGTGTCCAAACACTTCATTTCAACTGAAGTGAATTAAAGGGGAATTCTACCGATCACTCAATTGTAGAGGCAGACAAAGTCATTCAAAGTGGTTTGATGTGAAATAGTGCAGAGAGTGCTTTTTCTTTTTTACTTTAAAATGTTTTCTTTGGGTACTATTACTCCTTACAGCACCTTGCATGTACCTCTGTGATTTATGTAATTTAGGCAAAGATTCTAAATTATTCCAAATTATTCCAAATTGACTAATACCCTATTTTTATCAGCCAATAATTGCCTTATTTATATAATTTTTATTTTATTTATATAAGCCAAAATAAAATGAAAATGTCTTTAAGTGTGTCAACATTTTTTTCAGCAAATCACTCTAGAATGGTGCATTTCCCATCAAACCACTCACAATGACTTTTTTAAAATGATGACTGAATTATGCACATGTTTTCAAAAATCTGTGGAATTCTCCTTTAAGGAAAAGTTGGAGCCCAAAGTGTGTTTGTTACTTTTTCCTGACTTTTCAGTTTTTTCTCCCTCTGCTTTTAGAGAGAGGGCTGATAATAGAGGATGTTTCTGGAGAACATCAGCACAGTCCTAATGTTTTAGAGAGAGAGCATGCTCCACTGACAGCCCCAGCCCTGTGGATGTTTCCACTGACGAGCTATATAATTTAGGCTGCTTTCAGGAGTGCCACTGCTGCTATGCTAACAACTGTGGAAGAGATGTGCAACCCACATGTATTCAGTTCAGAGTCATTTCACAGGCATGCAGCCAGCGCATCATAACCTGCTCACTTATGTAACTGTGAGGGTGGTGCACCTCTTTGTAGAGATGCTTTCGCATTGTTTTGTGAGCCCCTCCACTGGTGACACTCATTACCTCCCCCCTCCCCCTTAAAACACACAAAAGACCCTTTTTCCTGGGTTCAAGGCTCCAAACAGATGACTATTCATAGGAATGTTCCTGTGAGAACAATAGATAAGACTGTGGAAACAAAGTATCTTCAGATCTGATCAGGAAACAATGTGAGCCTCTCACGAGGTTTGGAATGAGGTCTGGAACAGAGAGCTATCAATACAAGTATTTCAATCAACCTAAGGGGAGGGCATGTCCATACACAAACCCCCCATTCGTCTCCTCTGACGGGAGTACAAAATGCACCAGCGAGCTGACAGGTCCAATTCTCAACTTGATCCGTTTTTATCCCAAAATAACCTTAATTAAAAGTTAAGAAAGAGCACTTGATAACCTTAGTGAGGAGCAGACAGGGGCTCTGTACGATTAGGAGAAATAGAGCCATCTTCACAGCATGAAAACTCAGTGGGAAGGTACAGCATCTCTTTCAAAGTGAACTTTATTAAAGTCAAAGCTACTGACACACAGGTCCAATCCAGTTATCTAAAAAAAATTAAAAATCAGTCATTTGATTCTGGAGACATTCAATTAGCTACCATGCACTCTTTCTCTGCAAAAACTGAACCATGTGCGACCTGAGGAGAAAGGTTTGTTACAAAAGACCTTCTAACATGCTTTTTAAAAGCCAGACACTATCTTGAAAAGGAAAATAAAACCAAACGTGTGCCAATGTGCTTTATAACGGAACATTGAGAAGTTGGATTCAATGAGGACAACTGGCCAGCCAAGTGGATCTCTTGCTGTTTGCCTGACCAGCCAGAAGTCATCAGCCTCACAATCAACAGGGACCTTTCGATCAGCAGAAACATGGCTTAAGTCTCCGACCCTGTAGGCTGCCTTTAATGCTCATTCTGGACTTAGTGCCAAGGATACGCTAACTCTATTACAGCCCACCTGAAGGCTGCAGGGTTGGGCCATGTTGCTACAGCCTAGTCAAGGATGGGTTTCTTCTGTTGTTAAATGTGTTTTTTCCCATATACACTATGTAGCCGAAAAAGTTGCGATGCTGTGAAAAATGTAAATAATAACAAAATGCAATGGTGCAAAGTGCAAATCATTTAAACCCTGTATTTCATTGAAAATAGTACAAAGACAGCATATCATATGTTGAAACTGGGAAATTTTATTGTTTTTTTGAGAAATACATGCCCATTTTAAATTTGATGCCAAGAACACGTTCCAAAAAAGTTGGGACGTAGGCAACAAAAGGCTGGTAAAGTTGTGTAATGCTAAAAAAAAAAAATGTAATAAAATAAAAAAAAAATAAACACCTGTGGTTAGGTCAGTAACATGGTTAGGTCTAAAAAGATCATCCCAGAGAGGCGGAGTCTTTCAGAAGTAAACTTGGGGAGGCATTCACCACTCTGTGAAAGGCAAATTACTCTGCACAGGCAAATAGTGCAACAATTCAAGAATAATGTTTTTTAATGTAAAATAGCAAAGAACTTTTGCTTTGCATCATTTATGGTACATAATAACGTTAAAAGATTCAGAGAATCTGGAGAAATCTCTATGTAAGGGACAAGGCCAAAAACCAGTATTTGCTGGCCATGATCTTTGGGCCCTCAGATGACACGGCATTAAAACAGACAATATAATACTGAAAATAGTTTGTCGCTGCATCCACAAATGCAAGTGAAAACTCTAAAATGCAAAGAGGATACTGTATATAAACAGGATCCAGAAATGCTGCCACCTTTTCTGGGCCCAAGCTCATTTAAAATGGACTGAGGGTAAGTGGAAAAGTGTCCTGTGGTGCAACGAATCAACATTTAAAATTCTTTTTGGAAATCATGGATGCTGTCTATAGCCACAGTGGCTAAAGACCACTGAGCTTGTTATCAGTGCAGAATTCAAAAGCCAGTTTTCATGATGGTATAGGGATCATTACATTGCACATGGCGTGGGTGACATGCTCATCTGTGAAGGCACCATTAATCCTGAACAATATATACCTGTTTTGGCAACATATCTTGCCATCCAGACGACATCTTTTTCATGTGAGGCCTTAATTATTTCAAGAAGACAATGCCAAAATACATTTTGCAAATATTACAGCAACACTGCTCCGTATTAAGCAAGACTGGGTGTTAAACTGACCTGCCTGCAGTCCAGACCTTTTCACCCACTTACAAAACTTTTGGCACATTGTGAATTGAAAAATACAACAAAGGAGACCCGAACTGTTGAGCAGCTGAAACTTAAACAAGTATTAAAAAGAACAGGAAACATTCCACTTACAAAACTACAGCAGTTGGTCTCCTCAGCTCACAAATGCTTACAGAGTGTTGTTAAGAGGTGATGAAACTCTATGGTAAACATGCCCTGTCCCAACTTTTTTGAAACATGATGTTGGCATCAAATTCAAAATAGGCATATATTTAAAAAAAATAATAAAAAAATAACACTTCTAAGTTTCAACAAAGATATGTTGTCTTTGTAGGCCTTCTTGTCCGATATCCGTGCCTGAGCTCACTAATGCTCTTTTGACTGAATGGGTATAAATTCCCTGTGACAGATCTGCCTTAAGCAGTAATAAACTCACAAAATGAGTTAACGGCTTGACTACTGAGTGATAATGAGAAGCCTCAATATTTTATTAAGCTGATAATAGTAAGACAAGCAAGTGAGGTTGATATGTTAGTGTACTGCTATTGCCACTTATGTATGACCATATGCATAACAACAGGATGATAGCTAAATAAAGTTACATTTAATAACTAATGTGTAACATTTTTCCCTCTTTACTAGTTCATAGTTGGGGAGAGGGGGCTAACATGATTTCAGCAGTTTTCATGTGCAGCTTGCGCCTTGTGACCACCACATTCCCACAGACACACTCCAAAATCTTGTGGAAAGCCTTCCCGGAAGAATGCAAGCTGTTTTGGTCACAAAGGGGGGCCAATTCCATATTAACGCCCATGGTTTTGAAATGGGACATTGCGTAGTTGTCAAGAAGCCAAATAAAGATACTGTCAGTGTTCTCAGAACAAGGCACCGACCTCCCCAGAGCCATGATGTCTGAGGAGATTAGATGTAAAATAATCCAGTCGTAAAGAAGATGGAAAGTTGAAGGAAAAAACTAAACCAAAAACCAAAGTCTAGGTGCAAGATCTGCTAAAACACCAAATCTGCCATCAACAGATAAACAGTTTAAGTTTTCATCTTTGAGAGATTCATTACTGAAGAAAGAAAATATGGCAAAAATAACATTTGCAAAACAAACAAAGTAGCTGCTGCTGTTCTCAGGACAATGTACTGGCCACCCAAGAGTCCACTGAATGTATACAGGATCACTTGGATTACTTGCAGAATGAAGATTGAGTTCTAGAAAGAGTCATGTCCGAAGGTTTGGGTATAGCTTTAGTAGAAGTGTACATCAGCAAATATACAGCTCATTATGTTATATACAAAACAACAAAAACAACAACAGTGATAATAATGTTCTAATTTCTACGTACAAAGAATAAGCATTGTACATAGTGTAATGACTAAACAAAGAAGCCTTCAGGAGGAGGATGGGCTTTTCTGTACAGACTTTAATTAAAGCTCAAGCAGCCTAGCGGCTGATGAACATCGAAACCCACCTCTCTTCACTTTGGACTTTATTAAGGTGCAGCCAGGCAGCTCAGGGATTTGTGGGAGGTGAAGCAATGCTTTGTTAAAGCTCTGCCCGATTTCTAAGAGGAAGACAGACAACCTTGGTTTATCTCTTAAGAGCACACCAAGATGCCGCACTTCTGCAAACAAGTCTAATTGTTCATTCAGATTCAGAATTACCCTTGGAATAAAAGTCCCCAGCTCAAGAGTTCCCAAATACCCCCTCAGACTAAGAAAAACAAAATTGGCATGTGTTTGAAACAAGAGTCCTGGCATTTACTATGCTAATGCTAATTTATTTATTGCACTCAAAAAAGATGTTCTTTTGTGATTGTTGCCACCACAAAATCAGATCTCTGCCCTGTGCATCCCACATACCACATTTCACAAAGAACATCTGCTGTGGCTCAAAACATCAAGAGGAATGTGTCTCTGCACCCCCTGATATCAATCTAAGAAGGGTGTGACTGTTAAACAAAAGGCAGGGGCTTTTTTGGATCTGATACAATGACAAATAGTAACGTCCCAATGTGAACCCAAAAAAAGAAGTCTTCTACTGTGAACATCTGCTGCTCACACTAAAAACAAAGCAAATTTAGGGCTGATGGTCAGCAATCTGAACTCAATGTAAACATATGTTTATAGAGCACACAATTGGCTTTGCTCTCTCTTGGTGAGTTGGATGGCCCCCGCCATCTAACCCAGCACTCAGAGCAGTGCTAGCCAGTGCAGACATCCGTTAGCTGACACAGCAGAACCAGCAGCTTCACAATTCACGGAAGAAGTCTGTGCTAGCTTTCACCCTACTACCGCTGGTAGTACCATGTGACTAGTGGGAAGAATTGGAAATGTCTAAATTGGGGAGGAAATTAGAAAAGAAAAAAATGAATAAATTCAGCAAAAAGTAACACTTTATTTTGATGGTCCACTGTAGATACACTGTAGTTACTCGGTCTGTCTTTAACTTACTTTCAACCAAATATCGATGAAATGCAACTGACCTTGAAGTTAAATGTGAAAGATTAAATCTAACACTAAACCTTAACCTAACCCTAATCATAATGTTGTTGATGCTCAATTGAGTATCACCACAAAGATTGGTAATAATTGAAGTATCTGTAGAGCATCTACAAGGAACCATCCAAGTAAAGATTGACCCAGCAAAAAATCAGATGTACAGAAATTAGCCTAAGAGTAGTTGATCAGCCAGATATGAAAGGTTTCTGAAGTCTGCACTAGTATAAGTAATGTGCAAAAGTCAAAGACCATCATTAACTTAATTTCTAAACAAAATGGAAGTTATTAATTTTTCAGGACATATTTATAGAATTGCAGATCTGTAAAATTCCATAGGTGGTTTTGTCCATCCTTCCACTGCGAGAAGGCAACTCAATGCTATGGGTCTGAAAGAACATGTAGCTGACAAGAAGCTGTTACTGAGAAAAAGAAACAGACAAGAAAGAAGAAATTTGAAAATCAAACAAAGAAGCTGCCACCCCAGATTCCAGATGCCAGAATCACTGAATGTGTTTTGAGATTATTTGGATTGGGAGAAGGACACAACCACAAATACAATCAGTTTCTAAGACTGAACTTTGGAGGTGTATGAAAATATCTCTGCACCTCCTTTGGAAAACTGAAAGCAGGTTTAATATAGAATAGAAGGTATAATAAAGGGTATAAACATTGAAAAATTTGATACTTTGTGGTTGAGTGTTTGAGATTACTTAACAACTAGACACAGTTTGAGTCTGTCTGTAATGGCTATGGCATGCAGTTTGGATGATGCTAATGGGTTATGTATAAGCTTCCAATACTAGCCAGCTACAACCCCAATTCCAATGAAGTTGGGACGTTGTGTAAAACATAAATAAAAACAGAATACGATGATTTGCAACTCCTTTTCAACCTATATTCAATTGAATACATCGCAAAGACAAGATATTTAATGTTCAAACTGATAAACTTTATTGTTTTTTGCAAATATTCACTCATTTTGAATTTGATGCCTGTAACACATTCCAAAGAAGTTGGGACAGGGGCATGTTTACCACTGTGTTACATCACCTTTCCTTTAACAACACTCAATAAGCGTTTGGGAACTGAGGACACTAATTGTTGAAGCTTTGTAGGTGGAATTCTTTCCCATTCTTGCTTGACATACAACTTCAGTTGCTCAACAGTCCGGGGTCTCCATTGTCTTATTTTGCGCTACATAATGTGCCACACATTTTCAATGAGAGACAGGTCTGGACTGCAGGCAGGCCAGTCTAGTACCTGCACTCTTTTACTACGAAGCCACGCTGTTGTAACATGTGCAGAATGTGGCTTGGCATTGTCTTGCTGAAAAAAGGGGCAGGGACGCCCCTGAAAAAGACGTTGCCTGGATGGCAGCATATTTCATGGCAGCATGTTGTTCCAAAGCCTGTATGTACCTTTCAGCATTAATGGTGCCTTCACAGATAATTATAATAATAATAATAATAAATTACATTTATATTGCGCCTTTCACAGACGCAAGGTCCCTTCACATTGCATGGGCAGGAAAATAAATAAATAAATAAACTATGCAGAGGAGGAGGCAGGAAAATGTGCATTAAACAGAAAAGCCTTTAAGTCAGATTTAAAAGAGGAAAGAGAAGAGCAGTGCCTGAGGGATTGAGGAAGAGAATTCCAGAGTTTGGAGGCCATGGCACTGAAGGACCTTCCTCCCAAAGTGGAAAGTCTGCTGCGTGGAACAGCAAGTAAGTTATTGCAAGAAGACCTGAGAGAGCGAGAGGGAGTGTAAGAGGTCAGCAGTTCTCTGAGGTAGGTGGGGAGCAAGGTTATGCAAAGCTTTGAAAGTGAGTAGTAAAATTTTAAACTTTATATGGGATGGAACTGGTAGCGAGTGTAGCTGAGAGAGAACAGGGGTGATATGAGCTGAACGCTTAGTATGGGTGAGCACTCTAGCCACAGAGTACTGTAGCTTTTGGATAGACTTTACAGGGAGACCAACAAAGAGGGAGTTACAGTAGTCAATACGGGACATAATGAAGGCATGAACCAGAGTTTTGGCATCTTTATCGGTCAGGAACGGTCAGAGACGAGCAATGTTACGTAAGTGAAAGAATGCAGTCTTAGTGAGGAACTTGATATGCAGATCAAAATTAAGTGATGAGTCAAGCAAACACCAAGATTTCTAACAGGTGCAGGCTTAACGAGCAGGCCATTAATATTAACTGAAAATGCAGATGTGCAACACACCCCCATACCATCAGAGATGCTGGCTTTTGAACTTTGCGCTGATAACAATCCGGATTGTCCTTTTCCTCTTTGGTCTGTGATTTCCAAAAACAATTTGAAATGTGGACTCGTCAGACCACAGGACACGTTTCCACTTTACGTCAGTCCATCTCAGATGAGCTCAGGCCCAGAGAAGCCGGCGGCGTTTCTGGGTGTTATTGATATATGGCTTTCACTTTGCATGGCAGAGTTTTAACTTACACTTGTAGACGGAGTGACGAACTGTGTTCACTGACAATCACTTTCTGAAGTTTTCCTGAGCCCATGAGGTAATACCCTTTATGGAATGATGTCGGTTTTTAATGTAATGCCGCCTGAGGGATCGGTCACAGGCGTTCAACGTTGGTTTTCTGCCTTGCCGCATACTTGCAGAGATTTCTCCAGATTCTCTGATTCTTTTGATGATATTATGGACTGTAGATGATGAAATCCCTAAATTCCAATTGCACATTGAGAAACATTGTTCTTGTGTAAACGTTGTAAACTGTTGGACTATTTGCTCATGCAGTTGTGCACAAAGTGCTGAACCTCACCCCATCCTTGCTTGTGAATGACTGAGCCTTTCAGAGATGCTCCCTTTATACCCAATCATGACACTCACCTGTTTCCAATTAACCTGTTCACCTGTGGAATGTTCCAAACAGGTGTTTTTTGAGCATTCCTCAACTTTCCCAACTTTTGTTGCCCCTGTCCCAACTTCTTTGGAACATGTTGCAGGCATCAAATTCAAAATGAATGAATATTTGCAAAAAACAATAAAGGTTATCCGTTTGAACATTAAATATCTTGTCTTTGTAGTGTATTCAATTGAATATGGGTTGAAAAGGATTTTCAAATCATCGTATTCTGTTTTTATTTACATTTTACACAATGTCCCAACTTCATTGGAATTGGGGTTGTACATTAGCCTCATAGTTCCAGAGCAAAACTAAAGAAGCAAACTTCAGACATGTCTTGGCTGATCGATACAGTTGCAGAAATGGGAAACATGTGAAAATGACATTTTTTTTGCCAAACCACTCCTTTAAAGCCTTGCTACTCTCAACTCAGTCAGTCAATCTCTTGTTCTTGGCAGGGGACTTTTCAAAGGCTGCCACTTTGCACAGTCACTGAGATGGCCTCTCTGCTCAGCAAGCTGTTGAGAAGTAGCCTCATCATGCCGAGATGCGCCAACAGCGGAGCACAATCGCCAAGCTCCACACTGCCACACAGGAAGCGTTCTGTGAAGCTACACAAAATACACAGCCAAGCCTTTCAGTACTAGCCCACTTCAATCTCAGACTGTTTATTTCATGCAAATCTTGACTTGACATTATGATCTGACCCAAGAAGCCAGCTGCTTTTAACCTTTCTCAACCATTCTTCAGTGCAGCAAGAACTTATTTCCTTTCATTTGAAAGTTAAATAGAAGGAAAAACACTTGGTCCAAGCAACACAAATGCAGAACTGAACACTATCGTATGATAGACGAATGTTATCTGGTTTGTAGACTTGACCTTTTGTTTTCTCTCTGGCATTTATCACAGTTTGAACTGTGCCATCTCAATGCCACCCCAGATATATGAAGGCCACACAGAAGACACAAGAAGGCACTTTTTCATAATCATCTAAATGAAGCAGTATAGAGCCAACAAAAAGGGGACCTCTGCAGTTAACTGAACTATGGACGGCTGAGCATTTCAGTCGTGTTTATGGCAAAACTCAGCATATCTTTCTCTATACTTAAAAGCGTGAAGTAGAATCTCTGGGACTGAAACAATGGCCTTCCTCAATCTGACTGAATTTACTGACTGAGCTCCTGCTACTGTAAACAAAGAAAGTGGCTTCATTTGACCATTATAATTCATTTATATCACTCTAATGCTTCTGTGTTTAGTGTGTTAAACATGAACTCTTTTCAAAACAGTTAGGCAATTTTGGGCCATATTCACAGCTTTTCATTAGCTCCTAAAACTGAGACACTTTGCCCCTACCTACATTGGTCGATATACAGGACTTTCAGATGTCTATAATTACTCTTAAGTCAATGTGTAAATGTAAAACAATTTCTTACTTCATTTAGAGAACAGTTAAATAAAATAAAACTTGGCCCTGTAAGTTATGTCCAAAACACTGCAAAATGAGACATAAGCATAGACACTCAAAAACAAACCAAACCCAAAAAAAAATGTTTTAATGGTTCAATATTAATTTATTATGGATGTTAGTAATGGTATGCTTTCCTTGACACACATCCAAATATGGTATAACAATAAACTTAAATAAATCCTCTTTACTGCTCTATATATATTTATATATAAAATGCTTCATTCTATTTATGTTGATCTTCAATTTTCTCACCAAGTTTAAAATCTCTGCATAAACGTCATCAAATACAAAAGCTGTGCTTCCACACTGAGCCTGCAAACGGTCATATTACAAGGAGTAAATGAAAAGGCCATTTTACATGCAAACAAAAGTAAACTACTAACCATTGTTCATTCCCGGCAGATCCCTATTCAACTAGCCAACAAACAACAATGATCTGAAATGAAAAAAGATGCGAGCACCAGTTTACTGTGCGATATTACACGCTGTAAAATGAATTAGAAGCTGAAAAAAACTTCACTCGCCTTAAACTGCAGTAACAGTTTGAATCAGAAAACACTGAAGGACAGCATTTTAAATGCCAGCCAAATGAGAATTTGCAATGACTAAATGTTAATCTTGCTAGAATACTGTGTGGACTCTCATGCCATTAATGAAGTAGAGACTTAAGGCTAAAATTCAAATATGATATATAAATGAAAACAATATGACAAAGCTCTTTAAAAAGAAGGATTTGAGACAATGAAATATTCCATATCAGTGTAAAGCAGGGGTGTTTAATCTTATTCGTAAAATGCCAGTGTGGCTGCAGGTTTTCATACCAAACAAGAAGAATTCAACTGATTCAAATGACTGATCATATGCGATCCCACTTTGTTTGAATATGTAAAGTATTGCGACCATCAAATCTTCAAAATACTAGCTTCCCTCCTTTAACATGCACTCAGTTCAAACCTCCAGTGAAAAAGCACCAAAAAAGGAGCATGCTTAGGCTTCTTATAAAAAAACAGAACCCTGGCCAGCAATCTTCTCCAGGCAGCTACACAATCTCAGTGCCTAATTTATCACACCTCATTTAACTAATCAGCTAATTATGTAGTCCTTTGTGAGGTGGGTCAGGTGAGCTCTCTGGGAAAGCCATTGTTTCTTAGCCTCAAATTTCAGGTGATAAAGTTCATATAGCCACTGCTGTGCAAATTAAACCTTACTTCTTCTAGCTAATCACAGTCATAAAAGGCATGTTTATACAATGAGGTTGTAATTCAAATATAAAATATATTGCCAAAAGTATTCAGTCACCCATCCTTTTCATCAAATTCAGGTGTTCCAAACACTTCCATCACCACAGGTGTATAAAACCAAGCACCTAGGCATGCAGATTGCTTCTACAAACATTTGTGAAAGAATGGGTCGCTCTCAGGAGCTCAGTGAATTATAACATGGAACAGTGATAGGATACCACCTGTGCAACAAAAGTTCAGTTGTGAAATTTCCTCACTACTAAATATTCCACAGTCAACTGTCAGTGGATTTTAACAAAGTGATTGGGAGCGACAGCAACTCGGCCACAAAGTGGTCACCAAGTTTCTGCAGAGTCAATCTCTACAAACCTTCAAACTTCATGTGGCCTTCAGAGGAGTTCAAGAACAGTGCGTAGAGAGCTTCAGGGTTTCCACGGCCAAGCAGCTGCATCGATGCCTTACATCACCAAGCACAATGCAAAGCATAGAATGCAATGGTGTCAAGCACCGCCACTGGACTCTAGAGCAGTGGAGACATGTTCTCTGGAGTGATGTATCACGCTTCTCCGTCTGCTAATCCGATGGATGAGTCTGGGTTTGGCGGTTGCCAGGAGAATGGTACTTGTCTGACTGCATTGTGCCAAGTGTAAAGTTTGGTGGAGGGGGGGATTATGGTGTGGGGTTGTTTTTTTTTTGTTTGTTTCTGCTCGGGCCCTTAGTTCCAGTAAAAGGAACTGTTAATGCTTCAGGAGACCAAGATATTTTGGACAATTTCATGCTCCCAACTTTGTGGGAACATTTTGGGGATGGCCCCTTCCTGTTCCAACATGACAACAAAGACATGGATGAGCGAGTTTGGCCTGCACAGAGTCCTTACCTCAACCCGATAAAACACCTTTGGGCTAAATTAGAGCGAAGACTGCAAAAAAACTTCTATAAACACACCCCTAAACCTTGTGGAAAGCCTTCCCAGAAGAGTTGAAGCTGTTATAGCAGCAAAGGGTAGGCCGACATCATATTTAACCCTATGAATTAAGAATGGGATGGCACTCAAGTTCATACGTGTGTGAAAACCGATGAGCGAATAGTTTTGGAAATACTGTGTAAATAAGTACATGGTGGTGGCATGGTGACACGCTGGGTAGTGCTGTTGCCTCACAGCAAGAAGGGCCCGAGTTCGATTCCCTGGCCAGGCGACCATGGTCCTTTTTGTGTGGAGTTTGCATGTTCTCCCCGTGTCTGCGTGGGTATCCTCCCAGACATGCAGTCGGGCCAATTGGACATGGTAAATTGGTGTGAGTGTGTGTGTAGATGTGTATGTCTGTCTGTCTGCCCTGTGATGGACTAGCGAACTGTCCAGGGTGTATCCCGCCTTACACCCGATGACAGATGGGATGGGCTCCAGCACCCCCTGTGACCCTGAGGGAGAAGCTGCTTACAAACTGTGTGTGTGTGCACGCAAGTATATGCCATTTAGACCATTTTCATCCAGTCCATGTAATTAATTCATAAGGACAAGTTTTATTTTCTTCAATATCCATTTAAAGTTAGCAAATTAACTAGTCTTAACTAAAGTGAGCGTTGCTCTGTACAGGGCCTTGTTTGACACTCATACAAGAAGGACTTTCTTCTGATCATCTTCTGAGTGGAATCTAACTGGCGATGGGAGCCATCAGCCCTAATCAGATACCACTCTATTCAATTCCATGGTTAAAATTTCCTTTCACCAGTTGTCCTTGCAGAGCTGGCAGGTACTGAGACTTTGGTTGGGCTTTGAGCTCATCATGATTTTCTTTGAGGCACAGCATTTTCCAAGTGACCCTTCAACTTAAATTCAATCAAGTGTGATATCATGCATTATTCAGTGAAGCTCACTGTAATTCTTCCTGCTTCACAGCACTTCAAACTGTTGAAGGTACAACACTGAAAAGCTCATTCTTCATTTCATAGGTCACTACTCCTTTGAAGATTTTATGAACAGTGACTTTGAATCCAAATAAATCAAGCGTTCTTGCTCTAATACACAGTGCAAAAGAGTTCAGCCATGTAATGTAATGTAAATATAATCTATAAATTGCTCGCATAATGGGTTACACATAAGTGATTCAGTTATAAAGTCTGTCACTGCTTTTGTGTCCAACCATACTGATTTGACAAAAGCTACTTCACTAATATTGAGGAAGTTAATGTAGGGTACAACTTAATGCAGGGTACAATGTAACAGAGGTTTTACATAGCTAAACAAGTTCAAGTAGAACATGCTTTTGGTTGTATTTCCATCGTATCATCATCTGCAAAGTTTGACAGCAGCTGGGTGAATGTTTCATTCACACTGAATTCACTTCTCTATCATTTTTATTTGCCTTGTTAGTGGCTGAACTCAAATTCAGAGCCAGCAGGCTAAAGTTTAGCCTCCACATAGCAGGATTAGTTTTAACACAGCATTACAACTACACCAATCAGGCATAACATTATGTCCTTGTTTCTATGCTCATTGTCCATTTTATCAGCTCTCCTTACTATATAGGTGCACTTTGTAGTTCTACAATTACAGACTGTAGTCCATCTGTTTCTCCACATATTTTGTTAGCCCCCTTTTATCCTGTTCTTCAGTAGTCAGGACCCCCAGGGAACCTCACAGAGCAGGAACTATTTGGGTGGTGGATCATTCTCAGCACTGCAGTAACACTGACCTACACACCTACACAGTAAGTGGAGCTGATAAAATGGACAATGAGCATAGAAACAAGGAGGTGGTCATGTTATGCCTGATTGGTGTAAGCCTCAAACAGTAAACAATGAGAGAAGTCCAAAACCTCTCTCACATGTTGGTATTGTAAGATAAAGGACAGTTCACATAACATATGATCTAAATTAAGCTGAGTAAATTTGCCTATATATAAACCCTGACTGATTTTCAAAGATTTTGCCTATTTGCTAATAAAGCTCTAAAAGAGCTAAAGCTCTCTATTTTCCCCTAAGATTGAAAGCCCTACTTTTATACTACTCTAGGTAATATTTATTCATATTAAAGTCATGTGAGCTTCCTTGTCCAGCTTTCACACCTATTAATGCTCAAAATGTAATATTTGTACATAGCTAAATAAACCCTTCAGGGTCTTTAGTATAAGCTCCGGATGAATTCAGAAGACGTGCCCCCCACAGTTATTGTCCCACACCTGAGCAGCTTCATGATACTTGTTTTGCACTGGTGTGAGACTTAGACTGTAAGGGACAGAATAGTGCTTCCTTTGCGAGTCTCTGAGCCTCACTTCCATTTTCTGCTTGTCACATCCAGATGAGTCTCAATACAGAGTACTGATCCACTGAAGCTTTAACACTGAAAAAGCATTATATCTCAGTCAGGAGCAGCAGAGAGGTCCATAAACAGCAAGTTTGACTGAATAGCTAGAACAGCACGTATGTATCTGACCCAGCTGTGAATCCCTGCTCTCCAAAGCTCTGCCTGACACCGCTACCCACACTAATCCACAGAGTACTCTCAGTACACTAGATCCTCCATGGGAGAGAAAGGGCATGGAGCCAAACTACAAGCTGTGCTTTATTAAGTGGGAGGGAGCTTACTGGGGAGTTACTATCAGGAAAAAGGAGAAGATGCTTAACACCAGAAGCAACTCCAATAGCTTCAGCAAGACCCTCTAAGCAGACAAATAACCACTAACAAGTTTACCAAAGAAACACACTGCAGCTCGGATATAAAAGGCTGATCAAGTAAGCGTATCAGTAACATTATTTGAGTTCATTCAAAACAGACTGCTTTTTCTGACGATTAATATGCATCTTCTCATCCCGTTATTTTTCCAATTAAGCAGAACAGCTGCATGAAATATTAAGCAGAATATCTCTAAACAGCTCTATATATCATCAATTACTTTAAATATGTGTGAGTGAGAACAAAATAAATAAAAAAACACAAAACTTATTAACAACATACAACTGGTCAAAACACTAATTCAAATTCAAGAACCTTGCCACAGATTTTCTTCAAACAGAAGAAGCAGTCTGATGAGAGAGAACTCCATGCAGCAAATCTGTAGCATTCTAGCCTAAAGGTACTCATTCAGAAGAGTTTATAGTGAGTCAAGTATGTGTTTGGGTCAGTCTGCTCACCTCCCAGCAGTTTAGACTGGCAGTTGACAAACTCAGGTTTTCTATCTGCGCTGTGACGCTGGCAGGTGTTGTGGAGGACCTGAACAAACATGCACTTGTCTCCAGAAGAGCCGGCCACCCACTGGTCAAATGCATTCTCAAACGTCAAGTCAAACTCTGGGCAATCCTGTGCAATGACAGAAAGAAAGAGACAGAGAGGGAAAGAGAGCAAAAGGGCAAGAGAGAGAGAGGAGGTACAGAAAGGAAAAAAGGACAGAAAGAAAGTGAACAATGCTGTATAGAAAGAACAGCAGGACTGAAAAATATTTTAAATGGCCGAGATGGACAGTTGAGTACAAGAGAAGAATGACCAAGCAGTTCCCCTCCTCAGCCAGCATAGTCCACAGAATCAAAGGACTCTCAACAGTGTCCTGGTATGGTCCAGTGACTCACCCTGTTGGGGTCGATGCCATTCACCTGCCTCAACTGGTCCAGGGTCCACTGTGATCTTCTGACAAAAGAGGAAGAGCCCTCAAACTGCTTCACTTTCGTGATGGACACCTGTGCTGGCTTCTTGTTGGTTACTGAAATGAAAGTTCAGATCTAAAATGAGTCACATAACACTGAGACATCTTAACTGAACAGTAAAGCATGTTTTTGTTAAAGACAAGGTTTCAGGCAACTGCTGTGTTGGTGTGAGCTCAACATTGGAAACTAACATTTTATACTGTATTTGTTATAAATATTGACTTTGGCAATAAATAAACAAATACATCAATAAATAGTTATTCAGCTCAATAAGTCAACTAGATCTTTAAGTTTGGTTACACCTTGCATCGTTTTTATTTGTGGCAGTTTACACCTTGCATCGTTTTTGATGTACCAGTCATGCCTTTTTGTTGCTGATTCCAAATTCTTTAGTCAAACTGGCCAATAGACATTTTTGCCAATTTATTCACTTCCTTTTTTCTTATTTAGTCAACAGCTCACACTATGTAGATTAAATGAAGACGAAGTACAAACTGCTATAACGTCCTATCAGCCAAAGCCAGGCAAACACTAAACACTAAAACGCTTTTTAAGGGGCCAAACTGACATTAGATTAAATAAAAAAATCTGCCATCTATTTAAATAACATGAATCAAATAAACTGCTACATCAAAGCAAGAAGCAACTTGCTTGCATTATGTCACAACATTTGAGTGTAGGTGTAGTAGCAGCACTCGAAAGCACCATGAGTGCTCTTAACCACCTCATGTTATTTACATTTATTTATTTTAATGTATTTTTATTAACTTTCCGATAGCCACATTTACAAGCATCCTAATATGTTAACAATCTGACTAATATCTCAATCAGAATCTGTTTTTTGTGTCTACTGAATATTTGAAACATATTTATACTAAATAAAACGTTAACATGTATTTTATTGTAATAGCATGTTTTTGAAATTAATAAAATGTTATTCAGTGTTTTGTCATATTGCCAAAAATATCGTTATTACAAAAATACCCTGAAATATCGCGATATTATTTCAGAGCCATATCGCCCAGATATTAAATCCAGATATTAAATAAGTTAATGTAAAATGTAAACAAGTTTGCTGGATGGCACCCTCTTAATACCTGCTTACTAGGAATTATTCTGATAACCATTTCCTTATTTCAGAATTTTCACAGAATTCGAAGAGCAACCTGACAAGAAACTAGCAATGTTATTGTTCATACAGTGAGCTAAGCACATGTCATTGTATACAGAGCACAAAAGAAAGAGAAATGCAATCTGTACACACATCACCACCTACAAGTTCTTCACATTAACACAAACCTACAAGGAGCTATGAGCACTCCAACATGCTACAAAACACCCACAACATATCCAGCATTTCTTCAAGGCATGTGGCCTATTGACCAAATGTCAGTCATTAGCATCCTCCCCCCTCACTCTCTCTCATCAAATGAAATTCCACGGCTGTACAGAGAGGGATCAAATGAAGAGTGTTTACTGGTCATACTGCTTGTAGTAATGCTGTGGGTGGCCGGCCCACAGCAAGACCTTCAGAGGGAGTTCTGCTCTCATACTGTTTATACAGGCCTGTGCATCCCTTACTGCTTGTGCTTTCTCTCTCTCCCCCCCTCTGTCTTTTCCATTCCCTCCCAAACTTGGTCATTTTTCTTTCTTCCTTTGCCCCCCTACTGTAGATCATCCCTCCCTTTCACCTTCTGTTTGCCATTGGGAGGACTGTTTTTGTTTACCTTAACTGGAGTCTCCAGGGGCTGGTGGAACGCAGTGAGACAAACCCTACCTCAGCCCACATACTGAAGGGAGGACACTATGAGCTGCACAGGTTTAAAGCATATTGATCATAAAAATGTGGGGATACTTAGCTTTTTAAAATGATTTTATTACAAATGAGGTATTAGGTTCTGTGTTATTAGGTGACTTAACAGCTAACCACATTTATTCTGAGAAAAACAATACCATGTGTAAAATATTAGTGGCACTACTACCATGCATTATCTATTTGTGGTGACACCAGTAGGGCTGTCAAATAAAATGAGAATTCTACAATATTTGTCTTTTGACAAATATGTGGCCTTAACTTATTAAAGCATGGAAACAGGATCCTATTGTGTGGCTATGACTTTGTAAGGTGTATAAATGAGATAAACAAGTTGTTCCCATGCCTTATTAAATCATGGCCATGCACTCATTACACTCCAGTTCCAAGACCTTAGTAAAGTATAAATAAGTAATGTCATCAGCAAATTTCCCCTTGTTTTCTTTTTGTCCTGTTTTATTGTAATTTTAAATACATTTAAATACATTTTTAAATAAAATATTACACTATACTGCAAAAAAAGTAGTAAACACATTAAAGTAGTAGTAAACGCCAGATTTCTCAGTCAAATGCTATGTCTCCAATGATTCTCAGCTAGGGTGTTGTGACTTGGAAGACAGTTGTCTTTAATAACATAGTAAGACTGGCTGTGCTGTGCAGCAGCTTAGTCAGGCAGCTAAACTAGCAGTTCACTTTACTTCCTTACAAATATCACAATTTTTTTAGCTTACTGTACTACAAGGCATCCACATTTAGAGCATTGGTTTATCAGAAAAAAAGTCTACCATCAGAAGCATGTCATTCACTTAACTTACGTTTTTTTTTTTTTCATTTAAATATTTAAGCATATTAAATAACAATTATTACGTTGAATTGCTAAACAGCTTTTTAGATGTTTGCAAACATTGGCATACAATTTAGCTCTAATTAAAGCCAAAATAAATCACTGATGTTTATGGTCAGCAATGCCATGTTCTTTCGTAGCTGCTGTTTGTGTTAAGTAATTGGTTTGGAACATTCTAGGAACTGCAGCAGAGGTAGCTTAAAATATTCAAATGGGCATTTTCTACATTTGAATGGCATTTTTTCGCTGGATTTTATGAATGTTTAAATGTCAGGTTTTATTTTGACAGCCTTAGTCATCAGCACTCAAACCTTATTCTTTTGGCTCAAAGATTTGTATTTTTGATATTTGACAGTATGTGATTTTTAACAACTGCTTATAACTCATTAATGAGGCAAAATATTTTCTTCCTTCAAAGATTTTTCCTTGACACTCAACGTTTGATGAACATAAAGATGAGTGCTGCAAAATATATTATTAGGAAAGAGCTGTTACAATACTGACAGGCATTTTTGTATTTAATAGAAAAGTATCAGCAAAAACAATGAAAGTAATAGAAATTTAAGATCTCAAAAGAAGGCCCAAAACTGCTGTGTGTGACATACTAGATCATTGTTTCACTAGATCATTACCCAGTCCCACTGTGGATACAACTTTATGATTAAAGAAAAAGCCTTTTTGAACTTATTAAAACCTCATGTGCGCATACTAAACCTGGGCTCTGCGCCCAATGTAATCTAGCCTAAAGAAATTCCTACAGCCTGAATAAGTCTCTGAGGAAAAGGCTCATCCTGTATAGTAACACAACTAACACATGAACCTCGTGTGCTTGATGAGATTTCATTTGCTTATCTAATAAAAATGCCAAAGTGACAGAGGAAGACATATGAATTTCCGACTAACCTCGAAGCGAGCTAGATTTAGTGAAGATCATAAATCAGCGACATACAGCAAAGCACAGCATGCAGCAGACTACTCATTCATATGGAGAACGTTCACAGCAAGAGAATGAAAGCAAGAGAACTAGCGCATTACAGACCTGACAATCAAGACAGAGATGGAAAGCGGGGGGATGGACATGTTCCTCTAGCAGCATAAACATAATTTCTAGTGAGTGAGTTTTGAGGCAACCATGGCTATATTTCTTGGCACTAGCACAAGGTTCACCACACTAGGGGCAGACAGCACTGAAGCGAGAGCATTCTTTGTGAAGATGGAAACACTGCTATTGCAATTCCCTTTTGGATGTCGCGCCAAGGACCTGAACAAAATGAAAACTGTGACCTGCCTGCTGAACAACGAGCAGTGTCATCTCCCAGGAGCAGCGGATCTAAAGCACACTGAGCACATAGCTCCACAAGAACTCATCCCAAATCCAAATTAAAGGCAAAAAAATAAAAAATAAAATGGAATCGATGTTGAGCCAAGCAATGCAGACATTCTGCTTTCATATTTGGCAAGCTTCAGCTTCTGACTGACAGATTTGTCAGTGCCATATTCCACAGCTTCGCCGTTAATCACAGAATTTGCGGCCAGCTCCGTTTCAAAACAATCGGCCCGGTGCCAACATCCAAATGACAGTTACGCAACAGCCAAATAAATTGGGAGGGATGGTACAAAACATCTTTTAATATCCATGTGAGATCTGACTAATTTAAAGGAATATTTTACATAAACAAGATCCGTTGTCTCGCAGAGCACCAGAGCATGCTGAAGTTCAGTTGGACGTCTCTTACAAATATTTAACTTAAATCGATCATACAGCTCTCTCTTTCTGAAGTGCCATTTCACTTTGCATCTTCATTTGCATTTCATTATTCTTCACTGTCACAGAGGGATTTTTCCCACCAAATTTTGGCTAAACATTAGCATATCTGTGGTTGATGGGATGTGGTGAGAATAACACTACTAAAGAAATGAAAACAATCAGTATGTGGTGAGGAATCACAAAAAAATTATTTCCCTAGTGCACCACATCATTCGTTATGTTTATATATGTGTAATATGAACAGAAGTACTAAAAATTGTAAATGTAATCCACATTAAACTAGTTCTTACTGAGAGCACAGCTGATATAGAGCTGGGTTATTGTGAGTAGTGGGACCGCCCATGCGAGCGTGGGATGCAGGAAGAGTGTAATTTCATTACATTATCTGACTCCAAGTCTGTGAGTAAAGCTCTCTGAGCTCCTGCAGCCGCTTTCACTGTGGCACAATATGACACACACACTGTGTGTAAGGGACACGGCTTCTCCAGTAGTGTCAACAGCTCCCCAATAATGACACTCACTCTTCCTTCCACAAACATGCACACTGTCCACATTTTGGCAAACTAGTATCACCTACTCACAACTGCACTGCCATATGGGCATAAAAATGCATATAATGTTGCAAACTGCATTGTTAATGAAATGTAGGAATCAATGTTAAACCATTATAATAATATTCATCTAAAGCACATTTTTGGCAACATAAAAGTCTAAAAATATGTTTATTTTACATATATTTTTCACTTCTGTGTAAAGAGTCATAGTTGTGTGTTCTGTATGTTCTTAATAATTCTAAGATGTCCCACAAAAATAAAGCAAATCATAGTGAAATTTAGTTTAGTGATATTTTCCTAATGTATCATAATCATAATCTAATCAAGCTGTTTTGAGGTCAGACACTTGAACTCTAGACTTACTAAATATGTGGTTTTGGTGAATTTAAAATTACAATGCATTATAAAAATGAATTACTGCAACATGTTCAAACACAAGCAGATTACACAGACCTAACCATCTATATCTTACAGTTCATGAATACTAAATTAAAATCTATGCATATATGTGGTGTGTTTTATTAATAAAAATACCCTAAAATAAAAAAAGCTGTCCAATTTCTGATTTTAGTAGGGATGCCTCAAAATGTCTGTCACGGAACATTTTCAGATAAAATTGGCACCTTTGATTTTTGGCTGGAAAACAAAAAGGTAAAAAAATGATAAATAATAATAATGGTAAATGAGAAACAGTCCTTACTCTCCTGTGCTTAACAGCACAGATGCGTTCACACATTTTTGAGCTGCAGCTGAAACAGTAAAAAGGTCAGCCAAGTGGAACTATTTCACGGTTTCTACAAGGAACATTAGACAAGCGATTTATAATCACAGTTCATGCCAAGTATCAAGTGGGGATGTAACTCTTAAGAATTTCTCCATTACACGTTTGATTCTGCTTGACAACTTGACATCCCACAAAGTACAACTAAAGAAAATAATGTAATTGCTCTGAATAACCAACTATTGTCTGTCGTCAAAGATGTTGGATTTTGTGGCACATACTTTAGCCTACATTCAATATTAACTGAAGTAAGTTTATTTACTGTAAGCTGTTTTTATTTACAGTCAGTTTTCAGTTGGAGTTTATGGCCCAGGGTGTCCTGAATTTCAAGTATTTTCATTTTGGTGCATCACTAGTCTTTAAAATCTTAGGATTTATCTTTTGTGATACAACAGGGCTCATCAACGCCGGTCCTGGAGGGCTGACATCCTGCACATATTAAAGGCACATATTAGACTCAAAGAAATCAATGGCAGCGATAAAAGCCCAGTGCCAGAAGACCAGTTGTCAGCTTAAACGTTCTCATCTCAAACAACACCAGACAGACACATCAGGTGCATCAGCTCCCAGCTGCTCAAAGTGTTTGATTACAGCCTTTGCTCAGATCACAGGTAACTTCCTGCTGCTGAGAAACCCAAATCTCCCTTCCTTCCAAACAGGAGAACACCACTTCATTGCTCCTTCTGATTTCCACCTTTTTTCGTCGTTTATGAGGGAAGGGGAGCGCCCGTTTGCCTGGTGAGAGAGATGAAAGCCCTTTGATTTGAGCAGTGCAGCGTCTGTGGAGCACTGTGGGATGAATTTCAAAGGCCAGAGCAACCAGGTGGGGATGAGGAGCTCTTGAGAAATCAGAAGCCCTGCGAGAGCCCCTTCTCCAGACTGGTACCAGCTAGGAGTTACCATAGCAATCCCATCAGCAGGGCAAAGAAGAGGCTATTTAGGAACTGCAAACAGAGCATGCCCAAGTTGTCACACGAGCAAAGGGCTGAGGGTCTACACAAATGTTTCCTAAAGAGTCACTCAAGCATTGCGACACAGTGAACCTTCAAGCCATGTAATTACTGCACTGCATGAGGTCAGGAGAACGAACTTCAACAATGACCTAAAAGAAAAGTGTATTTTTTTTCTGGAGCAAAATTAGTAGAGGCGTACCTCACCTCAGAATACAAATTCTGAGTTTATTCAAGGTTATTCATGACACAAAGGACAGACAGACAGACAGACAGACAGACAGACAGACAGACAGACAGACAGACACAGTCACACAGTCAGAATAAAACCTCAAACAACAACGTTCATTACATTACAAAATTTGACTCAAACCCAGGCGTCCTATCACGGTACCATGAGAGTGACCCGTTCTTTCACAAATGTTTGTAGAAGCAGTCTGCATGACTAGGTACTTTGTTTTATACACCTGTGGCCAAGGAAGTAATTGGAACACCTGCACTCAATGATTTGGATGGGTGACTGAATACCTTTGGAAATATTGTGTATATACACACACATATAGACATTGCTACTGAAACACTGCAATTTCCCTCCGGGATCAATGTCTGTCTGTCTGTCTGTCTGTCTGTCTGTCTGTCCACACACACACACACACACACACACACACACACACACACACACACACACACTTCATTGTCAATAACAGCAACAGTTAAAAACAGCTCAGCTCAGGCATCAGGAAAAAAACAGAAAACATAAAAGCAACAACTAAATATATAATATCACAATTCTCAGTATTTACTTTTTCCAACCTTTGCCTTTATCATATTTTAATTTCAGGAACTTGCTTTCAGTTATTCAGATGCACATGTGAAAGAAATCTGTGACATCTATGTAGCTGCTTGTGTCAATGTTAGTGTTTATTTGAAGAAGAGCAGTGTCAGTTAGACATTTGGGAACAGCTTTTGAGGGGAGGACACAGCTGTAGCTGAGTGAACATAATAAATACAGACAGATTTGATAT
Organism: Pygocentrus nattereri; assembly: GCF_015220715.1. Classification (NCBI taxonomy): domain Eukaryota; kingdom Metazoa; phylum Chordata; class Actinopteri; order Characiformes; family Serrasalmidae; genus Pygocentrus; species Pygocentrus nattereri. The sequence continues at coordinate 31,092,937 of NC_051220.1, read as the reverse complement.
TATACTTCTGTTGAAGCAGTCTGTACATTTTTATGCTAAATTATTATTATTAATATTAAATCATAAAAATACCAGTAGTAGTATTATCACATACATGTAGCTTAAAACACTCTGTCAAGTCTCCAATTAGAATACACTAGTAGTTTAACATGACAAAGTGAAAGCAAGCATCGTTTACACAGTGCCTTCTGAATACAGATATGTTCTGACAAGTGTTTAGCAGAATAAACTAGTGACAACATTTTTACTACAAGAACATGAATTAGAGTCCAGCTAGATATCTAAAATGTCTACATTCTCTTTGACATGCAGAGCTCAACCTCTGCTGTCCTTAGATCTTAAACATTAAGGAGGATTTCTGTCTTATACTTGCTTCATTTTAAGAAAACTGTCACTCTCCCATTTTACAGTGCAGGATAAAAAAGTCAGTAAATGAGTTAGCATCACTGCCAGTATAAATATATACAGTACATTGTGTGGCATCAGCACAGCTGTGAAGGCAGACTACGATGCTGAATAATACTGCCTAAGGGAGGCCATATACAACTAAATAATAGCATTGCAAGAATACATCCAAACAGTCTGCTTTTCTGAAACAGCATGACAAAATATAACAGCACAAGTCTTTTCTCTAAGGAATAGATGTCTGAAGTTAAGTGAAGCACAAGAGAGATCAAACCAATCTGATAGAGAGATCATGATCAGCAGTATCAGAAGCAGCTTTTAAATGGAGATTTTATTAGTACATTATTCATTAATACATTATTTATTAATCAACACATAATTAGTACATTATTATTCATTAATAGGGCATCTGAAACTGTGAAGAGAAAACTGAATGGGAAATGTAGAACTCACGTTTGTAGCTTTTTGGAACTTCAGTCTCCCAAAATATATTCCCTCAATTGGTGTTTTGATGATGGTGATGGAGAACGCTCCAACACATCAATCCAAAGTCTCCTGTAAATGCTCTACTGTACTGAAACCTGTGACTGAGATGGCCATAGTATATGTACAACGGAGTGTATCAATTCACGGAAATTCATAAATCGATTCAGTACGATACATCGGCCTCTCAACTGAACGCATTTATAAGTACAACAGAAATGATGAGTGGCTGGGAACTGATATGTTTACAACATTTTCAGTTTTTAGATCATTCAGCGTTGTACAAGTTGAATACTTGAAACAAAAGCTGTGCTTTATAATGTCCTGACCTAATGCTGTAAGGTAGTATTTTAGCCCCAACACACTAGCCACAAGCTAACAAACTAATCACAATACAATGCAACACTCTGCGATAAAATTCAATACAATACATGTTGCACTGTTACATCTCTAGATTTACATCATATTCATACTAGATAAACCATTCAGTGACCCTCTCATCCTGGAAGAGGCTTCCATTGGGACAGAAATGTTTCACCATAGGATAAAGGCTATCAGTCAAATAACTGTATTTGGAGTGACCCTTCCATCTTAGAGGACAAATGGACCCAAACTATGCCAGCAAAATCCCCCCCCCACAATATAACAGAAGTACTAGACATCCTCACTGTAGGGGTCACGCATTCAGGCCTGTACTGCTCTCTTGGTCTGGCTAAGTCTGAGTCGGTAGGCTCTAGTCTGCAGATTTTTGGGGTAGTCAGAGTAAATAGTTGAGAGAAAATCGAATCATCTGTGATGGGCACAACAGAGTCCTCCAACAACCAATAATAAAAAGGAAGAGCATGAAAAAAGAAAATACAGCAAGTATGGAAAAAATGGTGAAAAGACTCATCTGCACAGTTTTTTAATGACTTCAAGGGAGAAGCACGATCAGTTGCAAGTACATTTAAAATTCAAAAATGAACCCTAATCACATTTTTACATGCATGAGCTTACAACAGTTATATGAATTTCACACGTGAAAAAAAAGTGGAGCTGATAAAATGGACAATGAGCAAAGAAACAAGCAGGTGGTCATAACTTTATGCCTAATCGGTGTATAGGTTACTTTTTCTGTAAGTGTGACCCCCAATTAAATATGTTTACCTGTTGTTTCATTACTGTGTATGTTTGTTTATTTGTGTCTATTTCTTTCTAGAGAAAGGAGAACAAAGTGTGTTTGTGCAAGATTGGTTCTGTTTAGCATGTTGAACAGTGTGTGATCCCAAGATTTCAGTCCCACTAATGCATGAGCATCAAGCTTAATCAGTGAGTGCTTTGAACTACAATTTCCAAACCTATTTACTGATGTTTATCTCAGATCTAAACACAGATGTCACTTTTTCTGTTGAAACATTCGCCATTTGAGCACAGATTGAAGCTCCTGCCATTAAGTGATCTCGATTTAAAAATCATGGTCAACTGAGCCAACAATAACATATTAGATGTAACAATTTACATAATACTCCAGGGTCAGTGCAAAAAAAAACAAAAAAAAAAAAAACACATGCAGTTTGTCTTCTCAAAGAAAATGCCCTTTATTGGAACAAACAGCAAAGGATCTATCCCATGGTGGAAAATGAGGAACAAGTCATCAATAGGCAAACATAACACAAAGAGGGTGAACACTTCAACCAGGCTAATGACGTTCCTACAGGATAAAAACACTGTTCACATTTCTCAATTTTAAAACAACATCTAACACATTAAATCAAACTAAACAAAGGCTGTGGAGAGGCATACAGGGAGTTCTCTATATGCTCTCCCAAGTGGCAAGTCCAATGGTGGTGCCATTACACGTATATATATATATATATATATATATATATATATATATATATATATATATATATATATATATATCTCACAGTCTGCCTGTACAGCTTAGAAACTGCAGGCCAGAGATTTATGAGAATGATTGCACTTTTCTGTGCTTGAACAGCACAATATCCTGTGAGATAGGACTAATCCACTGCTGCTGAGCATGAGTCAGCTGACAAGGTGAAATGATGCTTATTTAACCCTCATCCCTATGAAACGAACAGAGAGTGTGCGGGTGCTATTAGATGTGCGTGAGGGCTTTCTCCAGGAACAAGGAATTTAAAGCGCCATTTAAAATAGACCTTTAATTACAGACACTGCCTCTTTTTCAGTAGCTCTGCAGCATGGCTTGTCAGAGACACTTTACCCCAGCCGGACAGACTGCCAATATACAAGCTTGACTTGGGCTGATTCACTAACTGCAAAGCTGCGGCATGAGACAAGGGTACCAAATACAGACAACACATCTGCTATGTGCAATTCATTTTACCAGTGCTTGTACAGGAGGACAGCAGGATGAAATGGAGTAGCAGGGCAGAAAAACAATGAATTAGTTTTGTCTTCTGGGGCTTAAAAAAGCACTCCATTTGGTCCAGTAGCGTAGCAGGATCATAATGTACTTCTCGTCTACAAATGTGAAAAGCACAGATGATAAATGACAATGATTAATGAAACAATACAGCTGAAGTACTGTGACAAATATAGTCACAAAAGAGGACTCAACATTAAACAACTCCAGGAGTGTCCTGACACAGATCAGAGTGTCTACAGCTAGGCTTTAATGATGACAAGAATATAGGAGAGGTTTCATTTGATTTCAGCTCTATGAACATTTTTTTTTCCATTTCCATTTCATGAACGGTGACCATGGCTGACTAAGATCCTGCTTTGACAGTGACATCCTCTTTGCTATTCAAATAAGGGACACGTCTTAAACTGGATGAAGGCTGATTTAGAAAATATTACACCTCGGTATTTAAATCAGCATCTCTGTTTGGGTTGGACCAGATAAAACTTGGCTAATAGGAAAAGTTCAGTGACAGCTTGACAGCTCTGCTGGCAGAGCAGCAAGATAATGGCTTACACTGTGCCTTAGCTAACATGCAGGTGCCCAACCCCATCACATTAGACTTTTCAGTCTCATTAACTTCTTACAAAACGCTATTTACCTTAAGGACGTTAATGGATTAAAAAAGCATTAAAGATTAATGCACTAATTACAGCAACATTGAAGCGCAAATATTGGTTAATGTCAAATGTGTTAAATTGTGCGTGTTTACATTTCATTTAGACCCCAAAACAAGGTGACACAGAAATTAAGGATTCCAAACACATGATTCCAGCAGCATCTTAGAGAAGGCAATGGATAAAAAAGCTGTCATGTATGGATAGGAGTGATCCTCTGTTGAAATAACTCATTAGGGTCCTCTCATCACAGTGACATTCGTCAAGGTCACTGATGTTTCATTGTGTGATTTACTGCTAAAATGAGCTGTTAAAACCCCCTTCTTTACACTTGACATCTTACAGATATTTAAATAAAATCTCTATCCACAGACCGTGCATTATTAGGAATTGACAGTGCTGGGTAGAAGGGTGCAGCAGAAGCTGCAGCGCTACGGATGAACAGGGAAAGAGTCTTGGAGCTGCATACAGTATTATGACTTATGAGCTACCTGGAGACCTTTGGGTTTAATAAAATAAAAAAAAGACAACATTGTTCAACACTTTGATTAAAGGCTGATAATTAAAGTATTATCCCAGATATAACTGATCAGCCAAAACATGTTTGCAGTTGAATTGTTGCTTTTTTAAATTATAGCTAGAGGTTAACATTAATAACAAACACCAGAACTAGACAGCCATGCAAATAGCCTGAATAATGTCTGTAAAAATACATCACCAAAACTTCTGTCAACCCACATCTAGGTCTTCATTAATGTTGTAGGCTTGTCAATGTGGTTTAAGACACAATGGCTTGGTGAAGTTATGCTAATGTTTATAGCTCACTGCAAGTCATACTGTGCTCTAAATACATCAGCAAGTCTGCACCACCTCAGTGAAGACCTAGATACAGTTTACCTGGATAGGCTAACTACTCAAGCTGACAAGTCCTCATCAGCATCCAGTGTTCGCTCCTTAGCTCATCTAAAGGGGCATCTCACACAGAAACTTCCCTCAACTGTATTGCAACACCAGTGCAGGAACCCTAAAAAGCCCACAGCCTGACATTATTTTCAGGTTTATATAATTTTATGTTTTTATTATTTTATTCTTCATATTATTTATTATTTATTTTTGTACAGATTCTCAATCAATATTGGAATATTAATTGGTCATAATGCATGTCTCCTTTTTAAAGTAAATAAAATTTAAGCAAATTCATTATTAGACACACTATAAAATGACCAAATAAATAAAACATTCATTCATTCAGAATGCCATTATGTAACAATTAAGTGACTGCACTGTGTAATTAATTAGTATTAGAATACATTATCTAATTCTGTGGCTGTATTATCTATGATAATACAAAGTTCTGCCAATACTCAACAGTACTTAGATCGTATTGTAGGGCAAAAAAATCTGGATTGGGACATCTCATGCTCTGATGATGAATCAACAATGATTAGCTAGCAAGTTGTATGGTTGTATGATATGCATATTCAATGTCTATTACACGTGTGTGTGATATATATACATATACACACACATACATACACACACACACACATACATATATATAATTCCATTTTAAAAATACTTTGTCATTGTCAGTGCAGTAATTGTCATTTCATTAAGTCCATTTTTATTGTTAAGCCTTTTTTTAAAACTACTCTGTTAATCTGCCTTTAAAATTATTGAATAAAATAATTACAATAATTAAATGTAACTGATAGTAAGGTATACTGCAATATGTGACAATATAATTGCACTAGGGTGTTTTGTCCATATTGTGCAGCCCTTACACAGATTTGAGACAAGGCGTGGATCCTGGGTACTGGCTCATGCTGTCAGAATGCGCATTAAATAGCAAGGACACTGGAAAAAAACAGCTTCTACAGAGCTGCAAAAAGTAGATATTATCCACAGCTCAATCTGAGAGCACAGCAGAGACATGCAAGAGGCGAGAATTACGCTATTATACTGACTTACATCATCACCACAAAAAACCTTTAAGAAGAGTGAGAAGAGTGACAAGAGTAACACAATGTCAGCACGGCATAATTTAAACAGTGAATAAAAGCTGCTCTCAAAGGCTAGCTGGTAGTCTGGTTCTGCTCCATCTTTAAGACAGGCCGAGCACTTAGACTTCAAAAGATGTGGGCTGTGTGCAAGAGAAGGATGAAAGGTGCTGACTGCATGGCCCTGAAGTGTGGGCAACGGTTAAAAAAGAATGCCATTAAAAGGTATCTGACTTGCTGTTTTATAATCTTTAAGTGCGACTTATGACTCAGTTGCACTGCGAAGTGATGTGAAAAAAACATCATACTGAAAGCTGCGTCGTTCTCCTGAGATTGGGAAAGATAGAGTGAAAGTGTTAAAAACGAGAAGGATAGAAAAAGAGAGAGAAAAAAAGGAGACACTTTTAAAGACAGCACACTAACCAAACAAGAAGCCACACTGTCTGGGCAGTAATGAAACAGATGAATTCATCACAATACCGAAAATGCCAGGGCGAGTGGGAGTTGACAGATTTCACGCAGATCTGTGCAGTTTCACTTATCTTTATATCAGCTCTTCACACAAAGGCACCCAGATGATTTATTCTTGACCACTGTCACTGATTGTGTATATGCATCAGAAATGGGGCCTCAGACTTGAGCTGCACCTGAGTCGCACGCTGGCCAACTTGCGACTTCATTCAGATGATGGACAGAATGAAGAAGCACTAAATGCACTAAATGTAGTGCTAGCATATAGTCTGGATAGCAAGAATGCTAGTTAACACAATGGCTAGAAGTTGTCAGAAAGTCTGGTTGATGTTTTAATAAGTTATGGGTTTTAGTTCGAAGTTTAGTAAGTTTAAACTGGATTAGTTACTCAGCCAGCTTATATGCTATATAAACTATTCTTTCTTTTAACTGCATGTAGCACTTCAGTTCTCTCTTTCAGTCTGAAAGTTTTTCTGCAATGAAAGTCTGATTATTTGAAGCAGTGTTGAACCCGATTTTTAGCCTGCAGTAAGATTTACTTTTGTATAATGCAACGTCTGCAGCTAAACAGACATGCACCACAGAGACCTCAGACTGGACTTCTCAACTACTGAACATCTCTGCTGAACACACCACTTAAAATAGTTAAAGCAGTCTTCCACTTAAATTGGCCAACAGCCAGTTTTTATTAGCCTTTTCACCACAATCTCAGACTGTGTGGGCTGAATGAACCCATGAAACATAACACACTTCAAGTACTTTCTATTAACCAAAACTGCAATATTAATAACATTATTTGATCCTTAATGGGCCAAACTGGCATTTTAAATTCATAAATGAAAATAAGATGCAACACAGATCAGCCAAAATAATTGTGTATTTGGGGGAAAAAAAAAAATCTGCAGATTCGGATGTTATCCACTTCCATTCATGCACCCGACAGTGTGTGTGTGTGTGTGGGTGTGTATGTGTATATATATATATATATATATACACATATATATATACACACACATATACACACACACACACACACACACACACACACACACTTACCCATTTAGCAGATGGACTTGCTGAGAGGTGTGCAAGTTACTTAGTTGATTACATTTATTTTAGCAGTTAATTGATTTTTTTTATTTTTCATTTTAATTTCACATTTTCCAAGCCGCTTCTCTCTCAGAGTCATGGGGGGTGCTGGAGCCTATCCCAACGGTCATCGGGCGTAAGGTATGATACACCCTGGACAGGTCGCCAGTCCATCGCAGGGCATTTTAATTTCATTAGGATTTTTAATTGTTATTAGTTCCAGTAATGTTGCCATTATTTATCATTAATAATAAACAATTTGAAAATGTGGAAGTTTGTAGGAAAAATAGCAACAAAGCAATAATTAACTGAACAAACGAGAGAGAGAGAGAGTGAGAGCAAGAGTGCATGCAATTCAGCTTTGCGCGGTGAAATGCTCCGAATTCAGCAGGTTCTTCCAGTGAGGCGTAACAGAAGTCCAGTGTGGTCCTAACTAAACTGTAGAAAAGCTGCTGCTGTTGCTTTATTAAACTCTACACCACAGCAGCAGCTCACAGTACTGTTACTGAGTCTCTGCCTGCATTCTGAACATTCTTAAACCACTACAGGGGCCAACATCAAAACCCATACGCCGCTACAGCTGACCACACGCCCTCTGGCTCCGTCCACTGCTCTTCTCTCCAGGTTTCTTCCTTTTTAAACAGACTCTGGCTTGTTTATCAAATGGACATAAAGTTACCCATACTTTCACATGTACAGTCTGAATGCACACGTTTGGGCACCACTGGTCAAATGTCACGCAGAAGTAAATTAACACATCCTCCAATTTAATGCATAATTGCTGAATTTGACATATTAGGGAAGAAAATATAAAAATAAAACAAAATTTGTGGCCTATGCAAAAGCTATTTTAATTTTTTTCAATAGGTTGAACTAAAAATAGAAAACAAACAAAAAGTTTGTTCCCTGTAGAAAATGTGTTTTTAGAATCAACAACACATGGAAAGAAATAAACAAACTAACTGATGTAAAAATAAATAATCACTGAAAACACTAGCTATCATTTACACATTATGTGGCTGTTCTGACAAAGAGACAAATAGAAAGTCTTTTGAAAGTACACTTACAGATCAGTTAAGACTTTTCTTTCTCTTATAAAAGCTACCAATACAATTTTTTTCCCCCCAAACATCAGCAGAAATTTTCAAGGATTGTTTCTAAAACTCAGCAGACCAGAGTCCAGCTATGCTAGGAAAGATATCAAATATGTTCACATCAGATACTCCTCCATATGAACTGAAGAAGCTTCCAGCACTTTTACAGTAAATAGTACTCCTCCACACCATGAAGTTCAGTTCCAAGAAAATAAGCAACCTGTCTAACACTGAAAACAGGTGTGTGTACATTCTAAAACAGAGTGTGTGTGAAATAAGCAAAAGATATTATAATCATGATGTAACAAGCGGAAAATAACCCACACCTAATTCCTAGAACAGAAACAAGTCACATAAAGTTCAGCAACTCTGTTATATGCTCCATCAGTTTAAAAGTGCACAAGCATATCACTGAGCAATTTCCTTTTGGAACTGAAAGTCAGATTCCAGGAAACTTCTTCAAACTATCAAAGCAAGTGTGTTTAAGTTTGAAAGACAGTCGATCTGGTTTCATGTGGCTGATATCACCGGTTGGCCATCTGGTCTCTTTTAGTCAGACTTCGGAGGCTCGCTGAGCACAGCGAATGCAGCTCATTTAGAGAAGCTGTGAATCCAATAATAACTGAGATCAAGATAACTGTGTGTTCCGTCAATACTTTATGTGATGCAGACCCTGCAGGAGCTGGATCTGAATAACAATCATATGGCCAAAATAAATCTTCCAAACTACTCATTCCAAACCACTAAACTACTCATTCTAAACCAGAGTTTAGAGTTTATTTTGATGTCATTGTTTTTAGGACTTTGTAGAAATGTAACAAGTTTAATTTAGTATTGGTTATCTGTTACTCTCACTTCTTGCAATCTACAATATTGCTGTAATCCTACCTTGTGGACATTTCTGTGTAATATTTATGCAAATGTTGCTGTTTCTTATCTAAAGAAAATGGTGTGTAGCAGACTTGACGGGAGTGTTAACAAAGGAAAGAAAGAAGAGAATTAAAACACTGTACTGAGACATGGCTGAACTCTCGCAAACTCACAAAATATGGAGCAATAAAGCAAGATTATGATCTGGGTAAATATCATATGCCTAAGACTGTCTCAAATATCTCAACATCTTATTACCCCAGCGGGTCTTCATATGGTAGTCATATGCAACAACAGAAACAATGAAAGAGGTCCTGCAGCCCAAGATCCTGTCTGGGCCCCATCTGTAAGTTGTCTAGAGCTAAACATTAAAGGCTGTTTTTTTTTAATGACATAGCTTAAATTTAATCTTAAGCAAAAAAAAAAAAAAAAAAATATTTACTTCAATGGAATTTAATACAATTACAAAGTTACTAAGAACGTAATTTTATATACACACACACACACACACACACACACACACACACACACACACACACACACACACACAAACACTGTATACAGTGGGGTTGGGGGACTGCTGACTTCGACTGGGGACATCATTGGACGGTGGAAGGAATACTTCAAGGATCTTCTCAATCCCACCAACGATCCTTCCCCAGAGGAGGCAGAGCTTGGAGATCCGAGCGAGGGTCCGTCCATCACTTTGAGGTAGCCATGGTGGTTGGAAAACTCCGTGGTGGCAGAGCACCGGGGTTGGATGAGATCCGCCCGAAATTCCTGAGGGCTCTGAATGTTGTAGGGCTGTCTTGGCTGACACGCCTCTGCAACATCGCGTGGACATCTGGAGCGGTCCCCCTGGAGTGGCAGACTGGGGTGGTGGTCCCGCTTTTTAAGAAAGGGTACCAGAGGGTGTGTTCCAACTACCAGGGGATCACACTTCTCAGCCTACCCAGTAAGGTCTATGCAGGGGTACTGAAGAAGAGAGTCCGACCGATAGTTGAATCTCAGCTACAGGAGGGACAGTGGGTTTCGCCCAGGTCATGGAACACTGGACCAGCTTTTTATCCTCACCAGGGTCCTGGAGTGTGCGTGGGAGTTCGCCCCAACCAGTCCTCATGTGTTTTGTGGATTTGGAGAAGGCATTCGACCGCATCCCTCGGGGGATCCTGTGGGGAATTCTCTAGGAGTACAGGGTGAGGGGCTTGTTGTTACGGGCCTTTCAGTCCCTGTACAAATGGAGCAGGAGCTTGGTTCGTACAGCCGGCAGTATGTCGGATTGGTTTCCAGTCAGGGTTGGACTCCGCCAGAGCTGTTCGTTGTCACCGATTCTGTTCATAACTTTTATGGACAGAATCTCTCAGAACAGCCAAGCGGCGGAGGGTGTCTAGTATGGTGGCCTCAGTATTTCACGTCTGCTTTTTACGGATGATGTGGTCCTGTTAGCGTCATCAGGCCATGGTCCATGGTCCAGGTCTCTCTGGACCAGTTTGCAGCAGAGCGTGAAACGGCTGGGATGAAAAATCAGTACCTCTAAATCTGAGACCATGGTCCTCAGTCGGAAAAGGGTGGAATGCTCTGTCCAGGTCGGGAATGAATTCTTGCACCAAGTGGAGGAGTTTAAATATCTTGGGATTTTGTTCACGAGTGAAGGAAGAATGGAACAAGAGGTTGACAGGTGGATTGGTGCGCCATCTGCAGTAATGCGAACCCTATACCGGTCCATCATGGTGAAGAGAGAGCTGAGCCAGAAGGCGAAGCTGTCAATTTACTGGTCAATTTACGTTACGTTCCGACTCTCACCTATGGTCATGAGCTTTGGGTAGTGACCGAAAGAACGAGATCGCGGATACAAGCGGCCGGAATGAGCTTTCTCTGCAGGGTTGTCGGGCTCTCCCTTAGAGATAGGGTGAGAAGATCGACGATTTGCAAGAGGCTCGTAGTAGAGAGAAGCCAGTTGAGGTGGTTCGGCATCTGACAAGGATGGCCTCTGGACGCCTCCCCTATGGAGGTGTTCCAGATATGTCCGATGGAGAGAAGACCCCAGGGAAGACCCAGGACATGTTGGAGGGATTATATCTCTCGACTGTCTTGGGAACGCCTCAGTATCCCTCTGAAAGAGCTGGAAGAGGTGGAGGGGGAGAGGGAGGCCTGGGCCTCTTTGCTTAGGCTGCTACCCCCTTGCCCCGGACCCAGATAAGCGGTTGAGGATGGATTTTTTATATATATATCTCAAAATATTTTGCAGCGTATTGGATTGTATTGTATCGCTGTATGGTGATGAGCATTATTTTTGTTTTTAATATCACACGTAAAATGATTTAATAAACTGAAAATGAACACAGTAGCTTATTTATGTAGGGCACATTTTTAGGCAAAAATGGAAAGTGACTAAGTCGGCTCCGAAAAGATTCTGGCAAACCGTCAGGCGACTCAGAAGGGGAAAGCAGTGTGCCACTAGCACTGTATATAGTGGAGATGGTGTGCTGCTGACTTCGACTGAAGACGTCATTGGGCGGTGGAAGGAATACTTTGAGGACCTTCTCAATCCCACCAACACGTTCTCCAGTGAGGAGGCAGAGTCTGGGGACACGGGAATAGGCTTGTCCATTACTGAGGCCAAAGTCGCTAAGGTAGTTAAAAAGCTCCTTGGCGGCAGGGCTGCAGGGGTGGATGAGATCCGTCCCGAGTTCCTCAAGGCTCTGGATGTTGTGGGGCTGTCTTGGCTGACACGCCTTTTCAACATTGCGTGGACATCGGGGGTGGTGCCACTTGATTGGCAGACTGGGGTGGTGGTGCCACTTTTTAAAAAGGGGGACCGGAGGGTGTGTTCCAACTACAGGGGAATCACACTCCTCAGCCTCCCTGGTAAGGTCTATGCAAGGGTACTGGAGAAGAGAGTCCGGCTTATAGTCGAACCTCGGATTCAGGAGGAGCAGTGCGGGTTCCGCCCTGGTCGTGGAACACTGGACCAACTCTTTACCCTCTCCAGGATTCTGGAGGGTTCATGGGAGTTTGCCCAACCAGTCCACATGTGCTTTGTGGATTTGGAGAAGGCATTCGACTGTGTTCCCCGGGGTATTCTGTGGGAGGTGCTTCGGGAGTACGGGGTACATGGCTCTTTGCTACGAGCCATTCAGGCCCTGTACAAACAAAGCAGGAGCTTGGTTCGCATGGCCGGCAGTAAGTCAGACTTTTTCCCAGTGAGAGTTGGACTCCGTCAGGGCTGCCCTTTGTCACCGATTCTATTCATAATTTTTATGGATAGAATTTCTAGGCGCAGTCAGGGGACGGAGGGTGTCCGGTTTGGTGACCTCAGGGTCACATCGCTGCTGTTTGCAGATGATGTGGTCCTATTGGGGACATCAGGCCGTGAACTTCAGCTTTCACTGGATCGGTTTGCAGCCGAGTGTGAAGCAGCCGGGATGAGGATCAGTACCTCCAAATCCGAGGTCATGGTTCTCACGCGGGAAAGGGTGGAGAGCCCTCTCTGGGTCGGGGATGAGCTCTTGCCTCAAGTGGAGGAGTTTAAGTATCTCGGGGTCTTGTTCACGAGTGATGGTACAAGGGAGCGGGAGATTGACAGGCGGATTGGTGCTGGGTCAGCAGTGATGCGGGCTCTTTACCGGTCTGTTGTGGTAAAGAAAGAGCTGAGCCATAAGCCAAGGCTCTCGATTTACTGGTCGATCTATGTTCCCACCCTCACCTATGGTCATGAGCTTTGGGTAATGACCGAAAGAACGAGATCGCGAATACAAGCGGCTGAAATGAGTTTCCTCCGCAGGGTGGCTGGACTCTCCCTTAGAGATAGGGTGAGAAGTTCGGTCATCCGGGAGGGACTCGGAGTAGAGCCGCTGCTTCTTCACGTCGAGAGGAGCCAGTTGATGTGGTTCGGGCATCTTGTTAGGATGCCTCCTGGACGCCTCCCTTGGGAGGTGTCACAGGCAAGTCAACCGGAGAGGAGACCCCGGGGAAGACCCAGGACACGCTGGCGTGACTATATCGCCCAGCTGGCCTGGGAGCGCCTCGGAATCCCTCCCAGGGAACTAGTGGAAGTGGCTGGGGAAAGGGAGGTCTGGGCTTCATTGCTCAGGATGCTGCCCCCGCGACCCGAACCCCAGAGAAGCGGAAGATGATGGATGGATGGATTGACATTTTTAGGCACTCCCAAAATGTTGCTACACCTTTATAATTGACATTCCATTTTGACAGGTCACTGACAAAGCAATACGGCCATTTTTGATGGGTGAAACACTAATTGTTTTTACCACTGTTGTATTTAATGTATTCATCAGTCACATTTAGCTACACTGTAAATGACTAAATAAAAGTTGATTAATATATTTATCAGGTTCCATATAGATACTGGGCACATCAGGGACTTTTTGAAATTTGAAAAAATGTTATCAAAATTATTCTTCTTTCTTTTGAGCGTTTTGAAATCATTCCACCTTCTGCGTATATAAGAAACACATTTTACATAGGTTCTGGGAATGTAAGCCTATTACAGCATTTTCTTAAGATTATGCTAATAGAAGAGTTAAACCTTTTATTACACCATAAACCTGGCTCTTCTTTTAATAAGTAGTTTAGACCAACAGCTTCAAAACACAGCTCACTCATTCAGCCAGTGCTGCTTATTCTATATGCTAAACTAAAACAGAATCAGCTGAAAAAGCAGAAGGTGACGAGCTGCTTTTTTTTTTTTTTTTTTTTTTTTTTTTTAAATTTTGACTGCAGTTTGAATACAATTTTAGTACTTCATTCTGCCAAGTTTCTGTCATGGATGCAGTATTTATTCTCTCTGGAACTAACGCCTGATGGTTGCACAGCCCACTGAGCTTGTCATACATTTCATACAGGAAACTGTCTTTTTAGTTGACATTAAAATGAAGGGTTTTCATATTTTTTGCTTTGTACTGCATTCTTCTCTATTTGTATTTCTCTCAATCATGTGATGAAAATAAGCCAAGCCAACTAACTGATAACTTGAGTCATTTTCCTATTATTATACACCCCCCCACCAGTTGTCAACTGTTATTAGTCAATCTCCACATGTAGACAAAACTTAAAAAATGATCACAGAATTATTCCACCTTTATAATTTACCAGAAAAAAAGGGTGAGTCTGTAAATGAATCTAGAATCTCCAGGTGCTAAATAAGTACCAGTTAGGCTTTTCATTGTTAGCCTCACAATGATTTTTGAGTAAAGCTGTCCTTTAGGACTATATTCAGGAATTAGATGCTACATCATAGCTGGTAACATTTGTCTGGTCTTAATCTGCTGCCTCATGAAACCATATGAAAGAGCACCAGTGCCATGCTCATTTTCTCAAAAACATCTGCTGGAGGTGTGTTCCCTCCTTGGTCTCTATGATGAATAAGTAATCCTCCTCATTACCAGTGCATACATCACACCGGACATAAAGATGAGGCCGTGCAGATTCCTGAACAAGACAGTACTGCAGCACGTCTGTAAAGGGTGATATTAAAACAAAGGTCCAGTCTGAAATGCAACTAATCACAGTTACACTTTACAGATGTCTGGGCTCCTACAGATAGACTACTACTGAAACCCTTGTAAATTCAAGACAGGCACATTTACAAGCTTTAAAGTACATGAATATCAATAGTGCACTAAATGTTTTTTCATTAAATGTTCATAAGCGTATTCTTGTTCAAGCCCATTTAAAGCTCATTTTCAAACTAATTGCCATGATTAGTTCCAAGTTACAGTGAGGGAAAGCAAAAAAAAACTGCTTGATATTAAAAAACAAAAGAGCACTCAATGGAACAAACCCAAGGCACTGAATTACTGAGGGAGCTTAGTCATAAAAATGCAGAACAATCCTTGAAACCAAATCAATACTCTTTTCAAGTATCCAGTTAGCACAGCTGCTTCTCCTACTTTCCCAGGTCCAATATATTGGTATGTGAGTGATGGCCTTTCATTGCCTAGAACTTCCCGTCTCTGCAAGGTCAGACTACATCACTTTATGCCATCTTCCTGAACTCTTCCTGTGACAATCATGAGGCACAGCTCATGTCAGCAATCTCAGTCAGATGGAGTTTCAGCCTAATTATTGGAATGCAGGGAAATAGGGGTGGAACAGACAGCATGGTAAGCCAACACATCCCAAAACAAGCCATCAAGAGGGACAGCGACCTTGATAGAGGGTCACACAGCTATCATAATGTAGAAGAGCTAGTAGGGATCTGTTTCACAAGCTCTCACTTTCCCATTGTCTCCACACAGCTTTCTGGGCTATGACGAGTACAGTCATTGATGAAAAGGAGGAAGGAAAGTAAAGGATGCTCTTGGGTAATATTTCCTTCCTTGGAAAATATGACTGAAGACAGCTGGATGATGGAACTATAATTCAGGCTAAAAAGTAGGTCTGTGTTACAAATGCCAAAATACATTACACAGATAATATGAAACCAGAAACCAAGCAGGACCACAACACAAACACTAGAATTAAAGGGCCCATATCAGGGAAAATTAAATTTTGATTCTTTAAATTAAAGAGCTGCTTATTTGTGCTGGAGCCTATCCCAGTGGTCATTGGGCAGAAGGCAGGAAACACCCTGGACAGGTCACCAATCCATCACAGGGCACACAGACAGAAATATACATTCACATACATTCATACCATTCCAGTTTAGTATCTTCTATTTGCCTGATAGCATGTCTTTGGACTGTTGAAGGAAACCAGAGAAAATCCATGCAGAGAACATGCAAACTCAACACAGAAAGCACCCCTGGTATGGCCAGGGAATTGAACCCACACCCTTCTCGCTCCATATAGTTCATATACACCACATATGGAAACTATGTGGCAAAAACTGCCCATTTTGAATTCATAGTTTCTGTAAGGTGACAGAAACCAACCTATTTACATCTATCCAACTATTCAGCTGTTTAGCTCTGTAACGTTCTAAGTGTTTCAGTCCTGAGTGCTTTATGAATGAGATATAAATTATCATTCTTGAAGGCATGGTAACAAAAACAGCCTGCTTATTTCTAAGCGATAAAGAGAGACTGGAAGATTGTCATGTAAAAATTATTTATGGACATTTTTGGTCATAATGTATTAAGTGGACCTCAGGGCAAAAATTAAATACAAGACAAATGTAGGATATGGGCACTTTAACAAAGATAAGTATGTGCAGAATTTACTTTGTGACTCGTGTCTGTTGCTGATATTTATCTAGAAAAAGCAGGTCTCAGAGTTTGTGTCAAATGGACGATGTAAATAGCAATTACTGCATCAAACTGTCCTTCCAGTGCTACAGTAAACAGTCAAATCAGATTGCAATAATTTAAAATGTCTTTTTGGTCACTGTATGCATGCATGCAAGTTTAAGCCTGAAATGTCCAAATTGGTTTATTAGCTAGTCTTGCTTCCTAGCTAATCACCCTTAGCAGCTCCCAACCGACGATTCACAAATAAACATTACTCATCACTGCCCTTTAAACATGTTATGGCGCCAAGTCAGCATGACAGAATTTTTATTAAAACCCATCATGCGGCAACAAGTGCCTTGTTTAATTCACTCAAATTTGCCCAGCTGATGAAAATATACCCAAGCCCCATTCTTTTTGTTGAATTGTAAAAATTATATGATTGTAAAAGCTAACGACTGTGGAAAATAACTGGCTCGCTCAAACAATTGCAATCGGGTAATTACGTAATGACTGACAGGCCTAGCCAAGACTTGGGGAAAAAGAGAGAATACAAATTTGAACTCTGTTTGAAAATCACTTCAGGGACAAAATACAAGAGCCTTAAGTGGTTTTAAGTGGCTAAAAAAATAAATAAATAAATAAATCAGCATATGCCAACTCAATTGCAAAGAGTAAACTTTAAAAGCTCCATCTTAAAAGGTCACAAGTCCAGAAAAACTCCCTTTAATCTCCCACCAGAGATCAATCAAAATATGTACTTTACAGGCTGCCACAGTGGTGTCTGAGCTGTCAGGGTAAGTCTAAGGGGTTCACATCAGTGCCCTTCAGCAGAAATGCCAAGGCCATAAATATCGGGGCACCCACCAGGGCACTGGAAGAGGCTAAGGCTGTCAGACATCCTGCAGTGTCCTGTCTGCAACCGCAGCTCAACACTGGCAGCTCTCAGTGAGGAACGCCCGCTATAATGCTATCTAACCTTTAAGAACGTTCTAACCCAACTACAGCCTGTCAACAAGAGCACCAGCCCCACAGATGCACAGGAGGCACAGGGCTGCATTCGGTTTTCGCAACAAAAGCGTGTGGGCAGGGGCATGAATTCTATCTGCATGTCATTGTTCCCCACACAACATAGAACGAGGCAGTGCTGCCTTCTGCTGAAGAACCTCACAGTGCTTTTTGTTCTTACAATGAGTAAACAGGATTCTTGCTGATGTGAAAGGACTGCCGGCCACCTAATGGCCCATTTACTGTCTACACAAAACGTGCTGTGCTCATACATAATTTGTGCTCAGTGAATGCACCCAAAATGTCAATAATAACAAACGGAGATGTGAATAAACACATTGCAAATGCCAAAGAACATGCAGACAGAGAAGGCAAAAAGGGCATTCCGACAAAGTTCAGTGTCTAAAGAATAAGCCTTGAGCTAATAATCCAATTTATAGCCAGCTTCGTTTCCAGACACTCTTCCACAAAAACATCTTGAAAATAAGCTCCAAGGACATACAGTTGAAGCCACGTACTCTGCATGACACATATAGTACTGTGCAAAAGTTTACAAGCATCCTTCATTTATTCCATTTTCAGTCAAAATGGCCACAGAGTTGTTCATTTTTAAGATATTTCAGAGGAAATTAGATGGGAGATATTCCACTTGCAGAAGGAAGGTGAAGGCAAAAGGAAAAATGTGTATATATATATATATATATATATATATATATATATATATATATATATATATATATATACACACATACATACATATACATACATATATATACATATACATACACACACACATACATACACACACAGATGTGAAAGTGTTTGCCCCCTTCCTGATTTCTTATTCTTTTGCATGTTTGTCTAACTTAAAATGTTTCAGGATCACCAAACAAATTTAAATATTAGACAAAGACAACACAAGTAAACACAAAATGCACCTTTATAAAAAGGTCTTTATTATTAAGGGAAAAAGAAATCCAAACCTACAGGGCCCTGTGTGAAAAAGTGATTTCCCCCTAAACCTAATAACTGGTTGGACCACCCTTAGCAGCAACAACTGCAATCAAGCGAGCGTTTGCGATAACTGGCAATGAGACTTTTACAGTGCTGTGGAGGAATTTTGGCCCACTCATTTTTGCAGAATTGTTGTAATTCAGCCATAATGGAGGGTTTCTGAGCATGAACTGCCTTTTTAAGGTTATGCCACAACATCTCAAATCAGATTCAGGTCAGGACTAGGCCACTCCAAAGTCCTAATTTTGGTTTTCTTAAGCCATTCAGAGGTAGACTTGCTGGTGTGTTTTTGAGCTTGAAGTCACGAACAGATGGCCAGACATTCTTCTTCAGGATTTTTTATTAGACAGTAGAATTCATGGTTCCATTTCCCACAGCAAGTCTTTCAGGTCCTGAAGCAGCAAAAGAGCCCCATCACACTACCACCACTATATTTTACTGTTGGTATGATGTTCCTTTTCTGAAATGCTGTGTTACTTCTACGCTAGATGTAATGGGACATACACCTTCCAAAAAGTTCAATATTTGTCTCGTCAGTCCACGGAGTATTTATCCTAAAAGTCTTAGGGATCATCAAGATGTTTTCTGGCAGAACTGAGACGAGCCTTTATGTTCTTTTTGCTCAGTAGTGGTTTTTGTCTTGGAACTCTGCCATGCAGGCCATTTTTGCCCAGTCTCTTTCTTATGGTGGAGTCATGAACACTGACCTTAACTGAGGAAAGTGAGGCCTGCAGTTCTTTGGATGTTGCTGTGGGGTCTTTTCTGACCTCTTGGATGAGTCGTCACTGTGCTCTTGGAGTAACTGTGGTTGGCCAGCCCCTCCTGGGAAGGTTCACCACTGTTCCATGTTTCCACCATTTGTGGATAATGGCTCGCACTGTGGTTTACTGGAGTCTCAAAGCTTTAGAACCTTTTCCAGACTGGTAGATCTCAATTACTTTGTTTCTCATTTGTTCCTGAATTTCTTTGGATTGCAGCATGATGTCTAGCTTTTGAGGATCTATGAGTCTACTTCGCTTTGTCAGGCAGGTCCTATATAAGTGATTTCTTGAGTGAGAACAGGTGTGGCAGTAATCAGGCCTGGGTGTGGCTAGGGAAATTGAACTCAGCTTCCCAAAGATGTGATAAACCACAGTTAAATTATGTTTTAACAGGGAACAATCACTTTTTCACACAGGGCCCTGTTGGTTTGGATTTCTTTGTCCTTAATAATAAAGATCTTCATCTATAAACTGTATTTTGTGTTTACTTGTGTTATCTTTGTCAAATATTTAAATTTGTTTGGCGATCTGAAACATTTAAGTGAGACAAACATGCAAAAGAAGAAGAAATCAGGAAGAGGCAAAGACTTTTTCACACCACTGTACACACACACACACACACAAACACACACACACACACACACAACATTGCCAGAAGTATTCAATCACCCATCCAAATAATTGAATTTAGGTGTTCCAATCACCCCCGCGACCCTGACGGAGAAGTGGCTTAGAAAATGGATGGATGGATGGATGGATGGATGTTCCAATCACTTCCTTGGCCACAGGTGTATAAAACCAAGCACCTAGGCATGCAGACTGCTGCTACAAACATCTGTGAAAGAATGGGTCGCTCTCAGGAGCTCAATGAAACTCCATAAAATGACAGAGCGGGGTCAGCAGATGCTGAGACACATAGCATGCAGCGGTCACCAACTTTCTGCAGAGTCAATCGCTACAGACCTCCAAACTTCATGTGGCCTTCAGATTAGTTCAAGAACAGTGCATAGAGACCTTCTAGTTCTGGATTCACACACAAATCTTTTGCCTTTTACTAAAGATTTTCAGGAGGGGAACGCTGACAAGTTCTTCTTATTTTTGAAGTCTCTGCTATGGCAAAAAAAATGTGCAGTCGTGGGTTAGAGGTTAGGGAACCAGCCCTGTGACCGGAAGGCTGCCGGTTCGATCCCCTCAGCTGACAATCCTTGACTGAAGTGCCCTTGAGCAAGGCACCTAACTCCCAATTGCTCCCCAGGTGCCATGGATAGGGCTGCCCACTGCTCCGGGCAAGTGTGCTCACTAGCGTGCATGTATGTGGGTGTTTCACTGCATGGATGAGTTAAATACAGAGGGGTCTAATTTCACAGTGTGCAAAGCACAGTAACAAATCGTTGTAAATTCTAATTCATGGAATGGGTTTCCATGGCTGAGCTGATATATATATATATATATATATATATATACACACACACACACACACATAATATAGGGTTTTAATATGATAATAGACACACACACACACACACACACACACATATAATATAGGGTTTTAATATGATAATAGGACGTAGCACATAATAAGACCTAGCAGACCACCAAACTAGTCACCATCAGATGAAGTCACCATTCATCTTTGAGAGACAACAGAAAAATAAGCTCTGGATTATATATGTTTTCTGAATTTTTTCTGATGCTGGAAATAAAAATAACTTGGCCATTTTTAAATTAATCAAACAGTGTTCTCTCAGAAGCTCTGGGTAGCTGTCGCCCAGTTAACAGTAGTGCTTAGTTTGGTGGTTCTGTTAGTCAAAGGCCACTTTCAAGCCAACAGGCCTTAGGCAATACAACAACCTGCATAATCAGCTCAGAAAGTCGCTTTTGACTCTGATTAAGTTGATGCGTCAAGGAGTGGGGTGGGAACATATGGCATTTTCAGGTCCTGGTGGGCAGAAGCTTGATTCCCTGCACTCCTGCTGGGTTTGTATGGGGACAGTGTGAGCAAGTCCAGCTGCTGTTCTGGGTGACCTTCATTAGCACAATAAACACTGGCACCAGTCACAGCCAGAGACTATGCAATCTGAACCAATGTTCCAACACTGCCAGTAGCCAGTAGCTAAGCAGTGCCTGACTGATCAATGTAGCTAATAGCTCACTAGATACATTAGGTGTTTTTCAGGCCTTTTCAATCACAGATGATGTAGTGGTGGTAATAAGTTATGGATCATTGTTTTTAAGTGCATGAAAAAGCACTTAAAAAACTGAGTTTTTAAATGTGTTGTTGAGTCTGAGGGCTGAGGTATTAGGAACACTTGGAAGGCCAAAAGAAAGTACTTGTTTCATGGAAAATGTTCTAAAAGAATGTAGAATGTATTAAACTAGCTTTATTCAATACTTTTCCTAATCCTGCAACTGACAGGAAAAAGACACACTCCATGTCTTTTCCTCAAGACAGATAGTACCTCTTTCACAACGTGGAGATGTGCACAATTCATCATCCAGTCATAGTATCAACCAATTTGTTACAAGACAAATTCATAGACATGGGCAGTCACTGGAAATGTCACAGAAAAGAAGCACAACATGTAATCTCGTGAAAATGAGATTGGGGATGTGAGGTCTTGTTCTGATGGCGATAGTACATAGATATCATCACTACTTGTACAGGACTGAGTAACTGCATGGTTAATAATTAAAAAAAAAAAAAAAAAAAAAAAAGTTTTGCTAGAGTGTGCTCCTGTCATCTCGATCGCTTGTTGCAAGTTTTTTTTTCCTCATCTTGACATTCCGATAGAGTCAAATGTGTTCAATATTATAATACGTTCTAAGTCTTGGTTTATGCAAGTGGCACCATGGACATTGTCATGTCAAGCTCAGGGGCGCTGCCTGGCTTTGTCCCAAATATTTTTAACCAGCCTTGAACCTGAGTGAGTGAGAGAGGAGGAAAAACTGGTGGACTAAGCAAGTGTGTCTGTTTGGCTTCCCACTTGTACCATGATAGCCTGGAGAAGGAAAAAAAGGTGGACAGTAATTGTGATTTCTTTTTTCTTGTTTGGCTGTTTTTTCAGAACAAACCACTTCACACATAAAGGTCAAAGGTGATTCTTTATCTGTTCTGTTGTTATACAGTTTCTCGTCTTGTAAAATTTCCATGTTCAGCATGATGGGGAAATAATCTCAAACATAATCTAGATGCGGTCTTGCAAACAGTGACCCTGCAAGATCCCTAGTCTTTTCAAAACCATGGTCTGAAACTGATGACACGTCTTTAAATGTGATAGCATGTCAGACTTCA